>NC_141140.1:69051587-69714920 GCF_053477565.2 Lygodium microphyllum
AAACCCATCAAGGAAAGTGGAAGGCTTTGATCTTGATAATCAAACGCCTATGGATGGGTGGACCCTATAAGTTGGGTAACTTTCCAGATAGAGCTAATTAAATCATGACCCTCCCAATATTAGTAGGATTAGTTACTAGGGTTAACATCATTTTAGGGGGCTGGAGCTGAGATTTCACCTTATGGGTAGGGGGATAGAGTTACACTCTCCCTCGTCTCTCAATCTCTTTGAACCAAGTGCAGTGTTAACCTCACTCCTGCTTTGATTGATTACAAAGTGGTCTTTCTTAGGTGGGCGCTAGATTGCTATTAGGGGTGACTTGTCCACGCTTCCCCTATGAAGTAGAACTGAGATTCCCATGTTCAACTAAGTCCAAGGTTTCCCATGGGGAGACGGGATGGTGATGTGTATGGATATGAATTTTAGTTGACTACTAAAAGGACTTCTCTAGGTTTATTGGAGGCACCTCACATGTGGTATTAGAGCCTAGGTTCCAAAAGAGCCTTTAGTGTAAGGTTTAGTTGTCAACGTATAAAAGAAATTAATAAAATAACCACACTTGTTTGAAGAAAATTGTTGTTGAATATCTTGCACTAACACTAGCATACACATTGTGTTTAGCGATAAGGAAGCTACACGTTTGCGGGATATTTTTCCCATCATGTATCAAGTAGCCTTAGGGTCCAATAATTTCTCATACTGCGAGGCTATATTTGAGATAATGGAAATGATCTTTATTCCTCTAATTATATTGCAACCTCATCCTAACTCATGGTACATGAGAGATTTCTAGCCAAGGAATAGGTCACATATGGGGATATATTGTGGGTGTAACATCCTTCTTCATTATGAGCTATGGAGGCTTCGATGGGCTGAACAACTAAGGATAGTTAAGATATACCTTTTGTTCAGTGCCTTTGCTGATGGTTAATAGACATTGGGAATGAGCCTATACCTGAAACCTTGTGGGTATATCAAAAAGTGCTACAAATAGTGCCACATGAGAGAGTAGTTGTAGTGCAACGAAGGCCTTATTTTGGTATGGGATGTTTTGGTTATCCCCAAGAGCCACCATATTATGTTGTTTGCCATGTACATGAGAATCCCCCAAGATATGAGAGCATAGACCCTGATACTTTTCATGAGGAAAGGATCCATGAGATGGTGTATTGGTAGATCATAAATATGATCAATATATCTTTGCAAATACTTTTCATAAATATAAAGTCTCGTTATTATTTTTGAACATCATGAGTTATGAGCTTATGATGATAATTGAGTTGCTTTGACATATAAATGATAAAGTACACTTTATGCGATTGATTTTTGAGATCATGTATTCCATTGCTTGCCAATCCTCGAACATTGAGTTTCAAGAATCCATGATGACAATTCTTGAGAATATGACAAACCCTCGTTACACCCGAATCCAACAGGGTTGGTTTAGAAGAATGCCATGGAGAATAGCTTGAAACTTCTTCACGATCGACCCTAATCATACATGGAACCTCAAGACCGATCTCAAGAGAATTTAGTGGCTTGAAGATCTAAAACTAGTTCAATGCTTCTTATTTGAAAGCCAAAGGGTTAATAATATTGTGACAATTAATGGGGAGATAATGACCCTACATCGTTGGGTGTATGAACAAGTCATCCAAATTATACCTCGTGACAGTATAATAGTCCACAAGAGACATGCCTGAAATGGCTACTCTATCAGACGATACCCTCAATTTATAGAGCCTTAGAGATAAGAAACCCCCTACTTTGTAAATGTACCATTACACGAAGTCAATGACTGATCTCCATTGTTGAATTAGAACTCTAACCTAACAGTACCTAAAGGTCATACGATTGTAGAACATTGTGAGAAGCCCCCAGTTCTCTGGGACCACCCAGCCATAAGACGGACCCATAGGGAGTTCTGTCCACCAGCTTCCCTTGATAGCTTTAGTTTTCTAATTAAGTCCTATCACATTTATGTGTGATATTTGAATTCAGCTTCCTTAATTATGCATTTTAGGAAACAAGGTTCGTTCTCATAATTTATGGCATAGACACGAATACAGAGCAAGCATTCCTTTGACAATAAAGTTCAAACAAATTCCTTAACTTATATTCACGTTAATCTTTGTCTCTTGCCCATACAGGAGAAATTATGTATCCCTTTTGTCCAACAGAACTCCTCAGTCCAAATCACATGGCACCATAATTTCCATCTAGTATCTAGAATAGGATCTTCCAATGCCCTAGACATTGGGCTCATGGCAGTCTTCACCTCCGTTCCGGACTAGGCAAGGGGTGTCTAGAGCTCCATTGACCCCAAGTGACCTCGGAGTGAGACACAACTTCCGTGGTTGACCTTTTCACCACTCGACCTTCGACCCGTGAATCGAGTAGTGCCTTTTCAGGGTTGAAATGTGGCATGACCTTGGAGATGATCCACCCGCGCAAAATATCCTTCCTTAATTAATCCAATTAAGAATCAAGCACAATCAAGGTAATTAGACTAATATCATATTCCAAGAAAACATTCATTTATTTATTCCCCCTAGTAACTTGTCATTACTGATCCCTGCCATGCATTTACCATCAAACACAAGTACTTGGAATAATCATCCAAACCACAATCCAACAATTAGTTGATTGTAAAAGCATTTAGTGTGTTGTTCGATTAACCAATAGAACAATGGTATTCTTTTCCAAACACTGCAAGAATAGACGTGATAAACATTTTCTTTGCACATTTGCTCTCCCCCTTGGGATTAAAGAGCAATACTATGCAAAATGTTTCTTAACACTTCCTTCCCTTGGCTAAGGCATAAGTTAAGGGTTCAAACATTGTACGCGACGTAAGTTCTATAGGTCATTTACATTGATCAATAATCCAACCCTAAATTGGATTGGTGGAAGTCATAATTAACAAACGAATCTTAAGAGATCTCAGTTTCAATTAATTTCTTGTACTAGTCCCTAATCAAGCCATGAAGCAACATGAAATTATTCCCATATATCAAACATGTTATAGGCATAATGTGTAAACACTTGATAAGATAAGTGCTAGATAATCTTAGGTAAACTGGACTCTAACAAGCCTTGCATTAAGCTAGAATCTAGGGTTTCTTGATAGTTGGGCTCTTAGGCTAAGTACTTTTGAAGTATCCAAACTTTAAACTGTGATGTTCCTATTCATGATTCTTAATTACTTTTTTTTTTTGCAATTATGCTACTTGTAACCCTTGACTAATTCTTCCTTGTAATTGCCCTATCATCAAATAAGCCGAATGCAACTAAGTTGGGTTAAAAGGAACAATCAAAATACCAAATCATAACAATAGGAATAAATTCAAGCTACTCCCTTACATGAATTGATGCGCATAACGAAGTGACATAGCCTATGACTCACGAATAGAGAAGATGGCAAATAATACATGGATATTTGGATATGGATTATCCATATCCGACATTGTAATTGTATTAGCAATAACGTCCTGGCCACCGACAACTCCACTGTTGGATGAGAGATTACCGTTGGTACATGTCTCCCTCCGTTTAGGGGCCACACTTTCAGCTTATGAATCTCTCTCTCCCTCTCTATCTCTCATCGAAGAGATAGTGTGTTAGGTGTGCTAGGGTGACTCTTCTCGATTGCAATGGGGATTAAACTTGTGGGGAGATGGAGAGAAGAGCAACACGTGTGGTCACCCTCTAAGGAGGGGAAGAGGAATGGGATCCTTTAGAGTCTCTCTCTCTCTCTCTCTCTCTCTCTCTCTCTCTCTCTCTCTCTCTCTCTCTCTCTCTCTCTCTCTCTCTCTCTCTCTTCTTCTTATTCTCCTCCTCTTCTATTCCTCTCTCTCTCTCTCCCTCTTCTTCTGCTTCTTGTTCTCTTCTTCTTGTCCTCTCTCTCTCCCTCTCTCTTCCTCTCCCTCTCTCTCTTCCTCCTCTCTCTCTCTCTCTCTCTCTCCTCACCTCGCACTTCCTTTCCCTCTCTCTCTCTCTCTCTCTCTCTCTCTCTCTCTCTCTCTCTCTCTCTCTCTCTCTCTCTCTCTCTCTCTCTCTCTCTCTCTCTCTCTCTCTCTCTCTCTCTCTCTCCCTCTGTGTGTGTGTGTGTGTGTGTGGCAAGGGGCAAGGGGGGGGGGAGGGGGGAAAGAAGTGGTATCCCTTGTCCGCTTAAGGAGGGGGCAGGTTTATAGGGGAGGAGAGGTAATATTAGGGGAGGTGACGGGGGACTCTCCCTCTTACCTAGGCGGCCAATAGGGTTGCCATTTTTTGCATAGCGCAAGAGTAGGTCCATGGCCTCAGCTTCAACAACATCATCTGCATCAACTTCATCTTCTTCCACGTCGTGATCACCTTCCACGTCATCCCCCTCTTCCTGTCGGCGACAATAAGGGGGATAATTTTTTTTGAATATTTCTTTAAAAATTGAGGGGGGGGGGGGTTCTATAGGCCGCGGGACGTTACACTTAGTCTCAATCACAATGCTTAAAACATGTTTCTAAAAATCCTTCATTATGAAACTGAGATTGTTGGATACAAAATACAACTTCTATCTTATAGGATTATTTATATATCTATATATAAAAGAACTTCTAAAGGTTCTTGACTTGGGTTAGTAGAGTATAATGATAGTAGTTATACTATGTTTTTAAATATGTCAAAATGTAACTTGCCTCTAAGGTTTGAACCACTATATTTTTCTTAGCCTTGTAAAGATCCTAGCATCTTGGTTTAAATAGAGTATGAATCCCATTCACTTAATATTTATTGTTTGGTAATGGAACAGGTATTTGAATCTCTAAGTTGTTGTAAGTTAATATAAACATTTCACTAGATAGAAACCTTAATGGGATCTAAGCTAAATGTTTCATTTGTTGTTTAAAAAGTGACTAATACCCTCACTAACACCAAAATTGAAATACTCTTAGGTGCTAAATGAATACCTACAATAGTTTTAGGAATGAAACTTGGATTTGTTGCTTTGTTTGAAGGACCATTGTTGTGCCTTGAGTTGTTGAGGATTATCTTAGAGCATCTATCCATTTGATCATGAGGCTTATGTGCTGATCGAGGAGATTATCAAGCCTGGTGTAGGTAACTACAAACCAAAAAAATTTGTTAGTTTGATTAGAACATATGCATATACATATACATACATACATATATGTATGTATGTAATGTATGCATGTATGTATAATACATGTATTATACATACATACATACATACATACATATATACATGTATGTATGTGAGCAAATTTCCATGGGTATATTCCTATGTGATAAAATATAGGTAGCAATGTAGTAAAGCAATTCCATGCAAGGACATGTCTTTAGAAAATTTCATAGAATGGAATTTGCTGCATGGGAACAAAATCTTGATTGTTGGGTAATTTTTGCACTTCTTGTGTAGAAACATGGAATAAGTTTAAACCTCTCCCGTACCAAAACAGAGGCTTACTGTGATGGTAAAATACACATTTACTTGCCCTCACTAGCCTTTAGGTTGGCCAAAAAGGCAAAGCTTGTGGGGAAAAGGGGGTCACATTAAGGAAAAAATAAGCTTGTGGGGAAAAGGGGGTCGCATTAAGGAAAAAATTAACTCACAAATGGGCCTTTTAGCCCCCCTCTCTCCTCCTTAAAACAAGGAAAAGAGGAGAGAAGAGTAGTAAAATAATCCTATTCTCTCTCCACTTTTGCAATCTCGTTTTGCCCTTTTTATATTATCTACAAAGATATACTCAAATTCCTTTTCTCCCCTCATTTAAGAAGTATTTTTCAACCAAATTTTATATTCAAAAAGGAGTTAGTTACAAGAGTGTGGTGCTTCATTTTTAATGCAAAATGATTATAGATATGAGGTAATTGATTTTTTAATCAAGAACAAGGAAAATGAAATTTCAAAAGTTCCTTTTAAGATATTTTGGGGATTTTTTATATTCTAGCTTTTGGTCAAAAGGCAAACCAATTGGTCAAATTTCGTGTTTTTTGGAAATGTTTTTGAAGGTAAAACAGAAATGTTTAAAATATGAAAAGTCTCGAACATCCCTACCCTCTGAGATACTTTCCCCCATATCTATTCTCTCTAATGGCTCTATTGTTACCTCTTCTCTGTGTTTATGCAACCTTCATTAACAGAGTGAATTACTTGCACCCTCCTTTCCCTTGGCACCTTTGTGTGCCTCTCTACGCATCTCCACTCTACCTCATGTGACAACCAAGTAGGCCCCTTGTTTCTATTAATAGTAAAATGAATATAGGAAAGAAGGAGTTGTATATTGAGGTAGAGATTGAATACACCCCATTATTCAAAAGAACCCTGCGTACCAGTGTCAACCCTTAGGTTTTGCAGAGTTATAGGCAAATGGGATTGAAACATGTGGACTTGTGGGTTGATGGGGGAATCTACTCAATTGACTCCTTAAACAATAGACCTCCAACTTTCTCAAGAATCACAAATTTGCTGAAGTATATGTGCAAGGGTGAAAATGGGTTGCTTGGTTACACTAGGCAGCTCAATGATCAGACGTTCAAAGTATTTACAACTTTCCAAGCAACCATAAAAAATTGTCATGATGTGATTGTTGCACATCAACTTCATTTACAACAGCTCATAGGACGTGGTACAGCTGAATGACATTATAATTCAACAAAACAATCAAATTATTTCAATGCACGACACTATCCATGACATTGATATCTCATATGAGGAGGCAAAGGCACAATTGGATGGCATGAGAAAGATCAACAGCAAGCTAACACAGGAGCGCAAACGAAAGAAGAAGCCAATCAATGAGTTAATTATGAATAGCGGCTAGTGGAAGCGACGTATCAAAGCATGTAAGGTAGCTCAGAATGAGAACTTAGGTGAGGGTGAGGTTGGATCGTGTATTAGTAGATTGCTGAAGGCAAGTACATTGGAAAACGCTTTGAGCAATCCTAGGTTTAAGACTGTGAAGGAAAAGGTGATTGAGTGTACATTAAAAGATGTGTCAAATGAGTTCTCACCTGTGGATGCACAATCCATTTGTGGCAGGGATGGTATTAGCACAACGACTTACTCAAAGATATTCAAAGGTGTGAAGGCTATGTTTGGTTGTGTGCTGAAGAGAAATAGAATCGTGTCTCTTCCTCAACTGTCAAAGTTAATAAAGGCCCAATGGCGACTTAATACAAAGGTTTTGGAGCTGATAGGAGATCCCATGCATGTTCAATCCATGGAAACACTAAAAATTGGGACAAAAAATGCATATGAGATGAAGTTCACCGAACTCAACAATTACTATTTAGATTTGTACAAGGTGCAATCGGCAATGGTAATGTACTATAATATGTCTGTTGAGGAATGTGATGGTAAATTGTAATTTGTTATAAAATTAGATGAAAGTGAGGTCATCAAAGGAGTAAATCTTAAAAGAGTTAGTGTAACTCTAATGAATAGAGCTTTACAATTCGACAAGAACAACCCATGAAATTTTAGTGTTCAATCCAAGCACCATGTGTGGTGGTTCACTGCATTTGAAGTTCCTAAGGAAACAATTGAGGTGTTGCAGCTGTTCTTTATGCACACAAGCATTCCGAGCATCATGGATCGTCAGGGACATGGTGAGATGCTCTCATTTGAAGGGTATGGTCAATACTTGGTTGAATGGCATCTTGCAAGAGACTTGAAAACTTTAAAATTCATGTGTGGAATCTCCAATGGTGCAACTACAAAGAATCCATGCCTATATTGCTTGACAGAGAGGGTGGAAGGAAAGGACGGAAAGAAAAACTAGCAAAGGGTGACAAGTGCTACATCAATGTGCAATAGAGAAGATCCCACTTGGAAGCCCATCTTCAACATCCCATTGGATTGTATTCACATTTGTTCATTGTATGCTTTTGTTAGAATCACGGAGAAACTTATATATGAATACATTTTCTTTGCTTCTAGAAAAAAAAGCCATTGAAATGTGTAGGAATGTGGAGCAAGTGCTATTAGAAATTGGGCTATACAAGCATCAAGTGACGATTGAAAAAGATGAGAAGAGATAAGGAAAATCTAGTAACTTGCCAAAAAAGCCTTGCTTTGGAGGAGCAAAGGCTAGGAAGTTTCTCTCAGCACTCATCAATGAGGAAGGGAATGTCATGGTTTTTAGGCCGCAGGACTACGATGGGTGGGAAAAGTTACATTTTGTAGTTTTTGATCGAAGTAATGGAGGAAAAACAAGGTTGGCCAAAGCTAAGGTTTGGATAAGTCTTAACAAATTGGCTCCCTTACTTTGCAAGATAGTATTTAACAATGAAGATAAGCAAGAACTTATCAATGATGTGCATAGCTTCTACGAAAATATGGTGGAAGCGTAGGGCAAAAGCTCTATCACACATTATATGGTGCATACTAAGTTAATATTTTAAAATTGTATGAATTGTATAAACTATTGAGCATAGTTTTACTCATGTGTGATATGCCTTTGTAACATATCCTTGAGGCACATGAGCCATACTTTGCAGAAAAGGGAAGCATCAGAATTTGGTCCACACAAGGGATGGAAATTTTACACTGGATAGCACGTGGTGCATACCAAAGAAAAACCAATCATGGCGGAGGGGTGAATGGTAGCAATCCAATGATCCAATTGCTATTTTTGTGGTATAGGATTATAGTAGCGAATGAAGCTAAAATCTTGCGAAAGAGAGTAAATGAAAGTGTTGATGGATAGGCTGTAGACATGATGAAATCACATCGTGTCACTAAAAGAGTGCATTATGAAGCCTCAAGTGCCAAAGAAAACCATGCCAAGTGGCTAAAAACAAGGCTTCGACAAGGCAGTAAATGGGTTTGAAGAGAGCTAAGATAGTAAGATGAACAATATGTTCAGTGTGAATGCAATTCATAGTTTAAGAGAGAAAGAGAAAGTGTGCATCTATGTTAATGAGTCTTACAGTTTAGGGTTATATAAAATAGGATTTCACTTTCTATCTTATTCATTGAGTTCTTACATCTATTGTGCAGAAAAGATGGTTATCTAAGGTAGTTGCAAATAAGCTTCCACTCAGAGCCCCATATCGTATTCAACCCCTTGGAGCATCTACTAGCTTAGATGCACCCCCTTTTCAACCTAACCTAGCTTCCTCAAGCCGCCCTCACAAGGGTCCTCCTCAACATCCCCACGAGAAACACAAGAGAAGTCAAGTACAATGGCTCTGAGAGAGATTAGGAGGTATCAATGCGCTTTTGATCTCATCATTTCGAAGGTGAGCTTCTTGAGACTTGTTCACAAGATTGTGCAAGGCCTCTACCGCACAAAAATTAGGAGGTGGTTTTTGGCACAAGGTTAGGATAGACCTGATCGCTCTCAACACAAGAGAAGTCAAGTACAATGGCTCTGAGAGAGATTAGGAGGTATCAATGCTCTTTTGATCTCATCATTTCGAAGGTGAGCTTCTTGAGACTTGTTCACGAGATTGTGCAAGGCCTCTACCACACAAAAAGTAGGAGGTGGTTTTTGGCACAAGGTTTTTCACTCTCAACTTTGATTATGCATCTTCGCTGTATTTTCAATTATTACTTACAGTTTTTGCTAGCACTGTCAATTTCAATAGGAAAAACATGCAAAAATTTACCATTTATTCTTGCAAACTTTACTCTTGATAATCTGTATCGTTTATGTGGTGCGAAGTTTCTAAGGGCCAATAGTCACGATGTTGATTTCTCGATTATCAATCCATCCATAATTTTGGTGTGCGATAATTTTCAAAATACTAAACTATATTGTAATGCAACAAAACTTCACACGCGCACTCATTAGGTGGCCAAGAGCCAAAATTATTATTTAATGGAAAAAAATGCATGCAGACCCCTTTGGCATCTAGAGCCACTTTCCTGCATGTTTGAAGTCTGGTGTCTGAAGTTTCCACTTTTTCCTGCTTGTCCGAAGTCTGGGGTCTGGAGCCACCACTTGTGTCTAGAGCCACCACTTTTTCATGCATGTCCGAAGTTAGGCGTCTGGAGCCACCACTTTCTTATAGGAAAGTGACTCCAAACACCAAACTTTGGACTAGGGGTTTGCATGTATTAAAAAAGAAAATTGGGTTCTTGGCCACCTAACGAGTGCGCGTGTGAAGTTTCGTCGCATTCCGATAAAAGTTTATGGATTTACGATCACATGATGGATAGTGCGTATGAAGCTGCATTAACCTGATTTTGGGGTTTAAATGGGTTAAAAGTTTATTCTTCTTCTCATTTTCACATCTTGCTTTCTTTACTTCCTTCATTATCACACCCCCAACCTCTATCTCTTCTCCATCTTCCCCTCCTCGAGCTTGCATGACATGCATCAAGCAATCATGTCGCCGTTTCGGCTCCAGGAAGACCTCACACCAAGGCCCGCCACCTGGAGAGCACAAGGTGGAGCCTCCTCTAGTGCAACAGACAGCAGGTGCTCCCCATAGAGCACAATGACCACCACAAAAGAAGAGGAGATGGAAACCAGACAGTGTCGCCCTTCAGGAGATAAGGAGAATCCAACGCAGATACGAGCTTCTCATCCGAAAAGATCTTTTCATTAGGTTATTCAGCAAGTCATGCAAGACTTGGAGCTAAAAGGGATGGGAAGATTTTGGGCGCGAGTGCAAGATGGCCCACCAGCATAGGAAGGTGGACTGCTACAACTATGGAGGCCCTACAAACAGCTGCAGAAGGGTTTCTCATCAACTTGTTTGATGATACACAGCTAGCGGCTATCCATGCAAAGCGTGTCACAATCACAAACACATGAACTTTATCATTCGGTTTTGACATAGCAAGGGGACTCCTCTATAGGCTATGAGATTAGTGATGCAAGGTTTTGTAACGAGTATTACAGCACCATAACATCTTGGAAGGCCAAAAAATATTGTATACTCTGTCACATTGGAATATTTATATATATATATATATATAAAATATCTCATGCGATGTGTACTGAATTCAAATAATTGAGTAAAGTTGTTTTGTTTTGTTTCTTGAACACGAGTCTTAATTTTTGTTTAACGTACAAACACATCGAATGTAGTAATACGTATGGATACGAGTTACATTATTGCTTATGCACAATCGCAAGTGTAGTACTACGTGTTGACATAATTAAATTGGATCATGTTAACGTATACAAATGTGTCATTCACGTACGATACATTATCATCACACTTACATGAACCACACATTTATTCAATAAATATTTATTTATAGGGACAAAGTAAAATATCTTATATTCATCCAAGAAAAATACATGCGATGGCTGATAGTGATGACGGATACAAAAAGCCGATAGCCAACAAGAATGCTCAATTGTTCATTGGCTTTTTCATTAGTGGAGAGGAGGGGCCAGATTCTGATGAAAATATAAGTTCCTTCTTTGCTTCAAAAATGATGCGCTCCCCCTTCAGCTCTTTCTCCAGGAGAAGTGGATCTGACAATTTAGCAAGGTCACCTAACGTAGCAAGAGCACACATTGCTCCACCATGCATTTGGTCAAACAAGTAAAGAAGCTTTGACCGCTTGATTAGCACCGCCTTCTCCAAGCTAGATATCATAGGTATTACTCGAAAATGTCTGAATTTTCATGATTATTTCTTTCCCTCGTGGTGAGCACTTCTTATAGAAGACCACCAAGTTTGCTACAAGGTTGCCAATATACTCCTTCAGAGTTGAATCCTTCCATTGATCCGCATGCCATGCCTTGATGCAAACTCATCTATATACAGTATGCCTTGAATGACAAAGTCAAATCAAACAATATATTTAGTAACTAACCTAGAGTTATCAAAAAGCAACGAAACTTGACGGTAGGGTGCGTCAAGTCTCCTCGGAGTCCATCGATGAAATCTTGGCAAAAAGCTATGCTTATAGCTGCCCTGTCCAAAGTCTAGCATCTAGGGCCACTTTTTGATGCACCCTATCATCAAGTTTCATCACATAAAAATGTATGGTAGTTAGAAATCTCACCTTCTCCAGATCATCTTGTATCTTCATTTCCTCATGTGTCAACACGAGACACCTCTTTGGGCAGAGGGATCTACAAACTCCTTGTTGGTAGGAAGCTGGGGCCTTGGTCCAAACAGATCATGCTATAGTGCTTCAAATTCAGCACATCTGTCATAAGATAATCTTCTTCAACCGAGGTAATATGCTCCTATGTTGTTATGATGGCACTCACTTTATCTAAGCTTGTGCCATCATATCTTCCAATCTCTGCCATCGTCGGATGCACATCCATGTAATCATAGTCGATCAAGTCTTCCATTGAATGCCTGACTAGGATGGGAAACAACTCTTATTCCTTCATTTCCAAGTATTGTACACCATCTACTTGAATGGGCGTCAAGGAGGCAAGGTTGGGTTTGTCGACTTGTGACTATTTTGAAGATGGCACTATGAGAGCCAACCCTTACTTTGCTACCACTTGATGTTCCTCTTCAACATTTATGAGCTCTTCAATCGGTTCTTCTCCCATGTATGTGATAGCAACAACCTGTGGAGTTGTATCTTCATTGCTCTCCTCCTCTAGGGGTGTATCCAATGCAAGGAGGTAAATTGCCAATGCGCAATCATACTCCACGAGATCTAAAGGTGTTGTACATGGTGCACTGCCCATGGGAATAGTGCATACTCTGTGCGCAGGATCCACGTGGGCCAAACACCTATTCACCTCTTTTTGGTGATTCTTCCTTGCTTGAAATACCATGAGTTGTTCCAAAGGCACCCAAGTCATGTTGGATCCCTCGATGAAGTATGTGCAAGTAGCAATGGTGCTCACAAAATCTTCCAAAACCTGAAGAAGGGGGGAATCCAGTGATGAGAGCACGCTTTCAAGGTTGAAGTTCTTAGAGAAAATCTGAAATATCTTGCCACCCTGGCTGGCAAAGATAGTCTCATGGATCCACTCATCAAAGTGTGTACGAGCATCCATCGTAGCAGGTAGGAGAGATGTGGTGGATATAAAGAAATAAAGAGAGAAAGTGTGAAATGAAACAATGACACAAGAACTAAACTAGTTTTACCTTAAAAACCTTAAGTTTTAAACCATTAAGGACTGTTCGCATACAATATTTAGTTATGGCTTTACTTACGTCTTTGTAAAGTTTACATGCATATGTAAATGTGTTGATGTGGAAAGTGTATAACAAGTGTATGATTTTGCATAAATACCATAATGTTTAAATATTGCAAGTTTGCAAGCGACAATATTCTATTGGCAAAAAAAATCCAAAAATTTATAGGTGTTGGATATTACAACTTGTGGTGTTGGGATTTTTGGGGAGACTATACAATTTCTAAAATATGTGGAGCCACACACTTTCCACTAGTAATAGTATCCTCAGCTCTCTTCTTGCCATCCAGTTTAAAATAGAAGCTAACAGGTGGATTTTGCATTAACATTTTAATTTCTTGGCACATTATACTCAAGGGCCAATCATCCTCCATTTGCAACACTTGGGGCTTGTGGCCCTCACAAATGACAGTAACATCCACAATTTGCACTTTCACGCATGACTTGATCAAGGCACAACCATTTATCCTTCAGCATCCTCGATCTACGATACTCGAACACTAGGCATAAATTCTGTCGTGTGACAAAGTACCTATAATTGGAAAGGAAAGCTAGCTGATTCATCCCAAAGTAAGATAATAGTCAACTAAGAGAGAAAATTTTTACCTGAAAGCCATGTCCCTTGTTGCGACTCAATAGTCCACTGTGTCAAGACTGTAAGTCATTTTTTATGTCCAAGTTTTGCCTAGAATCCTTGTCCTCTAATGCACTTTTTATGATGTACGTGCTTTTGGTACGTCTCAAATCCTTACATTCCTTGAACATGTGTGCAAAAATTGCAATTGGTATGAACCATCTTAGATGTACATTCTTTGAGCTGGTGCTTGGCTTCATAGAATTCAATATGTCTATTGAAATTTTTGTGCTACACATGTGCAAAATGTCACTACTACACAATGGCCATTCTATGCTATTGAGATTCAATATGCGCATAGACTCAAGGGTACCATATTCTTGACCCCCCTTGGGAAATATGTACTTGGAGTCATAGAAAAAAATAAGGTCCTTTGCAAGCTGCTTATCTACCAATTTCAAGGTGGTAACACTTTAAAGAACCTGTGAAACTCTCAACATTTTTCCACTCATAGCAATCCGAAGGGTGTACTTCTGTAAATACGAGACAAGTAGTTACATAGATATCATGAAATTTCTCATTCTCAATGAATTGCAAATACTCATTGTTTGCAATGTTTCATTGAAAGGGCACAATGGGCACAATATGTTTTTTTTTTGCATGAATACATGTTGTACAAATGCCTTTGTTACAAGATGAGAATCAACATTCCTTTGTCTAAGAGCTAAAATTTTACCCTTCTAGTGCTTTGATACATCTGCAATTGTAGATGCTTTCACCCTGAAAGCTCCCTTCATACTTGGACGCATATGTACCTAAGACGAGCAATGATACGTATCAGTGATCCAGTTCTCTTCTTCATCTTTTCTATTACGTACTTCTATCAAGAGAATGTTTGTTCTTCTCTCAGACATTATAACCTACGCATGAGATGTAAAGAAGTATGTATTAACCCCTAAATGATAAGCATTTTAAGTCTGTCTAGTAATCACCAATATGCCATACAAATCAACATGGCATTAAGAGATTTTTACACTTTTGTAAAGAGACACAAACATCGATATCAAAATGCATGTGGCTATGTACATCGACATAAAGTATAGATTCAATTTCAAGGCATCACTTTAATCATACCATTTACATGAAATGTAATGAAAAGAATAGCACAAGAATACTCAAAGAATTTTGCCAAAATAAATTTTTATTATAATGAATAGGAGTCTGATTTGACTCAATACATTGTATGAAACGTGGGTATTATAGAGTAGTTGTTACAAGGATAGCAGCTGCATGGCATGCAAATCTTAATAGGCACATTGGATTGACACGTAAGATATTTTATGACTCAACACATTGTGCATTATATGGATGATATGATACAAGAGTTTCAATGGATCATTGCCAATTGGCATGGAGATTCGAATGGACACACAGGACCAATAAAGCAGAGGATTTTTAAACCATTGATTTCCAACAGATCCATATCATCCAGCACAAAGGAATCACTCACCACATCAAAATAGTTGATCGAGAATTATGTACTTCACCTAAACCTTGTACAATATCTGCATGTACAAAAAAATACCTACATGAATCCCTTTTAACAAAAAATATCTAGATAACTGCATGAATAGAAGCAATACAAAATAGAAAAATTTTACTTATAAGCTGATCTGTTGAAGATAAGATTGAATCGTTGCTGATCAAAACCCATTGCAAATGATGGACATAAGAAAGCATCAATCCCATCAAACATAAAAGTCACTAATTAAATGAATAAATTTTGGCACCACAAAATATGGCAAATTTACCTGTAAATTGAGCTACATAATCTCTGCTCTACCTTGTGTTAAGTGCTACAACAACAATTGATCCTTATGTTAGAACTAGCATCAAACCCTATTGTAAAGATAGTAGAAAAGGGATAATGTAGAGAGGAAGAAAGAGAGTGTGTGTAAGTACGCGGGAGAGAGAAAAAAAAGAGCACCTATCCAATCTTGGCCAAATTGATCTCTGTAAAAGACAATAGCAAGAGTTAGTATTTACATGAAGGTATACTGAAAAAATAGTAGAAAAGAGGAAACATAGAGAGAGAAAGAGAGAGGGAGAGAGAGATGAGCACTTATGCAATGTCACCCAAAATGATATCTGCAATAAAACAACAACAAGGGTTAGAACTAACATCATGTTGTATTGAAAAAATAATAGCAAGAGAGAGATATATATATATATATATATATATATATAAACACCTTTGTCTCTTGCTCCAAGTAAACTCTGCAAGAAAACAACAATTAGAACCAACATCAAATTCTATTGAAAACACAACATAAAAGAGAAACAACACATAGAGAGAGGGGGGAAAGAAAGGAGAGAGAGAGAGAGAGATGAGCACCTCTCCCTCTTCTACCCAAAATAACCTTTGCAATAAAACAACAATAACAGTAAGAAACGACATCAAACCCTATTGAAAAAATAGCATACAAGAGAAAATGCAAAGAGAGATGGGAAATTGTGTTTTACCTAAAATCTAGAGCTTCATGGAGAATAAAGTGCAGAGATAAGCATAACGCTTAAAACCCTAATTACTCTCAGCAGAGGGAGCTTCAATGGAGACGAAAACTCACGACTATAGAGAAGAGAGGGAAAGTGGTATGTTGCTCAACTTTTGGGTCAAACTGATTTCGTGAGAGGGACAAAAACCAAAATTGAAAATTCTCCAAAAAAGGGGGGGGAAATACGAGGTGAGAGAAACTCAAATTTTGTGCACTATTCATTCTCCCTTTTGTTAAATCACCCACTACCCCTTTTTCTAATAGAAAACCCAAGATTTGAGAGAGAAGATTCACCCTCCATGGATATCAACTTTTAGCCTTCCTCTTGGACAATCCAAAAGGCCCACATCTTAAACTATATTATTTTTAAGGACCCATTTGTGAGTTCATTTTTTTCCTAATGATAAGTGGTATTGCCCCTCCCCCTCTTTAGAAAAAAACTAGTCACTTGATTGAGAAACAATTTCTTTTTAAAATAAAGCTTTAATTATTAAAGGTTAAGCTTTACAAAGTAAAGCTTATGAAGCTTTATTATGGGGAAAAATGATGGTAGGCAAAAACAATGTTATAAAATGATACTAATCATTCATTCATGGCATGAAGAAGGTGGCACAATCAATGGCTCTAAATGGCAATTTTGAGGTTTTGATGATTGTGGATTCAAATCCACAACAACTAATTCAGATCCCTAAAAAGAAATCATCTGTCTTTATTTTAAAAAGCTTTATAACAAAGCTTTTTAAGCTTTGTAAAGTGGAAAAATCAACAATAAGCACACTAGGGTAGCAGCCATCCATCACATGGAATGGCAGGGGTACAAGCAATGTCATGCGTTGATGGTGAAAAGTAGTATGAACTAGTAGAGGTAGTGTTGGAAGCTCCAGAGCAATGCGTACTAGCAGAAAATCTTTTAGTTTATTAAGCTTAATGCTTAACTTTGCGAGGATCATGGAAGAAACTAATGCCATTTTGTGCTGCCAAGAGAGGGAAACTCATCTATTGATTTATGAAAGTGGAGAAGAGTAAAGGATTTACAAAATTTAAGATGGATTTGAAGTAGTCTCTTGGTTGAACATATTGGTGAAGGTTAATTTGCCTCTCTCCTCTCCTTTAGGAAATATCACTAAGGAGAATGATTCCATAATAGACCACATAGTTTTTGGTGAGATAATAGAGAAAAAGCAATCTTTGAATAACCCTTTCTTCAAGAAATTGAAAGAAAGTAAGTCATTTAATATTGATAAAGAACCTCTATAAGAAATATCATTTGTGCAAAGTCTTCATCCAATGGATAATAGGGTGATACTTGATGATGGAGACAATGTAGCCCTCAAATATGGATGTACACTTTCACAATGATGTTAAGGAGTAAACCAATCACCTTATCTAATACCAATGTTAAGGGGCTTCACCATACAACAACAAATTATTAACCAAAAATTGAAGAAGAATAAATTGACCAAGAAAGAAAACACATATAAGAGAGAAGAGAATTTGAAAAGGACACATGACACAAGATTGGATACAATCTCCCCCCATGCATGTATTTATAATATTAGAATAAGCTTTTTGGCCCAAAAAACATTGAAAGCGCCCTTTTTGTGTTTCTTGCTTTTCCTCACTTTGTGTGACTTGCTTTTGTGTAAATAGATAAAAACACACGCTATTATAATAGCTTTACAAAAATAATGTTTTGTCTTCTATAAAATAAATAAATCAAAATAAACATATTACATATATACACATGCAAAGTCCTTACACTAATAGGTGCATGCAAAATATAATGCTTTCAATATTTTCATAATGTAGAGTACATAAATTTCACGCATTAGACTGTGCACTCCAAAAATAATACTTTCACTTAACTCCTTTAATTTATCTACTTACTATAACACAATACATTAGTATTCTTCCATCTATCTACTAGGCATAATATGACTAGTATCACATGTATGCACTCGTGCAATAAACCACGGATCATGTAGTAAATACACAAAATTTACAACAAATAAACTCTAGTAAAATACCATGATAAATATAATTCCATAACACTTCATGCAGCTCATATTGTCACAATGAATGACAATCAAACCGTCTTCTTGCATATTCAAGTCACCCAATGACTTTTGAAGACATATAACCTCAAGTGCTACCATAGCAATATCTCTATACTCAGCTCTTTGTACTCAATAAAACAATTGTAGGTTGCTTTTTTCTACTCCAAGTGAATATTGCATTACCAAGAGAAAATATGAGTATTTTATCAAACATACTACCAACCTAATTTGCACTTGTATACCCAATGACCTACACATCCTTACCTGCCTCATAGCAAAGTCCATAATGTAGGGTGGACTTTACATACATTGATATATGTTTGACTGGATCTAAAAAAGGCTTCTTAGGTACTTGCATAAATTGACTGATAAGCCCAATAACATAGCTCAAGTCTAGCCTTATGATAGTCATATAAATAAACTAGACCTAAACATATTAGCATATTTGTAAATTCACATACTTTAATGTACCATCATAAGCAGGAGATTTTGATGAAAGGTGAGAAGGATCGAGTAAGAGAGCATGGAGGTGAGAGCTATGGCAGATAGAGCAAGAGCAAGAAAGAGAGAGACTCCAAATGTTGGAACTCCAACAATCACAATGTGTGATCAGCCTTCCTTTTGTTCAAATGTCACTGAAAGAATGAAGAATGAAGTGACAATGATGGGCTTTCGTCGCCTGTAGTGTGCAGGTGGTGCGGGTACTATCAATGTGGTAATACATTGGTGGCTAGGTGGAGGCACCTTTACCCCCAACAATCTCCCACTCAAAGGCGAATCTACCTCAATGATGAGGAGTGAGAAGGGAAAAAAAAAGACACTACAAGAGGATGAGGAAATACGTCATCTCATCCAGCTCCCATCAACTTCCTAAGGAAGGCAAAGCGCTATGCAGAAGCTTTTTGTGAGCAAGTTTGTAGGATTCTAGTCAGTTGAGATGTTGACAAGGTCAAAAGACTTGTCTTCCTCAATGACCCCATGAATGAAGTGATACCTCACCTCAATGTGTTTTGTCTTCGCATGGAAGACTCAATTCTTGGCTAACTGGATAGCACTCATAGAATCCGAATGTAGTGTAGGGATAACATCTGCAATACCAAGGTCAACAACAACCAAATGGCCTCCTTGCAAGCCTTAGTGGAGCTGCAATATACTCGGCCTCTGTAGTAGAAAGGGCCGTGCATTTCTACACCTTGGACATCCATGAAACAGGACCTCCAGCAAAAGTGAACACATAGCTAGAGGTAGACTTCCTACTATCTACATGTTCCTCATAGTCAGAGTCAATGTATCCCACGACTTTTATATCTCGGCTGCCATAACATATGCACATATCAACATAGTGCCCTTCAGGTACCTCATGATACCCTTCATGGTATCCCAATGCCTCTTGCCAAGTGTAGCCATATAACACCAACTGCAAAAGCAATATCTGGATGGGTGGCTATCATGGCATACATAAGACTACCCACCACTATGGATGCATAGGGAATTTTTTCCCAACTCAACCCTCTGCTCATTTGTTTGCTGACAATTAGCATGTGATGCCTTCACATGAGAAGGCAATGGACAACCAATAGGATTTACATCTTGCATATGGAAGCACTCAAGGACTTTATGAATGTACTCTCTCTGTGATAGATAGAGTAGTCCTTGATGCCTATCACATGCAATGCGCATACTAAGAATATGAGTGGCACGTCCCAGATCTTTCATCTCAAAGCTCTTATTAGCCTAAGCCTTAAGAGCATCTAGCTCATCATGAGCTTTCCTTGCCAACAGCATGTCATCCACATAGAGTACCAAAATCAAGAAAGATCCATCATCACAGGCTTTTTTCGTGTATAAGCACGGATCCATAGTACTACGATTGTAGCCTTGTGACTGCATAAATGTATCAAACCTATGATACCATTCCCTAGGTGCCTGCTTCAAGCCATAAAGACTTTTCCTCAATCTTCACACTAGGTGTTCCCTACCACGCTCTCCAAAGCCCTTAGGCTGCTCCATGTAAATCTCATCATACAAGTCCCCATGTACTAATATCGTCTTGGCATCCATCTGATACAAGTCCAAGTTAAGCTGTGCAACCAAAGCCAAAAACAAGTGCAAGGTGGTCATCTTAATTATAGGAGAGAAGACCTCATCAAAGTCAACACCATGTTCCTACTTAAAACCCTTTGCTACCAATTGGCCTTGTATACCAGCTTGGGGTGTCCAAGGGTACTTTTCAACTTGTACACCCACTTGCATGGCAGAGCCTTCTTGCCACTAGGCAAGGAAATCAAATCCCAAGTATGATTCTTATGTAATGAGTCTATCTCAAACCGCATAGCCCTCTCATAGGAGTGGCAGTCACCCGTGCGCATAGCCTCATCATAAGTGGAAGGCTCTCCTACATTTGTAACCAAGGCATTGTGCATAGAGGGCTCAAAGCGGTCACGAGGGCATCTATCTCTAGTAGAATGCCTCATTGCATGCTGTTCAGCCTATCCAACATCATGTCTAACATCTTGACCATGAGTGCCAACTGTTGTTGTAGACTGCCTAGCTGGTTATACGGGAGCAGGCAGCTCCTCTTGAAAGATAACCTTGCGTATCTCCACTACCTACTCAAGTTGCCTGTACATTTTGTCCTCATGGAACACGACATCATGGCTGTAGATGACTTCCCGCACCTGCGGATCCTAGAGATGATAGCCCATCTCATCTACATCTCCATAGCCAAGGAATATCCATTTCACACTTTTCGGATCCAACTTATTGCACTTGTCCTTGGGCACATGGCAAAATGTAAGAAGGAGGCTTTCCTGTCCATACCTCCTCAAAAAGTGATGACCCAAGGTGAGGTAGGAAAACCCAAGGTTCAACTAGCCGAATCATCTCGCATAATAAAAGGGTCAAGAAAAGGATTATCTGTGTATCTCATAAAATTAAATAAGATTGAGCAGAATAATCAAGACGAGGGAGAGCCATATTGGTTGAAGGAATATGACGACATCTTCCCAGAAGAGTTGATTGAATTACCACTTAAAGAGCACTCGAGATCAGCTTGAACTAGGAGCCGCTCCAATCGCTAAGAGTTCGTATAAAGTATCTATCCTTAAAGCAATTGCGCTGAAAGAGCAACTCAAGCAGTTATTGGATCAAGGATACATCAAACATAATAATTCGCCATGGGGAGCCCAGTACTATTTCAAAAGAAAAAGGACAGAACTCTCCACCTTTGCATTGATTATCGAGGACTAAACCAGGTAACAATCAAGAATAAGTATCTGATCCCAAGAATAGATGAGCTACTTGATAGGCTACATGGGGCGAAAAAATTTTCCAAGATTGATCTCCGATTTGGTTATTACCAAATAAGGATCAAGGAAGAAGATATCCCCAAAACTACCTTCAATAACATATATAGTCTTTTTGAATTTATGTCTTTCGGTCTAACTAATGCCCCTGCTACATTTAATAGATTAATGTAGGACATTTTTCGACCTTATCTTGATGAGTTTGTCCTAGTCTTATTTGATGTATCCTAACATACTCCAAGAGAGACGAAGACTATGAGCTACAATTGCACATTGTGTTGGACACAATGAGGACGCACAAGCTCTATGCAAAGAAAAAGAAGTGTGTCTTTTTCAAAATACAGATGGAATATCTTTGATTCATAGTATATGCTAAAAGAATCTCTCTAGACTCAATCAAAGTTAGAGATGTTCAAGAGTGGCAACCACCAATGACAGTTAAGAAAGTGAGAAGTTATTAAGGGCTGACTGGATGGTACATAATTTTCATAAAAAATGATGCCCTAATAGCTGCACCTCTCACTAATTTGTTGAAAAAGCAAACTGCTATTGTGTGGACGTCCATTGAGTAAGCCAATTTTGAGTAGCTCAAGAAAAGTTTGGTAACAACACCCATTTTAAAGTTGCTTGACCTAAGTCAAGAGTTTGAGGTTGTAACAGATGCAAGTTCTCTTACACTAGGCTATTCCTCAAGAAAGTTAAAAATCCACGAGAGGAATTACGCCACCCTTGATCTTGAGCTATTAGCTGTGATCCATGCTCTCAAATTGTGGCGACACTATCTGCTTGGAAGCAAGTTTACTTTGGTCACTGACCACAAAAGTCTCAAATGGATCTTTACTCAACCAAACCTCAACATGAGGCAATGTCAGTGGATTGAAGTCTTGCAAGTATTTGATTTGAAATCAAGTTCAAACCTATAAAAGAGAATGCGATTGCTAATCCATTAAGTCGTTAAGTTTTTCTGAATGCACTTATCATGGAAAGAGCCATCTAAAGGATAAATTTTAGCTACCATGATATCGATGCCTAGCAATCCAATCATTGAGCTAGCTAAAGAAGAGGCAAACAAGGATCCTAAGTATTAGCTAATGCTTAGAGAAATCCTAGTTATGGACACTAATCCTAAGCTCAGAGTCAAATACCAAAATTTCACTATGGATTATGGACTTGTCTATTTCAGGACAAGAATTTGCATTTCTCTCAGTCAAGTGCTGAAAAAGAAGATATTATGGGAAGCCCATGACTCTTTGTTCTCAAGACACCCTGGCTATGCAGTCAGGAAAAGTTACTATTGGGAAAGATTGAAGCATAATGTACTCAGATATGTTACTAAATGCCTAAGTTGCCAGTAGGTGAAAGCTGAGCATGTCAAAATGCCACGCAAGCTCTAGCCACTTGACATCCCACAAATGAAATGGGAGTTCATTAGTATGGATTTCATTGTTAGCTTGCCTTCTATTCAAGGAGGGTATAATTCAATCATGGTGATTGTGGATATGGTGACAAAGGTCACTCATCTTATCCCAATCAAGACCAACTACAAAGCTTCAGATATTGCACGACTATTTGTGAAAGAAATCTTTAGGCTTCATGGATTGCCTAAACAGATTATTAGTGATCGCGACTCTCTGTTTACATCACATTTCTGTAGAAGCCTATTTGAAGTAATTGGAATCTAGCTTTGCTTTAGCATAGCTTACCATCCCCAAACTGATGGTCAAACAGAGCAAGTTAATCTAGTCATTGAAGATATACTGAGAGCTTAGTGTTCTAGAGAACCGACAAGGTGGATACAATATTTTCCCTTAGTAGAATTTTCCTACAGTGTGTCATATCACCAGAGTATTCAAATGACTCCATTACCCTGAAGGTTGAGGCTTATGAGAAAATGCTAGAAGACATGGGTGATCACGTCAAAACTATCAGATAACAAGACATCCAAGCTGCCAAAGACTACCAAAAAGCTTATGCTGATCTAGGACAACAAGAGCGTATCTTCCAAGAGGGAGACATGGTTTTCATCCATGTACACCCAAAGAAGAGTTCTCTGTCATTAGGAAAGCTCAAAAAGTTGAGTCCGAGTTTTTGTGGACCATATAAGGCTCTCAAATGCCTAGGAGCTAATGTCTACAAACTACAACTTCATGATCATGTGAAAATCCACAATGTATTTCATGTTAGTCTTCTAAAAGCTTATGTGGCAAATCAATATCATATTCTTGATGACCAACAAATTGTAATGCCTAGTCAAGGAGCCCTTGAACTCTAGCCTGATAAGATTCTAGATGTAAAAGAGAAACCTCCAAGAAAAAAAACCATTAGAGAGTATCTTATCCAATGAAAAGACTATCCTTGAGGAGGATGCCACCTGGATAGAAGAGACAACTCTAGAAAAACAATCATTCTTTATTTTTTTGGTAGCAATAGAATAAGGGAAGACATGCCACACATTGTGATTGTTGGAGTTTCCACACCAATCTCTCTCTTCTTTTTGTTAAAACATCTATAGCTCCCTTCTTGCTTTCGCTCATGCTTCCACTTTCGCTCCACCTTTCAATCTTTTGCATTAAAAGATCACCATGTAAAAGGGTGAGCTTTGGCTTTTCATCCTATATAAGAGAAATAATTCTATAAGGAAAATGTCAACGTCCATTCTCTTTAGTAGTAAGGGATCTCCCAAGTCCTTATAGCCATGCAAGGTATGCAAATTGTCTCCCTATGTAGACCACTAATCAAATAGATCTTTTGCTAGCATTGTTAACCTCAACACAAGAAGAAAGTGGAAAAAGTGGAAAAGCGCAAGTCATAAAAGAGGTGGCCTAGAAAGAATTTGGATACAATGGAAGAAGTAGGAAGGAAAACGGCCGAAAGCACAAGGGCAGCCTCAAAAGCTAAGTCAAAGGCAAAAGTGCATTTTTAAATGCAAGGCACCCCTAAAACTTTTTATAAAAGAGCGCAAGGTTTCTTCCTATGCAAATTGTAAAGGTAGATGGGCGGTAGAAAGAAAGCTAGGAAGGTAGGAGGAAAATGGGAAAAGGGACCTAGGCCATGGTCGACCATGTAAAAAAGGGAATAAGAAAGTAGGTTAGGAAGATAGGAGGACAATGGGAAAAGGGGCTTGGCCATGTAAAAAAGGAGATAAGGGGATGACCACCCAAAAGGGATTTAGGGTTTTGTATATAAAGTTGAAAAGTGAATGAGAAGCTCATTCTTGTACATGGCCAAAAGTAGCTCTCCTCTTCTTCTTCATCTTCTTGGTCTTGCTTGCTGGAGCTTATGCTTGAGAGAGGGAGTGTGAGCATGAGGGAGTGAGTGTGTGAGGGTGAGGGACGATGGTGAAGAAGCTCTCTATCTTCTCCTCTCTTCTTCTCTTATCTTCTCTTCTCATCTTGCTCGTGGAAATGGAACTTGGAGCTTGCACTTGGATTGTGGAGCTATCAAAGTGAGTGTGTGAGGGTGAGGGACGGTGGTGAAGAAGCTCTCCATCTTCTCCTCTCTTCTTCTCTTCTCTTCTCTTCTTGTCTTGCTCATGGAAATGGAGCTTGGAGCTTGCACTTGGATTGTGGAGCTACCGGAGTGCTTGAGAGAGGAGGCAACTCGATCGGGCATGGAGGTAAGCTCACTACACTTGCAGAGAGAGATAGCACGTTGGCTATGTGAGAGGTAGCCATTAGTGCTAAGCTTGAAGCACTTGAAAGAATAAGCAATTTGTGGGTCTTGATGGTTGAGCATGAACTCCCATTACATTTTGGTTTTGTTGCCATGACCACGGATTCAAGCCTTGAGTGCTTATGTGCTCCGAATCGAGCATTGAAGTACAGTTTTCCCCGAACCGATGCTTGAGGTAGATAGGTAGAAAGCGAGGGAGTTTGAAGAGATATTCTATCTCCTTGCAAGTAAGTTTTTGGTTTTTTGGATTTAAAAAAGTAGATTGGAGTACTGTAGATGTTTGCTTTGTGATTTGGATACCTTAGGGTAAGAAAAAACAAAGAAAAAAAATGAAAACAGGCAGTAGGGTTTTTGTTGTAATAACAGGGTAAGAGGGTTTGATTTGTTAGAATCGAGTTGATTTTCACCATCCCTAGAAACTCATCCCGCAGGAATCGGACACTATTACCATAGTCTAATTCCCAGATACGGACTCGGATAATCCGATTCCCTAGAATCGAACGCCCAATTTTTGGACTTGGATACCCTAAAAACTCGTTTGAATCGAACATACGGGACCTTTCTGATATGAATGACTGAAAATCGGACAAGGGAAATCAGACCATCTGATTGGCAAAATCGGCCCTCCAAAAATCGACCGTTGGTCCAAGAGAATTGACCATTCAATTTTGAGAATTAGACGACTGAGAATTGGTCAAGCATGTAGCAAAAAAAAAAAGACCAAAGTTGATAATCGGCCCATCTGATTTGGAGAAAATTGAACGAATGAGAATCGGTCAAAAGTTGTAGCAAAAAAAAAAAAAACCACAATTGACGGACCATGCCATTCCTAGCAGACCCAAGAGTGGCCAAGAATCGAGCCTAGAGCCCCATTAGGCCAAGCACATAGACAAGAGTGCGAGAGTTGCAATCATCACCTTATATTCACACCCACATTGTTTTCCAACACTAAGTGTACTTAAGAAAAGCTAAAAGCTTGATTTTACATGGTGCACGGAAGAAAGCACATGCACACACACCGAGTGAGTTTAATTGAGGACTATTGGTAAATAATAAGGAACTCACTCAGACCTTACGATAAAAATAAACCACTGGTAGGAGAAGACCCTAAAACATAGTTAGGTTATCGAGAACCCCAAGTATAGGACCAATATGGACGTGATCCAGGTGTCAAATGCAGCAAGGACTAACACCATTGGAGGAGCGGATCTACCCAACTTGATTAATCTCATCAATAACCTAGTGGAGCACGAGACTGCAAACATGGCAAAGTCAACCATTAACCACATAGACATGGTGAATAGCTTGACCTAGGTGATTTCTCGATAGAAATCCAGTGACTAGTCACCAATTATGATCTACAGACCCAGGCTGACCACCACGGCAGGACATCCGAAGATATCATAGAAGACCTCGAAGAGGATAGGAGACTAGCGTGGGAAGCTTTGTAGGGCCTAGTGACCTACAATTAGGAACAACAAGCCAGAAGCTTGTGGCAGAGCATAGAAATGCGTGAGATTCAGCGAGTGCTAGCCCTAGCAAGCAAAAATAGGACATGCCCTGATGCAGAGAGAGAAAGAGCTCTAGAAGGCAATCTCACATTGAGCGAGCTTCTTACAAAGCGACTGTTGGACAACTCGTCAATAGAGTAGAGCACTGCTGCAATGGAAACCTCATTGCTTGTAGGATTAGGAGTTAACAAGGGCTCTAAGAGCCAATCAAGGATTCTTATCGTGGTTGGATAAGTAGTTAGACAAGTACCACCCAAAAGATGACCCATATAGTTTCGTAGAGTAGTTCGAGTAGATTTGCGAGGCCAATGGCCTCATTGATCTTACTCTGCACTCACAAGCTTTTTGTCCATGCTTAGGAGATAAGGGTAGGACCTGGTAAACGAGTCTAGACATTATTGAGCAAACTGACATTAACAATCTCAAGGGTCTCCTCATCAACAGATTCTCTAAGCCTGGGTACTCTGATAACCTTCTAATGCGGCTGATGAATGTCAAGCAGAAAGACAAGGAGGACATAAGAGATTACGTCACCCACATGCAGAGTCTCTTCAAGCCAATTGGTGAGCAACCAACTGAAAGAGCGGTCTCCATAATCTTCATCAATGGGATATGTAGTGAGAAACTCTACAAGGCCTTGGCAGACAATTCAAGCTTGCACTGAGATGCACTAGCTAGGGACTTTGACGATTCAATTAGAGTGGACGACCAACTCAAAGAGAGAAGCTCCAAGAGCTCAAATTGAGAGGAGACAAATGCTAGAAACTCTGAGAGGGTCTCAACGAGTGAAAAATCAGGCCCAAGCACTCAGGATAAAGTAAAGGGCACAAACACAAGTCAGGAGTTAGCAAAGATGAAAACAAAGCTAGCCAAATTATAAGAAATGATGAGACAACCAACATGCCCTCACTTCCAATGCGTGTATTATGGCAGTAACCACCTACCAGCCAAGTGTCAAGACCTGAGGTCCCGACCTTGTGCCAATTGTGGTAGGTTCAATCATGATACCCTGCATTGCAGGCTACCGAGGAGACTCCCATATTTGCAACCATACGAACAACCTTACCTAGCAAATAGGCTGCAAAACTTTTTCGGGAGGGGAGCCCGATTGGCTCTCCTGGCACTTAATGATACCAAATCAGTCATTCCTAGGATGGAGATAAACCCCACAAGCATACCTAGACCACCTGGACCCTACGTGACCCATCTATCAAGCGACGCTCTAGTCCATTATGTGGAGGAGCCAAACAACAAAGAGCCTTATGTGTGCCCTTATGTGTTGTATGATGAAGAGGGTAATGCAATCCTTATAGCAATAGTCATGGAAGGCACATATTTAAGCAATGAGATAAAATTTGAGTAATATGCCTCCAGGCTCATTCCCAGGTATCTTAAGTTAAAGAACTCATTCATTTTTAGCGTGTGATAAGCTAGTGGCAAATATTGACCACGCATAACTTCTTTCATCTTTTCCCAAGTAATAGTTGTCTTAGCAAGTCCCTGGTCTTTACACCATTGTTTCCACCACAGGCATGCCTCACCAATCAATTTCAACTTGGTGATCATAGCATGATTAGTAGGGGTAGCTTTCATGACAATAAAGTATTTCTCCATGGTCTCATCCAAATCTCTGACTTGGCTTCAACGTCTTTTCCCTTGCCATCGAATTCTGGTGGCTTAACCTACTTAAGTAGATACTTCTTCTCCTGAATTTCAGTCGGGGCTAGCAATAGTTGTATTACCCCGGGTTATCATAAGTTTCATGAATTAGTTTAATACTTAAAATTTTCAGCTTCGTTTCCACATTAACATATCTTACTAGTTTTGTAAAACAATGATGGGCCAAAGAGCACAATATTTTTACAAAACTAGCCATTGTTATCTTTTATTATCAGTAGCCATAAGCTATGATTTTTACAAGTAAGGGATATTTACAAATGGTAGATGTTTACAAGTAGAGATACAACAACATTGATAGGATAGGTTGGAAGCTATGCACAATTTCCAAAACAGGATATCATTATATCTTTCTTTTTCAGGGATGGATATCAGTTACATTAATGTAGAAGAAAGTAGATCAATTGCTGTCTATGTCCAGAAACCCATATTGTGGAAATGGCAGATCTGAAAAACCATGGATACGATAGTCTCGATTCTTGCGACGTCCTTGGATTATAATCCTGTCGGTTGGGATTACCTTCTGTACCTTGTCATAGACATAACGATCTAGACGTATCTGCCGACCACTGGTAATCATAAGTGGATTTCTTCTAGATGGACAAAAGATAAAGGCCTCAACTACTTTTAAATTTTCCATCCATTCAAGGCACTTCAGATTAGTCTACATGTTGAAGAATCAATCAGCCTTGATGTAACAATAATGCTCATCCCAAAATCATCTTCTTTCGCGATTCACGGGGGATGGATCATATGCGCGATCGAGTATCCTCATCATTTCTCTTCTCCACTCGTCATCTGTGGAGTTTAGCGTAGATGTGTACATTGCTCAAAAAACAAAGAATTGGTTCCAAGCTTCATTATTCTGCCAAAGTTTATCCCTTAACAATTAGCAACCTAATTACTACTTAGAATAGATGGTCTTAAAAACCATAGATATTTTTAGTTTCAATTACACTCTAATACCACGTGTCACGTGCCTGCCAACAATTCCTTGGCATCACATTTTAGTGGTTCATTGGGGAACTATTCTAGACGGCTTTGCCCGACACTCGTAAGAATGCACGGGGTCTATCGTCTAGGTTTCCCAGAGTCCACCCCATAACAGAAAGTACCGGTCGTCCCCACGAGGATCAACCTGCAAGCTCGGGGCCCTCATTTGACAACTAAGGTTTCTATACATTAGCTAGCTCCATCGGAGGTGTCCCACAAGGGCTTCTCGTTTGACTAGAGTGATCGTAGTTACCCTTGGTTTATGGAGTGCAATACTTTTTTCCAGTACAATGGTTAAGATTTAGGGAACCTTGACGAAACTCTAGCACAACCGCCGCACCTTTCCCTTAGGATAATTTTTTATCAAGGTTTTAAGAGCTGACCCTAGGTAAGTCAATGCTCGGCTCTATCTAATTTTTCCTAACTAACATTTCGTTCAATCTCTTGAGAGAAGCTCAGAGCTTACCAGGACCATCGTAGGACAGATCCATCAAGGATCTCACCCTCCTACTTTCCACGAATGGTTTTCTAATTATCTATCACAACAAGTTATGGCATATAAAAGCAGCTTTGTTAATTAACCCATTATCATAAGTTTGTTCGTGTAATTTTAGGGCACAACGCAAAGACAAAGAAAACAATCTTTTGGCAAAACATATTTCACAAAGTTATTTATAATGATTTTCCCCTTCTGCCTATGTAGAAGATAAACCTCCATTCATTGGAAAATCCCTTTTGCCTACGCAGAAGAAAAGAAACCCTCCAAGATTTCGTCCCTTCACTAGTATTAGGGACTCCAGTATCCCATCCTGATTTGTGTGAGGGTCAGGCAGTTCCTAGGAGCGATCGAGAGATTTACGACCAGAGTCCGCTTAGCACTCTCGCCTCCTCCTACCTAATGGATTCCTCACCAAGTAACCTCTCGCCATCGGGGCCGGTCCAAAGCTTCTCGTGGCAGCAGTACAAAACAATCCCCCTTGGAGCACGGTTCCACGTCTAGCCGTGGGAGAGGCATAGTACGATCTTTCCTCTTACTATATTGATTATATATTTACAATCAGATCTAACTACTGCAAGCACAATCAATCTTTCATGTGCAACCATCAATGCATGCACAAATAAAAAAGAAACAACATCAAGCGTTTTTAGCATGGGAAGCAGTCCCACCCAAATCTAGGGTTTCTATTTTAAGGTCCCACCTTATTCTTAAGGTTTCAGTTCCTACTTGCAACTCTTTTTCGAGATCTACAAGTTATTTCGCGAACCTGATTAATTATGAGAAGTCTATTTTATCCTTATGAAAAATTTGGTATTTCTACCCTAAAAGATAATATGGCATTTATGCCTATGGTAGGCAGTTCATGTGTTGTGCTGCCCTAACCCACACTTAGCAGGATTTCAAATGCTTTTCCAAGTCTGTTTAGACTTTAAAATTTGTATCAAAAAATTCTTATCAATGTCCAATAATTCTTACAGAATTTCGATATTTATTTAATTTCCTAATACTGATAGTTTCAAGGTTGTTAAGTATTTCATAGTTATTTTTGCTTCAACATTCTTGATATTTTAGGTTAGGTTTTCTCGCTGATTCATACGTGTGTCAACTCATGATATTAACACTCTTGCTAATATAATCATTAATATTAACATTGAGTATGTTTTCAACAAGAAAATAATTTTTATTTTATTCTACTCCTATTCTATGGTTTAATTGATGATGTTTGACCATTTGTTGAACTTTCAACGTTATCTAGAAATATCAATTTTCATTTATCTATATCATAAGTGCAATGATGATTATTTTTTTAAATATTCTATTCCAAACAATGCAAAAATCATAAGTACGATTTTTCTTTCATCTTTCAGACATCAAATTATATTTTCCTGCACCTAATTTATATGCGTCTAGTATATATTTTCCTATACAATTTTTCGTTGATTTAATGCATTGATTATTTCATGATATTATCTAAATAATTTTTTATAAATTATTATAAAATTCATGTGCGTTTGTTTATCATTAGCAAAATGAAATAGATATTATTGCTTTCAGGGAAAATTTATAAAACATTCCCTTCCCTAACAACGTCTACCTTTTTTTGTTATTATGAGATTACATACGTCTTTAATTAAATAACAATAAATATCACGAAATAAATCATAATTAAAATATTTTTTAATGATAGACATATATTCATTTTTTAAGTAAAAGAGTATTTTCATTGAATATTTAATTATTATATTACTTAGGTTATTTTCTTAAGCGATAGTTCATATGCATTTTCATTAGAATGCATTTATAATCGTTTAAAGCCAAATAAAGCAATAAGCTTATAAAATATTAAAATTTTCCAAACCAACAAGATGCTACCTCTCTCAAGTTTGCTGTGATAGGGGTCTCACTAATTTCTACTACGTCATTTTCTCCATCAGCTGCTTTCCTTACTTCCCTTGCTTCAAATGGGCTTTTTGAATTTCTGCGACCTCGCGGAGCCATCTGATGTTAGGTGAAATTGACGTGGTAGTTTAGGGAAAGTTGATGGTCGTCCAAAAAAATTTCGCCAACATTTTGCTTAGCGATATGGTTGTATGGGACGAAGGTGTACCAAGGGGTAGAGAAAATGAAAATGAGGTAGAAGGGTGGGGGGACACTTTTCTCTTTCAAGGCTCAAGCTTCAATGGATAAGAGAAATAGAGAAATTTTGCCATTATCAGGAAGTCTTTCTTCTTGCTTTTTTGTGAAGGAGAGGGGGTGTATTTATAGGCATGAGAGGGAGTATGCAATCAACTAATTCATTTTGGCTACTTGTTAAGAGCCAATTGAGCTTTATAAATATTCATTTTGATTGCTTACTAGTGGGGATGATTATTTAATGCTTTCTCTCCCTCAATGCATTAAAAACGTCATGTATTTTGGCCTATATTTTCAAAAACGTATTTTTTTCTTCAAAACGACTTCTTCTAGTGGTTTTTGGCCTAGTTACTTCATGACTTATCTAGTATATAAAGTTATGTCATACTCTTTGATACTTAACTTGCTCAATATCATGCTCATTCTTGTGCGTTCTTCATCTACTAATTGAGGCTTTTGCAAATTGTCTTGCAGTTACAAAATCAATGCAATCCTCGATGCATTAAATGGAATCGGGAATGCCAAATCAAATATAATGCGGGAAAATTTATATGATCAAGTCATCGTAATATTATTTACGAGACGTCTTTGCTTTTTGTTGGCTAGGAATATTGAGGCGTCTTCTCATATTGGATTGTTTTTTTAAAATTCAAGACTCAATATCAAGAAAATTATGTGCGGTCACTTATGTGACAGCTCGACGAGTAATTTTTAAAATGCCTCAAGCCCAAATTCGTTTCTTGATATGAAGTGTTGAGGCGGGAATATTACACAACTCTACCACCAAGAGTAGTGTATGGAGATCAATTAATGAGATGCACAACAATAGTAATTGTCTCAGCCCAAACGTACTATAGTAAGCTTGTTTGACTAAGGATACTATAAACTCTTTCTTGAATAGTTTGATTCATATGCTCTACTACACATTCTAGGGTGGGATGTATGGTGCAGTCAATCGACACTTACTACCTCTCTCATCACAAATTGCTCAAGTCCCTTAGACAAATATTCACCCCATTTTCATATCATAGGCATTTCAACCTATGCCCATACTAGTTCTCAACCATAACAAGAAAGCACTGAAACATAGGCAAAACATTCGATTTTTATTTAATAGGATAGGCCCATATCTTACACGAATAATCATCTATGAATGTAACAAAGTGCTTCATGCCATGCAATGACTGACAGGGGATGGGACCACAAACATTTGAATGCACAAGAGTCAACAGCTCATTCTCGCGCTTGCCATGACACTGAGACTGCCCTATTGAGCTAGAGGCTCTACCATTGTTATTATTACGATCTCCACCATTTTCACCTTTATTTGTAAGTGCATGGAAAGTGCAGGTTGCGTCAATATTCTTCCTATTTAAGATCTCCACCATTTCCGCCTTTATTTGTAAGTGCATGGAAAGTGCAGGTTGCATCAATATTATTACGATCTCCACCATTTCCGCCTTTATTTGTAAGTGCATGGAAAGTGCAGGTTGCATTAATATTCTTCCTATTTACTTTTTCTACAAATAAATCATACTCAACGTCACTGCATTTAAAATTATCTTTAGGAGGATTAGCACTCATAGTAGTATGAAATGTATCCCATGACTCTGGTAGTGTGACAAGCAAAAACAAAGACTTTATGTTATCCTCCAACTTGATGTCCTATGACAAAAGTTGATTGAAAATAGAGTGAAACTCATTCAAATGAGTAGATATAGGGATGCTCTCCTTTATGCAAAGGTCCACAAGCTTCTTCAACCAATACAACTCAGATGTAAAAATTTTCATGTCATAAAGATCACATAGGGATGCTCTCCTTTATGCAAAGGTCCACAAGCTTCTTCAACCAATACAACTCAAATGTAAGACTTCGCTTATCATAAAGATCACATATTGTCTTCCATAAATCATATGCACTACTAGTAGTTAAAATAACATTGAAATACACTTGCTTAAACAAAGAGAGTATGATAGTAGACTTGCATAACTTCATCAAGTTCATCCCATCTCTGTCTCAAGTTTTTGGCTTTATTTCCTTGGTTTTGAATGGCCTAATCTACTTCTTTTGCAACAATACCTTCTGTACTTGTATTTCTCAATATTGAAAGTTGTTACCATCCAGATTTTCAATGTTGAAAATAACATTATCTTTTGATGCATTAGAAGTACCTGCCATTATGTCTGCAAATGACTACACAGGACAAGAGTATGGAATACTATAATTACAACCAAACGATCTTAAATTTGAGCCAAAAGGGAGGGCAAAAGGTGAAGAACAAAAGAGTATATAGTTGTAAAATAGGAATTAGAGTACTGAAACAATATGTCTATTCTAAAAGAAACTCCTCACAATAATATTCAACATTGCTATCCATAAAACTATAGTAAATAACCATACCTACATGAAAATGATCGACAAAGTAAGCTCCTATTGCTAGGACTATCGAGATCGCAATTGGGATATATAGAATACAACTAGCAATGTAGCAACCAAGTACCAATAATTGTCAAGACATACATGGTGTCAAATACATTGATACATACAACCAATGCGTGTCAAACATCCACCGCTAATATCCCACTAACAACAATAAGCATAGGGTATTGAAGTGCTCAAAAGAAAATTAGTTCCACAAGAGTCAGTATATATATGCAAAAACAATGTATGCATAGATCAATTGAGCATATACATAAGCAACGGACTCCCACTATCTCTAAAGAACCAACCTTTGTAAGAAAAGTACAAAGTGTTTCCCACTAGAAGTAAATTCGGGATGTGCAAGAGCTAAGAAAATCTCAATGCATAATGTTCATAACATCCTGGCAACCAAGGTGCATGATAAGTATATATTGGGAGTATATGCATGTCTTCAATCCACAAGTGAAGAATCATTAAATCAAATGTCCAATGCCCAAATACGTCTAATGGAGCTAAAACACGAATATCAATGTGCATCATAAGCATATCTAGGCACATACATTAATGCCAAGCATCCATATGAGCATGTAGAATCCTCAAAGTGCTTCTAGGCGTTCAAAGCAATAGAGTTTCACTATTGTACGCTTGCTGTCCTAATTGTATTACAGCAATAAACCTTGCTCAAACTAAGCTAAATGAGCTTTATCTAGTCCAAATAGTATCTCAAAGTATCCCCATAATATCCAAGCATTAAAATAGCATCCCAAAAGCATTACATAAGCATTATGGAACTCAATGGGTGTTGTCCCATAGGGTATACAATATACTGTTTCAAAATAGTGAGGCGATGGTTGAGATCTCCTGCCTCAAATGGTACCCAAGCTGAAGCCAATGAAGCCCAAAACAATGTCCAATAGGTAGAATAGCTCCTAGGAGCTAATGGCAGAGGGCAACACAAGATGCAAGTTAGCGACCTAGCATGTGCAAACAATGTTGATCATACTAAAAGGGCTATTGGTGGTTATGGGATCAATGCTCTTTGTTAAGACACTCAAGAGTGCCTACTCAATGCCCTGGAGGTCCTCAAGCAAGGCTAGACAAATCGAGAGATGGAGGGACTCAATGCATATCTCGAATGAATAAAGCAATGGTCACTATGAAAATAGAAAATGAAGATTCTTCATAAGCTAGAGCAAATGATCCATGACACGTCTTAGATGCCTGCTCTAGTATCAGTTGAAAGGAGGAGTGAAAGTGGAAGCATGAGTGAAAGCAAGAAGGGATCAAGAGTTATTGAGGCTCAAGCAAGAAGAGAGAGATTAGTGTGTGGGAATTCCAACTGTTACAATGTATGACCTACCTTCCCTTATTCTATTACCATTAAAATAATAAAGAATAAAGTGATAGTGATGGGTACCTACCACATACAACGTACACGTGTGCGCATACAATGTACAAGTAAATGTAGGTGGCTAGGCACATGTGGCCTTTAATCCCCAACAAAGACACTCCAAAGACTATATTGATATTTCTATTGAGATAATTACATGTACACCCCTAGGTGCTGCAAGAAAATAATTTTCAACATGACTTATAGAGTGGTCTTACTAAGAAGCCTAAGGGCTACTTTGAAGCCCTATAAGTTTCCTAAGTAGTCTTAAAAACTTCTCTTGCAATTTGTCCACAAATCATCAACAATGTCTTCACACTAGATCCCTTGTCCATTACCACCTTGTTCGTATTGGCCCATATGGCTCTAATAGTGATTGCTCTAATCAAATGGCAAACTTTCATAGTTTCTTCATCAATCTTTCCCCCAGCTCCACAAAGAGCTCCTTTCATCCTAATGTTACCATTTAGGCTAGCTTTGTTTATCCAAGCTTTGGTTATCTTCCAAAATGATTGCATTGAGGAATAGTGCTTGAAAACATGTGGTAAACATTTAGTGTCCTTGAAGCACATTTGGCATCTCTGGGGAACCTTCAGAAACCTGGCCACCCTATCTTTAGTGGCTATCTTCTTTGCATATATCTTCCAAAGCAACAAATTCAATTTATTAAACGTTGTAATAGATCAAGCCCCTTTAATTCTCCTCCATTATGCTTTCCAATGCTTCCTTGGGAAGAGACTCTTCCACTCTGTGTGTTGATGTAGAAAGTTTTCATCCCTTCTTCCTTCGAAATCATTCCTACCTTTCAACAAGAAACTCTTCTTTCCTATGTCTGCTATTGTCCATGGACCAAACTAGGTTTCTTTAGATTGCCATACCTGATATGGGCCATTCCTCCTTCCTCTTAGCTAGGACTGACCTTAGATATTCCACCTCGTTATCTTTGAGCCCAAACCTCTACTTGATTTCAATGATTCAAGGAAATCACCTAGAGCTCAATCCCAAAATCTTTCTAGTGTTCAATCCCTTTCTTCTCTAGTGCTTTGGACATACTAAAATTCAGTTTAACTAGGGCTATAGCCTCATGATAAGTTATGGGTGATACTCAAAATATTGGAGGAGTGATGGGTCACCTCTCATGTTGGGTTCAGCTATCCACCTCAGGCTTCTAATTGTATTTTCCAAATCTTCTATAGTGCATTTGGCCATGGAGGACTCTTTGATTGTAAACTCTAGGTCCACAACTAGCATGTCTTCCCACCCAAGATCTTGCTAGCACCCTTGCCTAGTTTGGCCTTGGTCATCCACCCTCTCATTATCATTGACCAGGAGGCATCTTAATGAAGTTTCTCCACTAGCTTACATGTAAGTGAGTACTAGTTGTGTCCTTGGCATAGCCCCACACAAAGTTCCTGCATAACCTCTCTACCATTTCCTAGTTGGCCTTAGAAAAGGATTTTGTTGCAACAATAAAGGTGGTTGCAATATATACCAGTGTGTTGACAATGATAATCCTCCTAGTAAGCTTGATTGGTAGGTTCTGGTACTTAGCTACCTTCATCTTGACCTTATTAAAAGGAAAATCAAACATCTGCTTACATGTTAGTAAGACCTAGGCCCAAAGGCATAGATACCTAAATATGTTGCTAGATTGGATGATCTTGAAACCATACTCCTTCATCCAATCTTTCTCCTTTGTCAAGGAAATCAGGTGTAGCTCTATTTTTTGCATATTAATCTTCAAGCTTGATGCTCGACAAAACAACTCATAAGTGTTTAATAAGGAGTCAAGATTGGCTTTGTCAGCTTCAACTATTTTTGACTTGTTATCTATGAACATTTGGGTGCAAAATGTTGAACCATTTGGCAATGGAAGACCCTTTAGGGCACCTTGCTGAACTTGAAATCCACAAGCACGAGAAGTGGGTCAGTAATCATTGCGAATAGCAATGACACTAGTAAGCATCCTGTTGAGATATTTGCAATCACACCTATTGTAGCCTCTTTATATGAGGCAGTTCTAGGCTTAGGACATGTAGGCAGACTGAATCCCGTATGCACAGAAAGGGAAACCTACTACCATCCAACAACTATAAAGCATTGTACTTGACTACCACTTTTCATATGGAATGAATACAATGTCATGATGCTTTGTACTTTCAATTAAGTGTCTTGTCTTTGTCAATCCTACGCAAGATTGTGTTTATGAGTCCAAGCTGCCATCTGGAACCCAATTCACTTGTGTAACAATTTGTCTCTACTTGTCTATGTCATCATGAGTTTGGTCTACATCTTCCATCCGCCATAGCATCTGCCATGCTCTAGATCCGCATCTTTCACATAGTATTAGAGCACAGCCGGGCATGGCATGACTCCCTTTTCTGCTCTCTCTGTCCCTCTTAACCTCAGCTTAGCTCAAGTCCACAGCTAATGAGCTCATCTCTCAACTCATCTCCACTTACTCTACCTTGGCAGCCATAGCCAGCCTGCACATCCCTGCCTTTGAGCTTCCATAACTTTCTGTAGAGGGCATATCTCTCCAAGCTCTCTTCTAGAGATTTATTCCTTGACTCCCAAGGATTGTCTGTATCACATAGAACCTTGACAGTGCCCTAACTCAAGCTCAACATTGTCTTTTTTCTCAGCTTCTGCCGTGTGTGACTCCATAGCCAGGTTATACCTAGCTCACTTGGAGCTTCCTAATCTCCTCCTACAAGCCTCATCTCAACACGCTTTCTTCTAGAAAGTTATTGCCTAGGTCAAGGCACATCATGTTGACACATTAGAGCTCGACATTGCGTACTCTATGCATCGGCCCTGTTGAAATTCGTCGCTACTGTCAGAACTGTGCCTCCGCCACTTTCGTACACTTTGTCCCCTCTTTGTACATTGCAATCCAACCTACGATCATATGGCTATTAAAGGTCCATATGTAAGCTACTTTCAACTTAAAGGGTTTGCGGATTAATTGCATGTACACACTGTGCCAAGCAAAAAACTAGTCGGCCAGGAAACCCAAGACAGACCCTCCATAGCCATTGCAACTTCAAGCTCTATTTTTCTTTCATTTTCTCTCCCCTTCCACTCAAACAAATCAAGGCCGCATTGATTTGAGAGTCTTAGCAAAGATTTGGGATATTTTGAAGATTTGTTTTGAAGTCTTGAAGACCTTAAGCAGTAGCATCAACACTACATCTTCAAGCTTCTTTCTTTACTCCATTCTAAAATCCATTTGGCCAAGCCAACTACTGCCACTAAGATTTGCTGATTAGATTTGTCCATCACATCAGCAAGGAGGGGACTTAAGTTGAAGGGGTCACATCAAACATCAAGCAACAAATAAGCATCAAGAATCATCATCTTCGAAACATAGTGTCTCTTGATACTCTCATAGTGTCTTTTGGCACTACCCTCATTTGTGTCTTTTGACACATTAGGTTTCAACTCTTTTTTGAAGTTGAGTTTTTCAATGCCAAACATGAAGATTTTTAAGTGGGTGCTTCTCATGAAGAGTAACATGTATCTTATGGCCCATTTACACTACATAGAAGATGTTACTCTACCTACAGGAAGACATGGAGCTGCCTATATCCAAATGCCAACAATGTATCCATTTGAAGACCTTGAAGACATGAAAGTGCAAAAGTTTGAAGTCATTTCTGTTGCCTAAAAAATGATACCTTTGCTTGAGGGGGATATGGACACGAAGACTAATGCATATGCAAGCAAAGTCAATGAAGAGGCAGATCATGAGGACCTAGAAGAAAAGGACCAAAAGAAGCAGAAAAATCATGAAAACTCTGAAGCAAACTGGACTACATTGACATCTTCATTGACATCTGCAATGAATTGAATATCATGATCAAACTGGACTACATTGACATCTGCAATGAATTGAATATCTATGTCAAAAGAAATGCTGAAAACTACAAGGGCCTGATGGTCCTTGGTCCAAATTGTTACTAGACTTTTTTAGCCTTGTAATGCCTAGCCCTAATGCTTCTGACATAAGCTTATAGACTCCTCATGCAGCCTTGTACTATAGCCTTTGTAAGGTCCCTATTACAGCCTCTGGATGTCTATCATGTTTGTGGTACCCACACTTAGCCTTTTCTGCGAGCCTCTGGTGTTTTGCCATGTTTATGGTGTGTCTACACTTTGCAGGTGTTGCTCTCACCAAAGCCTCTACACACTTTGTACTTTTTGGTTGTGATTGAGGAGGGGTGTTGAGATATTTGCAATCATACCTATTGTAGCCTCTTTGTATGAGGCGGTTTTGGGCTTAGGACATGCATGCAGACTGAATCCCGTATGCACAGAAAGGGAAAACTACTACCATCCAACAACTATAAAGCATTGTTCTTGACTACCACTTTTCATATGGAATGAATACAATGTCATGATGCTTTGTACTTTCAATTAAGTGTCTTGTGTCTATCATTCCTACACAAGATTGTGTTTATGAGTCCAAGCTGCCATCTTGGAACTTAATTCACTTGTGTAACAATTTGTCTCTACTTTTATATGTCATCATGAGTTTGGTCTACATCTTCCATTCACCATACTTTAGATCCGCATCTTTCACACATCCTTGGTGAATCAACTTGTTTAGCTGAAAAGTGCGGGAGACCAAGCCATTGACCCAATTGCTGTTGTCACATTTGTAAATAGGCCCCAAATCATCTTACAAAAATGGTTGCTAATCGAAACCCATCAAGTTCAGAGTTGCTAGGATGAAGTCCCAACATACTTTGTTGTATGCTTTATCCATGTCCATGTTGATAAGGATAAATGTCACATCATTTTCTAATGCCAGGTCCAAGGAGAAGGCCATATTTAGAATCACATCATGTATTGCGAGTCCTTGCAGAAAACAATTCTACCCCTTGTTTGTGTAGTGTCTTTGGTAATCCTCAGAGAAATGGCCTTAGCTACAATCTTGTATCATATGTGCAAAATAGTGAGTGGACACCATTTGAGACTTGGGAAATCCCTTCTTGCCAAAAAGACATTGGCGATCTTTGCCTCACATAGAGCAGCAGGTGTAAGAGCTTAGTGATTGGGGCTCCAACATCTTTCTTAGTTAGAGCTGTCTTGTTGCTGTGAAGCTTTTTATTGTATGACAAGTTGACAACCTCGCTGAAACTTTTTATCGTACAAGTTGATGGTTTATGGGTGGTTTAAAAAGTTTCTCGCGAAAGCTGTGAATCTTAAAGAAAAGTGCCACGTCGCACGAGATCTACCGTGATACGAAAAGTTTGACGGGAGACACGTCCTCCCTATTAATATTAATCATCATCATTAATTAGTATATATATACTCACCTTCCGACTGGAGATTTAGACACAAACAGAAGGTGATCGTTAATCATCATCATTAATTAGTTTATACGCTGATCTTCCGACGACCATGGATCTTCTACTGTGGGGACTGCCACAGGCTATGGACTTCCGCTGCTGCTGCTGCTGCTCCTCCTCCTCTCATCACGCATGGGAAACTGCCTGCCATTGAGCTTTCTCAAGGGCGCCAAGACCCTGCGCCTCGGCATGGACGGCCGCCGCCCCACCCCCGTGGCCGCCGCCCGCCTCCAGCACCGCACCCCTGGCCCCTCCTCTCCCTCTGCCCTCACCGCCTCCGTCCTGCATCGCCGCACCGAGTGCTTCTCCCACCTCTTCACCCTCGACCGCAAGCTCGGCCATGGCCAGTTCGGCGTCACCTACCTCTGCTTCGAGAGATCTACCGGTGTCGCCTATGCCTGCAAGTCCATCTCCAAGCGCAGGCTCCTCTCACAGGATGATGTTGACGACGTTCGTAGGGAGGTCCGAATCATGCATCACCTCTCCGGGAACCCTAACATTGTCGCCATTAAGGGTGCCTATGAGGACGCTGGCTTCGTGCATCTGGTCATGGAGCTGTGCGCTGGGGGCGAGCTCTTCGATCGCATCGTGCAGAGGGGCCACTACAGCGAGCGCCAAGCAGCAAGTCTTATTCGCACTATCGTGTCTGTAGTGGAGGCTTGCCATGCCTCGGGGGTTATGCATCGTGACCTCAAACCTGAGAATTTTCTGTTTGCCAGCGAGCGGGAAGAAGCACCTCTGAAAGCTATTGATTTCGGCTTGTCTGTGTTCTTCAAGCCAGGTAATTAGCTACAGTCGACGAGAAGAATTCTATTCAATTGTGAACAGCTTCGACGTTGTAAAGGTGCAGTTCATCTTATTAACTACATGGTCAGAAAAGACAGGACGTTTCTTGCTGTCAGAGAAAACTGTCAGGATTTGGAACGATTGAATCGCAGTCTCTCTGTGCACAAAATATGGGATTGTTACTGCTTTCTCAAGCATTGGAAATTGACCTTCAAGCTTACTGTTTGTAGCAAAACCTTTAGGAAGGTCCAGTAAACTGGTATAGGGGTGGAAACTGGGTCAATAGGCACAGCCCCACCAAAATCTGTCGTCAAAAGCACAGTTTTGTGCACGGAATGTTGGCTGGATCTACTACTCTACCGTCTTGTTTAGAAACGGCACTCTCCAACTACTTTGGCCTCTGTCTAAATGAACATTTGAGGTCCGCCTCAAATTTTCTCTGATGGAGATTTCAAGAAATTTCAAAAATTGGACACATTGGTCGAAGAGTCCCAAAATTTCAGGCACTAGGTGCATGAAACTGAAAATTTATCTATGTGTGTTAATTGTAACTTTGTTTTGTTGGCTGAAAATTTCAACATGTATGTTTGATATGGACTTGGTTAAGCAATAGGAACCAATCAATCACGACTACCCTTGCAAATGAGGCAATGGAAGAGCCTACCCTAGTTGAATGTGACCAAGATCAATTATCCAAACATAGCCAAGATCTCTATCAGCAATCTACTATTGAGCTTAAAATGAATGCATTTTGCAAATCATCAAAGATCAAGGTAAGCAAGCACCACACTTGATTCAATGAGAGTGGAAAACAATGGGGAGATAAGCATTGACCCCTCTACCCCCGTAAGGTATAGTCTCACATCGGCCCCCTAAAATGATGATTAACCGGTTCTAGGATTGACTCTTAGGAAGGTCATACTTGTTAGTCTTTCTCTAAGATTCAAGGAAAGCTAAGTGGCTTATTGGGTTCTTTGAGGACAATTGCAAGGATTTAAAGGGGAGTAGTTTATCACAAGAATGTGAAATTTTAATTTTTAATCTTGGCATAATGAAGTTGTGTATATGCCAGGTGAACATTGAAGTGCAAGTTATTTTGGTCTTGGTGGCAATGCAAAACCCTAATGAGATAGTGGGGACCTTGGCAAAAGTTGAATCACATTATGTCGGCCAGGTGCCAATGGATGCTTGGTGGCAATTTTGGCTTTAGGATTAAATGAGCCCTTGGAAATGACTTGTGATGTCATTGGGCAAGAGAAAAACAAAACGTTTAATGCTTAAAACCAAGGTCTATGAAAGTTAAAAGGCTTTTATGTTCAAAGGGCTTAGCACATTAAATTGTGGATGAGCATTATGAGGACATGAAAATTTAGTACTTTGCTTAGTATTTAATTAAAAGTTAATCATATATGCAAAGGTGACTTGCCTATGTGAGATGCAAGTTAATTCTTTCATCTTGTGGGATCTAGGACCCCAAGATATTAGTTAATGCCAAAGGCAAAAGTTGTAATAAGTTATACTTGACAGGTACTAGATGATATCTGATTTTAGGTTTGGGCCTAGACCAATTTATTGGCTGCTAATGTCAGTGTGGTGATTGGTGACATTAGAGACTAGGCATTAATTAATACTTTAATGTTGGTCTAAGAGTCAATATAATTACTCAGGCATACTTGGTAGACAAATTGGCCTAGCCAATTTAATTATTGACTAGTGAAATTATTTTTTTGGATAGTAAAATAATTATTAAATTAATTGTTTAAAGTTGTCCATGCAAGTGGAAAAAACGTTTTCAAGACGAGAGAGAGAGAGAGAGAGAGAGAGAGAGAGAGAGAGAGAGAGAGAGAGAGAGAGAGAGAGATGTCATTGTTGTTGCAATAGTGGATATACAATTTCCAGCTAGCTAGAGACTCTCCACGAGTTTATGACATGACCAAAACAGACTACAACAGTAGGTGACAGTAGTTTGAGTGTTGTCTCACCTAGGCAACATCATATACGGGATGTTTCATCAATGGAGACAATTTGATGGCTGTCTAGATAGGGCAATAGCTGATGATGAAAGTCTGAAATTTTTTTCTCTTCAACATTCTCTCTTATCCTCCAATCATCTCCAAAGGTATCTTAGCAAAATCCAGCCATTTGAGTCATTAGAGGTGGAGATTTTGGTTAATCTTTGCCATAAACCCTAATTTACAACAAAAATTAGGGTTTGATATTTGCCTTGGGATGTATGCTTAGAATTTAGAATCTAGGACTTGAATTCCAGTAGGCTAAAATTGAAGAATTTTAGGGAGATTCAAGAGGCAGGCTAGCCAATATCAAATTTGGGGGTAGAATTGTCTCTCAAGGAGCAGAGTAAAGGCTAATCCATGAGCAAACCAAGAGGCAAATCGTTTTAAGGTTTGTTGGTCATTTGTGACAGAAAAAGACACTTGGATTAGTAGAGGAGATTAGTGAATTTCAATTGTATTCCATCCATTTGCAATTAAAGATAAATAAATACCATAAGAGGTGTCAATTTTGAGGGCAATAGGCTATCCATTGTCCAGGATTAAAGTGGTTAAGTGTGCATTTCAATTTGTGTGATTTACTTGCTGTAATTTTTTAAAATGAAGTTATTACCATCCTCTTCAAGGACCATTTTAATTTGTGTGATTTACTTGCTATAATTAATTAAAAGATTATTACCACCCTCTTCGAGGAGGAATGCTTGTTTCATGGTTTCGTTGCTAGGATACCATAAAATAACTTGACTTGGTGTGTTTGAGGCACTTGATTGAATGTTAGAAGTGTTGCTCTAAGTGCTGAAATTGTGTTTAGCTGAGCATTTATAGCAACTATGTCTTCTTATAGTGAGATGGGGTCAAGCAATGATGATGCATCTCATTCTGAAAATTCACATAACGAAGGAAAAAAATGCAATGCCTAATCTTGGAACAAGCTTACATGGACAACAAGAAGAAAATGTGGTTGTTGATCAAGAAGTGGGTTTTTCTAGGCCACAAGATGCAAATGACCAGTAAGATGACGAAGAATATGATGACCAGTTGAAGGCTCGATGGAAGCAACAACTAATATCTTTGTTCAATTAGCCAAAGATCCATTTGAGAGATTTTTGAATTCTCCCAAAAAGGGCAACAAGGTTAAGAAGAATATGTTGTCTTCAAAGGCACTTGGGCGGCAGGAAGAAGATATTGTCTTCAAAGGCATTTGGGCAAGAAGAAGCTCTCAAAGGACAACCACCGAAAGGTTGGGGATGAGCAAAAGCAAATGGTACTAGTGGAATTGGATACCCAAATGCAAGGCCATCTTGGTAGTGTCAATTGAATGGGTTTTGGATAGTTGGGCATGTATACGATGATGGGACAGCTAGGATACATTGGTGGTGGCACTATTTTTGATGCCATGTTGGGTTAGGGATCGCATATGAGAATGTATGGTACAACTCCTCCTGGTATACAACCACCAATGCATGGTGTGCAAGGCCCAATGTATTCGGATATGACTGGTAATATGCATAACCCTATATATAGTAGCATTGGCATGATGCGTGGGACACAAAGTGACATGTATGGTAATGCATGTGTATCCCTTGGTACTTATGGGTTAAGAAATGAGTGCTAGTTATGCAAATGCTTGATTTGGTATTGATCGTGATGTAAATATAACAAATGCACCCTTATTGCAACGGCTAATGTATGATAACTTAACTCCCAAAGGGGCAAGAAAAGACTACGATAAGGGTGAGAAAGGGGTGAAGTTTGAGTCCTTTAATGGTGCACAAGATATGCTAAGAACTTTGACTTTTATTCAACAATTTGATGCAACTTATTTGATAGGTAACTTCACCGAATCCTCAAAGAATTGGAAGGCAATCACTGTTTTGAAGGAAAATGCCTTGTAGTCGTGGTCCATGCTCTTAATGCAAGGTCGAGCATTGTTAACATCGGTATTTAAGCAAATGTTTGCATCAAATTGGTTGATTGGTATATTTGTGATGGACATCATGATAGCTTGGAATAAGCTTGTTGGAATAACAGAATGCAATAATCTAGAATAATATAATAAGAAGTTTTGGGATGCCTTGTTGCAAGTAACTTCTTATCATCCAGTTCCTCTTCATGAGCAAGTGAAAAAGTATGTATGGGGCCTATCTAAAGGAATCAAGGATTTTTGCATTAAGTCCACCGTGTCTAGCATGTCTCAACTCATAGAGATTGCTACTACAGTTATGCTTTGCTGCATGGGAAAGATTCGGCTTCCAAGGGATTGGTGAGAAGTTGAATGAATAGTTTTCAAAGGCTGATCATATGGCACACTTATTTTTATAGCATGCATTTAAGTATCATGGTATACTAGAGTCGATCATCAAGATCTTGGATGATTATTTTTTTTGGAAGGGGTTGCTTGAAAATATGGGTACCATGCTGAAATTTTCTTCATCCTTTCATCCATAAACAAGTGATCAGTCAAAGGAGGCAAATTCTACAATGCTTGATCTCTTGAGATGCTATGTATTTAAGTATAAGTCACATTGGGAGCAATATTTGCCTTTGGTAGAGTTTGTATATAACAATATAGTGCATAGTTCCACTAGCAAAGCTCCCTTGAGGTTGTGGAAGGTGGCAAGAAAGTGCTCTCTATTTTGTACACAAAGGATAAGATCTTTGAGGTAGATCGGTATGTAGAAAATATGGATGTAGCCTATGCAAAGGTTAAGTATACTCTTTTGAGGTCTCAAGAGAAGCAAAAGGAGGCCATTGATTGCCATAGATGTGCTTTGTAGCTTGTAGAGGGCGATTATGTGGTGTTGCATTTTGAAAAGGTAAGGTTGAAAAAGATGAAATTAGAGTGATGTTGTATCCAAAGCTGTGTATGAGATAATATGGGTTCTTCTAAGTGTTGGAGAGGATTAGTGATGTTACTTACAGGTTGAAATTGTCTTCACATTGGCAGATATAAAAATGTGAGCTTGTTGAGGCCTTTTCATGGTGATGTGCTTGAGGATGTATCTGCTGAAATTCAGGTAGAGCTTGAGGAGATCGATGAGATTTTGGTACCCAAGTAGATTTTCGCGCACGTGCGCGCGCGTGCACACACACACGTACCCAAGTAGATTTTCGCGCACGTGCGCGCGCGTGCACACACACACACACACGTGTGTGTGTGTGTGTATATATATATATATAGAGAGAGAGAGAGAGAGAGAGAGAGAGAGAGAGAGAGAGAGAGAGAGAGAGAGAGAGAGAGAGAGAGAGAGAGATCAAAGGCAAAGTTTTCAGAAGGTATTTAGAAGTTTTAGAACTATTCACCAATGGATGCTAAGTGAATATAAGAGGATGACTTGACAGACCATCCTTAGTTTTTACATTTTTACCTCGAGACTGTTCAATTGGAGCCAACTTTGGATCAAACTCAGTTAGGTTTAGCAGAGGAAGGATCCAGGGCATTGCTTGATGCGTAAGGGGAAGGTAGCACTTCCACTCCTCTAGTGATAGACAACTCGTGTGTATAGTGGATCTTGGATGTATTCAATATGTATCCAGGATATTGTGCCGACAGTATGTTTGCCGTAGGTCATTATTTAGTGTACTAGTCATTGCAGTTTGTATGCATATCGTATGGTTTTTTATCTGTAGCTTTGAAACTATACATGTGTATCGGTTTACATGAGTTTACATTAGTCTGCATCAGTATGTATTAGTATACATCAATTTGCATTAGTGTATAATTATTAGAGATTGATTATTAGTTATTGGTTTTTAGTGGATGATCATTAGTTTTGAGTGATATTTAGTTGGTTTTCTGGACAAGAGCATGTTGTATGAATGCTATTGATAGTTCAGCCATGGTTTATACTTAGTTTGTGCATTGTTGTGGTTGTTTGCCCAGAACATTTGAGATATGCTAATGGGAAATGCATTCTATGAATCTTTGGCAGTAGTTTTGGATTCTTTACGAGTCTTATATTATATTTATGCTTGTTGGAAATTTCCAACGAGTATTTGGCATTAGCATGGTTAAGCAACAATGGCCAATGTTATTTTCATTATGATGTCTTTTGGAGAATTCTAGTGTAGTATTTTTTTTGCTTTGGCTCATTGCAGTGTAATCGAGGACAATTGCAAGGATTTCAAGGAGAGGGGTCTATGATGAGGATATAAAATTTTAATGCTTTGCTTAGCATTTGATTAAAAGTTAACCAAAGGTGCAAAGGTGACTTGTCTACGTGAGGTGTAAGTTATTTATTTCATCATGTGGAATCTAGGACCGCGAGATATTAGTTGATGTCAAAGGGAAAAGTTGTAATAAGCTATGTGTGATAGGTAATAGGTGGTCTATGGTGTTAAGTTTTGGCCTGGACCAATTAAATGGCTACTAATGCTAGTATGGTGACATTGAAGATTGAGTATTAATTATTCTTTAATGTTGGTCTAAGGGTCAGTTAATTGCTCAGGTATACTTGGGAGACAAATTGGTCTAGCCAATTTAATTATTGATTGGCGAAATTATTTTTTTGGGCAATAAACTTACTATTAAGTTAAATATTTGGATAATGTTGAAAAATGGGATTAGAAGGTTGTCACTTGGCAAAACTTGCCCATGCAAGTGGGAAAAACGTTTTTAAGGCTAGGAGATAGAGAGGGTCATCCTAGCCTTGTGCAATATGAGAGAGAGAGAGAGATTGGTGCTGCAATAGTTGAGAGGCCATTTCCAGCTAGCAAGAGACCCTCTAGGAGCTGATGACATTCCCAGAACAGTCTATAGTAGTAGGGACAGTGGCTTGAGTGTTATTTTAGCTAGGCAATATCATATATGGGGTGTTCCATTAATGGAGAGAGCTTTCATGGCTGTTCGGAGAGAGAGAGAGAGAGATTGGTGCTGCAATAGTTGAGAGGCCATTTCCAGCTAGCAAGAGACCCTCTAGGAGCTGATGACATTCCCAGAACAGTCTATAGTAGTAGGGACAGTGGCTTGAGTGTTATTTTAGCTAGGCAATATCATATATGGGGTGTTCCATTAATGGAGAGAGCTTTCATGGCTGTTCGGAGAGAGAGAGAGAGAGAGAGAGAGAGAGAGAGAGAGAGAGAGAGAGAGAGAGAGATTGGTGCTGCAACAGTTGAGAGGCCATTTCCAGCCAGCAAGGGACCCTCCAAGAGCTGATGACATTCCCAGAACAGTCTATAGTAGTAGGGACAGTGGTTTGAGTGTTATTTTAGCTAGGCAATATCATATACGGGGTGTTTCATTAATGGAGAGAGCTTTCATGGCTGTCTAGATAGGGGAGTAGAGGAACAGTGGTTTGAGTGTTGTTTCAGCTAGGCAATATCATATACGGGGTCTTCCATTAATGGAGAGAGCTTTCATGGTTTAGACAATGCAACAACTGATTTCTTCCATTCTCTTGCGATGGAAGTTCGAATTTTCTCTATTTAGCATTTTCTCTCATCCTCCAGCCATCGCTCAAATTACCTTAGCAAAATCCAACCATTTGAATCATCAATGGTGGAGTTTTTGATTAATCTCTACTATAAACCTCGATTTACAGCAAAAATGAGGGTTTGACAACTACTGCCTTGGGATGTATGTTTAAAATTGAGTTCTTAGGACTTGAATTCCAATGGTTGAAGTTGAAGAATTTCAAGGAAATTGAATTTTGACAATTAAAAATTATTGGCAATTGATTTCTAGAGATTAAGTCTTGCAATAATAGGTGCCACTTGGTAAGAAGGGGGAGAACATGTCATGCAAGTTTGGAGGAGGGCATTCAATGTCGGTGGAGAGTCGGAGAAGGCAATTCTAGCTAGGGTGACTTGCATTGTGTGCATTTCATGGGCTGCCAGATCAGTTTTGGAGCAGATGATAGTAGATTGCGCATGCGACAGGACAAGCACATCAATTTTTCTTCTCTGCCCTAGTGAGAGAGGTGGTGGAAGAAGGGGAGGGCTTGCTAGTTGTGTTGGGGTTTTACCCCCTTTCAGAGCTGTTGGCACCATTAGAATTGCCATGAAGTTTATCATTTGAAAGGTCCTTTCCCTTGCTGATTTTCTCTCTGCTCTCAATAGATTTGAAGATGTATAACACTAATTTATTGTAGTTAAAGCTAATTACTGCTGTAATTCGGGTTTCTCAACCTCCTTGGCAAGTGTGCCCAAAGATTGGTGGCTTGTGATCAAAGGGTTTGCTGTAAGTCTGAGAGTTTACAACAGATTTGAAGAAGATTGCTTATCTACAATTTACAAGACGTGCATGCAAGTGTTTGAGACCCAATTTTTGCTGGAGTGTGCATCAAATCAAGGGGCAATTTGGGGCTCTATACTTCTGGTCATTTGTGACAGCCCAAGGTTCTCAAATTTGTAGAGTTTGGTCGATTGATTATTGGGCAATCTCTATGTGTTCAAGGAATATGAGTGGGGCGTCAATTTTGGGGCCAGTTGGGTGTTGGTTGTCTCTGATTAAAGTGGCAAAAAGTGTTAGTTTCATTATTTTGAATTTATTGCTTGCTGTAATTATTGGTTAATCAGGTTAATTACTACCCTATAAGAAAGGCTGGTTTCAGTGTTCATCCATGATTCACACAAGGTGTTAAATGACTAACAATTGTTGCTGGTTTGAGCATTGCTGGCAGGCAGTTCAAGAAGGTGCAATTCACATCATGCATTACTAGTGATTTAACAAGAATGCTGCAATTTGATGCCACAAAAATAGAAGGGCAAATGACTTCAAACACTACTTCCGTTCCATTTCTCACATCCGAGCTAAATCCATTGAGGAAGGAGTCGGAGTGGGCCTCATAGCTTGCTTCACAAGCTCTCGATATGGCCGGATAGACATTGGACTACCATGGAGTTCCACAACCTTACGAGATCATTGTAGCTGAGTATGATCTCATTTTGATGCATAGAGACCAGCAATAGATAGAAGGTAAGTTTGAATTTCACCCTTTAGATTCGGCGCACTGATCTACTAACCATCCAAGAAGGGCGGAATCTCCACTTAGGACTGGCCATCCGCAAGTGGAAATTGACACAGAGTACACTTCATTGCCTTCATACTTGTTAATGATAATTCCCCTTCTCCTATTGGTATGGATGATTTTCATGATGAAGGACGTATGCAAAATAATTTCTGGTTTATGAGTAATGAGGAAGACAGATATTTCTTTATGAGCTCAAGACTAGGTAAGTAGTTGAAACAAGAAACTATGAGTACTCCTTCCTCTTCTTTTCCCTCAAACAATTTTGTTTTCAAAGGTCAAAATGAAGTAGGTGTATCATCATCATTATTATTTCAATTTAATGTATTTAATGGATCAAAAGATACCCACATTATTTTCCACATCTACATCTATCAGAAACCCATTTAATCTTCCTCCCATCCCACCCTCTTATTACGTTGCCACATCCTTTCAGCCTCTATTAAGTGCACCGCATGTTGCATCTCATGTAGTACCATATGTGTTTTCATTCATTACATCGGGGGACTCTTTAAACTTAGGCACGGTCGTTTGAACCGCATCTCTTCCTCAGCCAAGTGATGTTCCATCTTTTCCTCACACACTTTCAGGATCATTGCAGCTTGGGTATTTTCTCTAGTCTCTCCGGAGTGTGGATCGGTTGGTGCCATAGATTCAGGAATACATCAACAAGCTTCGGCAGCTTCAGATGTAGGTTCAAAATGCGGGGAAGCCTATTTTCTCTGAAGACATGGCAATCACTTTACTGTCCCAGTTGCCGCCACGATTCAATGTCTTTTATTCTGCTCTTATTGCATTAGGGCGGGAGTCGACTCTTTGGTGAGAAGAGTTGGTTCCTATGGTCTTGGATTAGGTGGAACAATTGAAGGGATAGAATGCTTTCAAATCGGAGGCTTTGGTTGGTCAAGCCTCTCAGAAGAAGGGGAAGGACCAAAAGAAGAAGAAGGAGGACAACAAATCCAAGAAGGACAAGGAGAAGGAATCGACTTGCCATATTTGCGGAAAGACCGGTCATTAGAAGAAGAATTGTCCCGATAAAGACCAGGACACTAAGAAGAAGGACACAAAGGATTCTGGAGTGGTGGCTGCACCCTTATGAGCTGCTTTTCTACACTTAGCAGTCATTGAGGACTCTACACCGAAGACTTCTGATGCTATGATGACAGCTCCCCAGGCTTGTGAGTGGATCATGGATAGTGGTGCCTCCCGGCATATGACTTCTTCTCTCGTTGGTGTTACCCATTTGCGACCTTCGCGTGGGTAGATTCTCATTGGAGATAGCTCTTTTTTGTCTATTGCTGGGTATCATTTACTTTCGGTCCATAAGATTTGTGCTCTTGGTCTCTTGGTGGAATTTGACAGTGATACTGTTCGAGTCCTTGATCGTGGATTGAGTAAGGTTCTCTCTGCAGGGTATGAGGAGAATGACGTCTACAAATTGAAGTCTTTTTCAGCTCTTACTTCTCTTATTCTTACTTCTCAGACACAGTCCGAGCTATGGCATGCTCGGTTTGGCCACCTGAAGTACGAGTACCTTCGGAAGGCATCGCGAGGGTCGTTTGTCCAAGGATTGCCGGATATAGTGGTGAACCATCAGCCATGTGTCTCCTGCATTCGTGGGAAACTGCATCGAGATGTGATTCCCAACAGAGTTTCTAGGCGGTCTACTTTACCCATGGAGCTTGTATCTACGGATCTTTATGGCCCGATGAGGACTAAGTCCTTGAAGGGGAGCTTGTACCTCATGTTGATCGTAGATGACTACAGCAGGATGACTTGGGTCTATTTCTTGACTTTGAAGTCGGAGGCTTTCTCTCACTTCAAGGATTGGCTTTTCTTTGAAGAGAACCATTCTGGCCGACAACTGAAGTCCTTGCGTTCAGACAAGGGAGGTGAATTTATGTCTAATGAGTTTGCTCGTTTTTACGTAGATAGGGGCATTCACTAGGAGTTTGCTAACACCAACACTTCCCAAGAAAATGGCATTTTGGAGCGGAAGAACCGAAGTGCGATCGAGATGGCGTGCACCATGATGGAGCACCGATAGACACCTCAGTTTCTGTGGGCCGAGGCAGTGGCTACCGCAGTTCACATTCTCAATCGATCTCCCACTTCGGCCTTTGACAAGATGACATCTTTTGAGGCTTACTTTGGGACTAAGCCTGATGTCTCTTATTTCAAGATCTTTGGGTGTGACACTTATGTGCACATTCCGAAGACGCAGCATGATAAGTTCAAGGCGGCTTCCGGACGACAGGTTTTTGTTGGCTATAGCTCCTAGTCCCAAGGTTATTGTTTGTTTGATCCCGTCAAGCAGGATGTTTATACGAGCTGAGATGTGCGGTTCGTGGAAGTTCTGGCCACAGAGGGGGGTGAGAAGCATCCCGTCCTTGGAGATCGAGGGGAGAGTTGGGCTCTTGAGACAGTTCCTTTGGAGCCAGAGCCTCTTGATGGAGATTCTTCTTTTGATTCAGAGTCTTCTCTTCCACCGGCCGCCCCTCCGAGGAGCTTTTGCCGGTGGATGTTCCTGAGTCTTTAGCAGATGGAGAGCGACAGGGAGAGGTTCGTCCCCCTCCTCGTTGGGCCCGTGACACATTCCGAGATTCAGGGATGGAGGGGGTCCCTGAGGAGTGGGAACCGGTCACGGAGGAACCGGGCACATTCTTCGGAGCTTGTTTGCTCCAACCATTGTTTGCTGACCCGTGTTATGCAGGATCGAGACCCCACTTCAGTGAAGGAGGCTTTGCAGTCTGATCATTGGCGGAAGGACATGGAAGCCAAGTTGGAGGTTATTGAGAGGAATGGCACTTGGTCTCTTGTGCCTCGTTCCTCTCACAGGAAGGTGATTGGTGTCAAGTGGGTCTTCAAGACGAAGTACCTTAGCGATGGTTCTTTGGACAAGCACAAGGCTCGCCTTGTTGCTAAAGGTTTTGCTCAGCACCTAGGCATTGGTTTCCATGATACTTTTGTGCCCACTGCTCGTATGGCGACTATTCGAGCTGTTCTTGCCTCGGCTGGCCATAGGAGATGGCCTATCTATCAGTTGGATGTGAAGTTGGCCTTTTTGAATGGTGACTTGTAGAAGGAGATCTATGTTGAGCAGCCTCCTGGCTTTGGATCCTCGGATGGGAAAGTTTACAGGTTGAAGAAGGCCTTGTATGGTCTCAAGCAGGCTCCGCATACATGGAACGAGAAGATTGACTTGTTTCTTCAGTCGAAGTTGGGATATCGGCGCTCTAAGGCTGATCCGTAGCTTTATGTGCACACTTCCGAGGTTGGCCACGTGTTGTTTGTGTTGTATGTTGATGATTTGATTCTGACAGGGGATCATGCATAGAAGGTCTGAGAGACCAAGACAACTTTACATTAGGCTTTCGAGATGATGGATTTGGGGCTTTTTTATTTCTTCTTGGGTCACGAGATTTATCAGTCTCAGAGGGGGATTTTCATCTCTCAGCAGAGGTACATTCAGGAGCTCTTGGTGACTTTTGAGATGGAGACTTGTTGGCCCATTACTACTCCTATTGATCCGAATTGGAAGGCCACTTCACACTAAGATTCTCCCGTGATGGATGCTTCACGCTACCGTCAGTTGATTGGATCCTTGATTTGGCTTCTCAACACTCGTGTTGATCTTTGTTTTGCTGTGGGTCTTTTGGCTGAACCCAAACAGGTGCATTGGCAAGCTGCCCTGAGGATTCTTCGGTATTTGAGGGGGACCTCTGACTTAGGGATTTCTTATCCCGCAGGTACAGATGCTTCAGATCTAGTTCTTGCAGGTTGGAGTGACTCGGATTGGGTTGGTGATGTGGATCACCGACGGTCTACTATAGGCTACTGTTTTACCTTGGGTACAGGTGTTATCTCTTGGAGTAGCAAGAAGCAGCTCACTGAGGCGGAGTATCGGGCTGCATCTTCCACCACATGTGAGGTTGTGTGGCTTCGGAGATTATTGGAGGAGCTTGGTTGCCCCCAGACTCGTCCTACTCTTCTGCGGTGCGACAATGAGTTGCATTGCCTTGGTACGGAATCCTGAATTCCATGCCCGGACGAAGCACATTGAGATCCAGTATCACTTCATTCGGGAGAAGCTTCTGGATGGGACCATTGATGTGGAGTATTGCAAGACGGAGGATAATCTTGTAGATTTGTTTATGAAGGCGCTTCTCCAGGCTCTTCTTCGGCAGCATTCCAGATCCGTCAGTCTTTTGCCTCGTCCAGGATCTGAGAGGGGGTGTTAGACAGTCATTTCCTGGACAGTCGTACGGCAGAGGACATGTCAGCAGAGGATACATCAGTAGTCGGACAGCAGGCAGCGTACAGGTGCCACGTGGCACAGCAGGTACAGGTGCCACTTTTATGGGCAGTCGGACAGATTCTGCATTATTTCAGGTGCAGTCGGTTGCATTTAGTGCAGCCGACCTGCTGCTGTGATTGCTATTGTTCCTGGCTATAAATAGCCAACCCCTAGTGCACACTTTATAGTCATTCATTTCAGATTCTGATCTTGAGATCTATTGGCTAAGACAGATTGTGCTCGGGCTGACGGAGATCGAGGTCATCAAGTCGGAGACACATGCAGATATTTCCTCTGCCCCTGTGTATTTCTGCACTCTTATACAGCATACTACACCGCAGATTTTCTGCGTTTACACTGTCTGCTTTTCTCTCTCTCTCCTCTCTGTGTTCACTCTCTCTCAGTCTTAGTCTTACGCTTCCGCATCGCTGCACTCTGACAATTAGTACCTGTTTGGGTTGTGGATAGTGGAGCTACACATCACATGATTCCTATAAAGGATATCTTCCGTACCCGAGCCCCTGTAGCCAGGTGGGTCCGCATAGGAAGCAACTCCTCGATCACTTGAATCTAGGCTCAAGGTTGCGTTAGTTTTGCCACTGACAAGGGTTCGGATCTGGCTTCACTGGACAATGTAGACTATGTCCCTCACTCAGCTTGGGGTGAACTTGTTATTTGTTTAGCAGCTTTGTCCGTTGGGGCGAGTAGTTTTCTTTACAGCGATCACATCTGAGGTCCTTGACTCTTAGACTGGTTTAATGATTGCTCGTGGTGAGAGACAACCTAATGGTCTATATCACATGACCCATTTTCTTACCGAGTTGATAGCTGAGGATTCTGTGTTCCATAGCTTCCAGGTATTAGCCACATCTCGGGAGCCTATGAATAATGAGTATCTTTGACATTTCCGCCTAGGGCATCTTGGCTATGACTCTCTTTATGAGTTGTCTCATTGTGAGATGGTTGAGGGCCTTTCTTACTTGAAGCTAGCTCGAGATGTTTGCAGAGCATGTCAGCTCGAGAAGCAGTAGCATACCCCATTCCCTCAACTATCTTTGCAGAACGGAAGCGGAAGCAGATAGAGAAAGAGAGCTGAGAGCAGGCACATTAATCGAGGAGTTTAATGACTCAGAGCTAAACAATGTTTAACAGTGATAGAGAGAGCGAGTCGTCGGATAGGTGTACACCAGTGTGGTACACACAAAGAATAAAAGAATGTATTTATACTTAGGGTACGGTACACTTACACTTGATAGGGTGGGTTCACATGTGTGAAGTAATATATACACGGGAGAGCGTGTAAAGGGCCTTTACACCCAACAACCTCTCACTTAAAGGTCCTATGCCAACCTTTAACCAACTTCCACAAGTCTAATGCAATGCTCATGTTGAGCCTTTGCAAGACTTTTAGTGAAAACATCTGCAGGGTTATCCTGTGATTTGTTGATCTTAGTCAGGGTGACTAGACCATCATCTAGAACCTGTTTGATAAAATGACGAACATCAATATGTTTGGTATGTGCATGAAACATGGCATTCTTAGCTAGGCATATAGTGCTCTTGCTATCACATCTAAGTACAGGTGTTTTGGTGGGCAATCCAAAATCCTTGACCAAACGACCAAGCCAGACTGCTTCTTTTGAAGCTTCAGTGAGTGAAATATATTCAGCCTCAGTGGTAGAGAGTGCTACTTTTTTTGGCAATCTAGAGCACCAAGAAACCACCCCACCCGTCAAGGTAAAGATATACCTGCTAGTAGACTTGCGAGTATCCAAGTAACTTGCCATGTCTGCATCACAATACCCGTGCAGATCCAACGTACCCTTGCCATAGCAAATACATTTTCTTTGTGTGCCCTTAAGGTACCATAAGATACATTTCACTGCTTCCCAATGTGCTTTGCCAGGATTTGACATGAACCTGCTTACAACTCCCACTACATAAGCAATGTCAAGTCTAGTAGCAACCATAGCATACATGAGTGAACCACAAGCTGAAGCATAAGAAACACCCTTTATAGTACTGGCTGCCTTACTATCTTTTGGGCAATTTGCTTTGCTAAGCTTAAGATAGGTTGGAAAAGGTACACCAAGAGGCTTAGCATCAGCCATAGAGAAACGATCAGGTACTTTGCTGATGTACTTTTCTTGTGAGAGAAATAAGAGTTGCTCTCTATCTTGTGTTACACGCATGCCCAAAATATGTTCAGCTGCACCCAAATCCTTCATAGAAACGACTGAATTCAGCTATCTTTTCAATGCATTAATCTGGCCTTTATGCTTACCAGCAATAAGTATATCATCCACATAAAGCACAAGTATAATAAGGCTTCCATCATCAGTCTTCTTAATATATAAGCTGTGATCTGTACTATTCCTTTTAAAACCATGTGAGAGCATGAAGGCATCAAACTTTTTATACCATTGTCTAGGAGCCTGTTTCAAACCATACAAGCTTCTCTTAAGCTTACATACCAAATGCTCCTTTCCATGCATAACAAAGCCTTCGGGCTGTTTCATATACAACTCTTCTTCTAGATCACCATGCAGAAATGTAGTTCTAACATCCATTTGATCAAGTTCAAGATCCATAGATGCTACAATGGCAGATAACACTCAAAGAGTGGTCATTTTGACAATAAGAGACAACACTTGCTGAAAATCAATGCTCTCCTTTCGTGTATAGCCCTTAGTCACAAGTCTGGCTTTGTATTTGGGTTTGCTATCCACACATTCGATTTTATAGACCCATTTGTTAGGAATGGCTTTTCTATCCTTGGGCAATGTAACCAAATCCCAAGTATCATTCTGATACAATGACTTTATTTCTTCCTGCATAGCTAGCTTCCACTTTTTCTTTAACTCACATGATAAGGCCTCTTTATATGTAAGAGGCTCACCTTCATCTGTGAGCAAAATGCAGTCCAAAGAAGGATCAAATCTTTCTATAGGTCTTCTGACACGTGTAGATCTTCTTACCAAGTGATCTGTGTTATCAGGTAATGGATCCACATCCAAGGGAATGTTAATGACCTCATTGTTTGGCTACTGAACTGCATGTTCAGGTTGCTGTAATACAATTTCGGGCAGCTGTAATTCATTTTCAGCATGCTAATTTCGGTGCTCAAGCTGATGTTCAGCATCCCCTTGCTGCCCATTTTCATTTGGCTCAATAATAATACGTTGATTGTCATAATCAGCATCAAAAGGAGCTGAATTTTCAGTGGCTGATGGCTGTTCAAGTAATTGATCATGCTGAAATTTAACTTTCCTTTTGTCTGAGTCATTAGATGTGACATTTTTCAGCAGCTTTGACTCACTGAATACCATATCCCGGCTGTGTAGCACCTTTTTTATGCTTGGAACCCAAACTCGATAGCCCATTTCACCTTCATCTCCATAACCCATGAAGATGCCTCTATGAGATTTCATATCAAGTTTGGTTCTGCTATCAACAGGTACATGTACATAGCATTCGCAGCCAAAGACTCTCAAGTAATCATATGAAGTAGGTTTGCCAGACCAAACCTCTTCAGGGATGCTACTTTCAAGTGCACGATGTGGAGATTGGTTGCAAATGTGCACCGTGGTTTTAAGTGGCTCTCCCCAAAACAATTGCGAGAGATTAGCTGTGGATAGCATGCACTGAATCTTCTCACATAACATGCGATTTCTTTCTCTCTTTTCACCTGTGTTTGCTGTTTTCTCTCTCTTGCAACCAACGTTTTTAGTCTTTCTCTCTTTAGCACTGCTGTATGCATCAGATTCAGCCTTCCTTGACTGCGTTTGCTGGTGTTCGACATTTGGAGGCTGCCTTACTCCGATTTGGGACTAAAGAAGTGGTTTCTCAAATATCATGCATTGATTAAGTATATAGTATACCCTCATAGTCCTCATCAAAATTTCTTGATATTATCCATTCAAATGTTCATTCTTATATCATCATGGCATTTTTGTGTTGTTAGAAGATGAATCATGATTTCTAGAGGTTTTCTTGATGATAATGATGTGGTGCACCATGTAAGCTTCATAAACTCTAGTTCTTTTTTCCCAAAGGTCTTTGATCTTTAGAACATAATTTATCCCAAACTCATAATCCTCCTTACACTATAACTACAACTATTAGGATTCCTCAAATTGCTTGAGTACACACTTCACCATACAAGCATCAAGAAAGAGGCACGATGGGCATCATAAACTTCTTTCATAATTCACAAATCTTTGTCTATGAGTGACATGCACATGGAAAAGAGTATGTAATGTATCTCTAGCTACATATCTAGGTCCACTTATACCAAGAAATCCTCACAGCTTCTTCCAATTCAATGCTTTGAATTGCCTCCTCAACATGGCAACTATAAAACACGTATCATTGCTGAAGTGTTTGTCGGCAGGTGAAACATTAGGAAAGCTTGTCATCTTGTGTTTTGTTTTCTAGATTTATCTATCCCAAAAACTTCTTGTAGCATCATTCAAATTAGTGCTTTGAATTGCCTCTCCAACATGGTAACCATGAAACATGTTTCATTGTATATGTGCAATCGAAACATTTGGTTGCATCACTTAAAGGGAAAAATTGATTTTTTTTCTAGTAGGATATTTTTTATGATTTGTAGATTTTATTTCCAGTATGACATTTTTGCATAGCTAGAACCTTGGTAAAACCAAAGTGGTGGTATTCAATACATCCATAGTATGGGTGACCCGATCTATGTATCAGTTCACATTTGGAGGGGATGTAATGGAGCATGTAAGGGAGTATGTATACTTGGGAGTGACCTTTTCTGGCCCAAGATTTTCAGTGAGGGGGACAGCTAAAGCCCAATTAGCAAGAGGTTATGCTGCTCTTGGGGGCCTCATGAGCCAGTGCACTCATGTACAATTTCAAGAACCCCGCACCAAATTATGGCTGTTTGATACCTTAATCACTCCTACACTCCTGTAGGAAGCTGAAATATGGGGTTGCAGTCTATATCATATACTGACCTTGCTCATAGATCACATCAGCCTAAAGAGGGAACACTACGATAGTTGAGATTGCATAGAAAGGCCATTGATAAATGGGGATATCACGTATGATCAGAAGTAAGGCTTCTACACCACGGGGAGAAAGATTGTTGGTACTCACAAATGACAACATGGACGAGCATACATGGACTAGATATCAATCGGCTCCCCCCATTTAACTATAGTCTGGATTTCCCTAAACTACCCCTTACCTGACCTGAGCTGAATTCAGTCATTAGCCATGGCATGTGAGCTGCCATTGGATAGATGCGCACCTCCTCCCCACCCAACTAAGGTTAGAGACATGCACATAGATAGATATTACAATAGAGGATAGAATATGTGAGTCTTGCGATTGAGAGCTCGAGATAGGGGGATGCTACATATGTATATGCACAGTTTACTATGATATACGAGGGAGATCACTCTCTCTACCTTGAAGGGTCCTCTTCAGTGGGTCATGGAGTATGAGGACCAATGATGCTTAGGGCTTTTCATCTTGGAGCTGCAAAGATGTCGCACAGCATTTTTACGAGGTAGGAGACCAGCCTACCCAGGGGGACCAAGGCAAGTCAGACTTCTTTCACAAATTAGACTCCATAGGTACCACTGGCTCAGTAGATCCAGCCCCATCTATCTAGATTGTGTCCACATCACGCAGCGAAGTCATATTAGACCGGGCCATTGCACTTCGTAGAGCGTGATGACCTTGACTGGCTAGTCGATGGTGACTGAGAGGCCCATACCACAGTAAGATAAGAGCCATCATTGTGAGACATAGGAGACTCACCCCTTGACACATTAGCAGAGCGGCCTTGGACAATTTCAGGATGGAGATTCAATGCTGATCATGAGACCTCGAGACGGACCACTCTAGCTCTCTCTTTCTCTCTCTCTCTACACACACACACACACACACACACACACACACAAAATTTTAATAGATCTTAGCCTCATATTAGGATACATTTATTTCATGTAACTTCACTCCAATTTTATTGTGATGAGATAACATTGGATATAGATGTATTGTCATAGGCCACATTGGCCTTTTGCAGATGTCAATATATCTTTCTTTGTTTCTTTCTTCTTTCTACAATCTTAGCAGTATAAAATTTGATTCTTCAATCTATGGAACTTGCTATCGAAATACATAATGTCCTATGTAGCTGTTTCACATGGTGTTTCAATGAGGACCTGCTAATGGCAAAGTTTCAAGGGTGAAATGATTCAGGGCATACCCTGCTCTCCAGGCAACCCCAATTCCTCTTAAGGAATCACCATAGTGATCAGTAGTCCTTGTTACTGCTGTAGAGACAGAGGAAAGCAAAATATTGTTGTTTACTGGGTCTTTGGCTTGTCAATAGCACTGTGGGAGTTTGGGTGAATTTGTTGCATGTTCGAATGTGTTTATCGAAACTTCAAGCCTTGAGTTCATCACTCTCATCTTTTTCATATATTGTATACCTGCCTTACCACGGTTTCCCAAGACTTGAGACCCCCAAAAAAAGAAACAAATGCATGTATGAAAAAGCATTCTCTTGCAAGTAAGTTTAGGACAGGTTGAGGTATTGGAATAAGTTTGGGACTAGTTTTTGTGGTGCAAATTGTTGTTGCAGCTCTATTCCTGACATCACAACATGGCCAATCACCCATAATATCCTGAGTTGGCATAATACAATACATAATCAATTGCACATGACATTCAGAGTTGGCTTCTTACAGTACATAGACTGCTTTAATCTTTAGTCATGATTAATTGCACATGATTTTATGAGTGTGATCAATGAAAATTGATTTGCCCTTTCATTTTGTAGGTGAAATATTCCGTGATGTTGTAGGAAGTCCTTATTATGTTGCTCCAGAGGTGTTGGGAAAGTGTTATGGCCCTGAATCAGATGTCTGGAGTGCTGGAATAATCCTCTATATATTGCTTTGTGGAGTCCCTCCTTTTTGGGCAGGTATGCTTACATGGAACACTTCAATGCTTTCACAATAATGGTGCTCTCTCCCATTTAGCGTCAAGTGAATAATGAATGAATGTATGTTCAAAGTTCCACCGCAACGTGTTTGGTTTGTTAAGGGATCAATTGATTTAGATTCCTATAACTGCCTCAAAAAGGTTTAAGCAATGAACATCTTGTGGAGAGAGGAGGCTGCAGTTTACAAATGTGTGCCTGAAGTAGTTGCTTGGTTTTAGTGTTTCAAAACAGTTTGAATGAATTGGGGCTCTGGTTCTATGATTGGCTATACTTAAAAGGCTTTCCTACTAGTGGAAATCTGTCCCTTTTAAAAATAGATGGATGAATGTTTGGTTTTTGAATGATTATTTAAAATTAGAGGCCCACTCATTTTTGTACCCGTCTTTCTGCCTTAAAAGGCATTCAGCATAGATTTTTTTCTGTAAGAGTGAAGACTGCAGTTCTTAGAGGTACACTGAAGTCGGTCACTAGATTTTAGATCTTGCAAAATGCTATGAGTGAATTTATAGCTGTCTCTTCTGTGATTTTAGGACACAGACCGACCTTTGCATTGTTTATGTTTTCTCAATGTTGTGGTAGTACCAGAGTAGTAATCAGGACCATAATTGAGTACATGTTACTTAAACATTATTGGCAAGAAAAATAGAGACTTTACTGTCTTTACCTTGCAAATTGGTCTGTCTGGGTGCAAAAGCTGATTTCTTTGCGTCTTATTTGTGTTCTTGTGTTGTTGCTCCATCTTGCAGCTGCCCATACAGCACCATTTTTATTGATGCCTGTGCTCTCTGATAGGTGGTTTTCCCATAACGTGCAGAAACAGAGGAAGGCATTTTCCAGCAGGTGCTTGGGGGTGTATTGGACTTTGACTCTGACCCATGGCCACATATCTCAGAGAGCTCAAAAGACTTGATCAGAAACATGCTGAATCCTAATCCCATAAAACGATTTACTGCACATCAAGTCCTGTGTAAGAACTTATCTGCATTTCTTCAAAAGAAGTTAGAAGTCTGTCCTGACTTTGGTCTCTGAAGATGTTCTATTTATTTCTGCAAACAGGTCACCCATGGATACAGCAGGATGGAGTTGCTCCCGACCGTCCTCTTGATCCTGCCATACTCTCTCGAATGAAGCAATTCATGGCAATGAATAAGATGAAGAAAATAGCTCTACGTGTATTTTCTTGCTCTACACAATCTTTTTCATGTCTACTAATTGCTTGTAATTTCACAATGTAAACTATTGATGTGTAGTTGAGTTACCTTAAGCAAATTTTGTTTTATAGAAAAGCTCTTCTAGGGTGCATATTTTACATTCTAAACCTGATTAGCAGCTTATTGGTGCATTTGAAATCGCGACAAACTGGATTTATTCAGGTTATAGCAGAGAGATTATCAGAAGAAGAGATTGCTGGATTGAAGGAGACCTTCAAGATGATGGACACTGATGGCAGTGGGACTATCACATTTGATGAATTAAAGGCTGGCTTGGTGAAGCTTGGTTCTAATGAGTATAGTTTAATGGATCATGAGATCAGGACCATAATGGAAGCGGTAAGGATCCAAATGCACACCGGCAGTTAGATTTTGATTTATTCTTCATTGGCTTATATCAAAGGTGTGGTAGTGCCTGATTTGCTATCTCAATAAGATATAGTTGACTTTTAAGCATGTCTCTGGGACTACATAAGATTTAAGGATTGATGAATCAAATACTTCCTGAACAGTGATGCTATATTGTGTTTAGATTCTCTTGTTTGATTGTGCTACAGGCTGATTTTGACAGAAGTGGCTGCTTGGACTATGAAGAGTTCATAACAGCAACTCTGAATCTTAATAAGATACACACAGAGGAAGATCTAGCTGCTGCATTTTCTTACTTTGACAAAGATGGAAGCGGTTTTATTACAGTAGATGAGCTGCGAGAGGCCTGTATAGAACATAAGATGGGTGATGCAGAAATCCTGGACATAATCAAAGAGATAGATCAAGATAATGTAAGTTCTATCCTTTCACTATATGTTGCTATCAATGAGTTGAGATAAGGTGGGCAAATTTTCTTGATGTCACTCCATTTATTTTGGGTGCTTATTCGTGTTAGGGTCAGTTTTCTGATGTGTGGAGACTCTTTTTCTATGAATGTGCATTTACTGTAATGTGGCCTGGATTTGCAGGATGGATGTATAGATTATGGTGAATTTGTTGCTATGATGCGCAGAGGGAATGGTGGAATGGGTAGGAGGGATTTCAGAAACAGTTTGAATCCAAGCTTGAGGGAGATTGTGATGATTGAAAGTTAGCACCATAAGTGTTGGAAGACAGGCTTTGCAATTTGGATCTGCTGGACAAGTCTCCATGATCAATGGCAGGCCACCCCTGCATGGGTCGGGTATGCATGTAAGATACACACGCAATTTTCGAGAAGGTGAACCAAATCACAGTAAATGCACCAGAGACAGACTAGTGACACATCTCCAAATGTGGTGTGATGACATCCATTAGTCCTGTCAGGGACTAAGGTTGGACAAGCAGGAGACTCTTTGTATAGAAGCTTTTGGGTACTTGGGCACTGTATCTGATATCTTATTTGCACATGAGAAGTTGGCTCTGATGAAGACATGGGATGGCTTCTACACTGTACTGGAGGTTTTCCCGTGCGAGAGAGAGAGAGAGAGAGAGAGAGAGAGAGAGAGAGAGAGAGAGGTGGATTTTACGAAAAAAAAAAGAGAGAGAGGTGGATGAGCTTACATGATTGCTTACACCAGGAAGGGACTGGCAAACCCTGACAGCCCCCCTTAGAATTTTATGGCTGTTGAAAAAAAAGGGCTTTAGAGGAACCCACTAAAACTGCACTATCCATTGAAATTGGGATATCTTAATAAAGAGGAGAATCTTGTTTTAGTTCTCTATATTTGCAATGTGGTCGCTCTATAAAAGAACTAAGTTCGCATGCATCATATTACAGAATAATAATCATCTCATTGAAAGAACAATGATGTTTAGGATGGACAACTTGCCTACAAGAACCTCACCCTGCCTAGATATCACCTTGGAAAATGCAGTGTTTCCATTCTTATTCCTAGTTGGCCATGGCACCTATGATGGCAACATCTACCTTACTGAATACATCAAGATGCGGGCTTCAATGCTGTTCTCAGTGTTGTACACCTTACACAAGCCTTACATTTTGATGCTATACAAGCTAAAACAGGCTATCTTGATCGCAAACAATACAAGCATGACTTGCCTACAAAGGGACATCGACAACTACAAGCACGTAAACAAGCACAATTCCAATAAGGAGGTCATCAAGCACATCCTTCGATACAGTGTTTCCGCCTCAATACTATCGGGCTCCTCATCTTGGCACCAATGTAACTTGAAGGATCTTATCACAATGGTCTACACATGGAGAATGCCTCATTTCTTTCTCACATTTACTGCAGACGAGGTCACCGGTACAAGTGGGTTGAGATTAACAAGTTGGAATGCATTGCAAAGAAGTTCAATCTTGAATTCTCATGGAAAGACTGTCTGGTCGAGTACACCATCCTCTTCCACACCAGGTTTCATATTTTCTTCAAAAAGTACATCCTTGGTAGACTTGCCTACGTAGGGCGTATCCAACACCATGTCATTAGGTAGGAGATTCGACATAGGGGCTATTTACATGCACATGTAATCCTATGGTTACATGAGACGGATGTTGCAAATACTACTAATGAGACATGCACATACAGTCCTTCCAACGATGATTGGTGCAGTTTGACAAGAAAACTAAAAGCCCTCGTCATGGTACAAAGTAAATTCATAGGTGCTATTGTGCTTGCTATGTCCATAGTAAATGCAAGTATGGATTTTCGTATGTCTCACGCGATGATCCAGAACCAACAATAGACCTTGAAACTCAAAGATATATCTACTATTGTCTTGGAGATGAGCGCAAAAATGTTGTGCTTTATCACCCAATGTTACTACTCCTATGGGGAGTGCACATGAATATTTAACGAGTAACAAACTCTTCCATCTCTTACTAGCTCAAGTACGCAATGAAGGCAAAGCTGATCGAGAAGAAAAATATCCAAGCAGAAGATGCCAATAGACTTGGATTGTAGGACTTGGACTCCAACAAGCAGAAATTAATTTTTGTTGCAATATTGTGCAAGCCAGTGTCACCCACTGAAGTAGCATTGAATTGCTTATAGATCTCGATAGTCACAAGAAGCGAGTTCGTTGAGTATGTTGACAGCTCTCTTGCACAAATATAACAGCGGAAGCTCACAAGGATAAGGAATATCATCATGCACCTTGTAGACCTTTACTGTGCCCGACCATCGAGCTTAGAGCATTTAACATTCTACCACTTCCTAAAAAACAATAACATCACCAAAACCACCAATGTATTTAATCATGAACCCACTCTTCATGGCGCTTATGGTAATACAGTGTAGGAGTATGCGATACTGGTATGTTTCACCGATTTTTACCCAGACAACCAAACTGAAGGTTTCTTCTTCAATACATTACTACAACGAAAAATCTTCAGGTTAGAGAGTGACTAAGTGTCGAGAACATGCACAATCATACTACATGGAGTGCCAACCTCATAGTCTTGTGTCTGACCAGGAAGACCTTAAAATGTTTATCATGGACTACATGCAAAGAAACTTACTTGCCTCGGACCGAACCCACCAACTAATGGACATGATCATTTAAAAGATCCCTTTCATCAAAGACAACCCAATGGCATTTACAGTACCTCTAGTACCTTCTAATTGCAAAATTGTCGTCGCATCAATACGAATAAAGATGTTACAGCTCACAAAAGAGTTATGAAAAATTTCTAAAAGTACTCTAACAACAGAACAAGAAGCTGTCTACAATCACCTCATCGATACAATATACGGCCTACATATTGTCAGTGGCACACTACCAGGCAATGGAAAAAGCTTCCTTATATGTTACTACAGTTACAACCTCATTGCTAGGAATAAGAGTGTACTGTTGATAGCAAGCACATGAGCAGCTATAACTAGACTTTGCAGCTTATCCACCACGATCCACTACCAGTTTAAGATACTAGTGCGTGCATAGCAATATCCAGTACAATTGCAAGAGATGGACGAACGCTACATTGCAATAAGAGAAGCTGATGCAATCATCATAGATGAGATGTCCATGTTAACTAAGACAATGTTCGATATAATAGTGCGTCAGATAATGAGCGTCTGCCAAGGCTCGCTGCTCAATCCATTCAACAAGAAGCTCGTGATACTATTTGGCAATCTTTCACAGTTACCGCCTATTTGCAACTATCAAAACAAGTTCTACAAATAATGTCACATCATTTTCTCCTCGTACTGGGCACATGGAAAGTAACACATACTCTCCAAACCTCTGTTTGACACGCACATGACTTGCTGTTTCTACAGTTCTTACAAGTGATCAGGCATCATTGTCCAACAAAGCGAGAGATACATGAATCCTGTTAACCCTTAGAAAAACAAGGTGGAAAATCCAGAAAATTTAAAGTAGAAGACAAGGCAAAGGCAAAAGTGGAACACAAGATGAATGAGCGCTAAGAAAAATTTGGAAACATGAGAAGTGCAAAAAAGTCCTAAATTAAGGAGAAAGGTGCACAAGAAAAAGCGCAAGTCAATACTTTTGTAAAAGAGCACAAGGCGCACTATGATTTATTTTGTAAAAGAGTGCCGGGCTCTCACCTGTGCAAATTTTAAATGGTTAGAGGTACGGGTTGAGGCCATGCCAATAGGGAAGAGGAGGATAAGGGTTGGAGGAATGGGCCAAGCTCGGACCAAAAAGGGGGGTGACCGCCCAAAGGGAATTAGGGTTAGGATTTTGTATAAAAGGCAAAAAGTGAATGAAGAAGCTCATTCTTATGTGTGGCTAAAAGTAGCTCTTCTCTTCTTCTTCTTCTTGTTCTTACTTGCTTGAGCTTGTGCTTGAGAGAGGGAGTGTGAGAGAGTGAGTATGTGAGGGGACCATGGTGGAGAAGCTCTCTATCTTCTCCTCTCTTCTTCTATTCTCTTCTCTTCTCTTGTCTTGCTCACCGACAATAGAGCTTGGAGCGTGGAGCTTGAGAATCAAGCTCACTTGAAGCTTGCACTTGGATTCTAGAGCTACTGGAGTGCTTGGGAGAGGATGCAACTCAATCGAGCATGGAGATAAGCTCACTACACTCGTAGAGAGAGAGTGTGTGTCGGCTATGTGAGAGGTAGCCATTAGTGCTTAGTTTGAAATACTTGAAACAATAAGTGGTCCGTGGGTCTTGGCGGTTGAGCTTGAGCTTGTCGCCTCTACATTTTGGTTCTATTGTCGGGACCAACAGATTCAAGTCGAGTGCTTGCATTGGTAATCGAGAAATTTGTGCAAATAAAGACACAAAAATGTGCTCGTCATAGAAACATCTTTTATATAATGATCCATTGTAAATGTAATTTTTGTCGAAAAATTGTATATGAAGAAGCAATGTAAAAACAATGTGTAGTCTAAAGGCTCACATGATAAAATATTGTCATAGGAAAATGGATGGTCAAACACTTTTGTCTCATGCTACAATGAGAGGCCTTTTAGACCTTAGTCTATGTATGCAAATTCAATTTTATAATTCAAGAAAGGGAAAGGAGGTGGTTCCAGTCGTGGGATTTTAGGAGGTGGGAGGCTGAGATGGTTACACCTCTCTCTTCCTTTATCTTCTCTTTCACGATTCATTTCCCTCTCTCCCTCATTTTGGCATAACTCTCATTTCTCATTCTTGTTTCTTTCTCTCTTCTGCTCCTTTGCAAGATCTCATGGAGAGTGAAGAAGAGGAAGAGAGTGAGGATGGTTTTCATTTATCTATTTCTTGTGTGCCATCTCCTTGTGTGTTTTGAGGCATGGTTCTTGGTGAGAAGAAGAGGGTTTTCTTGCATGTTTTTATGGCTAGCAATGTATTTGCAGCCTCTACTTGGCCGGTTTGAGCTTTTCTTTGTGCCGTGGCGGGGTGTTGTTCATTTGGTGCACTAGACGGGAAAAGAAGTGGCTATGGAGCTTGCAAGAAAACAAGGTTTTTAAGGTTGGCCATCCAAGGTTTAAAAAAATTTCTCTTATTTTTGGAAGAAAGGGAAGAAGATGATGAAGCACACGGTGTTATCACAATGATTGACTTCTTACAAAACACAATCTGCCCATTTTGCATACCATGCCAAATCCTCCAAGCCCCCTACGTGGTATTGCAATCGGCAGTGTTACCACCATGAGAACGTGAACCACCTCCAGAATTACCGCAAGCAGGTGCGACATTACCTTGCCTGCCTGGGATTTTGACCTGCAAGATCCCCACAAGGACCCCGTGGTCTATCTGGAGATGCATGAATACGTTATCGGTGCGAAGTGGGTCACCATTGAGATCGCCAAGATCCTATGCAAGCGTGTAATCACCTACCTTGTTACTAGTGGCAACATCCGTGATGTTTGCAAGTATTACTCCCTAGGAAACGTGATTTCCTAGTGCCCAAATCGCCTGCTCCTTTGATGCTATGACGGCATCTTGCTTCATCTTCTATCTTTTGCGAGCAAGGATCGACAGTTTGCCATTCTGCAATGGCAGTTCATCCTTCTGCAACAACAGGCGTCGTCCATTTCTTCCTTATCTTCATAGCGTTTACAATAAAATAAGTGAAAAAGAGAATCCTTTGTAGCTAGTTCATGTGCGGATTCTTCTTATCTCCAATTCTCTCTCTTCTTTGCAGTACCATCCTTGATACACACAAAAATTCCTATAAATCTCATTTTTATCAAAATTTTTCATTCATTCATAATAAGACCACTTTCCTTTTTCTCTTTGAAATAAGTACTAGATGGAAGAACTCCAATGCTTTGTCTTGTGTAAGGGCATGCTTCAATTCTATATATTTTTCGATTTCTTTTATTGTACTTTATGGATTGATTGCATTTCAACTTATGCTAAGTGTGATGTTGCTTTTGCATACAAAATTACTTTTAAGAGCCCTATCTTTCGTGTTTTGATTGTCGTTCTACTTGGCATGCTTTTAACCCTAGGCTATACGACCTAGATGTGTAGTTTTTCTTTTATGTTTATGTGTTCCGTTGGATTTCCCTTATCCAAGGCGCGAGGACGCTTCACACTTAAGCATGGGAGGAATGATAATCGAGAAATTTGTGCAAATAAAGGCACAAAAATGTGCTCGTCATAGAAACATCTTTTGTATAATGATCCATTGCAAGTGTAATTTTTGTCTAAAAATTATCTATGAGGCAATGTAAAAACAATGTGTAGTCTAAAGGCTCAGATTATAAAATATTGTCCTAGGAAAAGGGATGGTCAAACACTTTTGTCTCATGCTACAATGAGAGGTCTTTTAGACCTTAGTCTATGTATGCAAATTCAATTTTATAATTCAAGAAAGGGAAAGGAGGTGGTTGCAGCCATGAGATTTGAGGAGGTGGGAGGTTGAGGTGGTTGCACCTCTCTCTTCCTTTATCTTCTCTTTCATGATTCATTTCCTTCTCTCTCTCATTTTGGCATAACTCTCATTTCTCATTCTTGTTTCTTTCTCTCTTGTGCTCCTTTGCAAGATCTCATGGAGAGTGAGGAAGACGAAGAGAGTGAGGATTGTTTTCATTTATCTATTTCTTGTGTGCCATCTCATTGTGTGTTTTGAGGCATGGTTCTTGGTGAGAAGAAGAGGGTTTTCTTGCAGGTTTTTATGGCCAGCAATGTATTTGTTGCCTCTACTTGGCCGGTTTGAGTGCTGTGGCGGCAGGGTGCTATTCATGTGCGCTCCGAATCGAGCATTGAAGTAAGGTTTTCCTTGAACTGGTGCTTGAGGTAGATAGGTGGAAAGTGAAGGAGTTTGAAGAGGTACTCGATCTCCTTAGCAAGTACATTTTTGGTTTTTTGGATTTGGAAAAGCACATTGGAGTAGTGTAGGTGTTTGCTTTGTGATTTAGATGCATTAGGGTAGGAAAAAACAAAGAAAAAAGGGAAACAAGCATTCGGGTTTTCGCTGTCATAACAAGGCAAGAGGGTTTTGATTTGTTTGCCGATTTATATTTTGGAGTTTATTTGCTATTCCAGGTATATACAATCCTTCATTAGGGTCTATTCTTACATTTCGAAAGTTTGTGTGACCCCTCAACCAAAATAATTAGAATCGAGTTGATTTTCATCATCCCTAGAAACTCCACTACATAGGAATCAGACACTATTACCAGAGTCTGATTCCTAGAATCGGATGGTCCGATTTTCAAACTTGGATACCCTAAAAACCCATCTGATCGAACACACGAGACTCGTTCGATTCGGATGCTTGGACAATCAGATGCTCAAAATTGGACTACCTGGTCACATGAAAATTAGACACACAAAAATTGGACCATCCAGAATTGGACACTCCAAAATTAGACACTTGTCAAATTGGATGTCTGATTCTTGGAATCGAACTCCCAGAATTGGACGTGCACAAAAATTAGACACAAAAATTGGACCATTAGAATCGGGGGATCATCTGATCAGCCAATCGGACCAACCCAAAATCAGATGTCCAATTCTGATAATTAGACTCCTAAGAATCAGATCTCTGAGAATCGGATTGTCAAAATCGAACAGGTGAACATAATACAAATTCGACACATCTAACCCCTCAAACCAACCTAGAGACCGTATAGAGTTGAAAACACATCATAGATCTATCACTAGGTTGAAATCTAGAGCAAGTAGTTCAAAACTTGGCTACAAAGGGACTTTCAAATCGTGCATGGTATTTAGTGTAAGGGCCCTACGAGTCGAGGGGGACCCCCCCCCCCCCCCCCCCCCCCCCCCCCCCGAACCCTCATAGTGGGGGCTTTGCCCCCTCCGCACCTCCCCCAAGTAGGTTATAGAGAAAACATGAGCCGTGACAGGTCCTCCAAATTAGATCCTAGTGTAGTAATGACTCTGCACAAGTATAGATTCTCACTTACAAAACAAAAAATCAAAATCCCATACATGAACACCTAGAACCTCAATGGGCCAATCTAACCGACAAGGGTAAAAAGGGCACACCACAAAAACATGTATATGTTGCATTGAGACTACATCTAGTCAAAGCGGAATGCAACAACATCAAGCTACAACCGTGAGGATGACTAGACATGAGAGTCCTGACGATAGATGTATCTTGAACGGAATTGCATAGACAAACCAAGACATTAGTAGAGAATTCACGTGTGGTTGTGTAGTTCGGGACTCAAAGGCATGTATTCAGAAGGTTTGAACTTATAAGCCAAGACACATGAAGACATAGTACCGCCCACTTATCTTAGGGTCAAACTCACCGCAAAAAGAGAGCACAATATTGATGGTCTCATCGATGAAGGAGCAAATTTTAATATCTTGACCTATGAAGCATGGATCCTACTAGGCCAACCAGAGCTCACACCGAGTAATGCGACTCTTAATCCTTACCAGGGGATACCCAGAAGTACTTATAGAGAAGTGCATAATCCTTGTAACTATTGAAAGGGAAAGCTTGCCTATCCTATTCCATGTTCCTCCAAATAATGCAAATTGTGGAAGGAAACCCTCCTAGGAAGACCCTTCAAAAGGGTGACGGTGTGAGGCTGATTATGTAGCATAGAGGATACACTTGACACTACTGGGTGTGAGGATAATCACAACCTTTAGTAAGGGTGGCCTCATCCAACCTCGTGGGAAAGACAAGGAATATTCCGACATACCAAGAAAGCCTAGTAATGAGAGCAAGGACTTGTTGAAAGAGTTGATACAAGTGTATGTTGAATAGAGAGAACCGCTCAGCGAGGCCATGCTTGAAACAAGAAGGTTAGGAGACAATGCCAAGGATAGGCTTTGGACTTACAATTATCGTAGAAGACCACAAAAGAAGCCCATGCCTTATAGATGAAGGTATCAATGGAGAGCCAGCACAACGCCACGATGGATATCCAAAATGTTGCTATGTGCTCAAGGATATTACACAGGTAACTGATGGATTTTTGGGTACTAAAAGCCCCGGCTAAACCACCTTTGTTAGCTGAAGGCTAGATCATATCAAAAGCAAAGAAGTGAAGGAGGAAATATAAATGAAAATCCAAGTCTCGGATCAACAACATTGGAGTGACTGAGCTCCTCACGATTGAAATCAAGAAACCAAACATGACGATTTGAAAGATAGATCCTCAGTCTAGCGTGCTTAATAAGCGGATATTAGATGTAACCATTGAGTGTGCACAAAGACCACTAGTGCCCAAGGAGCCTTTGACTTCTCAAGAGGATAATGAGCACCACATGTGCAATGCTGCTCATGATAAGGCTAATTTCTCAACAAAGCAAATGGCAGAATCGTCTAACAGCCACGAGCAAATCTTCTAGTCAGTGCCAAGTCCACCTAGGAGTCCCAAATCTCCTACACCCTCTTTCCCTAAATGGACATAGGAAGCACAACAACAATTGTCAAGTGCCGCTGCTCAATCCTAATTTCCATCTCCATTTGAGCTTCCAAATATCCAAGGTGTGGGACATGACACCACCCCTAATTCTCAGCTTAAGGATATGCTTGTGCAATCCACCGTGACTAGCTCAACTGATGCTCAATCTGCACAAGTGAATGTGCAAAGGAGGGCAACAAAAGACATGATTACTTTTGATCTGCCTAAAGACTTGACACCGCAGTCTACCAATAGTAGCCAGTCCACTGAACTAGCTGCTACTACTTCCAATCAAGAATCACTGTAGTCATAGCCTTTGGTTGTGACGATGCCCCTTGTGGAACATGTCCTTAGCAATTCACTTGTAGAAGAGATATTGCAATGAACATCCTTGACACCTCCAACACTTTCGAAGCACCTAAATCCTAGGCTTGAGAAGAAATCTCTTGAAGATTTGGCCAAAGATATAGGGCATCTGACCAATGAACCGGAGATGAAGTGCATGATGAAGCTTGATCACAAGCTGACAGCCATCACACATGCCTACATCCATGTGGACATTGGAAGGCCAGCACCATAGCACACAAAGCTCATAGCTAGAACCATTGAGTAATAACATGCTTGCTCTCACTATGTAGCTGTTGCTGAAGAAGTCATAAAGGACATTCCAAAAGCCACAGCTAGAGAATTGCGCTTGATACCCTCTCTCTATACTGCTCAATGAGAGATAAACAAGGAAAAGCTCAAAGCAATCAAACGGAAAGGGAAATGACAAGGTAACTTTGTGCAGAAATGGTACTCCAACCAAAGTTTGGCAATCAAAATTGGCCACCCCGACTTATGACACTTACTGAGAAAAGGAAATCCCTTTGGACGTCAATACATGATTCCACGTATGTTGCTCGGACCTCATTAAGAGTGTTCACAATGGTCCATGAGGTTCAACTTTTTTCCACTATCCAAAAACATCCATTGTATGATAAACTACTTCTAGAAGAAGATCTACACATGGCTATAGCAGGCTAGGAGTAGGGAGCATGGTACTTGATGTTAACACATATGTCTCTTGCCTCACTCAAGATCTTGCAATCCTAGATCTCCATGCTTCCCATCAATACAACCTTGGCTTCTTCAACACGTTTTGTCTAAGCCTACATGACAGGAATCCTAAACCGTCTCTTGGTTCTACACTAGAGTCACCCGAACCTCCAGAGCAAGAGAAAAACAGCTCTAAACACAACACCTGCTTTGATAAGAAGCAATGGAGGCATGTTCCAATGGGTAAGGACAAGAATCTAGAGCAAATGCCCGACCAGGAGCAACTTCCAATGCAATCAGATGAGAAGCTAAATGGAGGGAAATTAGCTAAAGAGTTAGGGGCTCCAAAAAGAGAGGCAATTATACCCTCACAACCTAGCGAGGCTGTTCAGCGGGCCACGACTATGTCCCATGAGGACACACTAGAAAAAGAGAGTGTTAAGACCCCCAATCAAGCACATCAATTGTTGGTTGACCTAGTTTAGGGTCCTGAGTCTTTAAAGGATACACAGATTTCTCAAGACAAGAAGGAAAAAACAATGAAAACAATGGCAGTTGCAAGTGGTTGTAGACACCAAGAAGATTGAGACCAAGAGTGCTGAAGAGCTCAGTAATAAAGCATGGAGTCCATGAACCCATTGCCATCTCTCCTAATGGTGGTGAAACCTCAAACACATCCGTGTATTTTGATAAATCAAAGAAACCATTACCATCAATGGTTGCTTGCAATGCTCAATCCATCGACAAACAAAACTTACATTGACCAATCAAGAGTGGATACAACACTGTCACAATAAGTTGACGAAACTATACCAGTCATATCCAAGGAGAACCATGACATAATAGTAGCAAAGCCTCAGGAGAAACATGAAAACCCCGAGAACATAAGCAATCCTAGCATTGACCAATCTTGCTCATTTAGGCATGAGCCCCCAGCTATGCTAAAGCCTAGGAAACTTCCTAAACCTTGCATGAGATAGCAACCGAGCAATCTCTCATCGAACATAGAAGTGTCACAGAGTGCTTGACTGAGTTGGATGCTAAACTCAAATTATTCGCACGTGCCTACATCCTTGTGGACATGGGCACATTCCCTAGGGAGTAGTTTGAGGAATATTTGTCATATCCGCTATCTTGAGAAGAGCACAAATATCTTAATTGGCACTATGACAAGCTCCTATATGAACACATGGAACTCATTTCTGATGAGGAAGCCGATGAACTATGCTTGACTGTGGTATTCAATGAAGTTCTTTGCCAACCAAATGTCTTAGAGATAGAGCAACTAAAGCGACAATCAAAGGGTCAAAGTCAATTAAAAAAATGTTGGTTTGATAACCGCGCTACAATGGCCGAACTTGGAGCCTAGATTATGGCAATCTCAGAGGAGCGACTGGCCAAATGGCGATCTCAAAGAGACTCGACCTATGTGGTGGCAACTTCCTTTCGACGAGTACTGACTATTGTTTGGGATATGGACTTATCTGGAACTAGCCAAGAGAACTCTCTGATTGATAAAATTCTCATTGAGGAGGAGCTACATGTTGCCAGTAGACTCGAACAAGGCACCATGTTGCTCGATATTGCAAAATATTTGTTGTTACTGAGTAGGTTGCCACGATTACTAGATATGTATGCCACACTCCAGTGTACAATCCTGAGTTCTACAATTGGTTTTTATCCTTATGAAGTGATATGGATTCATAAATCTGTATATAAATAAACAAAGGGTTTTGTGACTATATATAAATAATACCAAAAGAAGCAAAGCTAGCACACATACAAGCAATGATAATCAAGCACATGTGATATGCATCGAAGTCAACACTATGGGATTCAGATAAGTGATGTCTCTTTGAGCTGCACTTGTTCATTATGGTTGAAGCATATGACTTGCATGTACTCTCATGAGTTGCCAAGTGAATGTAGGATGACACATTTCTTTGTACGAAAGCGTTCAATGTCCAAGTCACCACACAAGACCACCAAACCCACAAATAACCATTATGGAGAAAGCAACATAAATACCAAGAACAATGAACCATGACGGAAGCCCCACTACTAGAAGAGAAAATCATCCCTGCAGAAATCACACATTGCATTTGAGCATGGCCCAAAGCATAGTCGTTGGCTACTCTCTCTCTCTCTCTCTCTCTCTCTCTCTCTTTCTCTCTCTCTCGGCCAAACTCTACATCCGGGTAGGAGCCACGCTCTCAACAATGACAAATGTTTCTTTATCAACCAGGATTCAATGCGCCAGATGCTCTATTCCTCGTCCATGCATATCTCACTCCAGTTGCTACCTCAATTGGTCTGATGTCTCACATGTTACAAAGAGGTTTGAAAATGTATCTCTTCATCTCAACAATTGCTCATGTAGCATCAAGACTAGTAATACAATCATCTTTGTAATATCCATTTTTCACAGCCTTTGGATCTCGACATTTCTCAATCCAAATGAAAGGCTGATAGCCTCAACGTATTGCATTGATTGTATTTATTCTATCCAAAAAGAAAGGTGATGAAAAAAAAGAAAAAACAAAAAGAAAATAAAAACAAGAAAAAAGAAAATAGAAAAGAGGCACCCACGATCACAACATAGCACTTAGGAGTCCTCAAATTAGGTACGTCCAGTGACCTTGGTTGACTGGTTCCGTCCCTAGTCCCCTAGCCCTTTATACATCGCCCACAATTGTTTAGGGCACATCAAGGGCATGACATACCTAAGGAGCTCGTCTTGCCTATGGTTAGACCTTTCACGCTGAACCATTTGCACAATTCCTTTTCGCACTCCATCTTAGTACCATCTCAATCAACTGTGGTAAAGCAAGGCGCAAAAGACCATGGAAAGTACATGGTACTCTTCAAACAATACAAGTAGCCACTAGGGAGAGACCATATGAGAGATTTTCAATTGTAGGTATTGAAGAATCCAACGAAAGTACCGTTAGCTCTTCATCAACACTTAACTATGAACTCTTGTCCTTTATCATCATGCAATCCCACCAAAGAATCATCACGCACAGAATCCCTAAAAACCAATGCCTGCGCCAACCATGAGTGCAACTTCCAACAAAGAACAACCCTATCACTAGCCAATTAGGCCAACAAAGTACCACCAACGACCTTTATCCACACCACCACCAAAACTCCATGGCAAATCACATCAGTCCCTTCCGCCCATGTCTTTGGTATATGCCAATGCCTGCTACCCTATGACGGAGAATGCCATGGGAGTGGCACTTGTCTAGGAGGGGGGTAATGTTAACCCTCACACAAACAAGGTGGAAAATCAAGAAAATATAAAGTAGAAGACAAGGCCAAGGAAAAAGTGGAATGAAAGATGAATGCCCACCAACAAAAATCTGGAAACACAAGAAGTGCAAAAAAGTCCTAAATCAAGGAGAGAGGTGCACAAGAAAAAGCGCAAGTCAATACTTTTGTAAAAGAGCATAAGGCGCATTGTGATTTATTTGTAAAAGAGCACTGGTGGGCTCTCACCCATGCAAATTGTAAATGGTTAGAGGTACGGGTTGAAGCCATTGAAGAGGAGGAGAAGGGTAGGAGGAATGGGCAAGCTCGAGCCCAGACCAAAAAGGGAAAGATTGTCCAAAGGAAATTAGGATTAGGGTTTTGTATAAAAGGCAAAAAGTGAATGAAGAAGCTCATTCTTGTATGTGGCCAAAAGTAGATCTCTTCTTCTTCTTCTTCTTCTTCTTGTTCTTGCTTGCTTGAGCTTGTGCTTAAGAGAGGGAGTGTGAGTGTGTGAGGAAGTGAGTGTGTGAGGGTGAAGGACTGTGGTGGAGAAGCTCTTCATCTTCTCCTCTCTTCTTCTCTTCTCTTCTCTTCTCTTGTATTGCTCGCGGCAATGGAGCTTGGAGCGTGGAGCTTGAGGATTGATCTTGCTTGAAGCTTGCATTTGGATTGTGGAGCTACAGGAGTGCTCGGTAGAGGAGGCAATTTGATCAGGCATGGAGGTAACCTCACTACACTCGTAGAGAGAGATAGTGCATCGGCTATGTGAGAGGTAACCAATTAGTGCTCAGTTTGAAATGCTTGAAACAAGAAGTGGTTTGTGGGTCTTGGCAGTTGAGCTTGAGCTGTCTCCTCTATAAATGCTTACGTCAGTGCATGATCGACGAGAAGGACATCCTAGATTTCTTCGATAAGAAAACAACAATCATATGCACACACAATGAAGATATTCGCAATTATAACAAGCATATTCTACTTAAACCATTAATGTTCAAACGAATGCAAATGACGAGCCAACATTACAGACCTGGCTACATGATAAGAACTTCCACGAGATAGATAAGATAGTAGTTGGGATGATTGCAATGATAATTGCGAACATTGACCTCACTATAAGTGCAGTAAACAGTGTAATGTGTAAGATCAACTGTATTGACACAACAAATGAAAAAATGATATCAGGAATCTAAGTCACGATCCTTTCAACGAACCAACAACTCACCCTCTGTGGCACAACAAGCACCAACACAAGGCACAAAATAGCAATTGGTATCATAAATCCACATTCTCTTTGACCCTCGTATATGCGGCGATCACTGGTCAAAATCGCAACAAGGAGCCACTGTGAACCAAAAAACACTTCTACATATTAGAAGCATTTATATGCCCTGTAGTGTACGTAATGCTCTCCTGCGTAATCAAAAGAAGAAAATTGCGTATCATCAGCCTTCCAAATCCATTTGCCTTTGCTTCGACGCCTTTCTTGATACCATGACTCAAGTGAAGAAACAACACAACTCAACAAAGAAAAAGATTAAACACAATACATTCTATTACACAACAATCTCATACGCTTCTTGTAGTAAGTAATAAATCAAACTTCTATACCTTCTTTCAAATGTTGTTTGTTAATAGAGCAATGTGTTCTCCAAATTCTCATCTTCAACTAATAGATTTGTTAACAAAAAAATGTGCTTTCCTCATTTTCTACTTTACAGATACACAACACCTCTCAAGGCAAAGATGACTTTGGATGAGGTACACACAAACCAAACGAGACCTACTATGTATTTGAAAACTAATAGATTACTTTACCTAACCACATTTATTATGCATGCAGATATTCCATCTATAACCAGAGGAACACCCAACGCCCTATCGAGAAACCATATTGCATATATATGAAGAATCACAGGTACCTAATGACAAACCAAATGAGAATGGCAAATGTCATTGGGAAAAAGCCATCAACATACATCAACGGCTTCGCAATGTAACGATGACCTCCAAAAACTGATGGCCACATGTACTCAAATTCTTGACAATGAACAACATCTTGCACATCAAATGACAAGCTCACAATTGGTACACAACCTTCTAAAACTCTACAACCTTAATTTTTACTACAAACAACAACACTAACTCACATGCACTTAACATGCAGGATTCCTCAAATACATACTTGACAGAATCAAACTTGAGTACAAAGACATGGTTGACAATCCACTACGAACAAGCATGGCCCAAGTGCTACTACTAGACACAAGAAGAAACGGGATTGAAACGTACCCAATTGAGTTGCTGCATTACAGATTTAACATCTCACTCAACTTGTTGGTAGAAGTCACGAAAAAAGAAGGCAAGGATACACTAGAAGATTATGTGAGAAATAACCATTACAATCTATTGAGATATCGAGCTCCACTCGTGATACGCCAGGGTGACCGTTGTGTATTTATGTCACTGACTTGTCAGTTGCAGACGCGGTTGGTACACCGCCCATGAATAATAGCTACATGATAGCTATCCTTATCTACTCTAGTTCGTGGCTCAGTTAGTATGCCACCTTAGTTAGTTGAGTTTGGTTTGAGACCCATATATAGGGTTCTTCTATTTCTTTGTACTTGAGTTCTTTTGGCTTACACAACTAAGAAGAGGAAAACTGTTTTTAGCCTCCACCTTTGTGTGTATTCCCCCATTGTGCAAGCAAGAAAGCTACAAGTGAGACTCCTTCCTTCTCTCCCACAATCTTGACATGGTATCAGAGCCTTGTTCGTGGTAAGGAGCTCAAGAAAGCAAGCCAAGCTCGCGGTGATTTGGTAAGAGGAGCAGTGTTGCTTTCATTTTCTGTTTTGGGAGCAGATCTCTGTAGGTAGCACAGCCAGAAATTGCAAGAGTGCATTGTCTCAGGTTGAGATGCCCTTCGCGGTGAAGCAAGAGGGCAGTATATGCTGCGGGTAAGGGCTTTAGCCCTTGGCGACCTTGTTTTTTTGATTTGAGGCCATTTCGGGGCCTGTTTTGGAGGCGGAAGTTTTCTGCACGCACTCAGGAAAAGGCCCAGTTTTATGCTGTGCAGCCATTGTTCTACAGGTCGGTGAAAAGTTACTGTAGAAATTGCATCGTATGCTTGTGCGGAGAGACATTGGGAGTTACAGAATCATCCCTGTTGCCTGTTGATGCAAAATCGTCACTAGGAAGTGACTGTGTGGTCAAATACCACTTTCGTCAGTTTTGCAGATTTGCCTTTGTGAGGTTGAAGCTGTGTTCTTTGCAGTGACAGAATTTTTTGCAGTGTTCTGTAATGGCGTTTGATTCTCTCTCACAGATTGTCACTGAAAAGCTTGACAAGAACAACTTCCAAGCATGGAAGTTTAGAATGACGAATTTCCTTATGGGAAAAGGATATTGGGAATTTGTTGCACGAAATGAAGAAGAACCAGTTCTTCCTGATGTTCCCAATCAACAGCAAATGCAAGCATTTAAAGCATGGCATGAGAGAGTCAGGAAAGTTATGTACTGACTGTCTATCAGCATTTCAGACTCTATGATTGTGCATATTCAAGATGCAAGTACGCCAAAGGAGGCACGGGATACTTTGTCAAAAATGTATAGCACAAATACGCAAGCCAGGAAAATGCAGCTCAAGCAAGAGTTGCATAATGTGCAAAGAGAAAATATGAGCATCAATGACTACCACATGAAGGTGAAGAAGATTGCAGATGCACTTGCTTCCATTGGGTCGCCAGTGGAAGATGATGATTTAGTTTCTGTGACCTTGAATGGTCTAGGAAATGATTATGCACAGTTCCGAACATCCATTTCCGTTCGTGAAAGATTTCCTGATTTTGAGGAGTTGATTGCTCTTCTAATTTTTGAGGAGCAGAGAAATGGTGGTGCATCTTCTTCAGGAGGAACTTCAAAAGAAGCTGTCTTCTACTCAAATGCTGGAAGAGGTAGAGGCAGAGGTAGAGGAGGCCGATATGGAGGCCGTGGTAGAAATCAGAATATGCAGCAAACTCAAGAAAACCAGTCCTATGGAGGAGGACGTGGTAACTCTAGAGGCAGGGGGAGCCAAAGAGGTCGTGGTGGATGGCAAGAGGCCAAAATGCAAACAGTAATGTTGAATGCTACTACTGTGGTAAAATGGGTCATATGGCTAAAGACTGCTATAAAAAGCAGAATGACATCATGACTGGAAAATTGCAACAAGGGAATTATGCATCTTCTAGTAGACAGGGTGATGACAGAAATGAGCACTTGTTTATGGTGCAGCACATGAACAATTCTGTGATAAGTGCAGAAGAAAGCAATGATGTATGGTATGTTAACTCAGGTGCATCAAACCACATGACAGGTCATGCAGAATGGATGGAGGATGCAAGAAAAATAAAAAAACCAGGATTTGTGGAGACTGGTGATGATACTACACATCCTATTGTGCAGATTGGAAAAATTCCATTGTCTATGCAGGATGGGAAAAAGAAATACCTGTCCGATGTATTTCATGTCCCGAATATCACCAAGAATCTGGATTCTGTTGGTCAAATGGTTGAGCAGGGCTTGCAGGTCAGATTTAATCCTCATGGATGCTTTGTTGAGGATATGAAAAATAAAGGTCGCTTGATAGCAAAAGGAAAGAAGAAGGGCAGAATGTTTACATTGGATGCATACATGTCTGAATTGAGTGCAGCAATGTTTGCACATGGGACAGGTGTAGTTGCAGATATTGATATCTGGCATAAACGCATTGGTCATGTTAATGTACAGCGACTTAAATCAATGCAGGCCCAAAATATTGTTGCAGGATTGCCCAAATTCAAGGTTGCAGAAATGCATAAGGTATGTGAAGCCTGTCAGTTTGGAAAACAGGTAAGGAAACCATTTCCTAGACATGTTCAAGAGAGTGAGAAGCCATTGGAATTAATCCACTCTGATGTGTGGACTACTAAAGTTGCATCTCTTGGAGGCTGTCATTATTTTGTCACTTTTATTGATGACTATAGCAGAAAATTTTGGGTGTATTTTATGAAAAAGAAAAGTGAATTTTTTGGGCATTTCAAAACTCTTAAAGCTATGGTTGAAAAAGAAACAGGCCTGCAGATAAAATGCCTAAGGTCAGATGGAGGGGGAGAGTACCTCTCAAATGAGTTTGCAAGGTTCCTGCAAGAGCATGGCATAAAGCAGCAATATTCATGCAGTCATACCCCACAACAAAATGGAATTGCAAAAAGGAAAAACAGGCATATTGGAGAGGTATCTCGTGCCATGCTCAATGAAAAAGACTTGCCAGATTTTTATTGGGCTGAAGCAGTTGCTACAGTAGTCTACATAATGAACAGGACTCCCACTGCAGCAATACATGGAATGACTTGAGAGGAGAGGTATACTGGTAGGAAACCAGATATTTCTCATTTGGAAATTTTTGGTTGCATTGCCTATGTACATGTGCCAGATGAGTTGAGATCCAAGTTAGATCCAAAAGCTGAGAAGTGCATCTTTATTGGTTACTCTCTGCAGCAAAAAGGATATAGATGCTATAACCCTTCTACTCGTAAGTTTACAGTGAGCAGAGATGTTGTTTTTGATGAGATGAGTAGCTGGTATAAACTAGTAAATGTGATTGATGATGTAGATGCATAAAATGGTAATGCTGCAAAGAATTCACAGCAGCAGTAACAAAATATTAGTGGACCTGGAGCGTCTCTAGCAGTGGTTCACATTCTTCGCCATGGACAGGTAGATTGAGATCAGGAGAATCTTCTCAAAGCAATGCAGATAGTGGTATGTAGGTATCACGAAAAGGAAAAGAGAAGGTTGATTAGCCCATGTTTGATGTGAATGCAGGTCACTCTTATGTGGATGGTGAATCCAGTGGCTCATAACAGAGCATTGATGATGAGTTGGGTATTCCTTCTATTGTTACACCTGGAGTAAGGAAGACCAAGGATGTTTTGAGAGCACCTGGGAGTGAACCTACTTTGCGCAAGTCTACCAGAGCTAGGTATCCTGTGGATAGGCTGAAATATGATGGATTTACAGCCATTCACTATGCATATATGGTTAAAGTGATACAGGAACCAGAACCCACTTCTTTTGAGGAAGCCATGGGAAAAGAAAAATGGGAGAAAGCCATGGATGAAGAAATGGATGCCTTGGACGCAAATGCTACATGGGAATTGGTACCTTTGCCTAAAGGTAAAAATGCAATTGGCTGTAAGTGGGTTTATAAGGTGAAGCACAATGCAGATGGTTCTGTGAACAGATACAAGGCAAGATTAGTAGTCAAGGGGTATGCACAAACATATGGCATTGACTATGAAGAAACATTCAGTCCGGTTGCAAGGATGGCAACCGTAAGAGCAGTCATTGCTATGGCTGCATCAAAGGGATGGTCTTTACATCAGATGGATGTAAAGAATGCCTTCTTGCATGGTGATTTGCAAGAAGAGGTCTATATGGAGCAGCCACCAGGTTATGTGCATGCTGTTCATCCTGAGTTTGTTTGCAGGTTGAAGAAAGCCTTGTATGGCTTGAAGCAAGCACCTAGAGCATGGTCTGACAAGATAGGACAGTATCTTGTCTTTATTGGCTTTCAGATTTCCAAGGCAGATTTCTCACTTTATGTGAGAAAAACAGAGAAAGGTATTATGCTACTTGTCATTTATGTTGATGATTTGATTATGACAGGTGACAGTGATGAAGATATCCTTCATGTGAAAATGCTATTGAAGCAGAAGTTTGAGATGAAGGATTTGGGAGAGCTGCGTTATTTCTTGGGCATTGAGGTGATTAGATCACCAAGTGGGATACAGCTCTTGCAGAGGCAGTATGGATTGGACATGCTGTCCAAATATAGGATGACAGGCTGTAAGCCTATTTCAGTTCCTTTGGAGCAGAATGTGAAGCTGAGCGCAGATGCAGGTGAGCTTCTGGAAGACCCTACTATGTACAGACGCATAGTAGGAAGCTTGATTTATATGACTATTACCAGGCCAGATTTGAGCTATGCTATTGGATTGGTAAGTCAGTTTATCTAGGCTCCAAGGAAACCGCATTTGGATGCGGCTAGACGCATACTCAGGTATGTGAAGTCCACATTGCAGTATGGACTATTTTATGAGACTGGGGTTCAGATACAGTTGCATAGATACACTGATGCTGATTGGGCTGGTAGCATTTCGGATAGATGATCTACCAGTGGATATGTGTTCTCTTTTGGGAGTGCTGCAGTCACTTGGAGCAGCAAGAAACAGACTACAGTTGCCTTGTTGAGCACAGAGGCTGAGTACAGGGGTGCAGCAATGGCTGCATGTGAGGTAGCTTGGTTGCATAAGCTACTTTATGATATGCATCAGTCTACAGATGGACCAGTTGTCATTTATTGTGATAACATGAGTAGTATACACTTGGCAAATAACCCAGTCTATCATGCTAGAACAAAGCACATTGAGGTGCATTATCACTATGTGCGAGAGAGGGTTTTACTAAGTCTTATTGATCTAGTTTATGTCAGCACAGAGGATCAGGTAGCTGACATATTCACGAAGGCATTGGGCGCAGAGAAGCTGCGTAAGTTCAGAGACCTACTTGGTGTGCAGGAATTGGGATTGAGCTCGAGGGGGAGTGTTGAGATATCGAGCTCCACTCGTGATACGCCAGGGTGATCGTTGTGTATTTATGTCACCGACTTGTCAGTTGCAGACGCGGTTGGTACACCGCCCATGAATAATAGCTACATGATAGCTATCCTTATCTACTCTAGTTCGTGGCTCAGTTAGTATGCCACAGTTAGTTGAGTTTGGTTTGAGACCCATATATAGGGTTCTTCTATTTCTTTGTACTTGAGTTCTTTTGGCTTACACAACTAAGAAGAGGAAAACTGTTTTTAGCCTCCACCTTTGTGTGTATTCCCCCATTGTGAAAGCAAGAAAGCTACAAGTGAGACTCCTTCCTTCTCTCCCACAATCTTGACACAATCATGATCGTGACAATCTTGCAATAACGATCGAAAATGTCACATACCTATACTAAGCAGAGAGGTCTATACCCAAAAAACAGTTCCAACTCCGATCCATTCACCGACATAACCTATGCAACATGAAAGTTCTCAAACATGACTTCTTCTCAAACAAAAAAAAACTAACAATATCAACTTCTCTCGCATAAATGTAAAAAGAAGCAAACCAAACTTCTGCCAGCGCCGCTAAACTTCTAGCCTCAATCACTGCAAGCCTCTTGCCACCACCAGCTTAAGTACTTCCATATCGTTCGTCCGTAACAAAGACCCACGAGCCAGTCCAAAAGCGCCAACGTAGAGATACAAAAGCAAGTACTTCGTCTACATCATAAGATGTAAGAGAAATGTAAAGGAGCACATAGCATGACAAAAATCGAGAAAAGAATCCAACAATATCGCCGTCAAGAAAATGAAGGACATAGAAACATTCCAGTCGTTCAAGAATAACTTCGAGGTTCACATAGAAGCAACAATTGATAGCATAAACAAAGCTAGGAATTTTGAGCAAACCACCATCCATAAGAAAAATGCAACTATGACAGGGGATACAACAACCTATACGGACACCCAACAAGATGTAAAAATCATTAATTTTTGAAGAGAAGAAAACTCATTTAACATACCAAAAGAAATGTGAACGTTCAAAATCACGATCAGTGACTTCAACTACATATGCATATATATTCTCCTTTTGACATCCTCCATGTACTTAAACAACACAAAAACTTATCTAAAAATGTACTTGACTTCGAAACACGATGCATGTCTAAATGTCATCAATAAAACTGCTACATAATAAACATGCAAGAATTGCATATAGAACTTCATTCTCGTTTATTGAACTGCACTTGTTAACCTAGTTGAGAAGTTTTAATAGAGAGAATGCTTCTCTTGAGTGGCTCAGAAAATAGCCACTATCCCACCCTTTGCATGTTTTTCTTTCCATGTGTAGTGGCAATCCTTGCAAGCTTCGTTCTCTCCATAACGACCCAAATGTGGAAGAGTATCACTCCATGTTTGAGCTTTCACACAACTATCCCAAAAGAGATGCCTCATTGATTCCTCCATCCCACGATACACATTTTCCATCTGCTTGTTGCTTGTATTAGAAGAGGTTAATGAGAATTATATTAAAAAAAAAGGCAAACTATGTTAGATGGTGTTAAAATGAGTAAAGTATGTACATCTTTCCCACAAGGCAGGTTCAAGAGAGGGAAACAACTCTAGTAATCTAGAGCAATTCTTTGTGTGAATCATATGCTAATTTAAATGCGGGGTTTATCTCTTTGGAAAGTTTTAGGAGAGAGCGCTTCTTTCAAGGAAACTAGAAAAATATCCTCTATCCCACCCTTTGCATACCTTGTTTTCCCATGTGTAGTGGTAGTTCTTGCAAGCCATCTTCTCTCCATAACCATTCCCTTGTTTAGATCCCATAGTTAATACAATGTGGGTTTCACATTCCCATAGTCCCCACTTGTCACAATGTCACATGGGCCAAAGTGATGGGATCAACAACCAAGAGTTGTGCACGTATCTTGAGGTAATCTAGTAACCTTGCAAAAGTGATAACCTATGGTGTGATGTTGGTAACCCAAGTAGGTTGCACTCGAGACTTGAACCCATGGCCATCTCATTTACTTACCAATTGCATATCCATTGTGCTATGGTTTCTTGCAGGAATTTGTAGCCCCTTCTTGAGCCCAAGAACAATTTCACAACCATTTCTTACTTGTGTCATATCAAGGTGTCACCACATGCAAGGTTATTACTTTTTGCATGGGTTACTCCTTTTACATAGGTGACTCTTTTAGACACGTGCATGGTGGATATGTGCCTTTGAAAATCACAGGTGATGCTTGGATTGTTGATTCCCTCACTTTGGAGAGTTAGGACCTCTCACCCATGTGAGATAGTTATGAGGATAGTTCCCCAAAAGCACTTGCTTTTGACTAATACCATAATGGAACCCCATACCATACACTCACTTGTCAAGCTTCCTCCAAACTTGTTTTAGTGCAGCCCCAAAAAAGATGAAATTGGTCCTTTTTGTTTTGCAACAAAAGCACTTAGGTGAGATTCTATTATATCAAATAATCTTATCCTTTGCTAGTAATTTTGGTGAACAACATTGCTTTCCAACACCATTTTACCCTCTTCCAAGTTTGCATGGTGTCATTTGGGAACTTGTTGCTCCAAGTCATGTTGAGCTTTTCCACGAACATTGGGAGATTTGTTGCCAAAATCTCCGCTTCCTCTTAGAAGGGTTTCACACAAGGCTGCTTTAGCTAGTTTATGGAAAAGTCAACATGTTCACACACAATTTTTGATCCAATTTACATTTTTTTTGAAAAGAAACTCCTCTACTAAACATTACTTGGGTAAAGTTACTACAGCTAGGTAAATTTACTATCTTTACATGGGTAAAGTTTAAGGTTTTTGGCCTAGTTTAATAGCATGATCTTTGTTCTCTATGATCATCAAGCTTAGTATAACTTTCCAACATAAAAATTTCCAAGCCCCAGTCAAAAATATGTCTACTACTAGAGCTAACATTGTAAAAACAAATTCCCAAAATTAAAACTTGGTGTAGTTATCAACAAAATTTCCAATAGGTATACCATTATTTGTGCATAGATATACCAACCTTTGTGCATTAAGTCCCTATTAGCTTGGTTGTTAGAGGCCCAATACTTCAGGGGATTAACACTTCATAGGATTAGGTATGTCCACTATCCAAGTTGTGAGCTAAAAGTTCCTTTTCTTTCTTAGAACTTCTTGCAACCATTTTGCATCTTGGACCATTAGATTGAGTAAGGAAGCACTAATCATTTGCTTGACATCTTCCCTTAAAGCATTGCAAATGTGTCCTTGTCTATGCAGACTTTTCTCATGGTTTGCCTTTGCCACTTGGCCTTTCCTTGCAAAGGTTAAAGCCATTTTTCAAAGGCTTTTAATTGTTTCACCACTTCCCCCAACCTATTAATTACTTTTGGGATTTTGAATGCATTATTTTTTGGTGCTAGTATTTGAATCACAGACACATCATATTTTATTGTTGTATTATTTTGTGAGACTTGGCTCATGCCATGCCCATGTACATTGTGTTATTAATACTCGTAGTTGTATTTGATGCACTTGCAATTGTTGTATGAGTTGCACACATGAAAATTAATTGTAACAGACTAGGATAGGTCCAATTGGTCTTGGAATAAAGCATTAATTAGAGGAGAACCATCCAAGAGGCTCCAGCAAAGTGGGTAGGGCACCAAAAAAGTGTTGCAAACAGTGATTCATTGTGGTGAAAATCCTAACACTAAGATGGGGTGCAAACCCTAATCCTAATTTACAAGGGGCCCAACCATATTGGACCTTTAGCTCCTCAACATGATTTGTATGGGATTTTACACAACATTTATTGCCTCATGATACATTCTTTGCTAGGTAGAGATGATGTGCTTGCACATAACTACTTGCTCTTTGTATTGACTTTCTCGTAGGAGGGCACTACACATATTTGTAGCAATGTGCTGTAGTGTCCAAGCAAGCTTGTTTTTCTTGTCTCTATATCGTATTTTCAATTGTCTTTGTGAGATTGTGCTCTAGGATGGTTTATAGACTTCTAAAAGAGTTTTGTAGTCGGGTGTGAGCTTGCTGAACATTTGCAAGTTCTCTGGCAAGTCTTGCCACCTTGTTCCTTTCTTGCTCCATTTGCACTTTAGTTTCTGTTAGTTGTTTTCTAGCCTCCTTGGCCTGTTTTTGTGCTTCTTGCATCCCTTGGACTTATATCTCTAGCTCTTCCAATTCCTTGATTTTACCCTCTATCTAATTGGGGAGGGCTCGTTGTTGCATTGTAGTTTGCTTCAAATGCGCTTGGTATGTTTCTGGTATTTTTTCTTGCTTGTCTTGCAATTGTGAGGGTTGTAGTTGAGCTTCGTCCTCCTTCAACTCATCATACAATTTCTCTAGCACTGGTTGATTTCCTCTTGCATATATCAATTGACCACCTTGCTTGTGAGAGCTAGTTGTGGAGTCATCAGTTGCTACCCATACTTTTTAGAGGTAGTCTCCTCTACAAATCACTCTTTCTTTAGTTATATTAATTGTGTTTGCATTGTTTGAAGGGTAATTATCATTAGGTGTAGCTTTGGTTGTCCTTCACTTACTTTCTCCTTTCCCCTATTGGTAGTTTCACCTCCCTCTGCTAACTACTCATCGATCTTTCTTGCTAGCTCCTCTCCCCCCTATGCAAATCTTCTTCCTTTCTATGCAAATATTCTTCTATCTTACATAGATCTTCTTGACAAGATAAATGCGTGCCTATGAGGAAATATCTTCATGTTCCTTCTAGTGTGTTGCTTGATCTCATTGTAAATTTATCAGATCCTCTATTATAGTTGGAGTGAGATTGGATTTTTTTTGCCTTGGACACCATGCTTTTGTCATTTTCTCCTTTCTTACCTCTTCTTCCATGTATTTCGTTGCTATATCAATCTCTGTACGATAGTGGTTTCTATGCCTAGGATAGTTGTACTTTCTTTAGGGGGATTGTATTTTACACTTATTGCCAAGCCTAAAGTGAAGATCCTTGCAATAAGACCTCCTAGGGTGGCATACACTAGCTGTGTGAGTACAGATCCACAAGTTATTGTACAAAACCTGGTCTATGCACTTGTTAGTTATTCTAGGGTCTTTTGTAATGTTGTCCTAGTAGTCCTTGTAAGTGATTCCACAACATTATCAATCCAAAAGTGATTCAAATTTTTCTAGGTGATGATCCTAGACAATATATCTTCCATGAGTGGAATACATGAGCTGTGACTCTTAAGTCCATGAGTCATTTTGGAATCCTACTAGCTAACACACTAGGTTTGTAGTAAGTGAACATAGATTGGAATGGTTGGGCTATGACTATTAAGTCTTAATCTTGAAAATAGCACTAAAAAACATGCCATCATTATTCAACCTTATGTCTTCATTCCACCTAGCAGTCACCAAAGTTGCTTGTTGGTTTATATTTTTCTAGTTTCTTCTTTAGGGCTAGGGCAAGCTCCACCAACTCTAGTGTAAGGGACATGTGATACAGTTTTCTTCCAGCTTCTCCAATAGTGATCATGCTTGTCTTGGCTTCTAGTATGAAGGTTTGATATAATCATTCCAATAATTGTGATGGTCCACACATTGCTTTGATGTAAGTGGCAAGCCCATATTTTGCTATGAGTTTCTTGGTCATGTTACTACTTTCTAACACTTTATCTAATTTTCCCAAAAGGAATAAATCAGGTAATGTTTGCACATTTATTTATAGACAAGGCAATGTGTCATATGGTCAAGGTTGCACAAACTAGTTATAAATGTGAGGATTATACTCGAATGTTGCGTAATGATCAATGTCATATGGGTGGATACTGACATGCATTATATTGGTCATCAGGACATTTTTCAAGACATCTCCAAAACCTATTCGACTAACAACATGAAACTCTTTCTCACTGAGAAGTTTGTGTAGGTAAGAGGTGAGTAGAATCTTGTCCTCAATTGGCTTGTTATGGGCCAACGTGAGGATCCAAAATGATGTAGGAGCGACACAAGTTGGAACATATTAAGAGGTTTTAACCACATGATGTTTTTTGGCATTGGTCATAATTTGACAACCAATGTTCTCCCACTAGGCATGTATAGTGAACCATCATTGGAAGAACCTAGACTCAGATTTCATGAGTCTATCCATATCCAAAAGATCCTCAGGTTTAGTTTCCATGTGATTGTGCTTAAAGGAGGTGATGAGGCATTTTTAAAGGGTTTTCTCTTGTGATATTTGAATTGTGATAAGCTCTTCAACAATAAATGAGGTTTTTGTAAAAATGATTTCAGATTATTCCCATGAGCATGGTAGACATTTTACCTCTTCTATTGTGGTTTTATCTAAGAGACCAAGATCTAGCCTTGCATAGTTGCAGGAAAACAAGGTGAAGGTGTTGTCTAGATTTTGAATGCTCATGATGATATCTTCACATGTTTTCAAGGCTATGTCAGCAACATGGATAATTGTAAAATTGATGGTCTTTTTATAAGGGGGCCTTAAGGCAGGAGGTGGATTCGGTTTGGTGTGAGTGGTTTGGTTCATATAGCTATTTGGTTGCATTGAGGTGATTGGTTGCGTCTACGGGGATGATGAAAAGAATAAAAATGGATATGAAATGGAAGGGAGAATAGCACAATAAATGGAGACTCAAGTAATCATCATCATGATTATCATCTTTATTATTCTCTTTTTTCCATTATCAACAAGATACACACAAATATCTCACTGAAGTGATAGATACCTTTTGACCTTTAAGTCTCTTCACACACAACCTCTACGTTATTTATGCATACATAGGATATAGACTTAACCTACGTCTTATTTCTCAACACTCTTCTCAAGCTCAAAATAAGCTTGTAGGAAAAATACTCCAAGTGTACTTTTAAAGTACTCAAACTTATCTTTATCCAATGCTTTGGTAAAGATATCCACGACGTGGTCATTGGTTTTGATGTATATCAAGTCTATATCTCCATCCATAACCTTCTCGTTCATGATGAAATTGTAGTGTATTTCAATATGCTTTGGTCCTTACATGGTAGATTGGGTTCTTTGCCCATTTAATGTTGCTAATGTTATCACAATACATGATAACTCCACCATCTATCTCAATCCCCATATCACATAGTAGTAGTCTCAACCATGTTTGCTCACATGCTACCAATGCTATACCTCTATACTCTGCTTCTATACTAGATAGAGAAATTGTGGATTGCTTCTTGCGACTCCAACTCACCATGGTTTAACCAAATGAAAAAGCATAACCATTGGTGGATCTCTTGCCTATAATACTTTTTGCCTAGTTCGCATTTGCATATCCAAACAATGTAGGCTTGATTTCTTTCTCATAGAACAAGCTAAAGGTAATTGTCTTCTTCACATATATCAAGGGTCTCCTCAAATAACTCAAGTTTGATCTTGTTATGGTTAGGTAGAATGGTACCAACCATCTTTTTGAACATAGTAACCTCCTCAACATATTGTCCATTATCCACCAACATTTTGTTTTGATCCAATGGTGTATCCACGGGCTTATATGCTATCATCCCATACTTCTCTAACATTAGAGAAGTACATGCTTCATAGCAAAGAGACGACTTCTAGGTGATGAACCGCCTCTAGAACCATAGCCACCACCACTGTATCCACTTGCATAGTGCCCAAAACTGGGTCCTTTCTCTACCCCTAGACATAACATTTTGCTTATGAAAGCACTACCAAATTGCCAATAGTGATGACATGCACCCTCTCTCTATGGGCTAGAATGTCCTCTCCCTCTAGAGCAGGATCTCCCCCTACCTCTAGGCATAAAATCACGATGTCAAAAGGTACTATGGTCATGTATAAATCTATCTACACAACCATATGAAGATCCTCTAGCTCAATATGAGCTACCATGGCCTCTCTAATGATAGAACACACTATCTTGACTTACATTCTTTCCACTTCTTGTTGCTTATGAGTAGTGCCAGACAAGGAATTTCAGGTTCTATCAATACATAGTGCTTTAAATCATTTTACTTTGTCTTTATCTTGTGTACCTCTTGTCTATTCTTTTTCTTCTCCCTCCATCTCCTATTCTCTACGTCATTCTCTCTCTAATCCCCGCTGGATACGACCTTTCGACTAAAATCCCTTTGACATTGGTGAACTCGACATGAAAGGTCATCAAAAGGAAAGACAAGATGGGAGAACCTTCAAGCACAATTTCTAGTGATTTTTTGCAAGAGTTAGTGCAGAATATGAACATGCTTATGCATGTAAAACAACAACAACAGGTGATGCAAGCTTCTACTCAAACAGAAACTGTTGTGATGAATGCTTTGCAAAGCAGTAGAGCATGCGATGAAGTTGTTCAATGGCAGGAATGTATTTGCATATGTGCATACCTATGCTCAAAAGATGGAATTCTTTGGGGTGGCTCAACTTGCATGGAGCCGGTATTTTGTACAGATTACTGTACACGAATTAGAAGCTTGAATTATTGAATTATACATGTAGGATGTTGACTGGGTAGCTTTCAAGAAGACACTCAGGGAATAATTTTACATTAAAGACACCAATTTGATTATGCCCAAGACTTTCTAGGAGTGGGTTCTACAACCCAATAAGGGTCTTGTGGCTATAGAATTATTAAGAGAATTTGAAAGTTGATTTGAGCAATTAGATCTTGCAGAATAGCAAGCTCTTGCAAGTCAGAAAATTGAATTGTTTCTATAAGCAATAGATCCTGAGCTTCAAGAGAAGCTTGATGATTTGCTAGAGGATCTGACTACACAGGCAAGTCTTAACATAGAGTGGAGTCATGTCAAGGAAGCTGTTACTGCACTGGTGAAAAAGCATAGAAGAAGGGAAAGATTACACTTCTCTTGCTTGCCCACTGTTACGAGCAAAACTGTTGATGTATCCAGTAAGCCACCCACTTCTCTGGCTAAACCTATGGCTGTACTTATTGTTCCCACTATTAGGGAAGATGTATTAGATGAATTGGTCAAAGCCATATGGGATCTTCAGTTGAAGGTTACAAAATCAAATGGAAAAGGACAGGAGGAAAGGGGACGGGCAGCAGCTCCTAAACCAGAGAAAAGATGTATGTGGTGTGATAGTTTGCAGCATGAGAGAAAAGATTGTACTGCTTATCAGGAGGCCTTGGCATGGCAGCTCATTTTTTAGAAAGATGGCAAGATCCACGCACAAGAAACGGGATTGAAATTTTGGAAAGGGAGGTATACAAAAGTTATTGGAAGACTTGGCTATCCAAAATGCTTATGTAGCTATACATGCTTCTACTTTTGGTTTGCAGTTGGATAGAATGCCTGGCCAAGTGATGGAGGAAAGTTACTGAAAGTGAAATGTCTTATGTAAGGCAAGAAATTTATGACATAACTGGTTTGGGAATCACTGATAGATGCATATTCAGTGGATGCATATTTTGCAAAAGGGCAAAACATAGATGTACTTATGGAAGAGAAACAGAAGAGAGATGAAGATAATGCAGGGATATCTGAGAGATTGACAAGAAGAAGTGTGAATCCTCCTAAAGTTGCAAATCAGTCACCTCCCGAGCATGTTATGGATGAGGTTGGGCAAGAGCAGAAACATGATAGCAAGCAAGAGGGCAAGTAACTGGGATATAAGCTACAGTCTGATATTGAGACAACCATGGATGCCTTAGAAGATCATGTAGTCAAAGAGTCAGCCATTGCATCTGTAGATTTTCTTAATGCATGTGAAGAGGTTTATGAAGCTCATGTTTTACTTGATGCAGGGACTGAGAGGGAGATTGATGAAGTGTTGGTGGATGCACATGATTTGCACGATAAAGTTATCATTTATGAGACAGTTCATGAGCTTGAGGATATGCCTTTAGAGGATGTTAGATGTTATACTCCACAATTGGTGGATGCTTTATCAGACACCTTGATAGGCAATTTAAAAATGCTTCATTATATGGATTGCTTCACTATTTTTTGGTAATGGTGAGCATGTGTTGGATGCAAGTGAGGCTCAGTTGTTGACATGGTACATAATTGTCAGTATAAGTAGATTTTCATATATTGGACTCTGAAAGAGCAATCATGTTGCTATGCATTTGTTGATGGGTGCATTGATAGCATGTATATGGAGATTCAATAGCCTCTAGTATATGATGCACACCCTAGGATTGATGACTTTGGAGTGGATACTAGGTATGGTTCAAGAATTATGCATATATTGAGTATTTTGATATATGATCTAGGGGGATGCCTTCTTATATGCATGATGAGCGACAAGTTGACACTATAGGTGTTTGACCTGGGTGGTGCATTGGTGGCAAATACCATCGGAGGATGTGCAAGTTCAGAGGGGGTAGATATTGTGTCACTACAGGAACACAGTATGAAAAAACATGGAATGCATCATCATCTGGCTTTCTTATTGATCCAGAGAGTCAATGCCATGTTAGTCATTAATGTCAGTGTCTATAATATGGATGGTCCAAGAATACTAGATTTTTGGATAAAACTAGTGCTTCTTAGCAACATTGCATGATACGATTAGAAAAAAATCATGACTTGTGCACTCAACGTTGGTCGGTGGTTTTTAGTTAACTTGTTTAAGTACACATTACTATACACTTTGCACATGCAATTTAAATATGATATCAGAAGATAAATTCTTGGATGCATTGCAATTATATGTTTATGTGATAACAAATGTTGAAAGTATAAGATTCCCCTTTGCTATAGGTTGGTGTGATATCTTGGGGAAAAATTGATGAAGTGAGGAATATGTTGAGATGACAAGCTCAACATGTGCGGACATTGATGATGGACCGTCTAGCTAGATGGATCCACACGTCTACACTTAGCATGTTGGTGATCATTATGATCCTCACATGCCATGACTTATCACTTATTATATTTAGTTTGTTGCACCTATCTACAACTTGCATAGTTATAGCGCCAGTCAAGTAGTATAGTCAGTTATGTACTGTTTGACTTAGCAGATCACTTTCTTTTATGTTGTATCATACCTATATTTTGTGTATATTGTATTGTGTATGAAAGAAGAAGAAGAAACCTACAAGAAAATATTTTGGCCTCCATCTCTCTTCTTGTGTTCTTGAGTGAGCTTTCTCTTGTGTGTATGGTATGTGTTTGGCATAGTAACTCAAGCAAGCCCTCCCACCACATGATTCTTGACATGATATCAGAGCAGTGCCATAAAGAGAGGCTGGTTTTGAAGACTGAAGTGAAGGAGAAAAATAAAGGATTCAAGAAAGCAAGCAACAAGTAAGAAGCTCTCCCATTCTATTACGCTTTCTCTTGGATAGTGCCTATGGAGGCATTTGAAGTAGGGCATAGTGAAAATCTCAGATTGCTGTGAGATTTGGTATGTAAGTAAAGCACTATATATTCTGAGATAAACCCTTTAGGGGATCCACAACTTTTTTGGGTATTTGAGGCTATTTCGGGCCCCATTTTAAATGCACAAAGTTGTGGACAACAGTTTCAGGACATACTGTAATTTTGGTTGTGTCGGTCGAAAGTGGGTGCACAGGTTATAGATTTCAAATCTGTAAGTCTTGAGGTGTTTGATAGAAAGAAAACATAAATTTTAAATGCAAATATATTGTAGATCACATGCATAGTTGAGTAGCCAATAAAAAAGATAGCTTGTATATTGCCATGCACTTGTTGTGAAATATTGCAAAAGACGTGCTTGCTTTTTATATCATGTTTGTGATAATGACAGAGAGTAGTGGAAACCCCATCATTGTTTGAGAAGCTAAACAAGAACAACTACCCATCATGGAAGTTCCATGTGACAAACTTCCTTATTGGAAAAGACCTTGAAGAGTTCGTTTTAGGTGAAGAAAAGGAGCAAAATTGAGTAATCCTGCAAAACTGTAGATGAATTAAAGGCATGGAAAGAATGGAATGCAAAGCATAAAAGTGTAAAAATTATAGGGCACAGTGAATAGAATCTGAGAAAGAGATAGAGAGTACAAAATAGATTAGAGAAGAATAACATAAATTCTTTATCTCCAAACAACTGATACAAAGATGGCTCTGTCCACCAGTGCGCTTCCACTGTGAAGCTTAGATGGTGATCTAGACAGAAGATAGGTGAAGAGCTTAAGGCTAGCTAGAACAACTCTGACTGGGTGAAAGATAAATGATGAAAAGTGTGAAGGAGTCTACCTTTTATAGCATGTGAAGGGGATCATGATGGATGACCTTCCATATGCACATGTGTCTGTTGACTTTCCATGTGCACATGTATCTGTTGACCTTCCATGTGCACATGTGTCTGTTGACCTTCCATATGCACATGTGTCTGTTGACCTTCCATGTGCACCTCCACTAGTTGGCTAGGGAATATTCCCTTTATTGTTGGCTAGGGCCTCTGATAACTTCCTTACCCAGCAACTTGATACAATGTGCCTCGAGTTGCTAGCAGCTTAACTACTCCATCTAACCCAAAGATTAGACACATAACGATCACCTTTTTTTCCATCTAGTCACATAGACCTCATCTGACATACAAGTCAAGACTCACAACCAATATCTGAGCTCACATATGGCTTATCCTCATAATGGAGGCCTTAAAACTTTGAGCACCATGGATCGTTGGTGGCACCTTATGAGGGTGGGGCATTGAGCATATCTAACACCTCTCCCTCAATGTCCACCCACAGGTGAACTATCTCCTTGGCCAAATGCAGAGTCTCTAAAGATGAACTTGAAGCAGATCCTTCTTAAGTGCTTTGGTGAAGATATCCACTCCATTCTCCTCTGTTGGACATTAGACCAGTTCCACTATCCCACCCTTGATCAAATCACACACATAGTGATACTGGATCTCTATATGTTTGATGCACACATGAAACAATGGGTTTTTGTCAATGGCAATGTAACTTTGATTGTCATATCTTAGCACTGTTGGTTCTTCATCTTGCACTTCCATATGCCATAGGGTCCTTCTCAACCATAATACTTCACATATAGCAAAACAAGCTACCTTATACTTTGCTTTGGTAGAAGACAATGCCACTATTGGCCGATTCTTACTAAATCCAAGAGAAAATTCCTGAACCCAAAGAGAAACAATAACCAAAAATTGGCTTCCTTGAATCACTATCTCCTGCCCAATCTGAGTCATAGTTCCCCACAAAAGAAGTTTCGAAATTGCATGTGTTACCATAGTCAAGAGTTTCCTTCAAGTATCTGAGCACCCGCATCCCAGCTTTCTAATGACTCTCATGAGGTTTGTTTGAGAATCTACTCAAAACATCAACAGAAAAGCTGATATCTGGTTTGGTGTTACACAAGTATATCAGGATTGCCGACCAACCTCTTGTACCTCCTAATGTTTGCTAGTGCTAATGTATCCTCAATGGATAACTTTACATTAACCTCCATAGGTGTAGCTATCTCCTTGCACTCGGTCATGCCAAATGCCTTCAGGATCTCCCATGCATACTTCTTCCGAGAGATGAAGATCTTTCCTTAGACTTAAATCCCCAAACAATAGTGCAACAAGCCCAAGTCTGTCATTTCAAATTCAGAACTCAAAGCCTTTCGAGTTCGGTTGATCATATCTTCATAGTCACCTGTAATAAGAAGGTTGTCCACATATAGGACAATCACTACAGACTTTTCACCATCCCTATAAACATACAAGTTAGCATCTGAAGCACATCTTTTGAAGTTGAAAAGAACTGATCTATCCGTTGGTACCATGCTTTAGGGGCTTGTTTCAGCCCATACAATGCCTTCTTTAGCTTACACACTTTGTTCTCAAAATGGGGGGCCTCAAACCCTGGTGGCTAAGCCATGTACACCTCCTCCTTGAGGTCACCATTTAAGAATCTTGACTTAACATCCATTTGGTAAACTGGACATTGCAAGTACTATGCGAATAGTGGTTATTCTGGCAGTTGGGAAAAATGACTCTTAAAAATCAAACCCTTCAACCTGTGAAAGTCCCTGTGCAACCAGTTCGACTTTGTACTTTTCTAAGGTACCATAAACCTTGTACTTTACCTTCCAAATCCACTTGGTGCCAATAACCTTCTGCTTTGCTGTCCAATCCACTAGCACCCAAGTGTCATTCTTCATTATGCCGTCATACTCGGCTTGCATATCTGCCTTCCATGTTGGATTTGCAAGTGCTTCTTCTAAGTCAATTGGCTCCTTTACTTCTCTCATAATCTCAGCCACCATCAAGGCCATATTGACTATGTGAGTAGAAGCCCTCCTTTGGTCCTCTATTCTCTGAGACTTCCTTGGTTCGTGTGCCTTCTCCTCAACAGATGTAGGCATAGGATTATTGTGGTCATAGAGCTACTTCACCCAATGCGGCAATGGCTTTTCCGGTGGGGTGAGGTCAGGTTGGTGAACTTTTTCCTCATCATTTGAAGATGATGCCTCCTCCTCCTTAAGGATAGGGACAACTCTTGAGATAGGTTCATAGTGGACTACTTCTTCACTTGATGATAAAGTGGAAGAACTTGCCTTCTCCTCCTCCACTATATGCGGCTGATCCTTGAACACCATAGCACGGCTCGCGATGATCTTCTTTGCCTCTTGGTCATATAATTTGTAAGCCTTTTGCTCATCACTATAACCCAACAAGATACATTTTTTGCTATTTGGTTTTAACTTGTTTCTCTTCTCATCTAGAACATGTGCATAACATTCACATCCAAAAATTCTTAAATGTGAGATAGATGGTTTCTTACCAGTGTAAGACTCATGAGGTGTTTTTCCCTTGAGAGCCTTTGTATAGCTCTGATTTATAATGTAGACTATAGTATTAATAGCTTCAGCCCAAAAATGGTCAGGCAATCCCTTGCCCTTTAGCATGCATCTTGCCATCTCCACAATGGTGTGATTTCTGTGTTCCTCCATAACATCATTATGCTGAGGTGCGTGAGGCATTGCCAATTGATGCTTGATCCCTTTGCTCTTGCAAAAGTCTTCAAATTCCTTTGAGTTGAACTCATCACCACCATTTTTTCTAAATTTCTTCACACTTTTCCTTGTTTCATTCTCAACAAGTTTTAGCCATTCTTTAAACTTACCAAAAGCTTGAGCCTTATACACCCACATCTTCCTACTGTGGTCGTCGACAATTAACATAAAATAAGAAGATCCCCCCAAGGCATGTGTAGGCATGTTACTGCACAAGTCAGCATGCACCAACTCTAAAGGAGCCTATGCTCTATTCTTGCTTTCTTGTAGAAACACCTTTCTCTGTTGCTTGCCCATCATACAAGCTTCACATGGCTCCTTCAATTGAGTCTCACTGCAGGTAGGTGAGTAACCATACCTTGCTTGTGTATCTCCTTCAACACTAAAAATCCGATGTGTCCAAACCTTTCATGCCAAAGCTTACTTGTGCCCAATCTAGCGGTGTGGCTGTAAGAGTAGTTAGCTCATACAGGTTGTTCCTTCTTTCTCCTTTGCCAACAACTTTGCCACAACACAGTCGAGAATTTTTGCACCTGTCTTCTTGAACCTCACTTCATGACCAAGATCAGTTATGGCAACAAAATGATAATGGATTTCTCCTAATTTTAGGAACACACAATAAATTTTAAAGATTTTTGACTTTACCATTTGCAGCAACAAAAGAAATAGTACCTATGCACGCAATAGGGCATTTTGCATCATTTCCAACCGTCACAGTGATGGATTCTTATAGAGGCTGCATAGAACTGTATAGACCTTTCTTGTTGGTTAGGTGACGGGAGGCCCCACTATCCAACACCCATGAGTAAATGGTAGATTATTCTTGCACCGAGGAGCACATTTCCTCAATGGTCGCCATGAATAACTCCAACTCTGCTTCAGCCGTATTGGCTATCTCTTTTCCTTTACTTTTAAGGGTACCATTCTTTTCATTTGCCTTCTTGACATGACAATCTGCAATTGCATGTCCTTTCTTCTTGCAGTAGAAGCACTCTCATTGAAACTTTTTCTTGCCGCCCTTCTTCTTTTAGTCATCATCATTTTTGGTGGAGAAACCACCTTTGCCTTTTGCATTGGCAGAGAATGCAACATCTCCATTGTTGCTTCCTTCTTGGGCTTTCAGCCTCAACTCCTCCTCTATCAATAATGCACAAAAATCCTAAAAAGTCAAAGCTTGAGGTCTCACCTGAGTATTAAGGGCAATTACTATTCCATCAAACTTTTGTGGAAAAATCCAAAGACACCTTCAAGCTAGCTCCTTGCTAGTCTTTTGTATCCCAAGTGATAGCCATATGGTCACACAGATTCTTAATCTGAGTGATGAATGCTTCAGCCGTCTCTCCTTCAGCAAACTTCTCCACTGCTAGTTATTTCTCCAAGTTTTGAATCCTTGTTTGGTTTCGTGTTTCAAACTGACTCATCAGTACATTCCAAGCCTCTGATGCTTTGGTTGTATGCTGAATCAAAGTCAGAACAAAATAGCTTGTAACTGAGGCACACAATGCATCTGCATTCCTTTGTTTCCAAGCTCGTAGAAGATCTGCATTCAGAGAACACCTCCGTATACTATAGTCTTCATATATATTCATTGTTTCTTTTCTTTCTTTTACTTGGCGGGATTATTTATCTACCTTACAACTAACATAAATTCCTAGAAATAGCCACCTAGTAGGCTAGCAGAATAGGGTCACTAGGACTTCTCTCAAAAATAGCTCTTTAAATACATGACAATGCCTTTATAACAGGCGAATAATTGCTTAGACCTCCCCATATACACATAACCTAAACTTTGAGACTTCATGCCTTGACTGTCAGTTCCCAAAAGAAGAAAGTTTCCCACATATACATATACATATATAGCACAAAGGGAGAGCACTCATAAAGGAAGGACATCACCTAGACTTGGCCACAAGAAGGTTCTACACACTCACTCTAGGTACTCCAATAAATCTGTTTAGTACAACACTAAGACAAGAAACCATTAACTGCACCCACACCAAATAGACACATGGCCCTCTTGGCCTCATGAAAAAAAAAACCATAAAGCACACCATAAAGCATCTTATGGTTGAATAAACCCTCGATGGTCCCCACATAAATCATATTGAAACACAACGTAAAACTTGACCAAGGGAGGGGCCACTTAGGCCCTATACTAAATACATCAGATTATTAGCTAGGCTCCTTGTATCAATGGCAAGGGGTGTTCTATAAATATGTCATTTAATGATCGTGTGCATCCATGAAAGAATAGGAAGATGGTCAATTACAACTTGACTCATCACCCATACTAACCATCGGTGGCCATAACAAGACATGTTAGCAATAGCAATCCCCACAGTAGTTCCAGGCTAATAAAAACAGACAATTCTAATAACCTCTCAAGACCACAATTGAGAAATACACCCTCAACAAAGGCATAATTCACCAAAAAATCTATAAAGCAGTTCCACCAATGACGAGGAACTAGCTAACAAGTCACTATCTCAAACATCTCAAGTATATCCAAAGCTGTATGATGGTACATCCACAGAATGGGATCCCTCACACTATAAGTTCCATTCAATTGGTTGATCACTAACTCTGAGTCACCTTTCACTAATTAATGGTGGATACCACCACACCAAGTTGTATTTAGTCCCATGATTAAGGCCTTGTATTTTGCCATATTATTAGTAAAAGCGGTGCCTAAATAAACTCCAGGTCTTTAATAACCATGCCGACACTCACATGCTTAGTAGGACCTTGAGAAGCTCCATCAAAGTACAAAGTATAGACCCATGCTTCATTGATAGGCCATGCCATACAGATTAGTCTACTCATACTTATGGTAGTCAAAGTACCAAACTCAATAGGGACACTAGTAAGAATCCTGTGACAATGGTGGCATAAACCTTAATATCCAAAGTAAAAGATCCATCTTGCCACTCAGTAATATGGTAACCCTTATTCCACCAGATCACTTGACCTTGGTGGTAACGCTACTCTAAATACATATGTTCAAGGATAAGGAGTGATTCTGCCCATCTGACTACCTTGGCACCTACTGGGAGCTTAAGCTCGATCCTGGAAGGCCTACAAAGGTACCAAGTCTGGTGTTAGCTCTTATAGATAATATGACTTCAACTTATCAAAGTTTACTTTATTTTGAAACTCTACTCCTTGCAAATTTGCTAAAAGGGATATAGAGCCATTCTTTCAAAGTTATAGATAATATGGCTTCAACTTATCAAAGTTTACTTTATTTTGAAACTCTACTCGCAAATTTGCTAAAAGAGATATAGAGCCATTCTTTCCTATATATAAACAATCTTATAAGGTCCATCCCAACTGGATTCTAACTTGTCAAGAAATAATTCATGACATGCATCATAATATAGGATTGATTGGCCCTTCACAAATTTATATCTTTTAGCATTAAAGTCATAAATGTGCTTTTATTAACTTCTTCCCTACCTCTTGATGTAACAAAGCTTGCAATCGGATCTCATCAATATGTGCTAGGGAGGTCAACCTTTCCTGCAATGATTCCTCTTCATCTAGAGAAAGATTCAACGCAAACCTCATAGTGGGTAACTCAATTTCAAAGGGAAAAATACACTCCTCCCCATATACCAACTTAAATGGGGTGTGGCTTGTTGCTCTTTTGAATTTTGTGTTATAAGCCCAATCAGCCATATGAAGTTTCTTGTCCTAGTCACGCTTACCCTCCGATACAAATTTGGATAGAATCCCTACAAGCTACTTATTGGTACTCTCTACTTGTCCATTCACTTATGGATTATAGAGGGTGGTTTTATTATGTTTAATTTTCAAAGCTCCAAAGCCAAGGTTTCTATGACCTTATTCAAAAAATGCATCCCACGATTAGACATCAATTCTTTAGGTGGATTGAAATGGCAAACTATTTGTTCCATAATAAAACTTGCTATTTTCTTGGCATTGTCCTTCATTATAGCTCAAGCTTTAGATCATTTTGTAAAATAGTCCATCACCACAATGATATAACACTTTCGTGTAGTAGACGAAGGATGCACGGGTCCAACAAAATTGATGCCCCACTTCTCAAAGTGCAAAGTCACCATAATAGGATTAAGTAGCTACTTATGATTTTCCCTAGCATCGTATCTCTTATAGACATAAAACATATGCAAAAGCATCCTAGAAAACCATCATCAGCCACCAAATAGCTAGAACCTAAAGCTTTCTGGGCGGCAGTGAGCCATCCACCAAAATGGCCTTCACATGCTAAATCATGACATTCCTCAAGAATAAAGGGTACCTCATCACGCACCATACAAGGATGATAAATCTAATCCACACCTTTCCTATATAAGACACTCACTATTATTGAAAAGCGAAGTGCTTGCTACTTAATCTTCCTCTTCTTAGATTTAGAAAGAGTTTCTGTCAGGTTTCTTATTAATAGATGATAATGCGTAATAGATGCATACCATGATGGAATGGAGGTTGTATTAATTTTGCATAAGTCTTTGTAGTCACTAATGTCATCCCATTATTCCTTAGGCTCACCAAAATCTACTAAACACTCAACAATACCCTGTAGCTTTGGTGGCTTTCTCCTAATCTCATAATCAAACTCCTACAAATAAATCAACCACTTGGCTAGGCAATCATAGGATTGAAGCTTATTCAGTAAATAAGTGCAATTTCTCAGTCTTGGTAAAGAACACTACCTTTCCATAAAGAATATAGTGGTTGAACTTCTCAGTGGAAAATACGATAGCCAACAAAACCTTCTTCAAATAGTTGTAATGAAGCTCTGAAATAGCCAACTTTTGGCTTGCAAATGCAATGGGACAATAAAGCTGTGCCTCCCAAATTTGGGATATGCAACAACTAATACTATGTCTTATTGCAGTTGTGAATATATAGAAAACCTCACCCCTTTTTGGAGCTTTTAAAATCTGCACATTAGATAATTCCATTTTAACATCTTCAAATGCCACTTTGCATGCTTTTGTCCATTCAAAAACATGGTTGCAAGATTAAAGATTCATCAAGGGTAATGAACATTTATCCAATGCATTAATGAATTGACAATATTATCCCATTGATGAAACAAAATTGTGTACTTCCCTAGGGCAACTGGGTGGGCTTAAGGCCATAATAACAACCACCTTTTTAGGATTGGTGGCAATAGCAACTTCACTCACAACATGAACCAATAGTAGACTATAAGGCACCCCAAATACACAATTCTGAGGATTCAGTGTGATACACTACTTACGACATTGCTCAAAGCATGCGTGTAGAATAATCAACTGTCTATGATGTGTCATAGTAGCTACCCCCAAATCATCTATGAAAACCTTCAGCTCTTCAAGGGATATATCAGCAAACGTCTTGTTAGTCGTTCTTTGTTAAGAGCCAAGAGCATACATAGGCCAAAAGCCATCACATGGTACAAAAAAGTACAAAAAATTGTAATGAGAATTGTCTTTAACTTATCCTCTTTAGCTACATCCATTTGATTATAATCTGTGAAATAGTCCATGAAAGAGTATATATCTTGCCTTGGAAGCAGCAAAGCTGATCTAAAATCTGATCAATAAAGGGCACAGGATAATAGTACTTCACCGTCTTCTTGTTCAATTCCCTAAAATTGACACACAGGTGGATTTGATTGTTCTTTTTCTTTTTTATTACCAATTGGTGAACGCCATTGCGTATGTTCAATAGGAAAGATCAAACTAGCCTTCCTTAAACACATCAATTCCTCAAAAAAAGACTCTCTCAACTCAAAAGACATACATCTAACCTTCTTCCTCACTAGCTTGCTACCATCTTTCAATGGGATTCTATGCATGGCAACAAAGGGGGGAATCCCCTTCAATTTGTCATAACTCCATACAAATATATCCATAAACTCATGTAGGATTACTACATAATCTACATGCTCAAAAGTAGATATAACATAGTGCTGAGTTTAATGAGCTGAGGATCATTAGGACTCCTAAGATCTAGCTCTATCACATCAGAATCATGAATCCTATCCTTTTCTTTTATTGGCTCATTCAAACACACTTGGCAAACCTCCTCAGTCCCGTAGAACCCTCTTTAGAATCACTGGAACTTGAGGTTCCAATAGCTAAAGTTCCCTCTAGTGCTTTCTATTCTGTAGTGGGAGGTAATGCCCTTTCATCCAACGGTGCTTATGGTATGTGTCCAGAATCATTCTTTTTAATCCACGTCCAAAAGTCAGTCGACCAACTCGGATATCCACCAAACAATTGAAATGCAATATCCATGGACATCCAAACAACAATTGATAGCTTGGTCTCCCAACAAATTGGATAAAACAGGAGTCAAGGACACACTCAATATTAGCAACTATCATATGTACTTGTGTTACCATTCCTTCCACTTGTCTTAGGCTATCATCAGTCATCAAGGACACACTCAATATTAGCAACTATCACATGTACTTGCATTACCATTCCTTTCGACTATCATCAACCATTTTTAAAACTATTGTGACATCCTTTTGAATTAGTAGATGCATCCTGTCTAATAAATCCATACTCGTAATGTTTACAAATGAGCTAGGGTCCACTACTACATTGTCTATCAAGATTCCATCGACATATGCATGTACCCTAGAGTAGTGCTTTTCTACATAATCCCATTATTCACTACCCACTTGATGGACACCAAAAGGCTCAATGACATAATCCATTCATAGGATTTTCTTGAACTCCTTACAAATGTTTGGTGACAGTCAAATTAATTGTAGTAGATTCACATATGGTTTAACTTCACGAAGCATGTTTGCTAGGTCAAAGTCACGGAAGTTTGCTACTACTCTCTTCTCTTTCCACACCAGCCACTCTTTTGGCTTCTTGATAATCTTGGTACTCTCCTTTTCTTTCAATTTCAATTTTCTTTGATCATAGGATCCTCTAAAACAATATCATTTTTAAGAGGACCCACATGGGCATCCAACACCTTATTGTCATCCTTGCTAGGTTTAGGGTTAACTTTTCTTGTGCTAGGGTCATATTTCTAAGTATCTTTCAGTTTTTGACCTCTAATTTTACTACCCTAATATTGTTAGGAGATAAACTCTCACCGATTGGCAAAGTTTCAACTAAACTTACTCCACTGGACATTTCCTCAGGACATTTTCTCAAGTGTGGCTTTACCCTTTGTAAAATTTTCTTAGGGCCCTCTCCTTTAGTATTCTCATTATTCACACGATGGTTCACAAGCCCAAGTTGTTGACTACCTTGCTGGAGAGAGATGACCCTATTCCAACATATAGTGGCTAAGTGACCAAACTTCCTATGGATATTGCATTTGACATTAGGATAATTATGAGGGAAATGGTGCCCACCATACCACTTATTACAACTGAATCATGATGACCCCCCCCCCCCCCCATTGTGCTTTCTAGTACCCATCAAAATTTGTTAATGCTTTAAGATATTAACATCTACGGTGATTTGGTGGTATTGCTTAGCGATCATATCCGTATAATGTTTCATCATATCCTTTACTTCCTCTTCAATGTTTGATGCAAAGGACTCACAACTAGTGGCTTCAAGATCTACCCTCTCACTAGGTTGCACAACCTACAAAAGAATTGCTATTGGGACCGGCCCTTGGTTTACAAGAGGAGCTCTTTGGGTCACTGTTGGTTTATAATGACATTTAGAGGAGCTGGTAATTAAGGCACATTTTTTGCATCATACTTCCTCTACACTTCGGGTTGGTCATAGAGGTACTGATTGCACCTTGACCTCCACTAACTAATCCAAAATTATTTCTAGGACTAAGGCCCAAATTTAAAATTTCCCTCAATGCATAGATAACTTCTAAGCAAGACTCTAATTTCTTTGCTTGAGTTATAGCAATATCTATATTTGCTAGAGGGACACTACTCAACTACACTTGGATATTAAAAGTCCAATCCATGCAAAAAGTATTGCGATTGGGTAGCAGGTGGAATAAGAATAGAGGCTTGCAACTTGCGAAAGACCTCTTTCATCTTCTTAGCATATGCTCGGGCATTTTCATGGGGCTCTTGTTGACATATCACATTTAGAACATGTAGCCAATATTGTCCACCTCTTTCAAGGATAAATTCCCTTCGAAAGGCTGCAAAGAATAGATCAATTATGGTTATGGTACCCGCTTCTAAGCCATGATATCACATTGTAGTCCTCCATTTTAGGGTCATATTAAAAAACTCCACTTGAAGTAGGCTGACTTATTGGGAGAAGGGGTGCACGCGAGCTTCCTCCTCCTCCTAATGGACTATTTGTTATACTAGGATCATTAAGACCTCTTCCTTGTAGGGGTGTCCAGCTACTAGGTTGAGGGGAATATTGCCTAATAAATTTAGCCTACCCATCTAGCCCTTTCAGCTCTTTTTTTTTTTTTTTTTTGGATCTTGGCTTGACAATGTTTATTGGAAAATAATGGGTCTATCTCAATGCTCTTTGGCATAAATAGACTAATTAGACCCTATTCAACCAAGAATCAGAATTTGTTACTTATTAGCAGCTCTTGGCAAACACACCACCCATCATGACAAAAAATGGATCCAACACTGACTCTAGGACTCTAGTCGGGGCCTCTGAAACTCACCTAAACAACCCCATGGCCTTGCGGTGCCAACAAGAGCATATAGACAATATGAGAACTGATTAACTAAACAATGCATTTGTAGATACTATTTCTATATCGTAGTCCAACATATTGTCCTTCTTGACTCTAAGAAATTGGAGTACCCAAACATAATGGTTTCTAGCATCTCGTAACAAATGAAGGAAGCAACCCTCACGTTATTGCTTTGGCCTCATTATGGCTCTCCTACATCCCAAGGATTAGCCCCAAGATGTGTTTATAATATAAAGCACATACACAACATGGTCCTCTACTTAATATTTGTTACATGAGATAATTCAATCCTTACCACATTAGTCCCACGGGAAACGGTAACACTAAACCTACAGTTGAGGGAACCTCCGGCAACATGGGTTAATCACTCGAAAACAAGTGCTATGCATTTAGGAAATAATACTCATGATACCACATATGTGGATGCAAAGTGAATGCCTTTAAGTATAAAATTTCTTACCCAAAACCACATTTTTGGAGTATTTTTCTTTATATTATTGTTATATAAAATGCTATATTTTCTAAATTTTTTTTGAGTCAAGAAATTAATCCACACTCTAATCCATATTAATATTAAAATTTCTTCCACACGAACAAGATTTGGTTGCCCAAAAGCAAGAAAAACATCATTTTTCCTTTAAAAATACACTTTTTGAGTTTTTGAAAATTAATAACTCATTATTAAAAATATGAGTTCTAAATCTTATAACACACAATCCTAAAAAATATTGCAACCAAGTACCAAATAAAATTCCATCACATATGATCAAGATTTGCATAAAATGTCACAAAAGATTCACATTTTCTATTAAAAAGAGGCTTACCGCCATTTTTCGGGTTTCAAGTTGTAAGAACTAAATTTTTAGGTAGGCACCAAACTTGCCATTGATCGCTAAACCATGCTAGTCATCACTGTTCGGTGTCAACATGATTTCATAGCAATCCAGTTCAAGCTGGACAACTGATCATCCCATTCACTTATGCATGAATCACCTTCAAGAGGAGAGAAAGGGAGGAGAGAGAAATATTGATTTTGGTTCTTCCCCTACAACCACCATTTTCTAATTGGAAATGATTATTGGTGATGGATGAAATAATTGAGAAGAAGGTGACCATCACATCAGATTATATAAGTCTTCTTCAGCTCCCCATAGCCCGAAATCATCATCGTCGTCAATAGTAGCCTCCATTTTCATGAAAAAAAGGGTCCCCCTCCCCCCTCATCACGTCAAATTTTTGGGGCCTCAAGGCCTCCACAAGGGTCATGCCCTTTCAAGTCTTCCCCTCCCCCCCGGCCCCCAAAAGTCATTTTATATTGTCCTCCTCCTGCCTGGCTTCTTGCAACTTTTGTTATTAGGGGACCAATTTTGATTCCAAAATTTTTGCATGTTATCTTGAAGTGAACTACTTGGACCTCATTTCGCTTCAATCTAGCATTTGAAAAAATTATGAAAAATTCACAACCACTACAAAGTCCGTTGTTAGAAGTGGTTTAAATTTTCGTTTTCCACAGTCACTTAAAATTGTCAAATTTGCGTTCACCTCTTCCTTCGAACTTTAATTTTCACCTTAAACTAACATCATTTGGCACTTTTGTGGCATTTCTTTGGGTTGTAAAATTGGCTCTCAAGTGGTGATATTGGAGATGAGATAGAAGACACTACTATGTTTAGGAGGATAGCAGAAAGTTTGATTTACATAGCTATCACGTGTGACTTGAGCTATGTTGTTGGCCTTGTTAGTTGGTTTACGTAGATGCCTAGAAAATCTCATTTGGATATAGTTAGATGCATATTGAGGTATGTGAATTTCAATTTACATTATAGGCTTTTTTATAAGGTAGGTAAGAATGTACATGTGTTTGGATACATAGATGCAAAATGGATTGGTAGCATGTTAAATATGTAATATGCCAAGCTTCCTCCCATAGGAAAGCCCCCCCTCCTTTTTAATTTAAAAAATAAATTATTATCTACAGTTCAAATTTTTTTACTCCCCCCCTCTCTCCCCGTCGCCGTCTGCACGTTGGGGAGAGAGAGAGTGGGAGTGGTGGTGATGGGGGAAGGGGAGACATGCAACCCCTAGGTGGGAGGGTTGGCCATGCCACCCACTTCCTCCCCCTATATAAGGGGAGGCCCCTTCCCTCCCTCAGCACGGAGAGACTGCACCTGCGTCATCACCTCCAGCAGCAGCAGCATCCCCGACGGCTCTTCCCCCCCTCCTCGCTTGGTGGCAGCTGCATCCCCCCCCCCCCCCACCCCACCGCACCCCACCCCACCCGGGCCTTTCGATTGGAGCTCTTTTTCCCCTCCCTCTTGCTGAAACGGGGTCCCTGGACCTACGACCGTAGCCACCCCCCTTTTGATCATCAGTTGTGCCATGGGGGGCCCCCTGAGGGAGAGTGAGAAGAAGGGAAGTAGAGGGAGAGAAGGAGAAGAAGAGAAGGAGTAGGAGAGAAGTAGAGGAAAAAGAAGAAGAGGGAGAGAAGGAGAAGGAGAGAAGAAGAAGGAAAAAGAGAGAAAAGAAGAGGGAGAGAAGGAGGAGGAGAGAAAAGAAGAGGGAGAGAAGGAGAAGGAGAGAAAAGGAGTGGGAGAGAGAAGAGAAGAAGAGGGAGAGAAGGGGAAGGAGAGAAGAAGAAGGAGTGAGGGGAGAAAAAAAGAGGGAGAGAAGGAGGAGGAGAGAAAAGAAGAGGGAGAGAAGGAGGAGAGAAAGGAAGGAGTGGGAGAGAGAAGAGAAGAAGAGGGAGAGAAGGAGAAGGAGAGAGGAAGACGGAGTGGGAGAGAGAAGAGAAGAAGAGGAGAGAAGGAGAAGGAGGGAAGAGAAGGAGAGAGAGAAGTAGAAGAAGAAGAAAAAAAGGGGTAGAAGAGAGGAGAGGAGAAGAAGAAGGAGAAGGAGAGAAAAAGGGGTAGAAGAGAGGAGACGAGAAGAAGAAGGAGAAGGAGAGAGGTAGAAGGAGAAGAAGAAGAGGTAGAAGGAGAGAGGAGAGAAGTAGTAGAAGAAGAATAAGAAGAAGAGGTAGAAGGAGAAAAGAAGAGAAGAGGAAGAGAAAGAGAGGGAAGGAGAAGAAGGAGAAAAGAAGTGGAGAGGGAGAAGGAGAAGAAGTGAAGGAGAGAGAGAGACAGAGTAGAGAGGGAAGGAGAAGAAGGAGAAAAGAAGTGGGAGAGGGAGAAGGAGAAGAAGAGAAGGAGAGAGAGAGAGAGTAGTTCCCATCCTGCATAGACAAAGGAATTTTTCCAATCTGCACAATAGGATGTGCAGTATCATCACCAGTCTTCACAAATCTTGGTTTTTCCATTTTCCTTGCATCCTGCATCCATTCTGCATGACCTGTCATGTGGTTTGATGCACCTGAGTCAACATACCACACATCGTTTCTTTCTTCTGCACTTGTCACAGAATTGGTCATGTGCTGCACCATAAACAAATGCTCATTTCTGTCATCACCCTGTCTACTAGAAGATGCATAATTCCCTTGTTGCAATTTTCCATTCATAATGTCATTCTACTTTTTATAGCAGTCCTTAGCCATATGACCCATTTTACCACAGTAGTAGCACTCAACATTGCTGTTTGCATTTTGGCCTCTTTGCCATCCACCACGACCTCTTTGGTTCCCCCTGCCTCTAGAGTTATCACGTCCTCCTCCATAGGACTGGTTTTCTTGAGTTTGTTGCATATTCTGATTTCTATCGCGGCCTCCAGATCGGCCTCCTCTACCTCTGCCTCTACCTCTTCCAGCATTTGAGTAGAAGATAGCTTCTTTTGAAGTTCCTCCTGAAGAAGATGCACCACCATTTCTCTGCTCCTCAGAAATTAGAAGAGCAATCAACTCCTCAAAATCAGGAAATCTTTCACGGACGGAAATTAATGTTCGGAACTGTGCATAATCCTTTCCTAGACCATTCAAGGTCACAGAAACTAAATCATCATCTTCCATTGGCGACCCAATGGAAGCAAGTGCATCCGCAATCTTCTTCACCTTCATGTGGTAGTCATTGATGCTCATATTTTCTCTTTGCACATTATGCAACTCTTGCTTGAGCTGCATTTTCTTGGCTTGCGTATTTATGATATACATTTTTGACAAAGTATCCCATGCCTCCTTTGGCGTACTTGCATCTTGAATATGCAAAATCATAGAGTCTGAAATGCTGATAGACAGCCAGTACATAACTTTCCTGGCTCTCTCATGCCATGTTTTAAATGCCTGCATTTGCTGTTGATTGGGAACATCAGGAAGAACTGGTTCTTCTTCATTTCCTGCAACGAATTCCCAATATCCTTTTCCCATAAGGAAATTTGTCATTTTGAACTTCCATGCTTGGAAGTTGTTCTTGTCAAGCTTTTCAGTGACAATCTGTGAAAGAAAATTAGACGCCATTACAGAACACTGCAAAAAATTCTGTCCTCACTGCAAAGAACACAGCTTCAGCCTCACAAGGGCAAATCTGCAAAACTGACGAAAGTGGTATTTGACCACACAGTCACTTCCTAGTGACGATTTTGCATCAACAGGCAACAGGGATGATTCTGTAACTCCCAATGTCTCTTTGATAGGCATACGATGCAATTTCTACAGTAACTTTTCATCGACTTGTAGAACAGTGGTCGCACATCATAAAATAGGGCCTTTTCCTGAGTGCGTGCAGAAAACTTTCGCCTCCAAAACAGGCCCCGAAATGGCCTCAAATAAAAAAAATAGGGTTACCAGGGGCTAAAGCCCGGTCCCACAACATATACTACCCTCTTGCTACACCGCGAAGGGCGTCTCAATCTGAGACAATGCACTCTTGTACTTTTCGGCTGTGCTACCTGCAGAGACTTGCTCCCAAAACAGAAGAATGAAAGCAACACTGGTCCTCTTACCAGAACACCGCGAACTTGGCTTGCTTTCTTGAGCTCCTTACCACGAACAAGGCTCTGATACTATGTCAAGATTGTGGGAGAGAAGGAAGGAGTCTCACTTGTAGCTTTCTTGCTTGCACAATGGGGGAATACACACACAGGTGGAGGCTGAAAACAGTTTTCCTCTTCTTAGTTGTGGAAGCCAAAAGAACTCTAGTACATAGAAATAGAAGAACCCTATATATGGGTCTCAAACCAAACTCAACTAACTAAGGTGGCATACTAACTGAGCCATGAACTAGAGTAGATAAGGATAGCTGTCATCTAGCTATTATTTATGGGCGGTGTACCAACCGCATCTGGAACAACTGATAAGTCGGTGACATAAATGCACAACGGTCACCCTGGCATATCACGAGTGGAGCTCGATATCTCAACAGGGGTATCCATGACCAAGAGAAGATTATTGAGAGTTATTATTTGTTATTCTCATGTACTATTGAAAGAGCACATATATGAGAGAGTTAATGTATGAGAGATAGCCAACTTTCTATGAAAAATAATGTATCCATGAGTGAGACTATGAGAGAGATTGAGTGAAAGACTATGAAGACTATGAAGATGATGAAATATGAATACTTTGTGATGAATTCTATTGAAATTTGATTATTTATTGGTGTTCATTTGTTTCTTGGATGTTTTTATGAAGAACATGTTGAAGATTTGTTGTGATAAATTCATGGAATATTTACTATATGATATTGCGTGAGGATTTGTGGCTTTTGGTATAGTTTTTATTCTTGTGGTTGATTAAAGTATGAAGAACATACTTGTTGGTGTGACAAGATAGATTTTATTGTATTAGTTTTTCCATTTTCTTAGTATTCATAATGGGGTTTCATGTTATTGGTGTGTAGCAGCCATGAAAAACTGCTATCATCAAGCACTTGCAAATACTGAAAATGGAAGAAAAGGCACTATTGAAGAGGAAGAAAAGTAAGGGAAGAGTATATAATCCTTGCTACCCTTGAAGAGTTGGAACTTTGCATAGCCAAAGCCACTTTCTAAAAGAAGTTCATCCCTTAATGGTAAAAACATATCACTATCCTAATGTGGGCTTTATGTGAGAGATTGTTCCCACTATCTTCTGAAGCTATAAAACGTTATGTCATTATAGCAAGCTATCTTCCAAGAAATTAAAGAGAAAAGAAAAAAAAGAGAGAATGATCATCAATGGGAGATTTGGCCTTCATTGAAGAGCTTCTAGACATTATCAAGCGTGAGATTGTGAAGAAGCTTCAAGAGTTGTGGTCTATTGAGGTTCACAAGAATAAGAAGGAAAAGAGCTATAATCTATTAATAGATACTCAATAGCAAGATATGCGGGACACTTGTGCTCTGATAATCTTCTGTTTGTCCAATTGATGACCCACTGGAAATTGATAGAGAGAGTGTTCTTCACCACATACACCATTGAAACTCTTAGAAGCTAGTATTATCATGATGATGGCACCATGGCTATTCTCAAAAGAATGAATTTTGATACCTTTAGAACTGAATACCTTTCCCTTTACAATAGTATGAAAACAGAATTTAGAGACTGTGAGAAGAAAGAAGTGGAAGAGATATTGGTAAGAGAATCCTCTAGAGACTGAAGCCCTTTTGATTCCCTTATGTTATGTATAAACAAACTAGGTGGAGCCAACTCCCTGATGAATGATATGATCAAGAGGCAAGCACTAGAACAAATCTAGAGGTGTGTGAAAAGAGAAAAGGAAAAAATCAACATCGAGAACAAGCTAGTAGCAAAAGCCTCCTTTGACACCCTTGCACCACTCCTTATTTACAAAAGTCCCAATGGTAGCCCAAGGTCCCCTTCCAAGATAAATCCATCTTGGAAATGTTGATGAGACAGACTAGTGAATGTAATCCCATTGCCAATCTTTAAGGGAGAGTACAATGAAGACCCTGATCTTCATATAGCTGAGTTCATGGCAGCATGTGTAGTCAACAATACCAGAAACCTAAAGCAATATTCCCCACTATTTTCAATGGTGCGGTGTTTCAATGGTATGAGAGACAAGTAGTACAAACTTTTGGCACATGGGATGACTTGAAGGTAGCATTTCTTACCAAATTCAAGTGTGAAGGTTTTGAAGGTCGGATACGAGAGGTGTTCATGAACGTAAGTTAGTCCACTGGAGAATGGGTGGAAGCACATGTCTCTAGAATGGGATCCATATTGAAGAGATGGACCAATCATAACTCAAATGAAGACATCCAAAAGGGAGTTTTTCTTAGAGGCTTATAGCCAGAAGTTCATAAGTTTGTGGAGTTGAGAAGACAAGTCAACTTGCAAGCTAAAGTGGAATGTGTAGTACTATATGATGAAGTTGAAGCAAGGATGTCGATGACTTCAAGAAGAGATGTCTTACCTCCTCCCATGCTAGGAATGGTATGCCCACCAAATGCAGTCCTAGGGAATGTTCCCTATCCCTACCATTAGATGCAAATAGTATCATAATATAGTGCACTAAATCCACAGTGTGGCTGTAGACAGAAGTGCCTCAAATGATGGTTCAACCACAACAATAGTGGCCTAAAACCATTCCCCCAATGGTAACTCAACAATAAGAGTTGAACCCTACCAACTAAGACCAACAACAACAATCCCAATAAGAGCTCTGAATCTAAATCAAATTATAGGATCCTTTGGACCAACCCAACTAGTCTATATAGTGATGATAGAGACTTCCCAAAACTCTATTGTGAGTACTCTAGGAGGAGAAAATTTGAAGTACAGTACTCTAGGAGTATTTGTCCAATTCAGTTTGCAAGCATCAAGAAGGAGCTAATGGACGCGATTATAGAATAGCTATAGACACTAAAGTGAATATCGCTAGCATATGCAGTACTATAGGAGGTGAAAGATATGTGATACAATCAAACACATGGTGCAAAAAGTGCCATCAAGTAGAACATTTAGCCACCACTGAATGTACCCAAAAGCCTACTATCCATGGAGTCTTCTATCCATACTACCTAAGAAAGAACCACACAGAGGATATCTATTCTCTAAAGAAGATACATGAAAGAAGGAAGAAAGATGAAGAAGCAATATTAAATTTATTAGAATCTAAGATGACAACCCAAGATATTAGATTAAAGCCTAGAGAGTTTGGTCCTCCCAAGGAGGTTTCCCTCCCAAAGTTACAAAGGAAGACAGTTGGCTATGGCTAGAGATTAGAAGGAGTGTTATATATGTGGAGAAAAAGTAAATATTTCACGAAATTGTCTAAATACTAGAAAGTCTATGGACTACAAGCCCTTATGCAATAGATGCAAGGGAGAAGGCCACACGACAAAAGACTATCCGAGTCCAACCCCCTTGTGAAGGCTAGTGCTGCATATTGAAAGTCAAGACAAAAACCTAGGAACCTGCCTCCAACTTGGTGGAATTGGAAGTTACTGCAATCACATGTTGCTAAGAAAAAGGAACCATTGATCTTAAAAGAGAAAAAAAACTATGAAGTTTAATCTTCCAACAAAGAAAGAGAAATATATAGAATAGAACAATGTAGTATAGAGCACTGAAGTGCCACAGAGAGACACAAAGATAGCCCAAAAGATAGGACTTGAGGTCTAGGAGATAGATGATGCAAAAGTACCTCTGGTAATAGAAGAAGTTTAGATGTTGCTACTTCTAGAAGAAAGAGGAAAGATGAAAGCGAGTATTGTCCCATTCCTGAGCTACCTGGAGAAGCTCATGGATCCTATCAAAGAGTATGACTTGGTCAAAGACCTAGATACCTTCAAAAAAACCTAACATGCTGGCAGTTGTTGATGTTGTCCCTTAGCTGCTACCAAAAGAAATTCAAAAGCATACTCACAAGATGATGTGGCTTAAGGACTGCTTCCACAATTACCACAAAGTCTAATAAGGCCCTAGATCTAGTAAAAGAGGTGGATGTGGCTAACATCTTCCTTGATAATGGCACCCCAAATATAGGCATTTAGATTGAAGGATATTTTATTGTAGATGCATTGATTGATGGAGGCTCATTAGTGAGCATAATGACAGATGTGACAATGAAGGATCTAGGCCTGCAAGGTATGTAGCCTACATAGTGGCTTATTAAACTAGTAGACCAAAGTTGATTAAGCCTTTGGGCATTCTCCTATATGTGAAGACAACCTTGGCAGGAAGAGACTATTGGTTGGCCTATCTAGTGGTGGTGAAACCAAATTTCTATGAGATCTTATATCCTCTACTTTTTGAAACAAGAGCACGGATAGATTGATTCAAGGGAACTCAAATCTTGGGCAAGCAAAGGATCCAAGAAGGTGGTAGTAAAGTTGTATTTCTTGCAAAAAGGTAATGGATTCACCTCTATCAAAGTCTTATCAGACTCTGACAATGAAGTTATGAATGGTACATGTAGCAGCAGATGAAGAAGTTGTCAAATAGATCTTTCAGGAAATAGAGGCACATTCCCTGCCCCTGTGGATACTGTAAGCCAACTCTCAAGAGCAGGAAAGTCCTTGTCAATGGGTGAATACCTCTTCCCTTAACTAGGATTAACTTCTCAAATTTATTTTGACAACAAGATAGAAGCATGGATGTATTGCTCTCCTTATTACATGGCCATAGCAGTTGAAGAGATAGAAGCAAAAGATGAAGCATAGAACCTATTGTTCTCTTATAGAGCCCCTACTGCTGTAGAGGAAGAGATAGAGTTTGAAGAGGACAATAATGAAAGTGAAGAAAAAGATTATGAAAGTAAGGTGGAGGAATCCAAATTACTTAGCCCTAGTGAAGGAAGAATTGTTGAAGCTATTAGAAGTTGAGGTCATCTATCTAGAGGCCAACAACGAATGGATCTCATCCTTCGTGATAGTATCCAAGAAGAATGGAAAATTGCAAATATATGTGGACTTTCAAAAGTTTCCAAGACAAAGAAAGATCACTTCCCTATCCCGTTCACAAACCAATTGTTAGAAATAGTGGTAGTCATGAACTTTATTCTTTGTTGGATGATTTTAGTGGATACAATCATGTGCAGATTGCAAAAGAAGACCAAGACAACATTCAAAATAGAATGGGACTATACCTATAGACTGATATTGTTTGGGCTCTATAATACCCCTTACTACATTCCAAAGCGTGATGATGACCAAATTCCAAAATTATCTACATGCTTTCATTGAGGTATACTTGGATGACTTTTGGGTCTATAGTCTAATTCGTAAATATTGGGGACACTTGGACTAGTGTATTGATTGATGCCCAAAATATGCAATCTTTCTGAACCCTACAAATGTATATTTGGAGTCTTTTCACGTGTTCTATTGGACTACATTGTCTCTCCATAAGAAATAGCAACAGACCTTGCCAATATTGAGAAGATTTCGGCTCTAACTGTACACACCAACCTAAAGCACTTGAGAGGATTTCTTGGCCATGTGGGATACTATAGGAGGTTTATTGCACATTTTGTAAAAAAGGTGTCCCCGCTTCACAAGATCCTAAGGAAATATACATAGTTCATTTGGATAGATGATTGTGAAGAAGCCTTAAATACTTTGAAGTAGTGTCTAATTAAAGCACCTATCATGCGATCTCTGGATTAGATGAAGGAATTCCATGTGCATATTGATGCATTAGTTGAAGGGCTAGGTGTAGTTATTTGTCAAAAAGGCTTCTCAAAGCTTGGACCAACCAATTTATTATGCAAGCCAAAAAGTTATTAATAGAGAGAGAAACTATACATTGACATGCTTGAGTGCTTGGTGATGGTGTTTGCCTTGGAGAAGTTTCAACATTACTTACCATCAACCCACTTTAAATTCTACTTAGACCATGAAGCTCTGTCCTTCCTATATGAATAAGGTAGACATTGAAGCTGAGATGGCTTCTTCTATTCTAGGAGTTTTATTTTGAAGTGGTTACTAAGCCTAGTCGTTCCCATATCTTGGTTGATCATCTATTGCACATCCCTCAGACTAAACAAGAGGAGCAGGATGATCAAAACCTTCTTGATGTTTCCTTATTCCTGGTCAAAACAATAACCCCATTGTATGCATAATTTCCAACCTCCTGGCTACACATCAATATCCTCTTGACATCTTTAGTAGAGAAAAGAAGAAGGTTCTATTGGAATCAGCTCCCTACACCTTACTAGGTGGTGCATTCTACAAGCGAAGCAAAGATGAAGTGTTGTAAGATGTATTATGGGTGATGAGATCGGGATAGTGTTGAAAGCATGTCATGAGGAGCCATGTGGTAGACACTTTGTGGGAGAAGAGCCAGAAAGGTGGCTCGTAGGATACTAGTGGCCTGCACTACATAAGGATGCCTATGACTATTGCAAATGTTGTGATGTTTGTCAAAGAATGGGAAAGCCTATCAAAACCAATGCCATGCCCTTGTAGCCCATCCTTCCCCTAAAGTCATTTGAGAAGTGGGATATCAAATTTATAGGCCCAATTGTGGTTCCAACCAGAAGGAAGAAAAACATATATATCTTGGTGTGTACTGATTATGTGATGAAGTGTTGTAAAGCCAAATCTTTTAATTGGAACGATGGCAATACCATGACCCTATTCCTATACAAGAATATCATCACTTTCTTTGGTAGTCCCTTAGAGGTTGTAAGTGATAGGGGCACTCACTTTCTGTGAATAAGATTATGGAAGAGTTGATAGAGCTTTATAAGATTCACCATTGCAAGTCCACACCTAATACATTAGAGCCAATGACTAAGTCAAAGTTATTAATCACATCCTTTGTTTGATCTTGAAAAGGACGATTGATTAGCATCGCCATGATTGGGATGTTAGACTTACAAAAACCCTGTGGGCATATAGAACTTCTCATAAGGCTACTCTATAGGAAAAACACCCTTCTAGTGGATGTACAATATATAAGCCATCTTCCATATCAAGCTAGAACTATCCCCTTTGTGAGTGGCTATCAAAAAGTGCTTAGGAGATGAGGAGCCCGTATAGTGCCACCTCTTGCACTTCGAATGTTTGGATGAGACTCGCAAGATGGCCTTACAGTGTATAGAAGCCACACAAACTCAGCAAAAGGCTTACCATGATAGCTTCATTAGAACAAATAATTCAAGGTGACTTAGTCCTCGCCTATGATTCCTAATTTGGCAAGTTTCTAGAAAAGCTCCAATAGTGTTGGATGGGCCCCTACGAGGTACCTACTCTCAACCTAATTGATGTCTCTAATGGCTAGTTCCTGATTAATGGTTATTGTATGAAAAAGTATCTCCCTTCCTAGAGATCTTGACAATCATAGCCAATAGCCCCTCTCTCTCTTAGGCATCACTTGTTACTACTGTTCATGCTGCTATTGATAGATGATCTCATTTTGATGAGATGGCACCGTTATTCTAACCCCTCACCTCTACCTCCCGCTTTTGTTCTATTACCTTCTCTTTCAAGTACCACACTCGATTCCATGAGAGTGAGAGGCAAGGGGAAGTAGAATGTAACCCCTTCCCCCATAAGGCATAGTCTCGGTTCTCACCATAGATCCCTAAATTGGTATTAATATTAGGGAAAAATTTAGATTAAAAAATAGTATTGTAAGGAATTTTGATCAAAATACTCCCTAAAAAACTAGATACACAGTAATTTTTTTGCAAATGAGCTATAAACATGTCAAAGATTACATTTTAGGACCTACTCTTTAAGATCTTTCCGTTAACGTATGGGTTATTTGGGTATGGAAATGCGAAAAGAAACTTTGGTATAACTTCATTATCCCCCTTTCGAACCTAACAATCCATATATCAATGGAATTCTCTTGAAAAGTAAGTTCTAAAAATGCTATCTCTAACACGATTAGAGTTCATTTGTTGGAATTTCACCAAAGACCCATTTTTAAAGGAAATATTTTGGTCAAACTCCCTAACAATCACAACTTTCCCCTGATGAAAACTCCACACAATTGCACATGGTGAGATGCACAATAGAGCATTGTTGACTCTTGACAGTAGTAGTTCAAAGTTGAGCATTACTAGTCATGCACATGCTTCCGCATCAAGAACCTCACACGAAATAGAGGCATGGCTCAGAAGGGCATAGGAGGAAGACACCATACTAGAGTACACTATAGTATAGTACACATAGGTGTAAACACCATAGTAAAGCACACTCTAGTGTAGTACACATAGATGCACACAAAGCACAAGGTTGCACATCATAGGGCACATAAACCAAATCATATAAACCTAAGGCAAATAGACCTAAATCATGTAGCATAGGGAATGCATGCTAGAACATACCTTAGTGAATATTCCTAGAGCACTTAGAAGTTGGTCTCAAGCACATTCCGTAGGACTCATGGAGCACAAGTGCATGCACACTCACATAGAGCATACAATGAATATGAGTTGATAGTACACACCCTACACCCATTGTAAAACCACAATACCACCTAGGATATCCACCCTTGGAACATTGCTTTAGGAAAGATTTAAGAATTTCATAGCTTGAACCATAAAGAGGATTGCCTTTACTCTCATTTGAACTACAATAGTACACCTCAAGGATCGATCCAATTAGACATGTTTCCCATAAATTGAAAAGAACTATTGACCAAGAGACTCATATCAATAGACCTTGACCCTAAGGGAAACAATATAGATAGATATAAGATCAATTGCCTTATGAAGTTAAGAAGACCTAGGTCAAGGTAACATATAGATACCATTCAAGAAGCTTAGACAACACATATAAAGCTATGACTACTATCAACATCAAAATTTCTTGTTTTGAATTGAAAGGGATATTTGAGATCACATAACATTTTGGAAAGAAGAAATATTGACTATGAATGATTTCACTCTTAAGCACTATGCAATACAACTTGGTTTTGAAAGAAGGAAATTTGAGCATGAGAATCACTATAGCAATCATCAATCCTTAAAAAGAGCTAATTGAGCATAACTACTAAGGAACCAACCACACAACAAGAAAAACACAAAGAATTAATAAGAAACATTGTTCAACCCACATAATTGAGATAAAACCTACCAAAAAAACCTTGGGAACCAAAACCATCAATACCGATTGAGCTTATCAAGAGCTTAGAGAATAACACAAGTGAATATGTTTGCAAAGCGGATTAAAAATCCCATATCCCCATCAAGATTAGAAGCCTAGGTAAACAATAAAAACTAATCACATGCACAACACCCCAATTCAAAAGTTAATTGATTGAGTCATTAAACTTATCAATCTAGAATAGATATCTCACCATTAGATATGCTCAATGCCCCACCCTCATAAGGTGCCACCAATGGTCCATGGTTCTCAAAGCTGTAAGGCCCCCATTATGAGGAGAAGCCATATGTGAGCCCGGACATTGGTTGAGTCCTGACTTGTATGTCAGATGAGGTGTATGTGATCGGATGGCAAAAAGGTGACCATTGTGGGTCTAATCTTTGGGTTAGACAGAGTAGTTAAGCTAGTAGCAACTCGAGGCACATTGCATTGAGTTGCAGGGTAAGAGAGTTATCAGGGGCCCTAGCCAATGGTAAAGGGAATATTCCCTATGATATTCCCTGCCCAACTAGTGGAGGTGCACATGGAAGGTCAACAAACACATGTGCATATGAAAGGTCAACAAACACATGTGCATATGGAAGGTCAACAGACACATGGGCACATGGAAGGTCATCCATCATGACCCCCTTCACAAGCTATAAAAGCTAAACCCCTTCACAACCATCAATTATCCATCTTTCACCCAGTCAGAGTTTCTCTTCACCTATCTTCTGTCTAGATCACCATCTAAGCTTCACAGTGGAAGCGCACGGGTGGACAGAGCTATCTTTGTATCAGTTGTTTGGAGATAAAGAAATTTTGTAATTCTCCTCTTATCTTTGTGTACTCTCTATCTCTTTCTCAGATTCTATTCACTGCACCGTGTAATTTTTACATGGTATGAGAGCCTAGGGGGCTCTAGGGATCAAAGAGTGCGCAAGAGACAAAGGCTTCAATAGCAAAGAGGAACGATGTCGTCTTCCGGAAGTAGTTCTGGCACATCAGGAAGTGGTGCAGGAGGTGGTGGTGTTGTACCAACTATTCAAACACTGAGGATTTGTCCACCAACCTTCAACGAAGGCAAGTTAGATGGTACAAACTACACCTTGTGGAAGTTCAAAATTACAACTATCCTTGATTCTTATGAGCTTTTGGAGACTGTGCTGGGGACTAACGCAGAACCATAGCCTACCCCCGACCCATCAAATTCTAGTGTGATGATTCCTCCGAATGCAGATCTTCTATGAGCTTGGAAACGAAGGAATGTAGATGCATTGTGTGCCTTAGTTACAAGCTATTCTAATAGTGTTCTGACTTTGATTTAGCATACAACCAAAGCATCAGAGGCTTGGAATGTACTGAGAAGCCAGTATGAAACACGAAACCAAACAAGGATTCAAAACTTGGAGAATCAACTAGTAGCGGAGAAGTTTGCTGAAGGAGAGACGGTTGAAGCATTCATCACTCGGATTAAGAATCTGCGCGACCAGATGGCTGGCACTGGCATAGAAAGTACTAGCAAAGAGCTAGCTCGGAGGTGTCTTCGGATTTGTCCACAAAAGTTTGATGGACTAGTAACTGCCCTTAATACTTAGGTGAGACCTCAAGCTTTGACTGTTGAGGAGTTTTGTGCATTATTGATGAAGCAGGAGTTGAGGATGAAAGCCCGAGAAGGAAGCAAAAATGGAGATGCTACATTCTTTGCCAATGCAAAAGGCAAAGGTGGTTCCTCCACCAAAAATGATGGGGACAAAAAGAAGAAGGGCGGTAAGAAGAAGTTTCAAGGAGATTGCTTCTACTGCAAGAAGAAAGGACATGCAATCACAGATTGTCCTGTTAAGAAGGCAGATGAAAAGAATGGTACCCTTAAAAGTAAAGGGAAAGAGATAGCCAATACGGCTGAAGGAGAGTTGGCATTATTCATGGCGACCATTGAGGAAGTGTGCTCCTCGGCGCAGGAAGAATCTACCACTGACTCATGGGTGTTGGATAGTGGGGCCTCCCGCCACATGACCAACAAGAAAGGTCTATATAGTTCTATGCAGCCTCTACAAGAATCGATCACTATGGCGGTTGGAAATGATGCAAAATGCCCTATTGCAGGCATAGGTACTATTTCTTTTGTTGTTGCAAATGGTGAAGTCAAAAAGTTTTCAGATGTGTTGTATGTTCTTGAAATTAGGAGAAATCTATTATTAGTTGTTGCCATAGCTGATCTTGGTCATGAAGTGAGGTTCAAGAAGACAGGTGCGGAAATTCTTGACAGTGCTGGCAAAATTGTTGGCAAAAGAGAAAGAAAGTACAACCTATATGAGCTAAGTGCTCTTACAGCCACTGCTGGAGTGGGCACAAGTAAGCTTTGGCATGAAAGGTTTGGACACATCGGATTTGCAGTGTTGAAGGAGATGCAAAAGCAAGGTATGGTTGCTCACCTACCTACAGTGACTAAATTGAAGGAACCATGTGAAGCTTGTATGATGGGCAAGCAACAGAGAAAGGCATTTCCATAGGAAAGCAAGAATAGAGCATAGGCTCCTCTAGAGTTGGTGCATGCTGACTTGTGCGGTAAAATGCCTACACAAGCCTTGGGGGGATCTTCTTATTTTACGTTGATTGTCGATGACTACAGTAGGAAGATGTGGGTGTACTTTCTTCGTGATAAGGCTCAAGCTTTTGGTAAGTTTAAAGAATGACTAAAACTTGTTGAGAATGAAACATGGAAAAGTGTGAAGAAATTTAGAATAGATGGTGGTGGTGAGTTCAACTCAAAGGAGTTTGAAGATTTTTGTAAGAGCAAAGGGATCAAGCGTCAATTGACGACGCCTGACACACCTCAACAAAACACTGTTGTGGAACGTAAGAATTGCACCATTGTGGAGATGGCAAGATGCATGCTAAAGGGCAAGGGATTCCATTTTTGGGCTGAAGCTGTTAATACTGTAGTCTACATTCTAAATCGGAGCTACACAAAGGCTCTCAAGGAAAAAACACCTCATGAGGCTTACACTGGTAAGAAACCATCTGTCTCACATTTCAGAATTTTTGGATGTGAATGTTATGCACATGTTCTAGATGAGAAGAGAAACAAGTTAAAACCAAAAAGCAAAAAATGTATCTTCTTGGGTTATAGTGATGAATGAGTAGAAGGCTTAAAAATTACATGACCAAGAGGCAAAGAAGATCATCGCGAGCCGTGATGTGGTGTTCAAGGAGGAGCCGCATACAGTGGAGGAGGAGAAGGCTAGTTCTTCCACTTTATCATCAAGCAAAGAAGTAGTCCACTATGAACTTGTCCTGAGAGCTGTCCCTATCCTTAAGAAGGAGGAAGCATCATCTTCAGATGATGAGGAAAAAGTTCACCAACCTGACACCATCCCACCAGAAAAGCCATTGCTACGTTGGGTGAAGCAGCTCTACGACCACAATAATCCTATGCCTGCATCTGTTGAGGAGAAGGTAGAGGGACCAAGGAGGTCTCAAAGAATAGAGGAGCAAAGGAGGGCTTCTGCTCACATAGTCAATATGGCCTTGATGGCTGAGATTATGAGAGAAGTAAAGGAGCCAACTAGCTTGGAAGAAGCACTTGTAGATCTAGCATGGAAGGCAGCTATGCAAGGCAAGTATGACAACATAATGAAGAATGACACTTAGGAGCTAGTGGATCGGCTAGCAAAGCGAAAGGTTATTGGCACCAAGTGGATTTGAAAGGTAAAGTACAAGGCTGATGGCACCTTAGAAAAGTACAAAGCCAGACTAGTTGCCCAGGGATTTTCACAGGTTGAAGGGTTTTATTTTCAAGAGTCATTTGCCCCAACTGCCAGGATGACCACTATTTGCACCTTGCAGTGTGATAACCAGGAAATTTGTGCAAATAAAGGCACAAAAATGTGCTAAACATGGAAACATCCTTTGCAAAATAACACTTTGCTTTTGTACCCTTTTGTCAAAATTTCAAATATGAAGCAATGTAAAATGAGTAGTCCAAAAGAGACACACTATAAAATATTGCTAGGAAAAGGAAAGGTCAAACCCTTTTGTCTCATTCCAAAAATTGAAAGGTCCCTAGACCTTAGCCAATGTATGCAAATTTGAATTTTATAATTCAAGAAAGGAAAAGGAGGTGGTTGCAACCGTGGGATTTGGGGAGGTGGGAGGTTGAGGTGGTTACACCCTCTCTCTTCCTTTATCTTCTTCTCTCACGGTTCATTTCTCCCTCTCTCATTTTGGCACAACTCTTACCTTCTTGTTCTTGCTTCCCTCTCTTGTGCTCCTTTGTAAGATCTAATGGAGAGTGAGGAAGAAGAAGAGGGTGAGGATGGTTCAGGTTTCTTAATTTCTTGTGTGCCTTTCTCTTGTGTGTTTGGAGAGCATGGTTCTTTGTGAGAAGGAGAGTTTTCTTGCAGGTTTTCATGGCCAGAAATGTATTTGCAGCCTCTCTTGGCCGGTTCGTGGTTCATATTGTGCCGTGGCAGGGTGCTCTTCATTTGGTGCACTGGCCGGGAAAGAGGTGGTCATGGAACTTGCGAGAAGAAAGGATTTGCAAGTGCATTTTTGCCATGGAATTTGATTTTTATTTGCTGCATTTCGAGGGAAAGAGCAAGGGATGAAGACAATCTTGTTAAGATGCTAGAGGAGAATGAAAGAGAGGATCTACGAGGCTATTCAATGGGCTTCTATTGTGTGTGCTGCTGGCCTCGATCATTCTTTCCCCTTTCAGCCATGACTAGGCTTGAGGATTTCAAGGGTGGAGGTGTTCATGAAGCCCAGTTAGAGGCACACTTCGAGCACGAAGAGTAGCTCGGTGGCACGCAGATAAGTGTGGGGTGGGTTCTAGTGTCGGGAAGTCCAGCAGGGCCATCAACACGCCCAACCCGGGAACTTGCTCATGAATGCCTTCATGGTCTTTAGGAACGTGGAGGCGCTACTGCTCCTGTTGAACAGAGAAGCCCATCAGTCGACCTATTCTCCCTCTCTGTCCTGCGGCACTTCCAGACCCATCATTGTCCACCATGCCGCTGCTCCACCACGCAGACAGAAGCTCCTTCATCTTCCATCATTTTACAGGTGTAGCATTGTTCCTCTCCTTCTACGCGACAAAATCAGTGGCCCAATTTTTCACATGGCACACATTATCTTCTCACTTTTCATTCCAGTGGTAGGGACGACGAGCAATTGTCATCCTTTCCTTCCCTATCCCCATCACGCGTTGCAGAGACAACAGATCCAAGAACGGCTTTAAAATTAACGAAGTGAACCTTAATTTTTAATCTTTGAATAAATACTATGATGGTTGTTCATATGCATATCCTTTTTTATCCTCAATTCCCTCCTTCTTCCACCAACACTATCCTCCTAAATACCCAATGATTTTAGTTTTGTTCTCTTTGTTTTTTTTTGTTTTCAATAAAACTTACCTCTCTTTTCCTTTTAAATTGGGTGGAGAGCTCCAATTCAATATCCTTAGTGAGGGTTCCTTTATTGTGATATCTTTTCGAGTTTTCTTCATGAGCTTTATGGTGTGGTTATCTTTAATTCTAACTTGAGTGTGATGTTGCTCTTGTGCACAAGTTGTTGAAAAGCCCTATCTTTCAAGTATTTACTTGAAGTTTTATTTGGCATGCTTTTAACCCTAGGCTTCAACGTCCTAGTTGTGATTCTATTTTGTGTGTTATTTCCCTCCTTATCCAATGACAATTCAAAGATGATGAAGAAAAAAAAATGAAGACCGAAGATTGAAGATGAAGTTTTTCAAGGATTTGATTGTGGTTCTTCTTCAAATTTGTTCGCGGGGACGCTTCACACTTAAGCATGGGAGGAATGATAACCAGGAAATTTGTGCAAATAAAGGCACAAAAATGTGCTAAACATGGAAACATCCTTTGCAAAATAACACTTTGCTTTTGTACCCTTTTGTCAAAATTTCAAATATGAAGCAATGTAAAATGAGTAGTCCAAAAGAGACACATTATAAAATATTGCTAGGAAAAGGAAAGGTCAAACCCTTTTGTCTCATTCCAAAAATTGAAAGGTCCCTAGACCTTAGCCAATGTATGCAAATTTGAATTTTATAATTCAAGAAAGGAAAAGGAGGTGGTTGCAGCCGTGGGATTTGGGGAGGTGGGAGGTTGAGGTGGTTACACCCTCTCTCTTCCTTTATCTTCTTCTCTCACGGTTCATTTCTCCCTCTCTCATTTTGGCACAACTCTTACCTTCTTGTTCTTGCTTCCCTCTCTTGTGCTCCTTGGTAAGATCTAATGGAGAGTGAGGAAGAAGAAGAGGGTGAGGATGGTTCAGGTTTCTTAATTTCTTGTGTGCCTTTCTCTTGTGTGTTTGGAGAGCATGGTTCTTGGTGAGAAGGAGAGTTTTCTTGCAAGTTTTCATGGCCAGAAATGTATTTGCAGCCTCTCTTGGCCGGTTCGTGGTTCATATTGTGCCGTGGCAGGGTGCTCTTCACAGTGGCAGCCCACAAGCAGTGGTCAGTTTACCAAATGGATGTTAAATCAATGTTCTTAAATGGTGACCTCAAGGAGGAGGTGTACGTGGCTCAACCACTAGGGTTTGAGACCCCATATTGTGAGAACAAAGTGTGTAAGCTGAAGAAGGCATTGTATGGGCTAAAACAAGCCCCCAGAGCATGGTACCAGTGGATAGATAAGTTCTTTTTGAGCTTAAACTTCAAAAGATGTGCCTCAGATGCTAACTTGTATGTTTATAGGGATGGTAAAAAGTCTGTAGTGATTGTCCTATATGTGGATGACCTTCTTATTACAGGTGACTATGAAGATATGATCAACCAAACTCGAAATGCTTGGAGTTCTGAGTTTGAAATGACAGACTTAGGCTTGCTGCACTATTGTTTGGGGATTGAAGTCTGGCAAGAGCCAAGAAGGATCTTCATCTCTCAAAAGAAGTATGAATGGGAGATCTTGAAGACGTTTGGCATGACCGAGTGCAAGGAGATAGCTACACCTATGGAGGTGAATGCAAAGTTATCCATTGAGGATACATCAACACTAGTAGACATTGGAAGGTACAGGAGTTTGGTCGGCAGTCTGATCTACTTGTGTAACACTAGAGTAGATATCAATTTTGCTGAGCAGGTTCTCAAACAAACCTCATGAGAGTCATTGAAAAGCTAGGATGCGAGTGCTCAGATACTTGAAGGAAACTCTTGACTATGGTATCACATACAGTTTCGAAACTTGTCTTGTGGGGAATTGTGACTTAGATTGGGCAGGAGATAGTGATTCCAAGAAATCTGTTTCTGGTTATTATTTCTCTTTAGGTTTAGGAATTTTCTCTTGGATTAGTAAGAAGCAGCCAACAATGGCATTGTCTTCTACCAAAGCAGAGTACAAGGCAGCTTGTTTTGCTGCATGTGAAGCAGTACGGTTGAGAAGGATCCTATGGCATATGGGAGTGTAGGATGAAGAACCAACTATGCTAAGATGTGACAATCAGAGTTGCATCACCATTGCCAAAAATCCAATGTTTCATGCATGCACCAAACATATAGAGATCCAGTATCACTATGTGCGTGATTTGATCGAGGATGGGATAATGGAACTGGTCTACTGGTCTACTGTCCAACAGAGGAGAATGGAGCGGATATCTTCACCAAAGCACTTACGAAGGATCTGCTTCAAGTTCATCTTCAAAGACTTGGCATTGGGCTGAGGATATAGTTCACCTGTGGGTGCATATTGAGGATGCTTGTTAGATACACTCAATGCCCCACCCTCATAAGGTGCCACCAATGATCCATGGTGCTCAAAGTTGTAAGGCCCCCATTATGAGGAGAAGCCATATGTGAGCCCGGACATTGGTTGAGTCCTGACTTGCATGTCAGATGAGGTGTATGTGATCGAATGACAAAAAGGTGACCATTGTGGGTCTAATCTTTGGGTTAGACAGAGTAGTTAAGCTGGTAGCAACTCGAGGCACATTGCATCGAGTTGCAGGGTAAGAGAGTTATCAGGGGCCCTACCCAATGGTAAAGGGAATATTCCCTATGATATTCTCTGTCCAACTAGTGGAGGTGCACATGGAAGGTCAACAGACACATGGGCACATGGAAGGTCAACAGACACATGGGCACATGGAAGGTCATCCATCATGACCCCCTTCACAAGTTATAAAAGCTAAACCCCTTCACAACCATCAATTATCCATCTTTCACCCAGTCAGAGTTTCTCTTCACCTATCTTCTGTCTAGATCACCATCTAAGCTTCACAGTGGAAGTGCACGGGTGGATAGAGCCATCTTTGTATCAGTTGTTTGGAGATAAAGAAATTTTGTAATTCTCCTCTTATCTGTTGTGTACTCTCTATCTCTTTCTCAGATTCTATTCACTGCGCCGTGTAATTTTTACACTCACATAGTACCATGGTTGGAGCTAGGTCTTTGGGTGAGGCCTTCGATGATTTTTAGACAACCATAGAAAATTTTCAGAGTACTACAAAGTTTGACGCATCTACCATGACTCTTGAGGCTATAGAACAAAAAAATTGAATATGGAAGTAGACATATGCATAAGATGTGCAAGTTTCCACAATGTTCATTGTCAAATCTAGTGTAGGGACAAATCTTTAACTAGATATATATGCTCTAAATTACAACAAGAACTTTTGAAAATGGTAGAAGCCTTGAAGCAGTCACAATCATATTGCCAAAATGTGTAGTGCATCCACAATCATGGAGATAATCTCCCTTAAAAATGCTATAGGCTATGCTACATCTATACCAACTATGGATGCTTTGGGCACAACATTGCTTACAAAAAAGCACCACAGAGACTCCTAATTCCCAACACAAGCTTTTAGCAGATCAATCAAGGTCTCCCATATCCAAGACAATCACAATTGGTGTTGTCATGCCACTACACGGATATAGTGTGAAAAAACCTAGAGGGCTTATCATTTGGATTTCTTATTGATCTAGAGAGTCAATGCCATATTAGTCATTATTAGTGTCAGTATCCATAGTATGGATGGTTAAGAAATACGAGATTTTTAGATAAGTTTAGCCTACTTTTGATATTTTGGATATTATTTCTTGTAAATATCCTAAAAATGTGTAGAAAACTTTTAGAATAGGGTGACATGAAAAAAGCAAGTGGCTTTTTAGCTAGTTTTGGGAGAGCTCATGCAAAAAGAGGAGCTTCCAAATTTTTGCGATGCACGATCAAAAATTTCAGGCACAAACAACACTCTAAACAAGGAGAAGAAGAAAGAGCAATCTAGGAGAATTCTAAGTAGATGTCCTTGACTTTTAACTCCCCTTTTGGAGCCAATGGAACCATAAGAGAAGAAGCTAGTGTTTGGTGCACGTTTTTGGTCTACCAGGGAGCTCCATGAGATCTAATGCTTGGAGATTTCTTCTGAGTAGTCCCAAAAAAGGATTTTGTTTATCTTCTCACATTCTATCAATAGATAGTGCTTTGAATCATTGAGCTTTGTCTTTATCTTGTGTAAAGGCTTTGGCAGATTTTATGACAATTCAAAGAGAAAGAGATGGAAAAAAGCTTAGGTACAAAGGGTAGCAGACATGCTGCCTATTCATCCCATTTTCATCAACACAGTCAAATCAATTGCCTACAACACACACATATAAAGGATCAAATGACCTAGATCTAACCATGGTTAAGTCAATATGACTTAATCTTATTCAACTAAGGTAGACGACTGAAAAAGGACTAATGAGCTTGAATCTCAACACTCCCCCTCAAGCTCAAGTAGGGTACTTCACTCCAAGTAGCTCTTTGAAATGCACAAACTTGTCTTCACCCAATGACTTGGTAAAGATAGCTGCAACTTGGTCTTCTGTCCTCATATGGACCAAATCACTATCACCTGTAATCACTTTTTCTTTGATAAATTGAATGTGTACCTCAATGTGCTTAGTGCTAGCATGATAGACACGATTACTGGCTAGGACTACACTACTCATGTTGTCACAATAGAGTGTGACATCCCTGACTTCCTGCATGCCCAAATCATCAAGAAGCTTCATGAGCCATGATGCCTCACATGCAGCTAATGCATCACCTCTATACTCTGCCTCAGTACTAGAGAGTGCAACTGTAGGTTTCTTCTTATTGCTCTAGCTGACCATACTACCACCAAGGGAAAATGCATACCCACTAGTAGATCTCTTGTCATAGGTACTTCCTACCAGTCAACATCTATATATCCTATAAGCTCAAAAGGCTTACCATGTTCATATTGTAGACCATAATCTGATGTAGCCTTCACATATCTCAAGATCCTCCTCACTGCATCCAAGTGCAACTTCATAGGCTTATGCATGAATTGGCTAATTAGTCCAACTGAATAGCAAAGATGCGGTCTAGTAATGGTAAGGTAAATCAGGCTACCCACCATTTGTCTATACATAGTGACATTCTCAATCTCATGTCCAACATCTGCAAGCACCTTAACATTTTGTTCCAATGGAGTGCTCAAAGACTTGCAATTCAATATACCATACTCTGTTAACATGTCTTGTGCATATTGCTTTTGCAACAACCAAGTACCATGAGGTGTAGAGACAACCTCAATCCCAAGGAAATACTTCAGCTCTCCCAAATCTTTGACCTAAAATTTAGCATGTAACATTTACGCGATCTCTCCAATTCCTGTGACATCATCACCTGTAATGATCAAGTCATCCAGATAGATGACTAATATCACATAACCAGCCCTTGTCTTCTTTGTGAATAGGCTATGATTAGTCTTGCCCATGGTGAAACCAAGTTTATGTAAGCATGCACTTATCTTAGCATTCCAAGCTCTAGGTGCTTGCATCACCCCATATAATGCTTTCTTCAATCTACACACATGTGTAGGAAAATCTGGATGTATGATCCATGTATACTTCCTCAACCAAATCACCATTGAGAAAAGAATTCTTCACATCCATTTGATACATACTCCATTCTCTAGATACTGCCAAAGCAATCACTGTCCTCACGATTGCCATTTTACCAACAGGACTGAATGCCTCCTCATAATCAAGACCATATTGTTGTGCATACCCTTTTGCCACAAGTCTTGCATTGTATCTTTCCAATGTGCCATTTGATTTGCACTTCACTTTGTATATCCATTTGAAACCGATAGCCATTTTTCCTTCAGGCAAATCAACCAAATCCCAAGTGTCATTTTCAGTCAATGCTGAATATTCCTCATTCATTGCCTTACACCAATGATCATCCAAAATAGCTTTAGAAAACTTTGTAGGTTCCTTGAAGCTAGTGACTTTTGCCATATATGCATAGTGCCTCACTGTATGTAAGCCTATCTACAAGCTTCTTGACTCTTTCCTATCTCCTCAACTAAGGTGCAATATGAGACTCTCCTCTCTCATGAGGTGGTACGTATCTATGTCTCACACCAGGAGTCGCAACTAATGGAATACCAAACTCACTATCCAAGCTCTCAGTGCCAGGTGAATCATAACCACAAGTGAGTGGCCATGTAACATCATCAAGTTTTCCTTTGCCTTTATCCACATTTCTCCCCCTCATTGACATACCCCTGTTAGTGGATAAAGATGTTGAAGTCCTCAATCTACTCTGTCCAAGGACTAACCGATGTAGTAGCATATTTATAAGGCCCAAAAATTTCCACACTTTCATTTGTACCTGCATGTACATAAGTCTCTTGACAAACATCATCATCATTCATCAAGGTGATCTTCTTCTCATGCCATGATTTCAGCTCATCAAATACTACATCTCTTGAGACCAATGTCTCATGACTAGAAGGATTGTAGCATTTGTATGCTTTCCTATCTTGTGCATACCCAATAAAGATGGCCTTTTCTGCCTTTGGATCAAGCTTCTTCCTCTTTTCATCTAGAACATGTACATATGCCAAGCATCCAAAAACCTTTAGATGGCTAATGTCTGGCTTTATCCCGTAAAGCCTCTCATGAGGAGTCGCCTCATGTATATGTGCTGTTGGTGTATGATTCATGACATACACTGCAGTCATTATAGCCTCTTCCCAATATACATTTGGTAGGCTTTTCTCATTCAACATGGTTCTAGCCAATTCCATGATCACCCTATTTTTCCTTTCTGCCACACCATTTTTTTGTGGTGTGTACTTGCATGTCAATTGCCTTTTAATCCCATGGGCTACCAAGAAGTGATCAAAGTCTTCAGAGACATGTTCTCCACCACTATTAGATCTCAAGCATGAGATGTAGAAAGTCAATTCTTTCTCCACATGTCTCTTGAAGTCTTGAAAAGCATCTATGACATCACTCTTGTGCTTTAGCCCATACAACCATGTGTTAATAACGTGATCCCCCAAGAGATGCATTCTATGGGGGTCCCCATACATCAGAAATGGAAGCCTTGATTGCTTATCAAGTTGATACGACTGGCATACATGTCCCAATTCCACATGCTTGAACTTAGGAGTCCAATTACAACTTGCTTATGCTGCATATTCTTCAACTTTTGAACATTTACATGACCAATCCTTCTATGCCATATCTTAATGTCCCTTATTGCGGCATTGTCATGTGAGTACATAGCAGCATTCAATGCTGAAATTTTCGTGTCCAATGTGAATATCCTGCCATTTCTTTTTTCTTTAGCAATGATTTTGCATCCTTGACTATACTCTTCAATGTAGCATCCATCTCTATTGAATCTAACTTGTAGATTTTGTTCATCCATTTGTCCCATAGAAAGCAAGTTTTTGGTTATGGAGGGTACATGTAACACATCATAGAGACTCTTTTTCCTATCCCCCTGCATCATCAAGGGAACAATACATGTATGCATAATGTCATGCTATGTATCATCCCTTGTGTAAACATATCCATGAGCACCTTCTACCAATGTGTCAAACCACTCTCCATGAGGAGTTATGTGGTTACATGCATACCATACATAATCTACTTTGCCTTGTGTAGGCAACCCTTTCTTCACATGTTGCATAGCAAACAACCTGTCATCCTCCTGCAAACCACTAGAAGAAGCATAATTACCATGTTGCCTCCCTCTTGCTCTCTGATCATTCTGCTTCTTGTAGCAGTCCTTAGCTACATGCCCATATTTGCCACAATAATGACAATCCTTATTTGCATTTGATTGTTGTCCATGACTCATTTGAGGTTGCTACCAAGTGCCTCTTCCTCTAGCTAAATAACCCCCTCTTCCACGAGCATTTGAGGTACCTCTATTTGCTTGAGGCTGCCTATTTTTCCATCTAGTAACTTGTTGTCCATGGGCTGCATATGCATTTCCAGCACCTCTTCCTCTAAAGTTTGATCTTCCTCTTCCACATCTACCCCTTTGATTTGAGTAGAAGACGCTGTCCCTGCTGTTTTTAGACCCACTAGAACTTGTATTGAGTCCAAGTTTCACTTCATCATGCAATAGAAGTGCCACAAGTTCATCAAAGTCAGGCTTCTCTTGACGCATTAAAATGGAAGTGTCAAATTGCTTATATTCTATTCCAAGACCATGGAGGGTAGTGGCCACCAAATTATCATCCTCAACTTCAGCTCCAATTGAGCCTAGTTGTTTTGCGATGGTTCTTATCTCATTGACATAGTCTTCAATAGGCCTTCCATTCCTAGATATGTGGCTGAATTTTTGCTTCAGCTGTGTCTTTCTCGCATGAGTGGCATGCCCATAATTCTTCATCAATAAGTCCCAAGCAGCTTTTGGGGAAGTACAATTTGCAATTTGCATAGCCTTTGTGTCTGACACACATAATGACAATCAATGAAAGACCTTGCTAGCCTTTTCCAACCAAGTCCTATGTGCCTTTAATTGATTCTATGTCGGAGGTCTATCCTTCGGTAGCTTGGGCTCATATTCAAGACCTATGACTAGGTCCCAATAGCCTCTTTCAATTAAGAAATTAGACAACCTCAATTTCCATAGAACAAAATTGTTGTAATCTAGCTTCTCACCAACTATCTGAGTATCCTTCTCTCCTGTGTTTGCCATTTCAAAGTCTTCAGCTTTGCAAAACCAATCAATTTCTCAAAATGCTAGCATGCAATATACTTCAGTGACTTGTAGTGCAACTAGTTTTTACTGTAAAACTACGGCAATAACCACTATTGCATTCTCAGCTAATACAATCTTTTGTTCTCATTTAACTACAGTTACACTGCCTCCAACAACTTTGTAAAACCATTAGATTTTAGTTCACAACAATATCATACATTTCCAAACATGTGGAAAAGCATCTAAATGCAATAGCATTCCAACCAAGTGGCATTATCTGATCATTAGACATGTAGGCATATGCAGCATTCAATGACTGACAACAATATGTAATCAACAGCCTATCAAAACAACCTCATAGAAGTCAAGATTGAGCAGACAATGCTCTTGAATATGCACTTGTCTATCACTGACTATTTAGTACCAAACTATCAACATCTGTAATCAGCACCCCTGAACTCCACAAAGGCATTCAATTCCAAAATTGCACAGATTTTAGCTTATATGACTGCATAAGATCCAATACATGTGGGAAATAGATACTCAGTATTCCTTCAACTAACTACTTCGATACATTCATATTTGTCATAGAATTTTTGACTTATCCATGAGAGCTTTACTCAGTCATCATACTCTCCACAAGTATGCCATTCATTAGCAATGGGCTGCCATTAATCACTGCCAGTGCATAAGAAGAATCAATTACATTTCAAGCTAGATTATGTGAGCTTCAAGCTTACTTGATACATTCATTGCTGCTCTTATTTTTGCTCTCTCCAATCCAACATCACTGACATATGATTTTTTATGCCAAGAAGGGCTTAAAAATAGCTAAAATTTTTCACTTTTAGGGATAAAATAGACTTTGTTGAAGGCGGCGGTTGCAATTAGGACGATTTTAAGCGGCAATGCTCGAAAGTGCTTAAAAGACCCACTGGACGATGGTCGATGAATTTTCACAATTTTTTGGCATGTCAGATGAGACCCTGGGAGATGCCCGACAGTGCGAGACTTCAAGACGAACTATGAGAATTTTTCAGACTTCGAATCGGGTACCGGATGATAAAATGGGGATGCCCGGGAGACCAAGGCCAAAGGCCAAGTGGGAAAGGACTTAAGAGAGTCCAAGGGGCATGCCTTTTGAGGGCTCCCTTTGGGGCCCCCTCATTTTTGGAAATTGTGGGAGGATGAAGGCAGCCATTTTTCTTGTGATCAGGATGAAGAGGGTGGGCTGTAAGCAACCCCTCCAACCGATTGGATGCTTGAGATGCACTTAATCTTTACTCTCCATTGCCGCCTTTGGCTTCAAAAATGGCTACCTGGTTGTGGAGATAAAAAACTAGTCTTTCTCTCTCCCCTTAAGAGGCACTTCATGTGGCAAGAATAACTAAGAGAATCGGGTGATGGATGCTTGTCCGAGAGGCCCCGGATTGTTCCAAGAGGCTGAGGAGGCTGAAGGCTGAAGATCTATGCTGAAATTCCATGGCTGGTTGGTTGATACATAGTCCCAATTAAATATTCAAAAAACCCGAAACACGCAAAAAGGCGGTATGCTCTATTTTATGAAAGAATTTTGCTTGTTTTTGATCGTTCATGGTCTAAATGGTGTGCACATGGGCTGGAATTTTATTTGAATGTTGCTTGCATTATGTTTGAGAGTTGCAATCACTATTATACAGAACCCGTATTGATTTACAGCAATTATTAATTTTTCAAAACCTGAAAAAACACTAATTTTGATGGAAATTGATAGTTTCTTTGATTTTGAACGGGAAAAAATGAGTGGACATGGAATAAAATAAGGAAAAATGCTAAGTTTCAATTCCAATGATTAGTCATTTAAAAAAAACAAAAAATACCTATTTTCTATTTAAAAAATAGGAAAAATAGAGAAAAATGGAAAAAAATGGGTTTCTTGCGTTCGAAAAAATTAGAAAAATAAGATCTATGTATGTGAATGTCTGACGGGGCTGAAGCATGAGGTTAAGCCTCAGTTAGGCCCTTTTCCTTTGTGTTAAAGTGCGTATTTATTGCTTTTACATACAAAAAATGACATTAAAAACTTCTACACCTATGCACTGAAGTAAAATTTAAACGGTGAGGGGGAGGATGATGTTATACATTAGTTTAAGCGCTGAAATAATAAAAATTCTGATTTTTCTCTTTATGCATAACATTTAGGATGTGTTTTATTTGAAAATAATGGATCTAACGGCATGAGGCTTGCCTTGGTGCTAGGTTCCTACAACGCAGCATTGCGTATTAGCGAAAATTCATTAAAAGAGCTATTTTTGCATGACACATAGGCAGATTTTAAACCATAGTTGTTTGTGCACACAAAATAAGGCATCCACCATTACATGAATCATATTCGCATGGTATCTATTCCTGGTATGCATAGCACTTGGTTGAATGATAAATGACCCACGTTGGAGAGTAAGGCACCCAAGCTATAGGTCTAGACGGTGGGTCCAAGGGGACAAGTAAGTGAGGAGTGGTACATTCCTGGAACGATATAATATTGGTACCAAGAGTGGATTCTGTTTCATATGTATTAGCAACGCATCGAGGGGCCAATCCCCAAGGTGTAGGAGGGTCCCAGTGGGGCCGCGGCAATCAGTCGAGGGGTGCCTCCTATGTTGTTCTACATGGTGAATTACACAAAATGTGTAGGGTCTTTCTCTGAGGAGTCTGAGAAGGTTAAGGATTGGACTATAAACACGATACAAACACAAAATGTATGTACGATGGCAGGGCAATATGTCCTGTAGACACACCTGACCGTGAGGCCGTGAGGTTGTCTTGTGCATGTTAGAGGTCCGGCTAGTGCTATAGCTAGTGCCGGCCCATTTTGGGTCCCATCTCAGTGGTGGTGAGTTTTTTGGGAGCCGCCAACAAGTGGTGGTTCTCGAATCTAGGGTTTTTAGGGATCAAATATTCGGTTTGTGTCCTCTGACAAGGATGGTCAAGCCAAAATACAAAAAGCAAAACGTGCTGAGAGGGCTAGATGGTGGTTGGAGATTGTAAGACGCTATTCTCCTCAAAGGAGTAGCCCATTACGCATAAGTGGCAATGGTTCTAGCAACTTAAGTGTTACGAGTAGCTCTTCGAGTGCAAGTGGAAGTCTTGGTACTTCCCTTCTTCCAGTTAATCAATCCACAACAAGTGGGGGTGTAGTTGTACCTACACAAACTCCTGTTGTCAATCCAGTTGTAGCCATGGCACAACCCATCGCAATTCCAACAGTACATCGGATTTATCACCATTAGGAGCATCTTTTCCCATTTTCCATGGGTTAACAGAAGAAGATGGAGAACTCCATATTAGGGAGTTTCAAACACTCATGTTTAACTATCAAATCCAAGACGAAGGACACCTAATGATGTTCTTCAACATGACATTAAAAGGAAGAGCGCCAGTGTGGTATCACAGTCTAGAACCGGAACCATAACTAGCAGTGCCCAAGTCTTTACAGCTTTTCGTAGAGAGTTTGCCCCTGAGAAGGGTGGACAATATTGGTTGCATGTCTTGAATGTAACACACCAAGAACCAAATGAGAATGTCTAGGCCTATGCCAAGAAATTAAAGCAAGTTCTTCATAAACTTAATACTTATATTCCCATTCCGGCGGCTGCTTAGTTGCAATATTTCCTACATGGATTGGATTTCAATATCCAAGTGCAGCTTAGTAGTGTCACTTTGGTCGACATTGACACTGCTATTACCCAAGCAGGAGTGGAGTCACATTTGCAAGTGGCTTATGCAGTAAGGATAAATTGGAATGGTAATAATTTGGCCTTAACTAATGGGAGTCAAGGGGACCCCATATCAAACGTGAATGGGAGAGGGAGTATCATGCCAAATTTGCCTATGTTACATGCTCCTCCTAGTACAACTATGGCCATGGCTAGTCAGACGGTCTCACTAAGTGGTGAAAGCCAAACGATGAATCCTAATGTTGTCCCAGTAGGTCAGCGGTCGGCCAATTCCTAATTAAGTAATTAGGCCAATGGGACGACAGATAGATGATTGCAGTAGCTGTGAGTCGAGTGCCTCTAATATCCTTGGCAAAGTTAAGGACATGATGAAGTACTATACTGATATGATTTCTAAGCAATACAAAAAAATAGCTATGGACGTCGATTTTCTTAAGAAGCATCAAAATTTGATAGGGAGTCGATGCCCTGAAGAGGATGCCCCCTCAAGATTCAGCTGTAAGTGGTGTGGTGGCTAACATTTCCCTAGGAATTGCCCGAATGTCAAATGCAATATTTGCGAAAAGTCTTGCCACTTAGTTGCTACCTATTGGAGTAAGATCAATTCTCTCCAACAAGGGAGTAAACAACCAGGTCCAGTTAACCATCACACACAAGGGAATAATCTCCAGCAAGATGAGGGACTAAGACAAATACTACAACGAGGAAAGGCTACTGTAGAGGAGTTGCCTCATGGCAGTGGAGTCAGCCTTATGAGCCCATAAGTGTCAATAATGCTGAAACTTCTAATCTACGAGCCGTAACAAGAGGTCAAAAGATCAAACAGGGTGATAGAGGAGTTGTAAAACCTGTCGAGGGAAGCCCTAAGCAAGATGCTAGGGAAAAGCGAGTCCTGAATCCATATATAGAAGGTGGACCTTTAAGATCTATTGGTAGTAAAGTTGATCCTGAGAAGGATAAAGGTTTGCCAATAAAGAAGGTAAAGGCTAAAAAGGAGGCACCAAAGCCGATTGAAAGACCAAAGGAGAGAATGGTTTGGTGCGAGAAGAGAACTTTGGCTAACTACCACGACTTTGACCTAGCAAGTTCTCTTTGCGAAGTTAAACCTGACATAAATCTCCTACAATTGATTAAACTTTCTCTAGGAGTACACAAGGAATTCAAGAAAATCCTGCATAAATGGTATATTGTAGAACCTTTGGGCATATAGCTAGAGTGGAAGAAGATTGGTTCGATCATGCTGAAAAGCATTGCCCTAGGGTTCCAGCATATGTGGATGGAATATTAGTGGAGCACGCTATCGTGGATACTGGATTCTCCGTTAGTATCATGAGTTCAGATTCAATGGAGAGGTTAGGTCTAGAGATCCAAGAAGACGGCTCCACACTTCTTAGGATGGCTGATGATAGTTTAAGACAGCTGGAAGGTTGCACCACTAAAGTCCACGTTACAGTTGTGAGCGTGGAATGCTATCTGGACTTTAGGGTTATAAGGTTTGCAATACGTCCTAGCTATTGAGTTTTGCTAGGCAGGCCATGGATTCTACAAACAGACTATCAAGTTGATATACTTGTTGGTCAAGTGATTCTAGGTTGAGGTGTCCATTGTGTAATAGTGGATGCTTACCTTGAGTCTCCTCAGAGTGAGAGAGCTCCATTATCCTCCACTAAACTAGAAATAGTAGATGATCCATCTCGTAGTGAGATGTCATCAAAAGCGATGGATCTAAAGAAGGGTCCACTACGGAGGATATTTATCAGATAACCTTGAATGAGCTGATAGAGTCTCAAGATTGAATAAGAGATGCAGACGTTATTGAGTTGGTCCTTGGCACGCCTAATGATTCATGGCCAATCAAATTAGGTTCCATGCTTAGTTTGGAAGAGAGAGAGGACTATGTGTCCCTGATTCAGGAGTTCCATGACATCTTTGCTTGGAGCTATGACAAACTTAGGGGTATTCCTCCTAGTCTGCTGTGCATACCATTCCTGTAAAGGAAGGTACCTGCCTTGTACATAAGAAAGTAAGGCGTATGCCTTTTGAAATAAGGGACGGGCTGCTTGAAGAGCTTCAGAAGTTGTGAAAGGCGGGTTTGATCTTCCCAGTTCAGCATATTGAATGGTGTTCTCCAGTTGTGATTAGAAAGAAGAAGAATAATCAAATCCATCTTTGTGTAGACTTTAGAGAGGTAAATAAATAGACTGTTAAAGATTACTACCCGTTGCCGTTTATTGAAAATTTTTTGGATCAATTAGCACGTAGGGAAATATATACCTTCATGGATTGCTTTGTAGGGTATAACCAAATGGCAATTGCTGAGCAAGACAAGCTGAAAAAGACATTTATCACTGTCTTCGGCACCTTTGCGTACCATGTGATGGCATTTGGGTTATGTAATGCACCCGGTTCGTGGCAAAGAATAGTCGACAAGACCTTTGGTGACATCTCCCCAGAGAAGTTGAAAGTATTCATTGATGACGTAGGAGTAGCCACCGTAAGAGAAAGGTAGTTGATTATTTGGCGGAAGTGTTTCGAGTGTTGCAAATAATTTTGTATAGCTCTCAACCCATAGAAGTGCGTCTTTGGAGTGCCTTATGGGATATTGTTAGGCCATATGGTTAGTTCCCTAGGGATTGCGACTGATCTTGAAAAAATCAAGGTCATAGTTGCCATGAGTCCGCCACATACTCCAAAGGAAGTGCATAGCTTTCTGTCATTGGTAGGGTATTATTGGAGGTTTATCAATGCCTTGGTAGAAAGAACATTTCCCCTAACAAACCTATTGTCCTTTAATTGTTAGTTTGCATGGAGTGATGCTTGCGAAGTATATTTTGACGATGTGAAGCAGGAGCTTGCCAAAGCATCTATTTTAAAAGCACCTAAAAGGGGTGAAATGTTCCATATATTTTCAGTAGCAACCATGTATAGTATCACCTACTGCTTATTCCAAATTTGGGAGGAGAAGTGGTACCATATGATAGCTTTTGCTAATTGGAAGTTGGGCATATCCAAAATTAACTACACCTATATGGAGAAGTTGTGCCTTGCGATGGTACTTACAACCAAAAAGTTGAGGCACTACATTCTTTATGAAAATGTGGTTTTTTTATACGAAGGCGGAAGGGCTTCAATTGTTGTTGGAGCTTCCTGGGCCATTCCAGGTGGTTTTGTCCCCTTTCCTAGTCTTTTCCCTTAAGCAATTAATGATATATGTGTGTGTAAGGGTTACTTTCTTTTGTTTGTTGGGGACCGGCACTCGAGGCATGAAGTCCTAGGTTTAGGCTTTGTATATCTGGGGGAGGTCTAAGTAGTCATTGCCTCCTACAAAGGCATTGGCAGACATTGAAAGACCTATTTTAGAAGGCAATTCTAGTGACCCTGTTCTGCTAACTTGCTAGGCGGCCATTCTAGGAGTTCTTGTTAGTTGTGATTCAGTGTCGCCTTGTGAGGGCTTGGTAGGTTCTTGTGTACCGAGATAGGACCTGAGGCTGATGCCCTGTTCTCCTTGGGTCACTATGCTCAGCTCCCTCCTTTTTACACACCCGAGGATGGAAAATAAGAGGCTAAAAGAGTAATGTGCTAAAAGAAACTATTTCTTGATCAGGCTATAGGAGCTCTCGCCTAGTAGGAGCTCCTAGTTGAGTTGTCCTTAGTTAGGTAGGTAGTTCAGACCACCACTTGGGATGACCTCTTTGATAGTTATTTTTAGCTTGGATGTGTTGTAGCAGTTGGTTAGCGACTAGCTTGGGTTTTCTACCAGATTATGCTAGGCCTACTCCTCGTGGATTTCATGCCTTGGTTTTGACAGGGGGTAGGGTGAGAGTTGTGATGTGTTTTGTTGTGTATCTATTTTGTATCAGCTTGATGCTCTTTGTGGTTGTGTTTATGTGCAGATCTGTTCATGGGATTTGACAAGCTGAGTCGCCCTATTCCATGGTTGCCAATGACAGATGATTCTTGATGCCGAGAAGTGCTTAAAAATAGACAAAAGTTCTATCTTTTAGGGAAAAAATAGACATTGTTGAAGGTGGCGGTTGCAATTAGTAAGATTTTAAGTGGCAATGCCCAAAAGTGCTTAAAAGATCCACTGGACGACGGTCGGTGAATTTTCACAATTTTTTGGCATGTCAGATGAGACACTGGGAGATGTTGGCAGTGCGGGACTTTAAGACGAATTGCGAGAATTTTTCAAACTTCAAATTGGGTACCAGACGATAAAATGGGGATGCCCGGGAGGCCAAGGCCAAAGGCCAAGTGGGAAAGGACTTAAGAGAGTCCAAAGGGCATGCCTTTTGGGGGCTCCCTTTGGGCCCCCCTCCTTTTTGGAAATTGTGGGAGGATGAAGGCAGCCATTTTTTTCGTGATCAGGATGAAGAAGGTGCCATTTTCTCTACGATTCAAGGAGGGGACTATGGGGGCTATAAGCAACCCCCCAACCGATTGGATGCCTGAGATGCACTTAATCTTTGCTCTCCATTGTTGCCTTTAGCTTCAGTAATGGCTACCTGGTTGTGGAGATCAAAAACCAGTCTTTCTCCCTCCCCTTAAGAGGCACTTCATGTGGTAAGAATCAAGAAGAGAATTGGGTGCTGGATGCTTGTCCAGGAGGCACCGGATTGTTCCAAGAGGTTGAGGAGGCTGAAGGCTGAAGATATATATTGAAATCCATTGCTGGTTGGTTGATACACAGTCTCAATTAAATATTCAAAAAACCTAAAACACGCAAAAAGGCGGTATGCTCTATTTTATGAAAGAATTTTGCTTGTTTTTTTATCGTTCATGGTCTAAATGGTGTGCACATGGGCTGAAATTTTATTTGAATGTTCCTTGCATTATGCTTGAGGGCTGCAATCACTGTTATGTAGAACCCGTATTGATTTACAACAATTATAAATTTTCAAAACCCGAAAAAACACTATTTTTGATGAAAATTGATAGTTTCTTTGATTTTGAATGGGGAAAAATGAGTGGACATGGGATAAAATAAGGGGAAATACTAAGTTTTAGTTCCAATGATCAATCATCAGAAAAAAATAGAAAATACCTATTTTCTATTAAAAATAAATAGGGAAAATAGAGAAAAGTTGGGAAAAAATGGGTTTCTTGCATTCAAAAAAATTGAAAAAATAAGATCTATGTATGTGAATGTCTAACGGGGTTGAAGCATGAGGTTAAGCCTTAGTTTGGCCCTTGTTATTTGTGTTAAAGTGCATATTTATTGCTTTTACATACAAAAAATGACATTAAAAAACCTCTACACCTATGCGCCGCAGCAAAATTTAAATGGTGAGGGGGAGGATGATATTATACATTAGTTTAAGCACTGAAATAATAAAAATTCTGATTGTTCTCTTTATGCATAACATTTAGGATGAAGTTTATTTGAAAATAATGGATCTAACAGCACGAGGCTTGCCTCGGTGCTAGGTTACTACAACACAGCATTGCGTATTAGCGAAAATTCATTAAAAAAGCTATTTTTACATGACACAAGGGCTGATTTTAAACCATAATTGTTTGTGCACAAAATAAGGCATTCACCATTGCATGAATCATATACACATGGTATCTATTCCCGGTACGCATAGCACTTATTGAATGATAAATGACCCACGCTGGAGAGTAAGGCACCCAAGCTATAGGTCTAGACAGTGGGTCTAAGGGGACAAGTAAGTGAGGACTGGTACATTCCTGGAGTGATATAATATTGGTACCAAGAGTGGATTCTGTTTCGTATGTATCATATTTGTAGCGACGTATCGAGGGCCAATCCCCAAGGTGTAGGAGGGTCAAAGTGGGGCCGTGGCAATCAACCGAGGGGTGCCTCCTATGTTGTTCTACGTGGTGTTTTACACCAAAATGTGTAGGGTCTCCCTCTGAGGAGTCTAATAAGGTTAAGGGTTGGACTATAAACATGATACAAATGCAAAATGTATGTACGATGGTAGGGCAATGTGTCCTATAGACGCTCTTGACTGCCAGGCCGTGGGGTTATCTTGTGCATGTCAGAGGTCTGGCTAGTGCTATAGCCAGTGCCGGTTCATTTTAGGTCCCATCAATCACAATCTAAATGTACAACTAGAGGAAGCTTATACATGGAGCCAAGACTTTGACCATGAACAAACCCATCAGCAGCCATGATGAGCAATGTTCTGCAAAAGAAACTTGATATCTCAACACAAGAACATTGGGAAGGATCCCGTATGTAAGTGTAGCATAGTCAAAGGCCTCTAGTCATTTGAGGATCTTTTGTTGCATAGCTCTCAAAACTCCTGAAATCTTTTCCCAGAATCATCAGGGCTTGAACCATGCCCATGGTCCATAGAAAAAACCACCTTCAATGTAGGCCTTGAGGAAAGCCCACCAGCCATGAAGAGGGGTTACATTAATCTTTCTCTGGATAGGTCAAAGAAAGACTCAAACCCACATAATACAATTTGCAAAGAATACTGGCTCATCTCGAAAATCTTTATTAAGGAGCTCAATTCAACCGTTTAGACTTTCATTTGCAAATGCCATAGAAATAATCTTTAAGGCTTCACCAATTGCTTACTCTCCTTGACACCAAATCGTAGCAACCAAGTGCACAGCAGTGCAAAAAATTGGTGAAATTGAGAAGGCACGACCAGAAGAGCTACATGATTTGCTGAAGAAGGTGTCCCATATATCCAGAGTAAACTAGGATACATGAGTAGCTACTGCTGTAGCTGTTGGAGTTGATGTCAAAACACCTGCAATATCTTGTCGGAGCTCCAGAAGAGCAACATAAAAAAAAAGATTGTAGTGTCAAATGATTCTATGGAGGATCACAAGTCTTGGATCAAGGACATTAAGGAATACAATTCTGTCTCCATCTCTTTCCCAATACCATGCTCAATAGGAAGAAATTTTCACAAGGTGATGCGGGCCCAACCTGCTTTGATACCATATGACAATTCAAAGAGAAAGAGATGGGGTGGACAAAAGCTCAAGCACGAAGGGTAGCAAACATGCTCCCTATTCATCCTATTTTCATCAACACAGTCAAGTCAACGACCTACAACACACACATACAAAGGATCAAATGACCTAGATCTAAGTCAGTACGACTTAACCTTATTCAACTAAGGTAGACAACTGACAGAATACTAATGAGCTTGATTCTCAACAGACTTGAATCCCTTGCATATTCATTTTCTTCTCTTCTATCTCCTATTCTCTACTTTCTTCTCTCTCAGATCCCCGATAAATACGACCTTTCGACTATAACCCCTCCAACATTGGTGAACCCGATGTGAAAGGTTGCCAAAAGGAAAGACATGATGGGAGAACCATCAAGCACAATTTCTAGTGATGTTTTGTAGTAGCTAGTGCATAATATGAACATGCTTATATAGGTACAACAACAATAGGTGATGCAAGCTTTTGCTCAAACACAAAAACTATCATGATGAATGCTCTGCAACAAGCAGTAGAGCATGAGATGAAGTTGTTTAATGATAGGAATATATATGCATATTTGCATACCTATGCTCAAAAGATGGAGTTCTTTGGGATGTCTTAACTTTCATGGAGCCAATATTTTATACCGGTCACTTTACATGAATTGAAAGCCTGAGTTAGTGAATTGTACATGCAGGATACTGACTAGGTAGCTTTCAAGAAGACACTTAAGGAAGAATTTTACATTGAAGACACCAATTTGATTACTCATAAGAATTTCCAAGAGTGGGTTCTACAACCCAATAAGGGTCTTGTGGCTACAGAGTCATTAAGAGAATTTGAAAGTCAGTTTGAATAGTTAGATCTTGTAGAACAACAAGCTCTTGCAAGTGAGAAAATTGAATTGTTTCTGCAAGTGGCAGATCTTGAGCTTCAAGAGAAGCTTGATGAGTTAGAGGATCAGACTACATAGACATGGCTTAAAATAGAGTAGAGGCATGTTAAGGAAGTTGTTATTGCACTGGTGAAAAAGCATAGAAGAAGAGAAAGATTATATGTATCTAGCTCGTCCATTGTTACGGGAAAAATAGTTGATGTAACCAATAAGCCACCAACTTTTGTGGCTAACCCTAAGGCTGCACACTTGTTATTCCCACTATTAGCGAAGAATGCAAGATCTTCAGTTGAAGGTCACAAAATTGGATGAGAAAGGACAAGAGGAAAGGAGAAATGCAATAGCCCCTAAACTAGGGAAAAGATGTATGTGGTATGATAGTTTGCAACATAATGAAAGGAAGGATTGTGCTACTTATCAAGAGGCCTTGGCATGAAAACTCATTTGTTGGAAGATATTAAGATCCATACACAAGAAATGGGATCGCCTCTTACTTTGAATTTTGGAAAGGGAGGTATGCAAAAGTTATTGTTGGAAGAATTGACTGTCTGAAATGCTTATGTGGTTGTACATGATGCTACTTTTGATCTACAATTGGATAGAATTCTTGGCCAAGTAATGGTTGGTTCGAAGGCTGCAATATGGGAACATGCTTTGTTAGTTGAAAAGAGAAAAGATATTGATAGTGAAATTTTTAATGCAAGGTAAGACATTCATGACATAACTAGCTAGGAATCACTAGTAGATGCATATTTAGCAAAAGGGAAAAAGAGGAATATACTTGTGGAAGAGAAACAGAAGAGAGATGAAGATAAGGTTGGGATATCTAAGAGAGTGACAAGTGGATCCACCTAAACCTGCAAATCAGCCACCCCTAGAGGAGGAGAGCGATGAAGATACAACTCCATAGGTTGTTGCTATTACATAGATGGGAGAAGAAGAGCTCATAAATGTTGAAGAGAAACATTGGGTGGTGGCAGAGTAAGGGTTGGCTCTCATGGTGCCATCTTCTTCAAAACAGCCACAAGTCGACAAACCCAACCTTGCCTCCTTGACGCCCCTTAAAGTAGATGGTGTACAATACTTGCTTCTATAAGATATGTTGCAATACTTGGAAATGAAGGAAGAAGAGTTGTTTTCCAGCCTAGTTAGGGATTCGATAGAAGACCTAATCCATTATGATTACATGGATGTGCATATGACAATGGCAGAGATTGGAAGATATGATGGCATAAGCTTAGATAAAATGAGTGCAATCATAACATCACAAGAGCATATTACCTTGGTTGAAGAAGATTACCTTGCGGAATGTTGAATTTGAAGCACTACAGCATGATCTATTCAGACCAAGGCCCCAGCTTCCTACCAAGGAGTTTGTAGATCCCTCTGCTCAAAGAGGTGCCTTGCTGACACATGAGGAAATGAAGATACAAGATGATCTAGAGAAGGTGAGATTTCTAACTACCATATATTTTTATGCAAACAAAGAATAGTGGGAAGTAGTACATATCTTTCTCTTCTTGAAGATTCATGATCAATCATTGGTCTTACTTAACATTGATACGCTTGATGCAAGTTGACATTGCATAAGCATTGTGGAAGGGGCTTCAAGAGAGCATCTTGATTGCTCTATGTACATTATTGGGCTGAAATAGGTAGCCAATAACAAGGCAAACAAGGGCAACAGGATCTCCTTCTTCTCTCCTACTTCTACATGCTTCTTGCAAGCTACCTATTGCTTGTTACATGCTCTTGAATATGGGGGCTGCTTTTGTACTTCATCAAAGTGTCTTGTTGGAAGATTGCTGCCATGTATATGGGCTGAAATAGGTAGCCCACACAGTGATTTTGTGGTCAATGGGTCCTTTTTCTTCCCTATTGCTTCATACGGTGTGATAGACACTTGCATTTGGATGATCTACGCATGTTAGGGGAAGTTTATGCTATTATCAAAGGTGAATCTAGGAAAATATTTGGGCTGATTTTGATATCTTCAGCCATAATAAGAAAATTAGCTATAGCAGTGATCTTTTGATTCATTTCTTGCTCTTCAAAAGACATCTTGTTAAGATATGCAAGTCTTATGTGCGCCTATGGCAGGGAAATGTTTATAGACCATTCATAAATGCTTTGAGTTGGATTAAGAGGAGTTTTTTCTCTTTATTTTTGATTGTAGTAACCTAACCTTATCAAGAACTCTATTTGAGGCTTTCTTAAAGCAAGTCTCTTTTGCTTTACAAGCCTTGTAATTGACTCATAGTCTTTTGTCTCTACCAGTCCATATTGAATGTAATCATAAAAATTTGATTCATACTTTGGCATCATGTATGATTGATGGGATGCAGAGTTGTTTATGTTACATGATAGCATATTGTACTTGAACACATATCTTGTGATTGCTCATACAATGAATAAAACAAGCTCGATTTGAATTATATCTTAAGAGGCAATACTCTTGTGATCTTTGCTAAGTACATGCAATTGGAAACTCTATTAACATCCTTGAGAACTTGGCTTGAAACCTTCAACCCTTCTTTTATCTCTACCAACTCTAGAGTTCAAGCTCTTGAACCCTCATACATTCTTCCCTCTCAAACCCCTGTGGTTGACCTTCAACCCTACATGCCCCGACAACGTAACTCGTATCTGTACATATTACTACTTTTGATTATGCATGTGAAGTTTCGTCGCATTTCGTATACAATTTAGTATTTAAAAAATTATCCCACACCAAAATTATGGATGGAAATCAAGAAATCAACATTGCCACTACTAGCTCTTAGAAACTTTGCACCACATAGACTTTACATGTGGTCACATATACGTAGTGTGAAATCATCTACATGTAGTTGCCTATGTATGGTCATCTACATGTGGTGTGCAGTCATTGGATGCACATGTGGATACGTTGAAATGTGATGCAACTATGGATGTACAAGAATGCACAAATGCATGATGTGAGGTGATAGTTGCACAAGTGATTGTGTGATTCTCAATGAGTGCACTACAATGTAAGCAGATGCACATATGTGGTTGGATGCACACATGGGTGCACTATTGCATATGAATGCACATGGATGCAATATGGTGTATGGGTATATCCTAAGGTGATGCATGCATAGCGGGTGGTGCTTTGAGTGTGGCTTTTACTCCCTCCTCACTACCCTCGACTTCCCCCATGTGAAAAGGGTAGCACTAGGGTGAGACAGAAGCTAAGTGGTTGTAGGCTCCCCGCGAGTGGTCTGCATGTAAGTTGTGATATGCTTACATAATGCTTCTAGTGTGTATGATGTGTATATGCATGTGTGTCCAATATATGTGGGGTCTATGAGTCTAGGTGTGTGTTGCCATATAGATGTGAATGCGAGTCTCTAGCATGCCTTGTGTATATATGTGTGGGTGTAGTGTGATGTAGCATGTATCATTATATAGGGGTGTGCATCATGGTGTGTGTGTGTGTGTGTGTGTGGCTGGAGCATATGGTTGGATGTATGGTGGTGCGTATATGTGCACCACACTGGTGTAACACTAGGGCACCTAGCTCTTTCTTACTTCCCTACAATCCTCCCATCCAACAAGTTGGATGTGGATCGTGGGAAAGCAGTTGGGGCCTTGGTATGTCCATGTGTGGCATGTATATGTGAGCGTGGTGGTGCATTTGTGTGCATGTGTAGTATGCATATAGTTGTATAGTAGGTGTGTGTATGTGTAGGATCTTGAGCATGTGCAAGGGTTTGCTAGCATGTGTCACACTGTGTGTGTCTAGGTTGTGCGCATATGTCTAGTGAGTGTGTATTGTGTGTTTATGTGTGTACGTATGTGAGTGTGTGGAAATGTGTGGGGTAGTAAGTTGTGACTTTTATGTGTTGTGCACATGTAATGCATGTGTACTGTGTGTGGATTTAGTGAGGGGGTGTGGGGTGCAATTCATGTGGAGTGTTGTGTGTGTGAGTTAATGTGGGTGGTGGAAGGGGGGGTGCACATGTGAGTTTAGGTAACAATTGTGTGTATGCATGCATGTGGGTATGAGTTGTGAGTGAGTGTGTGTGTGTGTATGTGTGTATGTGCGTATTTATTTATATAGAGGGAGTGCGTGTTGGTTGGTGCTGCAATGAGGTGAGGTTGGTGGATTGATGCAAGCCTAATGGTGCGACACCACAAAGGCAGGGTGGAGCAAGTTGTGGCGGCGAGGGTTGGGACCTAAGCATTGTGGCAGGGAGATGGACGACAGGGCAATGGGTGTTGGGCAGCATGGAGGCAAGAGGAGTGGAGATAGGGCATGGTGTAGCAGGCAAGAGTTCATGAAGGGGATCAGTGAGCTGTCGAGTGGCACCTGCAAACTGCAAGCGGTCGAGGAGGGGATCAGTGAGCTATCGAGTGGCACCTGCAAACTGCAAGAGTTCATGGAGGGGATCAGTGAGCTATTGAGTGGCGCCTGCAAACTGCAAGCGGTTGTGTGCCACTTTTTGGCAAGTTGGGCAACGGGGTGATGAGGATAAAGTCGAGTAGACATGGCCTTGGCGGAGGCCACAAGGATGTGTAGGTGGCGAGATGGAGTGCATGGCGTCAGACGGTCTACATGTTGGGGGGTAAAGGCATCTCCGCCTAGTCGCCCGTGTATTACTACACTGACAGTACCTACCACTACACATTGCAGGTTGCAGGTGCCCATCACAGTTACTTATTCTTTATTCTTTTAGTGATAGTTTGAATAAAGGAAGGCCCGATCACACATTGTGGTCGTTGGAGTTCCCATTTCTTGTCTCTCTCTTTCTTGCTCTTGCTCTCTTGCCATAGCTCTCGCGTGCAAGCTTCAATCCTTCTCACCTTTCAACTGGTTTTAGAGCAGGTCCTTCGCGAGCACTTCTCGACCTTCCTCGGCATCTATACGAGGTATGAGAGCTTGCTTTTCACTCAGTTCTCAGCCGTTCTTTGACATGAACAGTAGGGTTTCGTGAAGAGGTAGCCATAGCTTCCATCATTGAAGCTTGTTCTCTTCACCTCTTGCTTGGACTTGTTCTAGGCTTGTGTAGGCCTATTGTAGGCCTTCATTCGGCTTATCCTCTACCCACCTTGATTTGGTCCCTCAAATACAGCAGCATGCTCACGTTTTATTTGCGTGTGTTTGCAAAAATGGCTAAAAAATCACTCTTTTTGTCATATCTCAAGCATTCGGAACCCGATTCGGGCAAAGTGAGAGTCTAAGTTGGGGTTTTGACATGCTCTAGATGCGATGATGATGTTGGATTTACCAAATTCTAATGAAAAAAATATTCTGCAATATATTTTAGGTCTGAGACAGCATGTATTTGTATGCATGTGGCTTATGTGATGCTTCTACTGATGTCTATTGATACCGGATCACTTGTGGATGTTATGACTCTTATGTGAGACACATTTGGAGCTGATTTAGCTCAGCCATTGAATGTTTTGAACAGTCCCAGATCTGGCCAAAATAGGGCAGCACTTATCTCTTGAAGTCTATGCTTACCGGGATTGATCACTTGATACATATTGATGCCCGAATGATGTCTACATATATGGAGATGCTATGTTAATGGATTGCCATCATTTTGGTAGTGATTTGAGACCTGAAATACGTAGTCTGGAGCAATGAATGTCTGTTGTAAACAGTTGGGCTGAAGCTATTCCACTCATGTATGCTTATGCCTATGCTATTCGGGTCATGTCTTGGAGATGTACATTGATGTATTGACTATCAGGGAGGATTGGAAAAGAATTTAACATTGATTCTTAATCATTGGTTGAGCTTGAGCTCCACTTTTCATAGCATTTAGATATTTATCTTGGATGTATCTTGGCACTTATCGGTCTATGCTTGACTGCTTTGGACATGCACTTATACTCATGTCACCTACCTATGTCAGTTACATTGTTTGAGCTTGGATGCTATTGGAGCTGTACTTGGGCTTGACATTCGATTGTCTAGAGCACATTTTGCTATTTGAGCTTTTGAGACTATTTCGAATTTCTTACCTTTGGGATGATGCATGGTTCATATGTCTTGGTTCATTTTCGATGCTTATGAGCTGACTCTCTGACTTGGGTCCCTTTCTTTGTGAGCTAACATCTACTTGTGTCAAGTCTTGGCAGTGGCAGGAACATTTTGCTTCGTTGACTGGGGGGTGTGCCTACTCACTGGCAGATATTTCATGACATGTTTGGGTGTTGGATTCATGCTTATCAACTATCATATGCCTATGTTATGCCTGCATAATGCTGGTTATGGTCTTGGCAGTATATGATGGACTTGGGATCCGCTTCTAGCACAGTTAGCTCTCATTTACTGAGATCTGTCATTTATTATAGCAAGCTAAAATCTGCAAATTTTGAGCACTTCTCTAAGGGTAATGCTTACTATTTGATGTTATCTTGGTCATACTTGATAGACATGTGCTTCTCTAGGTAAAATCCACTCTTTCAGCCAATTTTAGCAGTGGTTTTAGTGCATTTTTTGCTAGTTACAACAACCTGTAATTTGTCTTTTTGCATTGATTTGGGACAGTATGGCTGGTCATCTGAAAGATACAGCTCTCTTTAACATTGCCAAGTTGGATCGTACCAACTATGGGTATTGAAAGTCCCAAATATGACAGGTTTTGATACAGAAGTTACAAATTAAACCCTTGTGTTTCAAAGGTGTCAAACCTGAGGATATGGATGATGATGATGTTTGGATGAAAGTTGATGAGCTATGCAAGTCCACCATTATTTTGTCACTCTTAGAAGAGGTCCATCATAATGTTGTTGAAGATGAGAATCAGATGTCAAGAATCGTGTGGTGGGGGGATTTGCTCAAGATGCTGCGTCGAACACACACAGAATGCATAAGGAGAAGCTCACTCAAGAGACAAGAAGAGAGATGTAGGCCAAAACGTTTTCTTGCTGGTTTCTTCTTCTTCTTTCACACACTTTACAATGTACACAAAGTATAGATAAGATACAACATAAAGGAAAGTGGTCTACTAAGTCAAACAATGCATAACCGACTACACTAGTCGACTGGCGCTATAACTATGCTAGCTGTAAATAGGTGTAACAACCTGAATATAATAAGTAATGAGTCAGTGGCCATGTGAGAATCATAATGACCATCGACGTGCTAAGTGTAGACGTGTGGAATGTTGAGATATCGAGCTCCACTCGTGATATGCCAGGGTGACCGTTGTGCATTTATGTCACCGACTTGTTAGCTGCAGATGCGGTTGGTACACTGCCCATGAATAATAGCTAGATGACAGCTATCCTTATCTACTCTAGTTCGTGGATTATTTAATATGCCACCTTAGTTAGTTGAGTTTGGTTTGAGACCCATATATTTCTTCTATTTCTTTGTACTAGAGTTCTTTTGGCCTACACAACTAAGAAGAGGAAAACTATTTTCAGCCTCCATCTTTGTATGTATTCCCCCCTTGTGCAAGTGAGAAAGCTACAAGTGAGACTCCTTCCTTCTCTCCCACAATCTTGACATGGTATCAGAGCCTTGTTCGTGGTAAGAAGCTCAAGAAAGCAAACCAAGTTCACGATGTTTTGGTAAGAGGACCAGTGTTGCTTTCATTTTTCTGTTTTGGGAGCAAGTCTCTGCAGGTAGCACAACCGGAAAGTGCAAGAGTGCATTGTCTCAGATTGAGACGCCCTTCGGGTGTAGCAAGAGTGCTCTGTTTTTTTGATTTGAGGCCATTTCAGGGCCTGTTTTGGAGGCGGAAGTTTTCTGCACGCACTCAAGAAAAGGCCCTGTTTTATGATGTGCGACCACTGTTCTATAGATCGGTGAAAAGTTACTGTAGAAATTGCATCGTATGCCTGTGCGCAGAGACATTGGGAGTTACAGAATCATCCTTGTTGCATGTTGATACAAAATCGTCACTAGGAAGTGACTGTGTGGTCAAATACCACTTTCGTCAGTTTTGCAGATTTGTCCTTGTGAGGATGAAGCTGTGTTTTTTATAGTGACAAAATTTTTTGTAGTGTTCTGTAATGGCGTCTGATTCTCTTTCACAGATTGTCACTGAAAAGCTTGACAAGAACAACTTCCAAGCATGGAAGTTTAGAATGACGAATTTTCTTATGGAAAAAGGATATTGGAAATTTGTTGCAGGAAATGAAGAAGAACCAGTTCTTGCTGATGTTTCCAATCAACAGCAAATGCAGGCATTTAAAGGATAGCATGAGAGAGCCAGAAAAGTTTTGTACTGGCTGTCTATAAGTATTTCAGACTCTATGATTGTGCATATTCAGGATGCAAGTATGCCAAAGGAGGCATGGGATACTTTGTCAAAAATGTATAGCACAAATACGCAAGCCAGGAAAATGCAGCTCAAGCAAGAGTTGCACAATGTGCAAAGAGAAAGTATGAGCATCAATGACTACCACATGAAGGTGAAGAAGATTGCAGATGCACTTGCTTCCATTGGGTCGCCAGTGGAAGATGATGATTTAGTTTCCGTGACCTTGAATGGTCTAGGAAAGGATTATGCACAGTTCTGAACATCGATTTCTGTCCGTGAAAGATTTCCTGATTTTGAGGAGTTGATTGCTCTTCTAATTTTTTTGAGAAGCAGAGAAATGGTGGTGCGTCTTCTTCAGGAGGAACTTGAAAAGAAGCTGTCTTCTACTCAAATGCTGGAAGAGGTAGAGGCAGAGGTAGAGGAGGCCGATCTGGAGGCCGTGGTAGAAATCAGAATATGCAGCAAACTCAAGAAAACCAATCCTATGGAGGAGGACGCGGTAACTCTAGAGGCAGGGGGAGCCAAAGAGGTCGTGGTGGATGGCAAAGAGGCCAAAATGCAAACAGCAATGTTGAATGCTACTACTGTGGTAAAATGGGTCATATGGCTAAAGACTGCTATAAAAAGTAGAACGACATTATGAATGGAAAATTGCAATAAGGGAATTATGCATCTTCTAGTAGACAGGGTGATGACAGAAATGAGCATTTGTTTATGGTGCAGCACATGATCAATTCTGGGACAAGTGCAGAAGAAAGAAATGATGTGTGGTATGTTGACTCAGGTGCATCAAACCACATGACAAGTCATGCAGAATGGATGCAGGATGCAAGGAAAATGGAAAAACCAGGATTTGTGGAGACTGGTGATGATACTGCATATCCTATTGTGCACATTGGAAAAATTCCTTTGTCTATGCAGGATGGGAAAAAGAAATACCTGTCGGATGTATTTCATGTCCCGAATATCACCAAGAACCTGGTTTCTGTTGGTCAAATGGTTGAGCACGGCTTGCACGTCAGATTTAATTCTCATGGATGCTTTGTTGAGGATATGAAAAATAAAGGTCGCTTGATAGAAAAAGGAAAGAAGAAGGGTAGAATGTTTACATTGGATGCAGACATGCCTGAATTGAGTGCAGCAATGTTTGCACATGGGACCGGTGTATCTGGCATAAACGCATTGGTCATGTTAATGTACAATAACTTAAATCAATGCAAGCCCAAAATATTGTTGCAGGATTGCCTAAATTCAAGGTTGCAGAAATGCATAAGGTATGTGAAGCTTGTCAATTTGGAAAACATGCAAGGAAACCATTTCCCAGACATGTTCAAGAGAGTAAGAAGCCATTGGAATTAATCCACTCTGATGTTGTGTGGACTACTAAAGCTGCATCTATTGGAGGATGTCATTATTTTGTCACTTTTATTTATGACTATAACAGAAAAGTTTTGGTATATTTTATGAAAAAGAAAAGTGAAGTTTTTGGGCATTTCAAAACTCTTAAAGCTATGGTTGAAAAAGAAACAGACTCGCAAATAAAATGCCTAAGGTCAGATGGAGGGGGAGAGTACCTCTTAAATGAGTTTGCAAGGTTCTTGCAGGAGCATGGCATAAAGCAGCAATATTCATGTAGTCATACCCCACAGCAAAATGGAATTACAGAAACAAAAAACAGGCATATTGGAGAGGTATCTCGTGCCATGCTCAATGAAAAAGACCTACGAGATTTTTACTGGGCTGAGGTAGTTGCTACAACAGTCTACATAATGAACATGACTCCCACTACATCAATACATGGCATGACTCCAGAGGAGAGGTATACTGGTAGGAAACCATATATTTCTCATTTGAAAATTTTTGGTTGCATTGCCTATGTTCATGTGCCAGATGAGCTGAGATCCACGTTGGATCCAAAAGCTGAGAATTGCATCTTTATTGGTTACTCTCTGTAGCAAAAAGGGTATGATGCTATAACCCTTCTACTCGTAAGTTTACAATGAGCAGAGATGTTGTTTTTGATGAGATGAGTAGCTGGTATAAACCAGTAAATGTGATTGATAATGTAGATGCACAAAATGGTAATACTGCACAGAATTCACAGCAGCAGTCCTCACAAGATATTAGTGGACCTGGAGCATCCTCTAGCAGTGGTTCACATTCTTTGCCATGGACAGGCAGATTGAGATCAGGAGAATCTTCTCAAAGCAATGCAGATAATGGTATAAAGGTATCACGAAAAGAAAAAGAGAAGGTAGATCAGCCCATGTTTGATGTGAATGCAGGTCACTCTTATGTGGATGGTGAATCCAGTGGCTCAGAACAGAGCATTGATGATGAGTTGGGTATTCCTTATATTGTTACACCTGGAGTAAGGAAGACCAGGGATGTTTTGAGAGCACCTGGGAGTGAACCTACTTTGCGCAGGTCTACCAGAGCTAGGTATTCTGTGGATAGGCTGAAATATGATGGATTTACAGCCATTCACTATGCCTATATGGTCAAAGTGATACAGGAACCAGAACCCACTTCTTTTGAGCAAGCCATGGGAAAAGAAAAATGGGAGAAAGCCATGGATGAAGAAATGGATGCCTTGGAAGCAAATGTTACATGGGAATTGGTACCTTTGCCTAAAGATAAGAATGCAATTGGTTATAAGTGGGTTTATAAGGTGAAACACAATGCAGATGGTTCTGTGAATAGATACAAGGCAAGATTAGTAGTCAAGGGGTATGCACAAACATATGGCATTGATTATGAAGAAACATTCAGTCCGGTTGCAAGGATAGCAACCGTAAGAGCAGTCATTGCTATTGCTGCATCAAAGGGATGGTCTTTACATCAGATGGATGTAAATAATGCCTTCTTGCATGGTGATTTGCAAGAAGAGGTCTAGATGGAGCAGCCACTAGGTTATGTGCATGTTGTTCATCCTGAGTTTGTTTGTAGGTTAAAGAAAGCCTTGTATGGCTTGAAGCAAGCACCTAGAGCATGGTCTGACACGATAGGACAGTATCTTGTCACTATTGGCTTTCAGATTTCCAAGGCAGATTTCTCACTTTATGTGAGAAAAACAGAGAAAGGTATTATGCTACTTGTCATTTATGTTGATGATTTGATTATGAAAGGTGATAGTGATGAAGATATCCTTCATGTGAAAATGCTATTGAAGCAAAAGTTTGAGATGAAGGATTTGAAAGAGCTGTGTTATTTCTTGGGCATTGAGGCGATTAGATCACCAAGTGGGATACGGCTCTTGCAGAGGCAGTATGGATTGGACATGCTGTCCAAATATGGGATGATAGGCTGTAAGCCTATTTCAGTTCCTTTGGAGCAGAATGTGAAGCTGAGCGCAGATGCAGGTGAGCTTCTCGAAGACCCTACTATGTACAGACACATAGTAGGAAGTTTGATTTATATGACTATTACCAGGCCAGATTTGAGCTATGCTATTGGATTGGTAAGTCAGTTTATGCAGGCTCTAAGGAAACCGCATTTGGATGCGGCTAGACGCATACTCAGGTATGTGAAGTCCACATTGCAGTATGGTCTATTTTATGAGATTGGGATTCAGATACAGTTGCATGGATACACTGATACTGATTGGGCTGGTAGTATTTCTGATAGACAATCTACCAGTGGATATGTGTTCTCTTTTGGGAGTGTTACAGTCACTTGGAGCAGCAAGAAACAGCCTATAGTTGCCTTGTCGAGCACAGAGGCTGAGTACAGGGGTGCAGCAATGGCTGCATGTGAGGTAGCTTGGTGCATCAACCTATAGATGGGCCAGTTGTCATTTATTGTGACAACATGAGCAGTATACACTTGGCAAATAACCCATTCTATCATGCTAGAACAAAGCACATTGAGGTGCATTAGCACTATTGCGGGAGAGGGTTTTACTAGGTCTTATTGATCTAGTTTATGTTAGCACAGAGGATCAGGTAGCTGACATATTTACGAAGGCATTGGGCGCAGAGAAGCTGTGCAAGTTCAGAGACCTACTTGGTGTGCATGAATTGGGATTGAGCTCGAGGGGGAGTGTTGAGATATCGAGCTCCACTCGTGATATGCCAGGGTGACCGTTGTGCATTTATGTCACCGACTTGTTAGCTGCAGATGCGATTGGTACACCGCCCATGAATAATAGCTAGATGACAGCTATCCTTATCTACTCTAGTTTGTGGCTCAGCTAGTATGCCACCTTAGTTAGTTGAGTTTGGTTTGAGACCCATATATAGGGTTCTTTTATTTCATTGTACTAGAGTTCTTTTGGCTTACACAACTAAGAAGAGGAAAACTGTTTTCAGCCTCCACCTTTGTGTGTATTTCCCCATTGTGTAAGTGAGAAAGCTACAAGTGAGACTCCTTCCTTCTCTCCCACAATCTTGACATGGACCCATCTAACCAGGCGATCCATCATTAATGTCCGCATGTGTTGATCTTATCATCTCAACACTCCCCCTCAACCTCAACTGCATCTCTGCAACTCTAAGTAAGCTTCGAAACTTTTGAAGCTTCTCTGTACCCAATGTCTTCGTGAAGATGTCAGCTATTTGATTCTGTGTACTGACATACACCAAGTCAATCTCACCTACTAGTACCTTCTCTCTCACAAAGTGGTAGTGTACCTCAATATGTTTTATCCTAGCATGGAACACAGGGTTCCTAGCCAACTGTATATTGCTCATGTTGTCACAATAAATGACAATTGGACCTTCCACCTACACATCTAAATCAGCCAATAACTTTTGCAGCCATACTACCTCACATGCTGCAACAACAGCATCTCTATACTCAGTCTCTGTACTCGACAAAGCAACTGTAGATTGCTTTTTGCTGCTCCAAGTAATAGCTGCACTACCAAGAGAGAACATGTATCCGCTGGTAGATCTTCTATCAGACATACTACCAGCCCAATCTGCATCTGTGTATCCAAACACCTGTACATCTGTACCTACCTCATAGAAAAGTCCATAATGTAATGTGGACTTCACATATCTCAATATGCGTCTGACTGCATCCAAATGCGGCTTTCTAGGTACTTGTATAAACTGACTCACAAGACCAATAGCGTAGCTCAAGTCTAGCCTTGTAATGGTCATGTAGATCAAACTCCCCACTATCCTCCTGAACATAGTAGGGTATTCTATCTCATCCCCAACATCAGCACTCAACTTTACATTCTGCTCCAAAAAGACTGAAAGTGGTTTGCATGCTGTCATACCATACTTGGACAATATATCCAAGCCATACTATCTTTGGGACAGCCATATACCATCATCACATTTGATCACCTCAATGCCAAGGAAGTACTTTAGCTCACCTAAACCCTTCATCTCAAACTTCTTTTTCAAAAAGTTCTTAACTTCAGCAATCCCACTATCACTATCACCTGTACTAATCAAGTCATCCACATAGATGACTATGATGACCAAACCTGCATCTCCCTTTCTCACATAAAGTGAGTGATCAACATGAGAAATATAAAAGCTAATATTGACAAGATACTCTTTGATCTTGTCAAACCATGATCTAGGTGCTTGCTTGAGCCCATAGAGCACCTTCTTCAACCTACACACATACGTGGGATGCTCTATATCTTCATAACCTACTGGCTGATCCATATACACTTCTTCCTGCAAATCACCATGCAAGAAGGCATTCTTCACATCCATTTGCTGCAACCTCCAACCTTTGGCTGCTGCCAAAGCAGTCACATATCTGACATTACCATCCTAGCAACTGGACTGAAGGTTTCATCATAATCTATGCCATATGTCTGGCCATAGCCTTTTGCAACCAGCTTAGCTTTGTACCTACTAATAGAACCATCTACATTGTGCTTAACCTTATAAACCCACTTACATCCAAAAGCTTTCTTTCCCTTCGGCAATGATACTAGATCCCAAGTCTTAGTGGCCTCTAATGCAACCATCTCCTCATCCATTGCTGCATCCCAATGAGTATGACCAACAACATCCTCAAAACAAGTGGGCTCAACATCCTCAACTAGTTTTACCATATATGCATAATGGTGAGCTGCATAACCTTCAAAACCAAATCTTTTAACAGGGTATCTGACCCTGCTAGATCTGCGTACCACCGGATCACTCAATGGAGCATTTACATTACTATGAGCTCTCTGTATACCTGGTGTCCTGACAGAAGGAATGCCAAGCTCATCATCCAAGCTCTCTGAGCCACTAGAGTCTCCATCAAGAATTGCATCAATGCCACCTGACACTTTATTATTTCCTTTGTCTTTACCTGTAGTGCTACTAGATGCACCTGAAGATGTAGAGCTATTCCTTAGTCTCCCAGACCAAGGACTACCAGATGATGTCTCTGGTCCACTAAGAGTCCATGATTCTTGCTTTTCAGCCTGCACATGAGTGTCATGATCATCATCATCATCCAATGCATCACTACTAGATGCATACCAACTGCTCATTTCATCAAAGATGACATCCCTGCTCACTCTGAACTTACATGTGACAGGGTTATAATAGTGATACCCTTTCTGCTCTAAAGAGTATCCAATAAAGACACATTTTTTTGCCTTTGGATCAAGCTTCTTTCGTAGCTCATTTGGCACATGAACATATGCAACACAGCCAAATACCTTCAAGTGCGATACATCAGGTTTCTTGCCAGTAAAGCATTCTTCAAGAGTCATCCCATGAACTGCAGTTGTGGGAGTTCTGTTCATAATATAAACAGCAGTATGAACAGACTTAGACAAAAAATGCTTAGGCATATTCTTTTCAGCCATCAAGGCGCATGAAACTTTTGCAATATGCTTGTTTTTCCTTTATGCAACCCCATTTTGCTGTGGGGTATACCTGCATGTGAACTTTCTCTTTATCCCATGAGACCTCAAAAAATCACTGAACTCATTCAAGAGGTACTCTTCCCCTCCATCTGACCTCAAGCACTTTACTTTCAAGCTTGTTTCTCTTTCAACTGCAGCCTTGAAAGTTCTAAAGTGCTCAAACACTTCACTCTTTTCCTTCATAAAATATACCCCCAGCTTTCTAGAACAATCATCAATGAATGTGACAAAGTATGAAGAGATACATTTTGTGTAGGCCCCCAAATGTCTGTATGCACAACATCAAGGATATTTCTGCTTACATCTCTGTCATGTGAAAAGGGTTGTCTTGCATGCTTACCAAACTGACATGCTTCGCATACCTTATGAAATTTTGCAACTCTAAATGTAGGCAAACCTGTAACCAACCCTTTGGACTGCATTAATTTCAGCCTTTGTACATTTGCATGTCCAATGCATTTGTGCCAAATTTCAATATCTGCAACAACACCTTCTGGAAATGGCTTTTTGACATATACGGAAGTTACAAAAGACTTCCAAGCCTTTTCATTGTTAAGTCCACCCAAGGTAGACGACACCAAATCATCATCATCGGGCATTGCATCAATCACTGCCAAGGCATCTGCAATGCTTCTTACCTTTAGTGCATACTCATTGATAGACATCTTCCCTTTCTTCAATGTATTCAACTCTTGCTTGAGTTGAATCTTTTGTGCCTTTGTATTTACAGAAAGCATACTTTCAAGTATGGTCCAAGCTGCATATGAATTCTCTGCATTTCTGATATGTCCCAGCATATTATTATCAATTACTGTAGATAGCCAATACATGACCTTTTTGTCTTTTGCATTCCATTCCTTCCGTGCCTTTGTCTCTTTTGCAGTTGGAGGATCACTCACCTCCGGCTCCTTTTCTTCACCTGACACAAACTCGTAGAGGCCTTTTCCAATAAGGAAGTTCGTGACACGGAACTTCCATGAAGGGTAGTTGTTCTTGTCGAGCTTCTCAATGATGGGGTTTCCACTGTTCTTTGGCATTATCACAAAACTAATACCAAACAGCAAGCAAATCTTCTGCAACCCTCGACCTGTAGTGCACAACAATACACTAGACATCCTTTTTCACTGTCTGCTCAACAATACATGCAGTCTGCGACCAGTTTGCAGATAAACCTTGTGTTTATTTGCTGGTAAACATCTTTGAACTTACAGATCTAAAATCTGTAACCTGTGCACCTGTATACTGTAGACACAACTGAAATTGCAGGATACCTCGAACTGCTGTCCCCAACCTTGCGAGTCTAAAACGGGGCCTGAAATGACCTCGAATGGCCAAAATAGCAGCGGGAAAGCCCTAAAGGGCCGATTTGCAGAATACACAGCGCACTTCGTGCATACCAAATCTCACTGCAATCTGAGATTTTGGCTCTGCCCTGCTTCCGGTGCCTCCACAGGCACTATCCAAGAGAGAGAGTGGAAGAATGGGAGAGCTTCTTACCCCTGGCTTGCTTGCTCAAACCTTGCTTCATCTTCTTCACTTCAGCCTTCGAAATCAGCCTTTCTCAGTGGCGCAACTCTGATACCATGCCAAGAATCACGTGGTAGGGGGATTTGCTCAAAATGCTGCACCGAACATACATAGAATGCACAAGAAGAAGCTCACTCAAGAGACAAGAAGAGAGATGGAGGCCAAAACGTTTTCTTGCAGGTTTCTTCTTCTTCTTTCACACACTTTACAATATACACAAAGTATAGATAAGATACAATATAAAGGAAAGTGGCCTACTAAGTCAAACAATGCATAACCGACTACACTAGTCGACTGCTGGCGCTATAACTATGCCAGTTGTAAATAGATGTAACAATCTGAATATAATAAGTAATGAGTCAGTGGCCATGTGAGAGTCATAATGACCACCGACGTGCTAAGTGTAGACGTGTGGACCCATCTAACCAGACGGTCCATCATTAATGTCTGCATGTGTTGAGCTTGTCATCTCAACATCAGAGTGCATGGGATTTATGAGAGAAGATTCAGGAGCTCTATGCGCAACAGAGTCCTACGTCACAGATGTATTGGCTGAAGTAATTAATGGACCTTCACATGAAGGAGGGGACCTCCCTTTCATCTCATTTCAGTCAGTTTCATGCTATCATGAAGAGTCTGTTGTCACAGGGTATTGAGTTTAAAGACAACTAGCACCTATTGTTTCTGTTTGGCACCTTGCCTAAATCATGGGATGTATTCCGTACTGCCATATGCACAAAAAAGCTTGATGGGCTGAAAATCAAAGATATTGAGAGTGCTTTATTGACTGAGGAAATCAACATGAGAAACAATGATGTTTCCCACTCTTCGCATACATTGATCATTAGAGGTGGTAGAAATGGTAGGCATGATAATGATCATAAGGGTAGGGACTCTCAGAAGTCTAGGTCCAAGTCACATGGTCACAGTAAGTCCCGTGGATAGAAGTCTGATCTTACCTGTCATTATTGTGGGAAAGCTGGATATATTAGGCTGCAGTGCCATAAAATGCGCGATGATAAGCACAAGGAAAAGGGAAAAGATAAAGTGCAAGAAAAGTCTTCTGAGCGCAGCATAGTACCTACAAAGTCTAGTGTGAAGATAGAAGAGGTTAATGTCACGCAGGCCACTGATTCAGATGATGATTACATACTTGCATCTTCGTCATGCGATGACTTATAGACTTCTAAGATACATTCTATATATGCACAGTGCTGGCTCTTGGATTTGGGTGCGTCCTTTCATGTGACACCCTGTCGAGATTGGTTTCATACCTATCGTACCATGTTTGGTTTTGTGCATCTTGGTGATGATAGGTCTCTTGACATTCTGGGCATTGGAGATGTTAGGCTGTAATTTCCTTCTGGCAGCTCCTTTGTTTTGCATGGTGTACTCCATATACCTGTGTTGACTCGCAGCCTTATGTCAGCTGGATAGCTTGATGATGTAGGGTATTTTGTGTCTTTTGGAGATTCTGCATGGAAGATTACTCGTGGCAGACTTGTACTTGCAAGAGGTGCCAAGTCTGGCAGCCTCTATCCTTTACTTGTATCAGGAGCTACATTGGATCATGTTTTGTCTATGGGTTCTATTCCCCATGTATCCCTTTGGCAGGCTTGTTTGGGGCATATGTCTCTTAAAGGAATGAAAATGCTCCGTGCTTTGTAGTATCTTTCGCCTTTTGACTCTTCGCATTTTGATTCTTGCGATCATTGTTTGTATGGCAGGCAGACTAGAAATATGCATAAAAAGTCTGGTAAGAAACCATGGGTGAGCCCTTGGCTCTTGTGCACTCAGATGTATGTGGGCCCATGCCCTATTAGTCACTTGGTGGGGCAAAGTACTTTGTTACTTTCATATATGATTACACACGTAAGGTTTGGGCTTATCCCATAAAGAGAAAATCCGATATCTTAGACACATTTTAGCGTTGTCTTACATTGGTAGAAAACCAGTTTGGGATAAGGCTAAAATGCCTAAGATCAGATACTGGGGGTGATTATGTATCACTTAATTTTGAGCAGTTTTGTGATGAGAGGGATATTAAGCATCACTTGACTGCCCCTTACATCCCACCTCAGAATGGTATGGTTGAATGCATGAATAGGACCATTTAGGAAAGGGTTTATAGAATGCTTAGCCCAGGCTGGCTTACTGTAGCACTTTTAGGCTAAGGCAGTTACTACTGCAGTGCATCTCATTAACAGATTGTCCAGTAGTGGCATTGACTTTCAGATTGCAGAGGAGGTATGGGCAGGCAAACCATCCTTTTATGATCATTTGTGTGTGTTAACCCCAAGTCAAGAAGGTGGAAAAATGAATGAAAAAGCGAAAAAAGGATGGAAAAAGAGAAAAGACACACAGGTGTCCTCTAAAGCTAGGCTAGGGCCAAAAGCGTAATTTTAAATGAAAGGTGCCTCAAAAAACTTCAAAAACTCGTGTAAAAGAGCACCAGACTCCCTCATGTGCCAATTGTAAAATACTGACTGGCCAAAGACCAAGCCACTTTTAACCCGGATGTCAAGCCAACTCCTAGGAGTTGTTGCACTGAATAGGTGATATTGATAACTAATTTCTATTATTTGTACTAGCCTTCCTCAATAGTTACGACACTCGTTTGTAGTAGTCCAACTATAGATATCTAAACTCCAGTAAACATACTTAATCTCACACTTCGTTTCTTTTCAACCTTTTTCAGCTAGGTCTTTATATTGGGCACTAAAACGCTAACCTAGGATAACTATAGTTTCCCTCCATCTTTCAGGAGCGGCTCCTTATAAAATTTTTCTGCCATACTAGTGGCGGTTTATCCAGGAAGCTTTGATGTTTGACTTTAAGAAGTTTGTTTCATGGTGTAGATCCCTTGGATCTATTTGAATACCCCCATTTAAATTTCCTTTTATATTTCTCTTCTCCAACTGATTAGAATTAATTCATTTTATTTATTAAATAACAGCAAACATTCAAATCAAAGCATCTAACGTTCTAAAAACCCATAAACTTTAATCCCTTGATAAACGTTTCTCCACTCCGTACTGCAATTTCGTCGTTGCTTTTTAGTATTTAAATACTTAATTCATTTTGCGAGTATGATGTCCTTTCCTTTTTTCTCTTCACTAAATAGCAATCAGGATAAAAACATGTACTCTCTCTCTCTACTCTAGCGATAAACACATACATAATTCATTTTAAATCCCCATATTTCCGTTTAATTTATCAGTTAGTCCTAGTGGCCCTCCACTCTTAATCACAATCATCAGATGACTTCTTTTTAATATAAACAAAATGTAGATCTTAAATATGGACGCTGAGGCTTTTCCTCATGCCATCAAATAATTATTTTATTACGTTTCTGATATTTGTAAATTAAATTTAAGGTTATAATTTTCTTATCATCAACAAATATCATAAAATACTATTGCATCTCTCATTTTTCACCCATCCCTGTGTTATTGAGTAGTACACCACGTATCATTTTATTTACTTAAAATAAAAACACCATGTTCATGTAAATATTCTTTCAGTAAAATATAATTAAACTGATGTTTCTTTTCATCTTAAAGCTTACAAAAATTCATTAGCAATCAAGAATTGTCTTTTCAGCTTTTTAGGTAAAGCTCCATATTTTTATTGATAGAGAACATTTTTTATTTAAATGTAAACTGCTATTTTGCTTTAAAAATAACTATTTTTGAATTTTTAAATATATATAAACCATATTTAAAAATTATAATAAAAATTAAATAAATATTTTGAGTCATAACCTTTATAGGAAAAATATCACAACTTATAAAGTTTCAATTAGAAATTTTATAAAAATTTATTTGTGTCATTTTTAAGTCATTTTAAAGCATCTTTAACAGTTTTTTGATTTTTAAAATAAAAATAAGACCTACATAAATTCTGAAAACTATCTAGAGTTGAAATTGAGGTTCAAAGATATTTTTTAAAAATTCCAAACTAAAGAAATATTTATGTAAAATTATTTTTTTAATGTTGAACAAGTTAAGGCACTTACGTGAAGTACGAGAACGTAATTGCGTCTTTGGGAGCCGTGTCCTTTGTAGTCCAGCAAAGGGGAGTCTATCCAATTGTTCCCAATGGTGAGCTCATAATTTTCCCTCTCCCAAGAGATCAATTGGTCAATTGCATTGTTGCCATGGAAAAGCCACTTGTAACTCTTTTAAGACTTAATCTTGATTAAGTCCAAGCATACGAGCTTAGCTTCCATGGTTTTATGTTGATGACTAAGAGAGAAGAGAAGAGAAAGGCTCCAAAATGGAGGTAGAAGGAGAAGACATGGTAATGGCTATGGAATAGGCATGGGCTTCAATTCTCTCTTCTTGCTCTCTCCAACTTCAATTGTTTCTTCAAATCCTCTTGCTTGGATGGCTTGAATTGATGGCACTTCCTTCAGGATGATAGTATCCTCTTCTTGATAATGGCGCCCTTCTCTCCCTTTAGTTTGCTCTCTCTCCCTCTTTATAGGATGGTACCCCCTCCTCTCTTTCTCATGACTCTTCAACTTCCACTAACTCCTCCCCTTCCTCTTCTCCAATTGGCTTTTGGACTTCCTCTCCCTTTCCTCTTCCTCTTCCAGTTAGTCTTTTCCCATTCTCCCTCTCTTCATCTCCCACTATGATGTGCCCCCTAGGATGAGGGCGCCCTCTCCTTGGTCATAACCTCTTCAAATCCACATGCAACATTTTTTTCTTTTAGTTATGGTTTTTTAAAAAAAACTCATTTCCTAACCTTTAGAACCATAACACATAGAAGAACACCCCCCCTTCTCTTTCAACTAGCATCCTCTCTTACATACTATTTTTTTTTGTTAGGCTAAAATGTTAGCTACTTTTCCACTTTCATTATACGACTAACCTCTCTTGCATTTTTGCCTATGAGGTTGCCATTATCAAAATGTTTCCCCTCCTTTGCTCATATTAACTCAAATACTCATGGTTCCACTAATAAAAAATAATCCCTTCTGATTAGATAAAACTATCGAATTCTATTTGGTATTTTCCTAAGTCCACCCTCTAGCACAAAAATCCTTTGAACTAGGATTTTCCACTTGCTGGACTACAGAGACACATCCTCCAAAGACGAAATTACGATCGCATCTGCATTAAATTAATGTGAAAATTTGGTAACAATGTGTCAATTGTATAGAATATTGCTAAAAAGTTTTGCAATGCTAGGCATTGTTTCTAGGTGTTGTCAAATACTAGATGGGTGTAGGCTAGAGGCATAAGGCTAGAAGAGGAAATAGAGAAAGGACCTTGCCACAACGGCCGATCATGTAAAAAAGGGATGGGTGCCCAGGATTTTAGGGCTTGTATATAAAGTTCAAAAAGGGAATGGAAGCTCATTCTTTGGTGTGTGGCTAACAAGAGTTCTCTTCTTCTTCTCTTCTTCTCTTCTCCTTGCTTGTGTGTGCTCTTGGAGAGGGAGTGTGAGAGTGTGAGAGAGTGAGTGTGTGGGAGTGAGGGATCAAGAGGGTGAAGCTCTTCACCATCTCCTCTTCTCTTCTTCTCTTCTCTTCTCTTCTCTTTTCTCGAATGTGCGGCTATGGTGGATGGAGCTTGGAGATGGAGGAGGCTTGAGGATGCTTGAGCTAGCATCTAGGATCGTGGAGCTACTGCTGTGTGCAAGAGAGAAGGAAAATCATATTGGCATCAGGGTAAGCTCACTACACTCATAGGATCGACGACGCATCAGCTAGGTGAGAGATAGCCATTAGAGCTTGCTTGAAACGCTTGAAACAATAAGCAGTCCGTGGGTCTTGGCTGTTGAGCATGAGCTTCCTTTACATTTTTGGTTCCGTTGTGCCGGGACCAACGGATTCAATATTGAGCACTTGTGCACCTCATATCGAGCATCGAAGTAAGGGATTCATCCCCGAAACGGAGCTTGAGATAGGTAGGAAGTTTGGGTATTTTGATCTTCGAAACGAGTAAGTATTTTGGGTTAGTTAGTTTGTTTTATGATTGGAAAACATGGAGAAATCATTTCAGTTTGTTGCTTTCGATTCTTGTTGCATTTAGCATAGGATAGGATTAGGAAATCGAATCAGGAAAGGGTAGGGTTTACCGTTGCAAAACAGGGAAAAACATGGCATAAATCATGCAAAAAATGGCAAAAAGTTTGCTTGGGATGCTCAATGTTGGCAAGTGAGTGATTGGGAGAGTCAAAACCTTACCCGGGAAGGGGTTTAAGAGCCAAGAGGCCAAGGGAGAGCTCATTTGCAACCATTGTAGTGAGAGAGAGAGCGCCCCCGCAAAGATTCGATTCGATCTCGTCATCGGAGAGCCTACCGCTCACCTCAGGTATACCAATCACTTCCCTTGGCACCCTAGTTAGGATCTAGAAGTTTGTGCTTGGAGTGATTGTCTAAATCATGAGATTTGATCGAAATCATCGTCGCACTACATTCATAGCACCGTGTTCGGCCCGTCCAAGAGGCCATTTCTGGGCCGAGTCCCAGAATCGGCCCTTGACCCTTGCCATTCGGCCAATTCGGCTCGAAAACCCTAATCAGCTCTCGGCCCAAAGTCTACTCGGCCTGTCTGAGTGATGGCACTCGGCCCCATTGACCAACTCGGCCCTCGGCCCAAGACCCGATTCGGCCCGCGGCCTGCGAAAAGTTCTGCCCTTGGACCAGTGTGATTCGGCCCTCGGCCCATTCAAATCACCCACTCGGCCCCTGCAATTCGGACCAGTTGGGCCGAGTGTGAATTTGTCTCAAATTTTTAGAAATTTGACTTGATCCAGCTAGAGCTCAGCAGAGCAAACTGTTGAAAGTCCTCCTGACGCTCAGAACTTGATTCTGGCGCACGGAATAGACAAAATCGTAAGGCGCAGCCACTTAGCAGCTTGAGTAGGCTGCGGCGAGACCTAGAGACCTAGAGGCCCATTGCAACATGTAGGAATGTGGAGCCAGTGCCATCAGAAATTGGGCTACACAAGCATCAAGTGACAATTGAAAAAGATGAGAATAGATCAGGAAAATTTGGTAAGTTGCCAAAAAAGCTTTGCTTTGAAGGAGCAAAGGCTAGGAAGTTTATCTCAGCACCCATCAATGAGGAAGGGAATGTCATGGTTCGTAGGCCGCAGGACTACAATGGGTGGAAAAAGTTACATTTTGCAGTTCCTGATCGAAGTAATGGAGGAAAAACAAGGTTGGCCAAAGCTAAGGTTTGGATAAGTCTTAACAAATTGGCTCCCTTACTTTGCAAGGTGGTGTTTAACAATGAAGATAAGCAAGAATATGTCGATGATGTGCATAGCTTCTATGAAAACATGGTGGAAGCGTGGGGCAAAAGCTCTATGACACATTAGATGGTGCGTACTAAGTTAACATTTTAAAATTGTATGAATTGTATAAACTATTGAGCACAGTTTTACTCATGTGTGATATGTGTCTTTATAGCATATCCTTGAGGCACATGTAAAAAATTTACAAAAATTTATAAATGTGTTTGTGGATGTATAGTGAGCCTAAGGCATGAGTTTTAACCTCAGTTAAGTCCCATTTCCATGTTATAGTATGTGATTTTTCTCCATGATTTTGACAAAAGCATGCAATGAAAAAACTTGTATATGATCCAATGAAATGTTGAAGATGGGCTTCCAAGCGGGATCTTCTCAATTGCACGTCGGTGCAACACTTTTGTCACCTTTTGCCGAGTCTTTCCGTCCTTTCCTTCCACCCTCTCTGTCAAGCAATATAGGCATAGATTCTTTGTATTTGCACCATTGGACATTCCACACATGCATTTTAAAGTTTTCAAGTCTCCTACAATATGCCATTCAACCAAGTATTGGCCATACCCTTCAACTGAGAGCATCTCACCATGTTCCTGATGATCAATGATGCTTGGAATGCTTGTGTGCCTAAAAAACAACTGCATCACCTCAAATGTTTCCTTAGGAACTTCAAATGCAGCAAGTCACCACACATGGCACTCGGATTGAACACTAAAGTTCCCTTGGTTGTTCTTGTTAAATTGTAAAGCTCTATTTATCAAAGTTACACTAACTATTTCAAGCTTTACTCCTTTGACGACCTCACTTTCATCTAATTTTATAACGAGCTGCAATTTACCATTATATTCCTCAATAGACATATTGTCGTACATTACCATTGCTAACTGCACCTTGTACAAATATAAATAGTAATTATTGAGTTCGGTGAACTTCACCTCATATGCATTTTTGGTCCCAACCTTTAGTGTTTCCACGCATTGAATATTCATGAGATCTCCTATTAGCTCTAAAACCTTTGTATTAAGTTGCCATTGGGCCTCTATTAACTTTGAAGGTTACCAAACCCAGCCTTCACACCTTTGAATATCTTTGAGTAAGTTGTTGTGCTAATACCGGCCTTGTCACAAATGGATTGTGCATCCACAGTTCAGAACTTAATTGTGCACTCAATCACATTTTCCTTCTCATAGCCTTAAACTTAGGATTGTTAAAAGTGTTTTACAATGTACTTGCCTTCAGCAATCTACTAATACATGATCCAATCTCACCCTCACCTAGGTTCTCATTCTGAGCTACCTTACATGCTTTGATACATTGCTTCCTGTGGCTGATATTCACAATTAACTCATTTATTGGCTTCTTCTTTCGTTTGTGCTCCTATGTTAGCTTGATGTTGATCTTTCTCAGGTCTTCCAATTATGCCTTTGCCTCCTCATATGAGATACCAATGTCATGGATAGTGTCTTGCATTGAAATAATTTGATTATTTTGTTGAATTATAGTGTCAATCAACTATACGACTTGTCCTATGAGATATTGCATATGAAGTTGATTTGCAACGATCACATCATGAAAAATTTTTATGGTTGCTTGGCTAGTTGTAAGTACTTTGAATGCTTGATCATTGAGCCACCTAATGTAACCGAGCAACCCATTTTCACCCTTGCACACATACTTCATAAAATTGTGATTCCTGAGAAAGTTGGAGGTCTATTGTTTAAGGGATCAATTGGGTAAATTTCCCCATCAACCCACAAGTCCACATGTTTCAATCCCATTTGCTTGTAACTCTACAGAACTTGAGGGTTGACATTGGTATGTGGGGTTCTTTTGAATAATGGGGCGTATTCAATCTCTACCTCAATATGCAACTCCTTCTTCCTGTATTCATTTTACTATTGATAGAAACATGGAGCCTACTTGGTTGTCACAGGAGGTAGAGTGGAGATGCACAAAGAGGCACACAAAGGTGCCAAGGGAAAGGAGGGTGTAAGTAATTCACTCTGTTAATGAAGGTTACATAAACATAGAGAAGAGGTCACAATAGAGCCATAAGAGAGTATAGATATGGTGAAAAATAGCTAGAGAGTAGGGATGTCCAAGACTTTTCATATTTTAGACATTTCTATTTTACCTCCAAAAACATTTCTAAAAAACACGAAATTTGACTAGTTGGTTTGTTTTTTGACCAAAAGCTAGAATATAAAAAATCCCCAAAATATCTTAAAAAAAACTTTTGACATTTCATTTTCATTGTTTTTTATTAAAAAATCAATTACCTCATATCTACCAATCATTTTGCATTGAAAATGAAGCACCACACTCCCGTAACTAACTCCTTTTTGAATACAAAATTTAGTTGAAAAAGACTTCTTGAATGAGGAGAGAGAAGGAATCTAAGTATATCTTTGTAGATAATATAAAAAAATCAAAACGAGATTGCAAAAGTGGAGAGAGAAGAGGATTATTTTACTATTCTTCTCTCCTATTTTCCTTGTTTTAAGGAGGAGAAAGAGGGGGGGACTAAAAGGCCCATTTGTGAGTTTATTTTTTTCCTAATGTGAGCTCAAGAATATGCCTTTAGAGGGTGTTAGATGTGATGCTCCTCAAATGAAGAATGCTTTGGATGCTTTGTTAAAGGCCTTGATAGGCAATTCAAAGATACTTCAAGATATGGACTGCTTCACTGTTTTTTGTGATGGTCAACCTATATTGGATGCAAGTGAGAGACAATTTATGTTTGATATGGTACACAATTGTCAGAATAAGTAGATTTCCATGCATTGGAATTTGAAAGAGCAAGCATGTTTCTACGCATTTGTTGATGGTTGCACTGATAGTATGTATATGGAGATTCAACAGCCTCTAGTATATAATGCATAACCAAGGCCTAATGACCTTGGAGTGGATGCTTGGTATGGTGTTAGAGTTGTGTAAATGGTAATCATTTTGATCTATGATCTAGGGGGATGCATGTTTATGTGCATGATGAGCAACAAGATGACGCTATGGGTGTTTCACTTGGGTGGTGCATTGGTGGCACATACCAAAGGATAAGCAAGTTCGGAGGGAATGGATGTCATGCCGCTACGCAGACATAGTGTGAAAAAACTTGGAAGGCTCATCATCTGACTTTCTTATTAATCTAGAGAGTTAACTCCTTTTTTTAAAATGCTAGTGTCCATAGCATGGATGGTTCAAAAATATAGGATTTTTTGACAAGTTTATCCTATTTTTGATATTTTGGATATTATTTCTTGTAAATATCCTAAAAAGGTGAATAAAACTTCTAGAATAGGGTAACACGCAAAAAGAAAATGGCTTTTTGGCAAGTTTTGGGAGATCTCATGCAAAAAGAGGGGCTTTTGAATTTATGTAGTACGGTTGAAGTTTTCAGGCAGCAAACAACACTCCGAACAGGCAGAAGAAGAAGGAGCAATGTGGGAGAATTTTGATCAGATGTCCTAGAGTTTTACCCCCGTTTTAGAGCCAGTGGAACCATTAGATTTTCCATATGAGTAGCAGAGAATAAGGTAGTATTTGGTGCATGTTTTTGGTCTATCAAGGAGCTCTAGAAGATCTAATTCTTGGAGATTGCTTCTGACTAGTCCTACACAAGGATTTTGTTTATCTACTCAAGTTCTATCATCAATACATAGTGCTTTGAATCATTGAGCTTTGTCTTTATCTTGTGTAAAGGCTTTGGTAGATTTGAATCCCTTGCCTATTCCTTTTCTTCTCTTCTATCTCCTATTCTCTACTTCCTTCTCTCTCTGATCCTCGATGGATACTGCTTTCAACTAGAATCCCTTTGACAATGTACTAAAGAAAGCATGGAAGACAAAATATTCCGAAGGAGTAATGAATGTTGTTTTAATTTGATCTTTTTTAGCAATTTGAAGTTGAAAATGTATTGAATATCCATCACAAATAGTATATCTTTCATGACTAGCTACCTTGCTAAGAATCTCACCTTCAACTAAGAGAAAAATGATCCCTCTTTATCATTGCATTAAGTGGTTTGTAGTACACAAAAACCATTAACTTTATAAATCCTCCATAGGGTAGATAAAACATGTCTTCAAGAGCCTTTTCACTTCTAGTAGAAGAGTATTTTGTTGTATGATCCTCAGCAACTATAACTTTTGTGTTTTGTATTTGTTGTTTGGCTTCAAGTTGATGTGGTGTTCTATGATGACCACTCTTGCAATATGATCATCATTAGAGATAAAAAAATTAGCATGTTTTCTCAACACTACCAGACCTTCATTTTGATCATTTAGTGAAATATCACCCTATTTAGGGGCAATTGCTGAGACTGGCTTTGGTGCAGACCTTGCCATTTCAGATTATGATTACACTTTATAATCAAAATAAAAAATTGATGTCATTGATAGTGAAGATGAAGAAAGCAATGAAGACCATGGTATCTATGCCATCATGGATGAGGGCGATGTTCTTAGAATAGTAGAATGCTATTAGTTTTGTGCTTTATTTTATTATTTTATGAATAATCCTTTATTTTGTAAGATTTTTTGCTAAAAATAAAAAATGGTAGCACAAGAAATCAACCATTTAGAGAAAACATGCCATTTGTGGCATCTCATTCCTAGTCCATCTGCATTATTTTCAATAGAAAATTCCATTTTTAGCAACACATTGCTCTCATATTTGGGCCATATAGACTAGGCAAAATTAATATCTCTATGGAGCCATTTACGCTTCCTTTCATTAACTATCAAAACTCATTTGATGTCTTAGTCTTCATCTTGAAATAGCCAAACACATCCACCTTGTGAAGCATATATTATGATCTTAATGCCAAACTTCTTCATCTTTTTTTTTTCAAACAACATTAAGCTTGCAACCATATTTTTTTCAAGTTTCTTTGGTTGACTCAGGGAGAATGCTACTAATTTGATAGATAGCATATAAATGGCTTCTCTTGTCTTAGTAAGAGATGATGAGACCACAAAGCTTCAAGGCTTATGATTGGTTCTCAAGGAGAAGGCAAGAGTTTGGTATCAAGGCATAAATGATGAAACCAAGGCCACATTAGAGGGCCTCAAGAATGCATTTCTCCTATAGTATGGGGGAGGTGATTCTCTTGTGTGGAGATATCTCTCAATACTACACCAATATTCACTAGAATATTATACCTGTTATATTATGAGGCCAATTTTGTGAGTGTTTGAATGCAATGGTTAGCTATCATACCCAATGGAGAGTGCGCCCCAAATTTTCTCAAGAAAGAAAGGTTTATGAAGAGCAAGTTTCCCATAATATTTAAAGAGATAATTGATATAGCAAGGGCCAAAGATTGTAAATTGAGATTTCAACTCCAAGTGTTAGAAGTGGAGTATTTGCAATCATAAACCATGCGTGCTCAACCCCATGCTTGTCCAACCATCGCCACCTATAATTCCCTTGAATCCCCATGTAGAGGATCATAATCAAGAATTACTATAAAGAATAAATGATAACTAGATAGTCTCTCAATAAACTTGGTTCACGATGTCAAGATTTTGCAACAAAATCTAGTAATGGCTGGTGTTAGAAATGGTTGAGGAAGGGCAAAATATTTTACAAAAACCTCAAGCTAGTTGGATGAACATGACAATATATTTCTTTTGATGTAATGTAGAAGCTAAGGTGCACTAGGTGACCAAGGAGATGTAGTTGAGATCATATTGTCTTCCCTTGAATCTTCGACAAAAAATGTACAGGGTTTGTCTAATGGTGTAGGCAACCTTCAAGTAGGATACTTTCTCCAATGCTATAGTGAGAGGATCTCCTGAAGAAATTTCAGCTATATTACACAAGCCTATTAGAATTTGGAAGATATATTTTTACCCAATTAATAGTATTTACTTATCATCAAGGCTTGGTGATTGAAGCCTACCTCCTCTCACTCTCTTTTGGTTTTGTTATTCATACCTAGGAAGGCTCTCTTTGCTTTGCATTATCCTTTGAGAGCTGTGGTGATATAGTATCTACTCTTTGTCAATGTGAAGGGAGCTTGAAAAGAAGATCCTCTATGGGGGTTCCATCTAATTATTGAGAAAATCTAGATTTGTGGCCTCTACACAAACATTATTTCTCTCCTCAATAAGGATAGGAAATGAGGCACCATCTAGTTGAAATAGGAGTGGGCTAGGACACTTTTTACAATCACAAATAGAGAGGGAGATGGTGTTGAAAATATGAAGGGGGAATAGGTGATGACAAAGATCATATCATTAGGAAAGATAGGAAATGGGATAGGATATTTTCAAACGCAAAAATAGAGGGGTCATGGTGATGATAATAGAGGGGAGGATGAAAATGAATGCATAATGCTACATAAGGAGAGTGGAAGAGGAATGGGAATGATGGGTGATGAAGGAGAAGAGGGGACACCAGAGGACGATATTGAGGGATTTGTATGGGATGGAATGGAGGGATGATAGGGATAACAAAGGATAGAGAATGTGAGAGGGGGGAGGGAGATAATGATGGATTAGTCATAAGGTGAAGAGGAAGAGAAAGATGGTGGGGAGTGATGAGGGAGGGGAGGGGAACAAAGGAGGATAATGGAGTGGGAAGAAAAGTGGGGAAATAATGAGGAAGAGGGAGAGGATAGAGATGGTGGTAGAGTGGAATACATCTCTTTGAAGGCCCAAAAGGTCTACTTTATAGGCTTTTGGTTGGATTATATTATTTTCTTATCCAAGGCAATCAAATGTACCTTGATTAGATCTAGTGATGCACAAGTTGATGTGAGAGTATACATAGCGCCTCATTTCACAATAATCTTGTTTTTTTTGTGCATAATCTTCATATTTAAGTATTCCCATGAGGAAAAGAAAACTATAAAAAATAGAGAAGGTACATTAAAAGGGATGGAAAATGTGAGAGAGTTGTGTACATGTATTGCTAGTATAGTGTGAGGTTTCACATCATGAGATGGATGATTTTACAAGGGGATAAGAAGATAAAATAGAAAAAGATATATACATTTTTGACAAGATTTTTTCATTCATAAAAGAGAAAGGAAGCTCACTTTGGAAAGAGATACATAGAGAAAAGGATTTGAATAATATTTTAGGAGGGCCTAAAACCTCGACCATTTGTAGTTGTGGCATTTGTTCACAACTCTTTCTAATACAAATACGTATTTGTCTTTCCTTACTTGGGTGGATCAAGGCTTCTTCCATGTATGCACTATTTGTAAAGCTCTAAATACAAAAGTAGGGATGGGTGATACACTCGAAGAATGAGAGAAATGAGTAATATCATGGTTAATTAAATAATAAGCTAGGAGGAGTGAGATGCATGACAACAAAAAATATGAGAGAGGAGAAAAATTATCTATATATGGTGTATACACCACATGGAAAATTTATAGAAAGGTCCATTTGAGTATTTCCTTAAAAACTTAAAGACATATGTGCCCAAGCTCAACCCCATCATCTCCTTCCATTTTCAAAGATCTTGGGCCCAAATGACTAACAATGTTGAACTATTTGCAAAAGCAAACCTCATATCCCCTTGTCCTCATGTTGACTTTTTGCATGCTTGGATCCACTTCCTTAAATATAAGAAGACTCAAATACTCAACTCTAAGGTCTTTTTAATATAATGTGGCCCACTTCTAGATTCATCCAAACCCAATTGCTAGAGTTATTATAGGTAAATATTTCTCAAAACAATTTATTTTTAAAAGTAAAACTCCTAAGAAAAAAGCAAATCATTCTTACTTGATAGAAATGTGCAAGCCCTTGGAAATGTTGGTTCCTACATAAGGCTCAAACTACACACCATAAAGCTATATACAACTTATGGGTTTGTAAGAGGTGTTTCATATGAATACAATCAAGTGTTGTGAAATGCACTCACTCATCAATGGTATATTTATGGGAATATCCAACTATAAACTCCTTTCAAACTAACCTATGGAAATAATGCATTTATGCTTGTAATTTCCACCCCTCACATGTGGTAGTACAAGAATGCTAGGAACGAAACAAGGCCTAGACCAAGTGACTCACTAAGCTGGAATGGTTGAGTGAGACTAGGCTTTTAGCCCCCCATATGCTAACCATAGAGAAAGCCTATAGGAAATATTAGCCTAATAAGCACATATAACAATGATATTTGACCAAGCATATTATTTTTCCTCTACTCTATCAAGGGACATAAATAGAATTTAAAATTGAAAGGACTAGCCTCCATACCCTGTTCATGTTATCAGTTGAACCAAAAACATAAAGCTTGAAACCCTTAATGGGGAGGGGATTAAATATTTTATTGGTAGCCATATTAAAAATATCCCCCTTAGGATATCCTAAAGATGAATAGCCTCTAGGACTAGCTTATACAATTGAAAATCATTGCATACAATTGAGTCTCTTATAGAAAGTTAATGAGATAGTCCCATAATAGAATATCAAAGTAAAATCAATCACAATAACTTGAATGATGATGATAAAGAAATGGTTGTGCAACCTCGACTCAAAATCTCATTGCCTATAAGGAAACCTTAGTAGATGCTCTCGTTGACGAAGACTTAGATTTCAAATATCTTATTGTACAAATTATGGGATTAAGTGAACCAACCTTCACTAGTTCCCTTCTAAATCCATATGGAGGACTCCCTTATTTAGTATTGAAAAAGTGTAAATTGATGGTGACCATGAAGTTGGGAGCATATTTATGTTTTTTTATGTTCTTTCCAATCAAGAAAATGTGGAATACAAAACCCTACTAGGATGACCTTTCTAGTTCAAAACAAAGTGTCAAGCTTACTATATCAATCCATACATGCACTTGAATCTCCCTAGAGCCATAGTACTCTCTACATTTGTAGCTAGGAAACAAAAATCCAAAAATAAATCCACCCACTCACCTCCATCTATAAAGTAGAAAGATGCTCTGTTACAGCAACTTGCAAAAGGCCAAGAACAAAGACCTCTTGTGTATGACAAGTTCAAGAGGTAAGTACTCACAAAAGACTCACATCATCCTCTGAAGACCACAAAAATTCAAGGAGAAAACACAAGAACTCCTCCTAGGCCACAAAAATAGCATAGATAGACTATCACACCCAAGATAGCACATTACCATTACGAGGGTGCCAAAGACTTTACTATTTATTCTAGGTTACTACAAGGAAAATTGCTACATATGGATTCTGAATCAAGCATCTCGAGCTTATCACAATTGCAAATTGATGCCTTGAAGCATCCAACACAGAATCATGTGTAAACACAACACCTTAGCTCACCTACCTATGCTCCTTATGAAGAAAAATTAACCTCAATAAGCCATTTGGGTATATAAAACCAAAAACACTCATCCTTTGACTATGAACCATTCAATCTCACATGTGCCCAAAGTGGGAAAGTCGCTCCTCATGCATCAACATTTAATGAAGCAGTGACTTCAAAATCTATGGCTAAGAGGGAAAAATCTACAATCCCAACATGTGATACATAGCCTGAGAATTACACAAAGATTGCACCTAAAAGCAAACTTATATTAAATGTAAAATTGCCTTACCAAATATCAAAAGACCAAGATTGCCTCTTGGAATAAAACTTGATACAACCAAAGTGATCAACCTATCAAATACTTGCTCAAACTTATGAGATAATTGAGAATTTCCAATAAATACATGAGTGAGATTGTCTCCTATAAGACTACATGAGAGAGAGAGAGAGAGAGAGAGAGAGAGAGAGAGAGAGAGAGAGAGAGAGAGAGAGAGAGAGAGAGAGAGAGAGAGAGAGAGAGAGAGAGAGAGAGAGAGAGAGAGAGAGAGAGAGAGAGAGAGATGTTCCTAGAATTGCCCATTATCTTTTGTTCTATCTCCTTTACATATGTGTAACTGCTTGGTTGGTTTAACTCAACCATAGTTACCTCACAATATTGTTATATTGACTAATTTTAATTACAACAAAATATAATAAAATTATTATTTTTAATGTAATAAAATAATATAATCTATTTTTATGAGAATATTCTATGTATTTAGATAAATTATAATATTATAAAGTTAATTAATTTTATTAATATTATATTAAAAATTCACTCTATCAAATTTTACTCTCTATAAAATGTTATAAATTTAATACTTTTTGAATTGCCCATTCTAAATGTTATTGCATTATCCACTCTAACTTATAATTTAATGCAATTGAATTTGTGTGCATGTGTGCATGTTTATATTTATATATGTAGTATATGTACATGCTTTATATACATGTATCCATTTGTGGGGCCACATAAGTGTGTATCCTCTCTCTCCCTTCATCCTTTTTCTCTCATCTCCTTTATTTTTTCTCCCACGTCCCTTGTCTCTCATCTTTTTTCACCTCATATGTGTGCATATTGTGCATACATATGCGTGCATGTGTTTGCATACGTATATGTGGACAATATGTGTTTATGAGTGGATATATATGTTTGTATGTGTGCATATGTATGTAAGTGCGTATTTTATAAGTTTCTATCCATTCTCTCTCTCCTCTCCTTGATTTCATCTTTTCTTTCTTTTACAATTCTCTCACTCCTTCAAATTTTCTAGTATCCCTTCTACCCTATTTCTCTCTCCGTTTTCTCTTGGTCATATGTTTAGGTGTATATATGGGCATGTCTACATATGTGCATCATGTATGCATGTGTTTGCAAATATGTATGTGTGCACACATATTAGGACAAAAAGCGTTTGAAAAATGACACTTGTAAGAAAATGATTAAGTTACTAATTAGTTGAGGTTTTAAAAGAATGAACCCTCCAAATTTGGCCATTCAGACGTGATTAATGAGAGAATATATTATTCATTTAAGAGGTCAACCATTAAATGCCTAAGGACGTTAACCCATGTCAGGGGTCACTTTTTGGCCATTATTCTAGATCATCTCGTTAGTTTTCAACAGACCCAACTAGGTTGGGACATCTAAGCCGCATCTTTACTTCGACCCCGAAGACATCCATTTTGTAAGATTTTGTTTCAACTAAATCTAATATTTTTCTTCAATCTCTTCAATTTGATTCATAAGAAAATGGGTAAAAGAGTCCCATGGTGTTGATACAAATTGGTAGGGATAGATATACTAAGGATAAACCTCAAGCTAACAGAATAGAAAGTGAAAATTTTCACCTTAATCTTGGCACTTGAAAATAGAATATCTTCATTAAACAATGTTGTAATATCAACTTTTTAGCAAGCACTAATGGATAAGACAAGGATAATATATTATAATTAGAAGAAAGGAAGTACTTTGATTTCTGGGAGACAAAAATATTTACCTAATAATAGATTAAAAACATTTATTATTCAATTTTTAGTCTCTTAAAATATAAAAAATATCAAACAAGTAATAGATAAAAGTATTAGTGATATTATGTACCATATCAACTTTAGGACTAAGAGGATTTTATGTGTGTAGGATGCTTCGGAGAATATGAATGATACAACTTCTTACTTGATATTAGCTCTTGGGAGTCTTTTTCTCATCATACCCTAACTATGATTCTTAATAGCACTATCGGGTTTTATCGAGTTTCAATATCCTTAATTTCGATTCTTATTAGCACTATCAAATTTCAATACCTAAATGGTGGCTTGATGTCATGGGATGATACTACTCATGCTATCATATCCTGGCAAATCTCTTAAGATATCTTCCCTTGATTTGTAGGAAGAAATAGAAAGGACTTGACTCTATTTATTTCTCTTAGAAATTTGATTCTAATGCAGATTGATTTTACAATTGAAAGCATCATTACATTATTGATGCTTTATCCTTGTATATCTTTTTTCAAATGTAATATATCTCAATTTCACAAAAAAGACCATCAATTTAATAATCTTTGTAATTACAGATCTCCTTTAATCTATAGCATTCATGATCTTATTTATGTTTTAAAAATAGTTTAAAGAGTATTATACGATGTTATACAAAGTCCTCTACATGAAATAACATGAACTTTTGACAAGTCAATAGAGTTAGATAAATAAATTATTAGTGGAGTCATTTATATAATAATATAAACAGTTGATAAATCAATGGAGTTGAATAAATAAGTCATTAGTAGTCAAATTCTTATATGAAACAACCCATGATAATAGATATAATTATTCAATATCTCTTCAATCTTTTTCTATATCTCAAAAGGATAGAATATACTATTTAGTAAAGATAAACTATATTCCATAACTCTTCAAGAAGATACTCATTCTAAAATAAAAATATTTTAGTGAATTGATAGAATGATTAGTAAATAAATTATTAAAAATATATATTATCCAAAAAATATATAACTATTCATATCTCTTATATATTTTTAAAGCTCTTAAAGAAGATAGAATTTCTATAGCAAATATATACTAATGCAATATCTATTCAAAAAGATAGTCTATTTTGGATCCAAATTATGTAATGATAGGTAGAAAAAAAAGCAAAGGAATAGCCTAAAAAATTTTAAGCTTTAGGATAATGGTCACATGTGACTCTTTGATAATGTTATAATCTTTATTTTTAATAAGACCTTACATCTATTTAAAAAAATCCCAAAATTCATAAAAGCATTAAACTCTAAGAAAAATTTGGAAAGTTTTTAAGAAAATTTTAAGATCATTTTTTAAAAACTATTTTTAAGAAAAAAAGGAGAAGAGAATCCTCCTTATATGTTGTAAGGAATAAGGGGAGTTGAGTGCGAATGGTCTTGAGGGGAAGGGAAAACTTTAACCCCAAAAAAACACAAAAAAAAGGCCATCATGATATGGCCCGAATAGGGGGGTTGGGTGATGATCCAACTCCCCTATTTGCACCATATCATGATGGCCTTTTTTTTAGTGGCCTTGAGGGGAAGGGGAAACCCTAATCTCAAAAAATCATTAAAAAATCACAAAAAATAGGCCATCATGATATGGTGTGAATATGGGGGTTGGGTCATCACGCAAACCCCCCCTTCCCCCCATTCGTGCCAGATCATGATGGCCTTTTTTGTGATTTCTTTGTGATACACGCCCATATTTTTGACTTTGTAGCGGCTGGGGCCGAGTAAGCTAAGGATGAGATGTCCTTTCTTCGTAGAAAGCCATGGAGGGATATTGTAGTTGACAAGGACTATAGGCCATACACTGTAAGAAGTTGAGCGTAGACTGAATGGGTTCACGCCATCCATTGCAAGACCCCGAGCCGAAGATTCCTTGCTCTCGGGCAAAGCCTGGGAAGGTAGATTCAATGTGGCTCCACGCGTGTGAATCCGTTGATATTCAGTGAACTCCATCCGTGGACCTATTCTGTGCATGCCATGTTGTCAAGCTCGCCATGCCAGACCTACGAAACATGTGGTTTATGCGGGGGATAAGCGGAAAGTGTCTGAGAACTTTTTGAGAGATGGTTTGCCCTTGCAAGTCTTGTCGATACTTGTGAGCACCACACTTTGGACATGTCTCCATAGTCTTATATTCTCCTCAAAACAGTATGCAATCGTTGATACATGCATGGATGTTGTTGTAGTCCATGCCAAGCTTTCGTAAAACATGTCGTGCATCATCATGAGACTCAGGCATGGTATTTGCAGGTGGTAATATATGATATTTCAATAACCTGAAAAAAATCATAAACACCTTGAAAAAGCACAAATATTTTTAATAATAGTGCCGAAAAAAAATTAACGAAACGTATGTACAAGGTACCTGAACAACTCGGTCACACTTGTATCGCTCCACTCGTATTTTGCTTGCACACTTAAGAGTGCAAGCAGTGTCTTCATGCGAGATACTCGGCACCCATCATATAATGGTATGGATGCTTCCTCTCTAAGCAGATCAGAAGTCTCGACATCCATGGGAATCAATGCATCGATCATTGCCTCCATCTCAGGCTCCAAGATTGTAGGTAGGTCTGGAAGGTTTCCTATCTCCTCTGGCATTGATGGTATAGATTGGCCTCCATCCATGGGAATCAATGCATCGATCATTGCCTCCATCTCAGGCTCCAAGATTGTAGGTAGGTCTGGAAGGTTGCCTATCTCCTCTAGAATTGACCGTATAGATTGGCCTTGCAAGTGGTGGATTGGCTCCTGCACTCCATCCATCGCACGCCCACGAACTCTTCTAATTGGCCACAAAGGGTGCACTCCTCCTTGGGACGAGACATCACCTCCTTGGATAGAAAATTTGCCAGCGAGACCCAATCTTATTGTATATGGTATTCAATTAGCTTGCAAGTACAATGCATGATTGATATTAACTTTTCTTACCGTTTGCTGAAAATCTGCAATCGCCTGATCAATGATCTTAGATTGAAACTCGCCAAATCGTCATACGTGTTCTATAGACAATCGGTGTTTTCGTCTAATTGCTAGCTTGCATTGAGAGCAAGGATATGGGACACGCTGATTAAGATACACCTCGCGATGTTGAACAACAGGACCTTCATTGTTTTCCATTTTGTCTACGTTACAACAAACAATTTGTTTTTGTTATCATTCTTTTTTTTTCTTAGATTGTTATCCTCTCCTTCCATCTCTCTCTTTTTCTACAACCACGACTACGACCACGACCACGGCCACGACCACAACCACGACCACGACTATGACCACGACTACGACTACGACTATGACCACAACTATGACTACGACTATGACCACGACCACGACCACGGCTACCACTATGACTACGACAATATCATAATACCCTAGTATCTAGTACCTAGTACCTAGCATATAATATCATAGAATACTAGTATTTAGTACCTAGTACTCAATACCTAGCACATAATATCATAGCATCTTAGTATCTACCACCTAGTACTCTAGTATCATAGTGCCAAGTACCCAGTACTATGATACTATGTAGCAGGTGCTAGGGTACCTTAAGCATTATGCAGTAGATGTGAGGTTCTATGGTACTAGTTCCTAGAGACTAGGGTAATATCACACCATGTGCTAGGTACTAGGCACTAGGTAATAAAGACAAGGCTACTATGAGAGTGTGTGCTAGATACAGGGCACTAGGTACTAGCTACTAGGGTACTTTGCTACTAGGTAATAGGTGCTAGGGTACTAAGTGCTTTGTGCTAAGTAATAGGTAATTGCAACTACATAATAGGGTACTATGATACTATGTGCTAGGTACTTATGACTAGATACTAGGGTATTATGATACTAGTGTAAACACTTGGTAATCGATACTAGGGTACTAGGATACTATGTGCTAGGACCAGATACTTGGTAATCGATACTAGGGTACTAGCATACTATGTGCTAAGTACCAAATACTTCAGTACTAAAAGGTACTCAATAGTGGGTAGTAGATTTAGGGTTCTATGATACTATGTATTAGGTACTAGGTGCTAAATAATAGGGTACTATGATAGTATGTAATAGGTATAAGGTAGTACATACTAGGGTACTATGATACTATATAATAGATAGTAAATACTTGGCTAGCATGATATTATGCAATAGATAGTAAATAAATTGCTAGCATGATAATATTGAATAGATAGTAAATATTAGGATACCATGATATTATGTAATAGTAGAAGGTACTAGATATTGTACCCACAATTGTTGTTGTACCCGCAAAAAGAGTACACTATGTGGGTACAATAGCACCTATGGGTACGGTATATGGGTACAAGAGAAATTTTAGGTATAATATGTGGGTACACACATATTATACCTACAATTTGCTAGATAGATAAATAATATCTATTGTTAGCTTTCATGGATGCAGATAGAGAGCAACACACAGAGTGAAGCAACATGCTTCCTCTCTTATTCTCCTCATTTACTGAAAGAACATAAGTCAAGTATTTACAAGTCCAGAAGGACCATTCACACCAACCATAAAGACTAGAGTACCGACTTATTTAATATACCTGACTAATATAGCTAGACTAGCTGTGTCCAGCTCAAACACATATGAAAGAGCTTGATATTCTAACACTCCCCCTCAAGCTCAAGACATCATCTGTACTCCAAGCAGCTGTCTAAAACCATAGAACTTATATTTACCCAAAGACTTGGTAAAGATATTTGCAACCTATTCATCTGTCTTTACATGCATAAGATCCACTCGTCCTGCAAGAACCATCTCTCTAATGAAATGGTAGTGCACCTCTATGTGTTTCATCCTGGCATGATAGACTGGATTCATAGCCAGGAGTACACTACTCAGATGATCACATAGTAACTTCACTGGAGCATCTACCTGTATGTCCAAATCAGCCATAAGCTTGAGCAGCCATGAAATCTCGCATGCTGCCAATGCAGCCCCCCTGTACTCTGCCTCAGTAACTCGACAAAGCAACCGTAGGCTGCTTCTTGTTGCTCCAGCTAATCATGCTGCTACCAAATCCAAATGCATATCCACTCATAGATCTATGGTCATATGAGCAACCTGCCCAATCTGCATCCGTGTATCCAGTCAATATCAAGGGCTTATCTCTGACATAGAACAGCCCATGGACTTAACATATCTCATAATGTGTCTAACTGCATCCAAGTGTGGCTTTCTAGGCTTCTGCATAAACTGGCTTATGAGCCCTACAACATAGCTCAAGTCAGGCCTAGTGATGGTCAAGTAAATCAAGCTTCCAACCATCTGCCTGTACATAGTCACATCCTCTACTTCAGCCCCAGTGTTCATGTCTAGCTTGACATTTTGATCAAGAGGTGTATCCAACGGTTTGCATTCGGCCATGCCATACTTCTTCAGCATCTCCATGGCATAGTGCTTCTGCATCAGCCATAAACCATTTTCAGCTGTAACTACCTCAATGCCCAAGAAATACTTCAATTCTCCTAGGTCTTTCATGTCAAATTTAGATTTCAGCATCTTCATTACATACTGTATGCCCAAGTCATCATCACCAGTGATTATCAAATCATCAACATATATGACCAGCACTACCAAGCCACTGCCAGTCTTCTTTGTAAAGAGGCTGTGATCAGCCCTACCAACAGCAAAACCCAATCTCTGCAAGTGGTTACTGATCCTAGCATGCCAAGCTCTCGGAGCCTACTTTAGCCCGTACAATGCCTTTTTCAGCCTGCATACATAATGTTGAAAATTAGGGTGAAAATACCCTTCCAGCTGAACCATATAAACATCCTCTGCTAGGTCACCATTAAGAAATGCATTCTTAACGTCCATCTGCTGCAATTTCCAGCCTTTAGCAGTAGCCAAGGCAATCACAGTGCGAATGGTTGCCATCTTGGCAACAGGGCTGAATGTTTCCTCATAATCAAGTCCATACTGTTGGGCATACCCCTTTGCGACCAGCCTAGCTTTGTATCTCTCCACACTGCCATTTGACTTGCATTTGATTTTGTAGACCCATTTGCAGCCAATGGTCTTTTTCCCTTTAGGCAGTGGCACTAGATCCCATGTCTTATTTTCAGCCAAGGCATTCATTTCTTCGTCCATGGCTACACACCAGTTCTCATCTTTCACTGCTTCAGCATATGTACCTGGTTCTTTGATCTCCATCACTTTTGTCATGTAAGCATAATGCTTTGCAGAGTAACCACTATATGTCAACCTGTCAACAGGGTATCTGACCCTTTGCGAGCATCTAGGCTGTGGTGCACTACTCGATTCCCCTCTCTCATGAGGCAGAATGTACCTCTCTGCCTCGTGCCAGGCGTATAGATAGTCGGAATACCAAGTTCGCTGTCTAAAGTATCAGCAGACTCATAGCCAGAAGTCATTCTGCCATGTGTCATCATACCATATGCATCCTCAATAGCTTTCTCTTTTCCCTTGCTGTCCAAGACATCATGTCTCCCTCTCACTGACATACTAGTGTTAGTGGACGGTGAGCTCCTCAATCTCCCTGTCCATGGGGATACTGTCGAACTACTAGGTCCTGTCATAGTAGTGCTCTGCTGCAAATCAACTGTAGATACATGCGTGGAAGGCATATCAGATGGCATTGCAATTGGTGATACATACCAAGAGCCCATCTCATCAAAGATGACATCCCTGCTCACCAAAGTCTCCCTGGTAGAGGGATCATAACATTTGTATGCCTTCTTCTGCTGCGAATATCCAATGAAAATACACTTATGCGCTTTTGGATCTAGCTTCTTTCTTTTCTCATCTGGAATATGCACATAAGTAAGACAGCCAAAGACTTTCATGTGACTTACATCCGGCTTATAGCCATACAGCCTCTCAAACGGCATCATCTCGTGAATACCTGCAGTGGGAGTCCTGTTCAGAATGTATACGGCTGTTGTAATAGCCTCTGCCCAATAATAAAGCGGCATATGCTTTTCGTTCATCATGGCCCTAACAGCTTCCATTAGAACCCTGTTCTTTCTTTCAGCTACTCTGTTCTGCTGCGGAGTGTAGCTGCAGGTTAGCTGCCTATGAATGCCATTTTCAGCCAAGAAATCATCAAATTCATTTGATACATACTCTCCACCACTATCAGATCTCAAGCAAGAGACGTAGCATTCAAACTCCTTCTCAACTTGTGCTTTAAATTACTGAAAAACAGCAAAGACCTCATCTTTTGTTTTCAATATGTAAAGCCAGGTAAAACAACTGTAGTCGTCATCAATGAAAGATACATAATATCTGGAACCTCCCATAGATGCATTATGAGCTGGCCCCCAAACATCAGAGTGCACTAACTGCAATGGATGTGTACTCTGCCTTACATGCTTGACAAATGGCAGTCTAGACTACTTACCGAACTGGCAAGCATCGCATACATGACCAATATCTGAATATTGGAACTTGGGTAAACCTGTAACCAGCTGTTTCTTCTGCATAATTTGCAGCCTTTGCAAATTGACATGCCCCACTCTCTTGTGCCATATTTCCAAATCCCTAATAGTGCCAGAACCATGAGCAAACATAGCTGAATTTAGCTCTGGCAAAGAAGCATCAAGAGTAAACATTCGGCCATTCGTGTGACCATGAGCTATCAACTTGCATCCATTGCCAAACTCTTCAATAAAGCAGCCATGTTTATTGAATCTAACCTGCAAGTTTTGCTCCGTCACCGATAGACAGTAGGTTCTTTGTAATCGATGGGACATGCAATACATCATGCAAATTTTTCTTTCTGCCATCATGAACCACAAGAGGCACTTTGCCTTTATGCTCAATGCTATGCTGCATGTCATCACTTGTGCATACATAGCCATGCTTTTCAGCCACCATATCCGTGAACCAATCACCATGAGGGGTCATCTGATTTGATGCCCCTGAGTCAATGTACCACACTGCATCATTAGATGATTTTTCAGCAACCTTATCTTTGACATATTGCATGGCAAATAGTTTATCACCAGAGTCATCTACCTGACTGGACGTAGCATAGTGTCCATGCTGTTTGCCCTTCAGGTTTCCCTACTTCTTCCAGCAGTCCTTTAGACTGATGTTGGTGCTGCCATGAGCCTCTGCCACGGGAGTTAGATCTCCCCTTGCCTCGAAAATTTCCACCACCTCTTGCATTTGATGACTGCTGGTTGCTATTACCATAGGATGCATTCTGCTGGCCTCCTCTACCAGATCCATAACCCCTACCACGATTGTCACGGCCGCGCTAATTCGAGTAAAAAACTGCATCCTTATTCTTTGAATTGCTTGACCTTGTAGCTAAGCCAAGCTTCACCTCTTCATGAATCAATAATGCAACCAGCTCATTAAAGTCAGGCATTTCAACTCGCACAGACACTGAAGTGTCAAAAGACTTGTATTCAGGACCCAAGCCATTCAAAGTCACTGCAACCATATCTTCATCTTCAACTTGTGAACCAGCAGATGCCAGCTGATCTGCTATGGTCTTAACCTCTGTCACATAATCCTGTATGGATCTACTCTTCCTCTTCATGTTATTGAATTTCTGCTTCAATTGTATCTTCCTGGCACTTGTGGTTGTGCCATAGTATTTGACCAATATATTCCATGCATCTGCTGGGGATTTACAGTTCATGATCTGCATCACCATAGCATCCGAGATACATAATGATAGCCAATGTAAAACTCTGCGAGCTCTTTCCATCCAAGCTCGATGCGCTCGTCTTTGATCAGCTGTAGGATTCCTTTCTGGAACTTCAGGTTCAGCCTCAACACCTGTCACTAAGTCCCAGTATCCTTTGCCTATCAGAAAGTTCTCCGTGTGGAACTTCCATATTGCATAATTGTTGCTATCAAGCTTTTCTCCCACACTCTGGGTTATGTTATCAGTTCTATCAGCATTTGCCATGTTGTAGACCTTGCCTGACTACCTGCAAACCAAGATCTTCTTAACAGTTCAACTTCAGCCCGCAACTGTTTATGACAGTTTTTTGCAATTAATTGTAGTAAAAAACCAGGGTATTTCAGCCCACTGACAACCCAAAACAGCCCACAAACAAGTGGCCTAACCTGTAGGTAAAATAGTCAGTACAAATGCTATGTATTTACTTCGGTTTGAACTCTTGCAACCTCATTGCCAGGGTACATACATGCAGTCTGAAAACTGTAATTCTGTGAGTGACCAGCAGTGGTTTCAAGCCCAAAACTGAGTGGTATACATGTCATACATGTCCCAAACTTTCATAGATTGTTGCTAGTACATGTGTCAAGCCATACATAGGCATAGAAGCACAAAACAGTATATAACCATCAAATTTGAATGTCGTAAATACATTCCCAGATTTCAAACAGCCAATGCACTGGCAACAGGGATTGATTTCACTCCCAAAAAACCATAAAACATTTGCATCACTCCCGTTTCCAATGCTCAAGCATTTAACAGTCACAACCCAAGTCTTCAAGTACCTGTGTGGCTAACCAAATCAACTAGTTCTTCCAAGAACAAGAGTAACCAATTAGTGCTTTATGTCTGCAATACAATTTTTAGCCTATCACAAGCTCTCAAATCAAGCCATTTCAAGCTCCAAATTTATGTCAAAATACCCAAGAAATATGACATGTCTTCTACCAAGCATCATGTGCTACATTCAAGCTCAATGTACATGCCAAAGAGCATCCAAAATGCAGACATCACAAGTGTATAATGTCCCTGTAACTCCAATAACAGTTCAGCCCTATGTATTCAGATCTGTACAACTCTATTATAGCTCACACATAAGCTCCCACATGGGCAATAGCAGAGTATACCCTTCAAGAACCTTCCTTGGTATGCATCCATGCTCTATGCCACTTGACAAGTGCTTTTCACCTTAAATCTCTGCCAATGAGAGTAGCCTGTTCATAGGTGCAGTCCATGCAGACAGTTCAGAGTATATTCAGATCAGATTTGATGGTAATGATTATGAATGCCCACTTGTTGATGCTCAATGGAGCCTTGGTGAGCCTCCAAACAAGCAACACACATTGCTTATACCACAAAATGAGTAGTCCATATGATAGATCCTAGCCATGGAGTTCAGCCTGCAAAACAGGCGCAATCACGCTGCCAAGACTGACGTCTGCTGCTACACGATTTGATGGTTATGTTAATGATGAAGCACTCACTAGTGCTCAGCTAATCCTTGGGAGACTCCTCAGCAAGCCACAGCTCCTCCTTCAAGCAATGAGAATCCAATGCTCAACAATGCATATCTCTGTATGACCATTGATGGAAATGACAGTCAGTCCTCTTATTTTTCTAGCCCTTCAGGTCAGTCTTCAAGTCTTCTTTTCTAGTGCATTCCACCAGTGAGCCCATTCATGGCTCTGATACCATGTTAGCTTTCATGGATGCAGATAGAGAGCAACACATAGAGTGAAGCAACATGCTTCCTCTCTTATTCTCCTCATTTACTGAAAGAACATAAGTCAAGTATTTACAAGTCCAGAAGGACCATTCACACCAACCATAAAGACTAGAGTATCGACTTATTTAATATTCCTGACTAATATAGCTAGACTAGCTGTGTCCAGTCCATGTCGGTCAAACACATATGAAACAGCTTGATATTCTAACATCTATCTATCTATCTATGTAACTATGTTTCTATGTCTCTATCTATCTCTTTATCTATCTCTTTATCTATCTATCTATCTATCTATCTATCTATCTATCTATCTATCTATCTATCTATCTATTTTTCTATCTATCTATCTACCTTCATAATACTTGGGTACAATAGCAAATATGGGTAGTAAAGAAGAAGAGAAGTTGTAACACTGACTATTATACCCACATATTGTTACATTTGTCTATTTGGCTTCTCTTCTATCTATTTTTATTTGTACCCTTTGTACGTAGATGCATACACAAATATAGAGAGGGGGAGGGTGAAATATGATGGTACCCTTGTGCCAACACAAGTGGAAGCTTGTATAATGTAGTTTCTAGGATAATGTATTTGTACCCTTTGTACGTAGATGCATACACAAATATAGAGAGCAGAAGGGTAAAATACGATGGTACCCTTGTGCTGACACAAGTGGAAGCTTGATTCTAGGATACTATGAGGCTATGGGGATGATGCTAAGAGGGTACTATGATGGTATGTGCTAGGTACATGGACTCATTCTTAGTGAGGTGAATCGCCAATCCTATTCTTAGCGAGGTGGACTCATTCGTAGTACACACTATCATAGTACCCTAAGCTTATTGTAAGGTCCTATTTACTTTTCTCTCTTTCTCTCCCTCTCTCATTTCCTCTCCCACCCTCACCCTCACCCTCACCCTCACCCTCTCTTTCTCTCTTTCCCTATTAGATTTAATGATTTTTCTCTCTTTTTCTCTCTCCTCTCTCTCTCTCATATTTCTTTTTCTCTTTCCTCTCCATCTCTCATTTCCCTTTCTCTCTTTCTCCCTCTCTCATTTCCTCTCCCTCTCTCACCCTCACCCTCTCTTTCTCTCTTTCTCTATTAGGTTTAATGATTTTTTTCTCTTTTTCTCTCTCCTCTCCCTCTCTCATTTTTTTCTCTCTCCTCTCCCTCTCTCATTTCCCTTTCTCTCTTTCTCCCCCTCTCTCATTTCCTCTCCCTCCCTCACCCTGACCCTCTCTTTCTCTCTTTCCCTATTAGGTTTAATGATTTTTCTCTTTTTCTCTCTCCTCTCTCTCTCTCATTTCTTTTTCTCTCTCCTCTCCCTCTCTCCTTTCCCTTTCTCTCTTTCTCTCCCTCTCTCATTTCCTCTCCCTCCCTCACCCTGACCCTCTCTTTCTCTATTAGATTTAATGATTTTTTTCTCTTTTTCTCTCTCCTCTCCCTCTCTCATTTCCCTTTCTTTCTTTCTCTCCCTCTCTCATTTCCTCTCCCTCCCTCACCCTCACCCTGACCCTCTCTTTCTCTCTTTTCCCATTAGGTTTAATGATCTTTCTCTCTTTTTCTCTCTCCTCTTTCTCTCATTTCTTTTTCTCTCTTCCTCTCCCTCTCTCATTTTCTCTCACTCCCTCACCCTCACCCTCACCCACACCCTCTGTTTCTCTCTTTTCCTATTATGTTTAACATCTTATCTCTTTTTCTCTCTCCTCTCATTCTCTCTTTTTTCTCTCTCCTCTCCCTCTCTCATTTCCTTTTGCTCTCTTCCTCTCCTTCTCTCATTTCTTCTCCCTCCCTCTCCCTCTCTCATTTCCCTATTATGTTTTCGTCTCCCTCCCTCTCTCTCTCTCCCTCCCCCTTTCTTTCTCTCTCTCTCTCTCCCTCCCTCTCCCTCTCCCTCTCCCTCTCCCTCTCTTTTTCTCTCTCTCCCTCCCTCCCCCTCTCTCTCTCATTTTCTCTCCCTCCCCCTCTCTTTCTCTCTCCCTCCCTCTTCCTTTCCCATTCCTCCCCCTCTCCCTCTCCCTCTCTTTCTCTCTGTCTTCCTCCCTCTCCCTCTCTCATTTCCTCCCCCTCCCTCTCCCATTTCCTCCCTCTCCCTCTCTTTAATTTCCCTCTCTTTCTATCTCTCCCTCTCCCTCTCCCTTTCCCTCTCCTTCTCTCTCATTTCCTCTCCCTCTCTCATTATACACAAATTATACAAAAAATAAATAAAAAAGAGAGAGAATACACTCTTCCTCCCTCTCATTCTCTCATTTCCTCCCCCTCCCCCTCCCTCTTCCATTTCCTCCCTCTCCCTCTCTTTCTCTCTCTCTCCCTCCCTCCCCCTCCCTCTCCCATTTCCTCCCTCTCCCTCTCCCTCTCTTTCTCTCTCATTTCCTCTCCCTCTCTCAATATATATACACAAATTATATAAAAAAAAGTAAAAGTGAGAGAGAATGCACTCTCCCTCCCTCTCCCTCTCTCATTTCCTCCTCCTCCCTCTCCCTCTCTTTCTCTTTCTCTCCCCCTCTTTTTCTCTTTCTCTCCCTCCCTCTCCCTCTCCCTCTCTTTCTCTCTCATTTCCTCTTCCTCTCTCAATATACACAAATTAAACCCTAAACAAGTAAAAGAGAGAGAGAATGGACTCACTGTAAAGATTTTGCGAGGGTTTGGCGGCTCCTCTTCGCGACAGTGGTGGCAGTGGCGGCAAGCCTTCTTCCTCTCCCTCTCTCACCCTCTATGCAAAATTGTCGCTCTCTCTCTCTCTCTCTCTCTCTCTCTCTCTCTCTCTCTCTCTCTCTCTCTCAATGTCTCACAAATGTGCGAAATGAAACGCGCTTAGGTTTTGGCCCTCTTTTTTTTCCTTGTGAGGCATCACTATTTGCAAATAGCGATGCAAATAGCGACACCGCTATACGTGTGTTTCCTTGTAATGATGAAATATGTATAATATATAAAAAACCTTCACTCAGTAAAAGAACCCACAATCTAATAATCATAGATAATGTTTGCGAACACCTTATGAATTGCATGGAAGGTTCCACTTAAGCTTTCCATAGGTTGCCATTCAGTACTTGTTGATAGAAATATATCTACAAACAAGAATTCATTATTAGTACTTGCTTAAATGAATAAAAAAATATGTTATTAACTTAAGTCATACAATGTGTTTGCTACGAAACATGTTCGTTTGGAGGCAAGTGCATATCCTTCGCCATGTAAACATGTTGCAATTTGATAAACCACCCTTCATGAATAATTTTGAAAGAAATGATACATCCCTTCTAGTGATGTTTAATATCCTCTCGTTTTTTATTTTCACCTTGTGAGAGTCCTTGCAAGAGGATAGCATGGCAACCTAATTGTTTATGCTAAAGATCTTTGACTCCCAATTTTCGTTAACTCTGTGGCTATAGATAGTGCAATATTTTACTAAACGAGAAGAGCACCTTTTGGATGCCATACTTAAATTAAATTTGCAGAGAAAAAAGCTCATTAAGAATGATGACTAAACTAAAAAGTAGAGAAAGAAGCTCACCGAGAAAGGGGAATGAACTAAAAATGAATATTAAGATGACTAATGAAAATATATTGGGCGCTAAAAAGTTCTCAACTTTCAAAAAAATCATTATTAACTTCACAACAAATTTATTATGTCATTTATTAGATTTTATAAGTAAATAAGGACTTTGAGACTACCAAAACATGTCAGAATTTGGAGATTTTGGCTAAAAAGGAGGAGAGAATTACGAAGTGGACTCTACTATCTCCAAAAAAGAGGAGACAAGAATACCATATTTTTGCACACATGACAAACTCTTTTTGGCCCTTTTTTAAATCATGTGATTAACAAAAGTGCATTTTTTGAAGCGTTTTTTGCTCTATGAGTATATGTGCATATATATTGTGTATGTGTTTTTGTAGAAAATATACATTTTTGGATTTTTAAAGAATATATACACATTACACATAGTTGTTTGACCATTAAAATATCATCTAGTTCAACATTAATCTCTAAATGTTTGGTGTATATGTGTATTTGTGAAAGTATCTAGACTATGTACACATTTCATGCACATGTTCAACCTTTAAAATATATCATCTCATCTCATCTCATCTCATGTGTTATTTATTTGAGAGAGAGAGAGAGAGAGAGAGAGAGAGAGAGAGAGAGAGAGAACCATGTACAATCTTTTAAAGACTCACCTCTTTCCTTTTGATTATTACTAGTATTCCGTGCCGCTTTGCGCCAACTTTGCTTCCCCGAAGCGGCAAGCAAAGTTACCATGCGACACAAAGCGACAAAGTGAAGTTGCCATGCAACTTTGCTCAACAATCTATTTCTCATCTTTCTCTCTCCTCCCTCTTTGTTTCTAATTTTTTTCTTTACTCTCTCTCTCTCCCGCCCCCCAAATTCCATATGTCTAATTCTCTCTCTCTCTCTCTCTCTCTGCCTTTTATTTTAGTTTATTTTGTCTCCTCTCCTGGTTCTCTCTCTCTCTCTCTCATTTTTTTCTCTCCCCACTTTTCTTCTCTCTCTCTCTTTCTCTCCTTTTATTCTCCCCCTCTCTTTTCCTTCTCTCTCTCTCTCTCTCTCTCCTCTTTTTTCTTTTTTTCTTCTTATTCTCTCTCTCTCTTCATTCTCTTTTTAAATTTTTTCTTTTCTCTCTCTCTCTCTCCTCTATTTTTTATTTTCTCTCTCTCTCTCTTTAAATTTTATATTTTCTCTCTCTATAATCCTCTCTACATATTCCCTCTCTCTCTCTCTCTCTCTCTCTCTTTCTCTCTCTCTGTCTCTTCTTTTCTTCTTCTTCTTCTTCTTTCACTTTCTTTCTCTCCCCTCAATCTCTCTTAAAGTATGTAAATTTTATCTTTTTTTATATATAATTATCTCTCTTTTACATAGTGGGATCAATTCCCTTTAACAACTCTAAGAGCTTCAACAACTCTGCTTTCACCAAGGTAGAGTAATTTGGATTCATGCGCCTCTATTGTTGATGTTATTGTTGTATAGGCTTAGCACCAAGCTCTAGATCAATGTGATGTTGACACATAGTGGGATCAATTCCCTTTAAGTATTTGTAAGACCAAGCAAAAACATTGAGGTTCTCCATCAATAGGTAATGAAGGGTCAAAAACCCCTCTTCTAGAAGGTTGTTACCCACTTTGAGATGTCTTTCCATGCCATCTTCATCAATAAAATTCAACCACTTTTCACCTTCTATTTCTTGAATGAACGTCCTGTAGATTGCTTCTAGTAGGTCAGACTCCTTCAAGGGAGCGGTGTCCTAGTTTGATATTCTGTTAAAACCAACTTTGACCTTTTGTGGGGACTTGTTTGGCTCCTTGGAATATTAAAATGGTATCAAGGCTAGTTCGGGTTTTATTGGAGAGTTAATTACTTCTTGAATTGAGAACTCATCTTCTGAGAATGCATCCAAAAATGTCGCATAATAGGGACCATCTAGATTATGTTCGAGTTGCAGGACTGGTACTTGTTGGCAAGGTGCATCATCATCATCCTTTTTAGAGAAGGGTTGTTTAGGGTGGCAAGAGACATTGCTAAAGGAATGTTTATTTTTCTTAATCCACTTATTATAAATCTTTTGCATATGATGAGGTCCATTTGCTACTCCAAAGGGTACCATGGTCATTCTATCCAACAGTGTGGGATCTTCATCTTCTGTGGCCTTTGGAACTTCATCCTTATTTGTATCCTCTTCTCGTTGGATAGATTCTTCCAGGTTGCTTTCATAATCTGCATCTTCACTTTCATCATCGTCTTCTTTGGACTCTGTCTCTGCCTTTGTAGGAACTCTATAAGAGAAGAACATGCTCTCTATTTTTGTATTTGCTTTTATCTATGGCTTTTTTGTTATAGTCGTGTAACAAGGAGAACAATACATCCATGCCTCTATTGCACTATCAGAGGTAATTTCAAAAGTCATTATTGGTTGTAGTATGAGCTATTCACCCATCAACAATGACTTTGCATCTTTGGGAGTTGACTTTCAATGGCCACTATTAGAGACTATGCTTCAAGTTTCTTTGGGAAAATTTTCTTGATTACATCTTCTTCTGCCGACGTTCCATCTCGGCAACCTCGTTGGAAGAGTTAGAGGAGATTTCTATAGAGGTGGATCCATGGCCTTTTTGTGAATATCATAGAGCTTCAGCACCACTTTGTTGGGTCCCCTATGGAGGGTTATGAACCAATCCATCCTTGCTAGTGCTTCAAATAGCCATGGTCTTCCTAGTAATAGAGGATGAGATGTTCCATAAGAGTTGTGCTTTACCACCAGGTATGTCATCTAGTAATCTCGTCCTACAACTATGGTCTTGACATAAGAGGAAGGATACCTAAAGGCTTGATCCTACTTTGGTAGGCCGATCTAATAAGCCACTAGGTAGGTTGTGTGCCTTGCAGGCCTAGATCTTTCATCGTCACATCCGTCATGATGTTTGCTAAAGAGTCTCTGTCTATCATTACATTTGCAATGAAACAACCTTCTATCTAGAACGCTAATATCTGGTGTGCCAAGATCTAGGAAGGCGTTGGCTACATCCACTTCTTTTATTAGCTTTGGGGCTTTGTTGGGTTTTATAATAGTTGTAGGGTTAGCAATCCTTAGACCACATCATTGCATGAGAATACTTTTAAACCTTTTTCAACAACTAGGGAACAACATTAGCAGTTGACCAAGTCATATTCCTTTATTGGATCCATTGGCTTTTTCAATCGACTAGGGAATTGTGCTATCCCCACTTTTATTTTTCCTATTTCTTCAAGCAAGGGTTGCTTCACCATTTTTTCTATCATAGGAGGTACATCCATCTCTTTTGTCTCCTAGACCTCTTATCTTGCTTATGTAACTATCTATGTATCCTTTTGTAGCATTGGACTGCTATGTATTGTACTACTCTATGGCTCTATTGGGAGCTTGAACTTCACAGCTTTGGTAGGGGGAATGTTCTTTTTTTTGGAACTATTGGTTCTATTTTCTTGGCACGCATTACTCTGGCAACTTCTGTAAAAATTACACGGTGTAGCAAACAGAATCTGAGAAAGAGATAGAGAGTACACAATAGATAAGAGGAGAATAACAAAATTTCTTTATCTCCAAACAATTGATACAAAGATGGCTCTATCCACCCGTGCGCTTCCACTATGAAGCTTAGATGGAGATCTAGACAGAAGATAGGTGAAGAGCTTAAGGCTAGCTGGAACAACTCTAACTGGGTGAAAGATAGATAATGGATGGCTGTGAAGGGGTTTAGCTTTTATAGCTTGTGAAGGGGGTCATGATGGATGACCTTCCATATGCATCTGTGTCTGTTGACCTTCCATGTACCCATGTGTCTGTTGACCTTCCATATGCACGTGTCTATTGACCTTCCATATGTACCTCCACTAGTTGGCTAGGGAATATTCTAGGGAATATTCCCTTTACCATTGGCTAGGGCCCCTGATAACTCTCTTACCCCACAACTCAATGCAATGTGCCTCGAGTTGCTACCAGCTTAACTACTCTGTCTAACCCAAAGATTAGACCCACAATGGTCACCTTTTTTCCATCCGATCACATAGACCTAATCTGACATACAAGTCAGGACTCAACCAATGTCTGGGCTCACATATGGCTTCTCCTCATAATGAGGGCCTTACAACTTTGAGCACCATGGATCATTGGTGGCACCTTATGAGAGTGGGGCATTGAGCATATCTAACACCCCTCCTCAATGTCCACCCGCAGGTGAACTATATCCTTGGCCCAATGCCAAGTCTCTGAAGATGAACTTGAAGAAAATCCTTTGTAAGTGCTTTGGTGAAGATATCTGCTCCATTCTCCTTTGTTCCAGTTCCACTATCCCATCCTCGATCAAATCATGCACATGGTGATACTGGATCTCTATATGTTTGGTGCACGCATGAAACACTAGATTTTTGGCAATGGCGATGCAACTTTGATTGTCACATCTTAGCACAGTTGATTCTTCATCTTGCACTCCCATATGCCATAGGATCCCTCTCAACCATACTGCTTCACATGCAGCAAAACAAGCTGCCTTGTACTTTGCTTTGGTAGAAGACAATGCCACTATTGGCTGCTTCTTACTAATCCAATAGAAAATTCCTTAACCTAAAGAGAAATAATAACCAGAAACAGACTTCCTGGAATCACTGTCTCCTGCCCAATCTGAGTCAAATTCCCCAATCTGAGTCAAATTCCCCACAAGAGAATTTCCAGAACTGTATGTGAGAGCGGAATTTTGGTGCTGAGAAGTGCTTAAAAATAGCTAAAAATTACGAATATCAAGGGAAAAATCTTCAACGTCGAAGGCGGCGGCTCAATCTAGGACGATTTTAAGCGTCAAAGTGCTTTAAAGGCGCCCGAGCGACACTTGTTGATTTTTCATAATTTTTCAGACTGTCGTGCGGGTTGACAAGAGTTACCAGCCAATGCGGGATGTCAAGCCGGATGCCTAGGATTTTTCAGAGCTCAATTCGGAGTCCGGACGAGGAAATGGCCACAAAATGGTCAAGATATGAAAAGGTGGACACTTGGGAGGCCAAAATTGAGCATGCCTTTTGAGTTTGGACCCCCCCAAAAAATTTTATGCACCTTATGAAGCAAAAAACGTGGAGAGAGAATGAGGGATGAAAAAACGTGGAGCAACATGGTGGCCGTTTTTGCGCCCTCTCATGATGGAGATGGAGTATGCAGGCTGAAAGCAACACATACAATCGATCATGGGGCTGATTTTCCCTCTCTTGGCTGATCTTATCGCCTGTCTTCGCCCGTCCAATGGTGGCCTGAATGCAGAGATAGAAATCTAGTCTTTCTCTCTCCTCCCTCTCTCCCCTAAAGGTAGATTCATGTGGTGAAGAAGAAGAAGAAGAATGGATGACGGATGCTTGTCCAATGAAGACCGGATTGCTCCCTGGTGTAAGAGGAATAAAGATTGCTGATTGTGGACTGTCATGAGCATTAATGGTGGCTTGAAATCAGTCCCAAGATATGGCAAATAAAAACCCGAAACCCGCAAAGAACGGTAATCTCATTTTTACTAAGAAAATTGATGTTTTATGCAATTTGCTTTATGAATATTTGTTCCCATGGGATGATTATGCATCATAATGTTGTTTGCTATGAGTTTGATCAGTTTATGATCAGAAAATCATAAGTGTTGTGGATGAAATTAATGGTGTAAAACCCGTAAAACACGCGAAATATGGAGAAATTAGGTGCTTTTGATATATAAATGAAAAATGTAATAAGACACACCAACTAAATTTGTGTTTTTGCTGCAAATGAACCTAAGGGCCACAGTCCACAACTCATTTTGAATTTTCAATCATTTAATATTGCAAAAAAATACAATAAAAATAGAAAAAAATCACTAAAAATAAGGAAAAAATGGATTTTGAGTGTCAAATATTAAGAAAAAATAAGATTCATGTTTGGGGATGTATGGGGGGTCTGAAGTATGAGGTTTAGCCTCAGTTAAGCCCTACCTTTATGTTTTAGTGAGTTTTTATTACTTTTCATACAATAAAAATGTGAGAAATGAACCCTAAACCTATGCGCCATGCACAACTTAAACGGATGAGGGGGTAGAGTGTATGAAAAGTGTTTAAATGCTGAATGAAATGATGAAAAGCTTGCTGGTTTTTATGCATACCATTTAGATCGGTCGTTAATTTTAAAAGTTAAGAATCTAGTAGCACGATGGTTCATGCAACGCCGCATACGAGTGATAGTCAAAATCATTGAAAGAAATATTTTTCACATGTGCACAAATACTGATTTTCTTAATTGTTTGAGCACGTGGACATTCACAATTCGCATGAAGCATAAAATGATAAAAGGTATCAGACAATATCTCCTGGATGCATGGCAATTGCTTTCTAGATCGTGACCAACGTTGAGTGGGTAAGGTTGTCCAAGCTGTAGGCTAGGCGTTGGGTCTAGGGGAAAGAAAGTGAGGTAAGGTACATTCCTGGATACGAATAATTGGTACCTTGAGTGGAACTATGTGCGATATTGTGTTATATATGTTTAGCGACGCATCGAGGGGCCAATCCCCAAGGTGTAGGAGAGTCGCAGTGAGGTAGCGGCAGTCAGCCGTGGGAGGACCTTCTATGTTTGTACTTCGTGCTATTTGGCAATGTGCTAGGACTCCCTCTGAGGAGTGTTAATTGGGTTAGAGTTGGACTACGAGACGTGATACAAATGCGATATGTTTAGGAAGATGATGTATGTGTCATCCATGCTCCTGGCTGCGAGGCCGTGGGGTTGTTGAGCACATGATAGAGGCCGGCTAGTGCATGAGCCAGTGCCGGCCCGTTTTAGGTCCCATTAGTGGTGCATCTGCCGAGAGCGACTTAGAAGTGGCGGTCCTCGAATCTTGGTTGTCTAGGGACCAGTTAGCAGTTTATGCCAAAGGATACTGAGATTAATCCGTTATTCTCATCGATAAGCATCGTCTAGCCGAAATCCAAAAGCAAGAGAGAGACGAAAGATCTAGGCGACGTGCTGAAATTTTTAGGAGGTATTCCCCTGAGCGTAGCGGTGCTAAACCCTTACAAGGGAGTGGATCTAGTGGTCTTGGTGCCACAAGCAGTAAGTTAGGAGAAGGTGGAAGATCTAGTGCTCCCCTTCCTTCCATAAGGCAGTCTACATCAAGTGTGGGTGGTGTAACCCCACCGTCCCCTATTTCTAGTGCCAATCCAATTTCCGTCATGGCGCAGCCTATTGCAATTCTTGCAGGAACGACGGATTTGCCAGCTCTAGGTTACCCGCTACCCATTTTTAATGGGCTAGTTGAGGATGATGCGGAACTCCACATCAGGGAGTTTCAAAAGCTGATGTTTAACTATCGCATCCAAGAAGAAGGACATTTAATGATGTTCTTCAACATGACTCTCAAAGGAAGAGCTACCATATGGTATCATGGTTTAGAAGATGGAACCATATTGAATATTGATTCATTTTATGGAGCTTTTCGAAGGGAGTTTGCCCCTGAAAGGGGTGGGCAATATTGGTTGCGTGTACTTAACGTGACCCGCCAAGAACCACACGAGGATATTCGTGCTTATGCAAAGAAAATAAAAGAGGTTTTCCGTAAGTTGGACACCTCTATTCCTATCCCCGCAGCTGCCCAATTGCAATATTTTCTACATGGTTTGGACTTTAATATCCAGTTGCAGTTGAGTAGTGTCCCTTTGGGGGATATAGATACTGCCATTACACGAGCACAGGAAGTGGAATCCCGACTACAAGCAGCCTATGCCTCTCGAGGCAATTCGAATATGGGTCTAGCATTGGGAAATAATATGGCGACGGCCAATGGCAGTGGTAGCCAAGGGATAGCGATGGCTAATCCTAATGGGAGAGGGAACATGATGCAGAATGTGCCTTTATTACCAGCTTCCCCTAGCATGACGATGCCTATGGGAAGTCAAATGGCTCCAAATGGTGGAGGCCAGGCAGTTAATCCTAATACCATGCTGCGGTTCAACAACCAGTGCCTAATTAAATTGTTAGGCCGATGGAACGACGGGGTAATGATCAAGGCTACGAGTCGAGCGCTTCCAATGTTCTTGGCGAGGTTAAGGACATGATGAAGCATTATACCGACATGATTACGGAGCAATATCGACAAATAGCCGTTGATGTCAACTTTCTTAAAAAACAACAAAATTTGATAGGAAGTAGATACCCAGATGAGGGTGTACCTTCGAGGTTTAGCTGCAAATGGTGTGGTGGGCAACATTATCTACGAAATTGCCCAAATGTCAAGTGCGACATTTGTGGAAAATTCGACCATTTAGCAGCCACTTGCTAGAGTAAGATTAGTTCTCTCCAACGAGGTAGTCGGCAACCAGGGCCTGTTAATCATCGTGCGCAAGGAAATGATTCCCAGCGAGAAGATGGGCCTAAACAAATACTCCAACGACCAAAGACTACAGTGGAAGAGCTGCCTAGTGGTAGTGGGGTTAGTTTGATTGAGGCTGTGCATGTTAATGAAGCTAAAACCTCTAATCTGCGAGTTGTCCTTACAAGAGGTCAAAAGGGTAGAGAGGCCGACAAGGATAAGCCTGTCGACGGAAACCCTAAACAGGGCGACAAAGGAATGCAAGTTCTGGATCCTGCCATGGAAGGGGGACCTCTGAAGCCCATGGAGAGTAAAGCCGATGCTAAGAAGGATAAGGAGCCACCGAGGAAGAAGGTGAAAGTTAAAAAAGAAGCAATAAAGCCGGTTCAGCGACCTAAAGAGCGGATGGTTTGGCGTGAAAAGAGAACTCTACCGAACTATCATGAATTCGATTTGGCGAGCTCTCTTTGCAAAGTCAAGCCGGATGTGAACCTTTTACAGCTTATTAAGCTTTCCCCAGGAGTACGCAAGGAATTTAGAAAGATCCTGCGTACCGGGTATATTGTAGAACCTTTGGGTATTGCGCGAGTTGGTGATGACTAGTTCGAGCATGCTGAGAAGCATTGCCCAAGGGTTGCAGCCTATGTCGATGGGATATTAGTAGATTATGCCCTCAGAATGGCGGATGATAGTTTGAGACAGCCGGAAGGCTGCATTACTAAGGTCCATGTCACTGTTACAAATGTAGAATGCTTGTTGGATTTTAGGGTGATTCGTTTTACAGGGCGTCCAAGTTACCAAGTATTACTTGGACGACCTTGGATCTTGCAAGCGGACTGTCAAGTGGATATACCCGCCGGTCAGCTGATATTCGGTAGAGGTGCTCAGCGCATGGTGATTGATGCCTATCCTGAGTCCCCCCAGAGTGAAAGAGCTCCTCTATCTTCCACAGAATTGGAGACATTAGAGGATTTATCCACCAGTGAGACATCATCGAGTGATGAGTCCAAAGAGGGATCCACCACGGAAGACATCTATCAGATCACTTTGAACGAGCCGATAGAGGCCCAAGATCGTATAAGAGATGTAGATGTTATCGAGCTAGACCTTGGTATGCTTGATGAGTCACGACCAATCAAATTAGGGTCCATGCTCAGTGTCCAAGAAAGGGAGGACTATGTGTCCCTAATTCAAGAATTCCGTGATATCTTTGCTTGGAGTTATGATGAGCTGAGAGGCATTCCTCCCAGCCTGGCTATTCATACTATTCCTGTAAAAGAAGGCAGTCGTCCTGTGCGTCAAAAAGTAAGGCTTATGCCTTTTAAATTGAGGGACGGGCTGTTTGAGGAGTTACAGAAGCTGAGAAAAGCTGGTTTAATCTTCCCTGTACAACATACAGAATGGTGTTCACCAGTTGTTATCAGGAAGAAGAAAAATAATCAAATCCGATTATGTGTAGATTTTAGAGAGCTGAATAAGCAAACGGTTAAGGATTACTACCCGTTGCCATTCATTGACCAGATTTTGGATCAATTAGCGAGTAGGGAGATATATTCGTTTATGGATTGCTTTGCAGGATATAACCAGATGGAAATTGCATAAGAGAACAAGTTGAAAATGAGTTTTATTACTGTCTTTGGTACTTTTGCGTACCATGTGATGGCCTTTGGTTTATGCAATGCGCCTGGTTCATGGCAACGAACAACAGATAAGACATTCGGTGACATATCCCCTGAAGAGTTGAAGGTGTTTATTGATGACTTAGGGGCCGCCACCGTGAGAGAAAGGCAATTGATCATTTTAAGAAAGTGCTTTGAGCGCTGCAGACAATTTTGTATCAGTCTTAACCCACGGAAGTGCGTTTTTGGCGTACCTTATGGGCTCTTGCTGGGCCATGTGGTCAGTTCGGTAGGAATTGCGACAGATCCCGAGAAGGTCAAAGTCATAGTTGCCATGGGTCCACCACGCACTCCGAAAGAAGTTCATAGCTTTCTATCTTTGGTTGGTTATTACCGTAGATTCATAAACACCTTGGCAGAAAGAACGTTGCCGCTTACAAATCTATTGTCCTTTAGCTGTTTGTTTGTATGGAGCGACCCTTGTAAGGTAGCTTTCGAGGATGTGAAGCAGGAGCTAGTCAAAGCTCCCGTTTTAAAGGCACCTAAAAGAGGTGAGGTGTTCTATATATTTTCAGCCACCATGTATAGTATCAGCTGCTGTTTAGCCCAAATCTGGAAGGAAAAGTGGTAGCATCTGATAGCTTTTGCTAGTCGGAAATTGGGGATTTCATAGATCAACTATACCTACATGGAGAAGTTGTATCTTGCGATGGTCTTTGGACCAAGAAATTCAGGCACTATATCCTCTATGAGAAAGTTGTGCTTTATACGAAGGCGGAGGGGCTTCGATTATTGATGAATAAGCTGCAGCCGCCTGATCATCTAGCGAAGTGGTTAATCACTTTGCAGGAGTTTGATTATGAAATCAGGAGTAAGCCACCAAGGTTACAGGGTATTGTGGAATGTCTTGTGGACTTTGGGGAGCCGAAAGAATCTGTGGCTGAAGGTAGTGACATGGAGTTGTTATTTAAGATAGATACGGCGTCTATTCCCTCCTGGTATGCTCCAATAACACATTATTTATTGACAGGAGAGGCTGGATCTGAACTATCTAAAGCTGAGAGAAGGAAAATTAAGCAGCAGGCGTTAATGTTTGCCTTGATCGGCAGCTACACTATATCGGCAAGGGGTTGATGACATCTATCGCCGATGTGTGATGCTTGACGAGGTGCCATTCATTTTGGAAGAGTGCCATGATTCCGCTTGCGGAGGCCATTTTGCTGGACGACTTACAGCACAAAAGGCTTTAAGAGCAGGTTACTGGTGGCCTGCCATTTTCCAGGATGCGTTTGCGTATGTTAAGAGATGCGATATTTGTCAATGACATGATAGTCGAGAGAATAGGATAAGACCACTCACCCCTATTATGGCGATAGTTCCATTTGAGAAGTGGGGAATAGACTTTGTGGGTCCTATTACTCTGTCGTCGACTGCGAAAAAGAGGTATATTATTGTAGCAACTGACTATTTCACAAAGTGGTCAGAAGCACGTGCAACAAGGAAAGATGATGCTAAAGAAACTGCTAGTTTCCTTTTAGAGCAGATAATATGCCATTTTGGTCCCCCGAAAGAATTAGCGTCGAACCGTGGAACCCATTTCCTGAATAAGGTGATCAAAAGCTTGACCAAGGCTTGGCAAATCAAGCACAATAAAACGACTCCTTATAATCCGCAGGCAAATGGGCAAGTTGAAAGTACCAACAAGCAGCTTGTGGGTATCCTATCGAAAGTTGTATCTGAAAAGAAAGGCGACTAGGATAAGAAGCTGTATGTGGCAGTATGGACATATAATACCACGTTCAAGCGAGCCACTGGCCACACGCCGTTCAAACTAGTTTATGGTGAAGAGTGCGTTTTACCCTTAGAAATTGAGTTACCGACCATTAGATTTGCAATATACCATTCTTTGGGTAATGAGGATGCCCTATTAGAGCGATTTACGACCTTAGCGCACCTAGATAAACTTAAGTTGCAAAGCCTGTTACATCAAGAGGTGGCTAAACGTAGCATGAAACAGTTGCATGACCTAAAAGCGAAGAAGTATACCTTTCAAAAGGGGCAACTGGTTTTGTATTATGATGCACTTAGGGAGCTGTTCCCAGGAAAATTGGAACCTAAATGGGATGGCCCCTACAAGCTTGTCAGGTTAGGGAAGAATAGGTCTACGGACCTATTAGCTGATCTATAGGGAGTAGAGTTTAAGAATAAGGTTAATCTTAATAAGATTAAACCTTATTACTTCTAAGTATGCTAATACAAGGAAAATGCATTGCAGGTCCATGCTAGGAATGATCTGAGACCTGCGGAAGAGCTTGAAGTCGGTTGATGGGTCGGTTAATCCCATATTTGGAGCACCCGTATCTGGAGCAAAGATACCATCAGGGGAAACTCATCTGGTGGAGCAAAGGATATAAAGTGATTGGGCAAGCAGACGGAACCTTTGTGTGGGAGATTAAAGTCTTTTGCCATCACTGTTTACGACTGTTGACGAGTATCCCTATTGAGTTCAATGAAGAAGGTGGGATGGAGCCGTCAGTTCATCCTCTCAACATGCTAAACTTTGATTACCATAATTACGAATAGAGGAGTTCGCAATGGCCGGCTGTGTAAACCCATTGTGGATGTATACATTATATTTTGATGGAGCGTCCAGGGGCCCTAATAGAAAAGGAAGTGTTGGAGTAGTAATCCGAGACCCTCGACGCAGAGTGACGATGAAGTTAGCTGCTTATCTCGGGGTAGGATTCACTAAAAATATGGCGGGGTATAAAGCCTTGATTATGGGACTGCATATTGCCAAACAAGGTGGTATTTGTCGATTGTTAGTAAAAGGGGATTCCCAGTTGATCTTGAATTAGCTAGATGGGACATACACAGTGCGGAATCCCATTCTTTGTATGTATCATCAGACTGCGATGACCCTACTAGAGGAGTTTGAGAGAGTGTCTTTTCAGCTAATCCCACGTTACTGGAATCAATTTGTGGATTCATTAGCAAATCTTTCTTATGAAGAAGATTTCTTCTTTAATTGTGGTCCTAGTCTGGATATTGTTATCACTGATGAAATAGGACCCGGTCGCTTGTGGGGTATGTTATCAGAACATGCAATATATGGCAGACGATGGTTGATATGAGTGATGCAAAGAGTAGCCGAGACTAATCTACCATTATTATTTGGGACCCATAGGCTGATTAGACAACATATTATGCGTACACCTCTTGCTATCTATGCAAGAGGGATGGGTCATAACCTTATGCATTTAGTTTAGGGCTACGAGCCTGTTTTTTTTCTCCTTGGAAAGGAGCTTATTATTGTATATCTAGATTCTTCCAAGGAGGGATGTGTAGGTGCTATTTTGTTTATTCTCGTTAGGCCACGAGGGCCAGTGTTGCGAGGTTTTGAATGCTTAATTTCATTAGGCCAAGAGGGCCGATTCAGTTTTGTAGTGAAGTGTTTAATTTCATTAGGCCAAGAGGGCCAGTTGTTTGTTTAGTGCAGGTGCGGTTAATGGTTTCTTGTTTGAGTCCTGTGCTTGACAGATTCCGTGGAGCTGGAGGGAGCCTTTGTCGCGGCATCGACGTTTCTTGTGGTCCTATCCAGGTGATATCTTTCCTTTATGAGTACTGTGGTTTTTATGTTATATGTGTTTGTGTACTTGTGAAGGGGGGTTTTTCGTTTCTTGTTGGGGGACCGGCGACCAAGGCATGAAGTCCCCGATTTAGGTTCAGTATGTTTGAGGGAGGTCAGAGTAGTCGTTGCCTCCTGTAAAGACATTGTCAGGTATTGGAAGACCTATTTTAGAAGGAAGTCCTAGTGACCCTGTTCTGCTAGCCTGCTAGGCAGCTGTTCTAGGAGTTCTTGTTAGTTGTGATGCAGTTAGAGAAGCCTACCAAAAGAAAATAATGATGATGGAAAAAACCCTGAATATATTAAAGACAATAAAGATTTACAAAGGTGTGTAAAAAGGGGTTCTAACCCCTGCTAAAATTGAAGAAGAAAAGAAAGGAAAATTTATAGGCAGTTGCTCATTGCCTTGCGAGGGCCAGGTAGGTTCGTGGGGACGAATCAGACCCGGGGCCGATGCCTTGTCTTCCTAGGGGTGGCATCTTGCTAGCAAAAAGAAGAATGAAGAAAGGTTGAAGCGAAAATAAAAGTGAGCGTTAGAAAAGGATTAAGTGTCGCCTTGCGAGGGCTTTGTAGGTTCTTGGGTGCCGAGACAGGTCCTGAGGCCAATGCCCTGTTCTCCTTGGGTCACTACGCTCAGCTCCCTCCTTTTTACATGCCCGAGTATGTCAATAAAATAAAAGCCCTAAAAGAAGGAATGTACTGAAAGAAAATACTTCTTGATCAGGCTATAGGAGTCCTCACCTAGTAGGAGCTCCTGGTTGTGTTGTCCTTAGTTAGGTAAATAGTTCAGACCACCACTTAGGGCAACCTCTTTGATAGTTCTTTTTAGTTTGGCCATGTTGGAGCAGTTGGTTAGTGACTAGCTTCGGACCTTTTATCAGATTATGGTAGGCCTACTCCTTGTGGATGTCATGCCTTGGTTCTGTCAGGGGGTAGGGTGAGCATTGTGCTGAGTTTTATTGCATATTTGTTTTGTATCAGCTTGATGCTTCCTTTGGTTGTTTTGTGCAGATCTATTGTGGGATTCGACGGGCTGAGTCGCCCTATTCCGTGGTCGCCAATGAGAGCAGAATTTTGGTGCTGAGAAGTGCTTAAAAATAGATAAAATTACGAATATCAAGGGAAAAAATCTTCAACGTCAAAGGCGGCGGCTCGATCTAGGACGATTTTAAGCGCCAAAGTGCTTTAAAGGCACCCGAGCGACACTTATTGATTTTTTATAATTTTTTAGACTGTCGTGCATGCTGAAAAGAGTTACCGGCCAATGCGAGATGTCAAGCCGGATGCCCAGGATTTTTCAGAGCTCAATTTGGAGTCCGGATGGGGAAATGGCCACAAAATGGTCAAGATATGAAAAGGTGGACACTTGGGAGGCCAAAATTGAGCATGCTTTTTGAGTTTGGACCCCCCCAAAAATTTTATGCACTTTATGAAGCAAAAAACGTGGAGAGAGAATGTGGGATGAAAAAACGTGGAGCAACATGGCGGCCGTTTTTCGTGCCCTCTCATGATGGAGATGGAGTATGCAGGCTGAAAGCAACCCATACAATCGATCATGGGGCTGATATTCCCTCTCTTGGCTGATCTTATCACCTGTCTTCGCCCGTCCAATGGTGGCGTGAATGCAGAGATGGAAATCTAGTCTTTCTCTCTCCTCCCTCTCTCCCCTAAAGGCAGATTCATGTGGTGAAGAAGAAGAAGAAGAATGGATGACGGATGCTTGTCCAATGAAGACCGGATTGCTCCGTGGTGTAAGAGGAATGAAGATTGCTGATTGTGGAATTTCATGAGCATTAATGGTGGCTGGAAATCAGTCCCGAGATATGGCAAATAAAAACCCAAAACCCGCTAAAACCCGTAAAACACGCGAAATATGGAAAAATTGGGTGTTTTTGATATATAAATGGAAAATGTAATAAGACACACCAACTAAATTTGTGTTTTTGCTACAAATGAACCTAAGGGCCACAGCCCATAACTCATTTTGAATTTTTAATCATTTAATATTGCAAAAAAAAGAAAAATAGGGAAAAACCACTAAAAATAAGGGAAAAATGGATTTTGAGTGCCGAAAATTAAGGAAAAATAAGATTCATGTTTGGGGATGTATGGGGGGTCTGAAGTATGAGGTTTAGCCTCAGTTCATCCCTACCTTTATGTTTTAGTGAGTTTTTATTACTTTTCATACAATAAAAATGTGGGAAATGAACCCTAAACCTATGCACCATGCACAACCTAAACGGGTGAGGGGGTAGAGTGTATGAAAAGTGTTTAAATATTGAATGAAATGATGAAAAGCTTGCTGGTTTTTATGCATACCATTTAGATCAGGTGTTAATTTTAAAAGTTAAGAACCTAGTAGCACGAGGGTTTCTCGGTGCTAGGTTCATGCAACGCCGCATATAAGCGATAGTCAAAATCATTGAAAGAAATGATTTCCACATGTGCACAAATGCTAATTTTCTTAATTGTTTGAGCACGTGGACATTCACAATTCACATGAAGCATAAAATGATAAAAGGTATCAGACAATACCTCCTGGATGCATGGCAATTGCTTTTTAGATCGTGACCAACGTTGAGTGGGTAAGGTTGTCCAAGCTGTAGGCTAGGCGTTGGGTCTAAGGGAAAGAAAGTTAGGTAAGGTACATTCCTGGATACGAATAATTGGTACCTTGAGTGGAACTATGTGCGATATTGTGTTATATATATTTAGCGACGTATCGAGGGGCCAATCCCCAAGGTGTAGGAGAGTTGCAGTGAGGTAGCGACAGTCAGCCGTGGGAGGACCTCCTATGTTTGTACTTCGTGCTATTTGGCAATGTGCTGGGACTCCCTCTGAGGAGTGTTAATCGGGTTAGAGTTGGACTACGAGACGTGATACAAACGCAATATGTTTAGGAAGATGATGTATGTGTCATCCACGCTCCTGGCCACGAGGCCGTGGGGTTGTTGAGCGCATGATAGAGGTCCGGCTAGTGCATGAGCCAGTGCCGGCCCATTTTAGGTCCCATAAGTATGTGATACCATAGTCAAGAGTTTCCTTCAGGTATATGAGCACCCGCATCCCAGCTTTCCAATGAGTCTCATGAGGTTTGTTTGAGAACCTGCTCAAAACACCAACATCAAAACGGATGTGTGGTTTGGTGTTATAGAAGTAGATCACCAACCTCCTGTACCTCCCAATGCCTACTAGTGCTGATGTATCCTCAATGGATAACTTTGCATTCACCTCCATAGGTGTAGCTATGTCTTTGCACTTGGTCATGCCAAACTCCTTCAAGATCTCCCATGCATACTTGAAGATCTTTCCTGGCTCTTGCTAGACTTCAATCCCCAAACAATAATGTAGCACGCCTAAGTCTGTCATTTCAAACTCAAAACTCAAAGCCTTTTGAGTTTGGTTGATCATATCTTCATAGTCACCTATAATAAGAAGGTCATCCACATATATGACAATCACTACAGACTTTTTACCATCACTGTAAACGTACAAGTTAGCATATGAGGCACATATTTTGAAGTTTAAGATTAAAAAGAACTTATCTATCCACTGGTACCATGCTCTAGGGGCTTGTTTTAGCCCATACAATGCTTCTTTAGCTTACACACTTTGTTCTCAAAATGGGGGTCTCAAACCCTGGTGGCTGAGCCACGTACACCTCCTCCTTGAGGTCACCATTTAAGAACACTGAATTTAACATCCATTTGGTAAACTGGCCACTGCTTGTGGGCAGCCACTGCAAGTATTGTGAGAATAGTGGTCATTCTGGCAGTTGGAGCAAATGACTCTTGAAAATCAAACCCTTCAACCTGTGAAAATCCCTGGGCAACCAGTCTGGCTTCTACTCATCATATAATTTGTAAGCCTTCTACTCATCATTATAACCCAAGAAGATACATTTTTTGCTTTTTAGTTTTAACTTGTTTCTCTTCTCATCTAGAACATGTGCATAACATTCACATCCAAATTTTTTGAAATGTGAGATAGATGGTTTCTTACCAGTGTAAGCCTCATGAGGTGTCTTTTTCTTGAGATCCTTTGTGTAGCTCCGATTTATAATGTAGACTACAGTATTAACAGCTTTAGCCCAAAAATGGTTAGGCAATCCCTTGCCCTTTAGCATGCATCTTGCCATCTCCACAATGGTGCGATTCCTGCATTCCACAACACCGTTCTGCTAAGGTGTGTGAGGTGTCGTCAATTGACGCTTTAGCCAAAAAATGGTTAGGCAATCCCTTGCCCTTTAGCATGCATCTTGCCATCTCCACAATGGTGCGATTCTTGCATTCCACAACACCGTTCTGCTAAGGTGTTGTGAGGTGTCATCAATTGACACTTAATCCCTTTGCTCTTACAAAAGTCTTCAAACTCCTTTGAGTTGAACTCACCACCACCATCTGTTCTAAGTTTCTTCACACTTTTTCCTATTTCATTCTCAACAAGTTTTAGCCATTCTTTAAACTTACCAAAAGCTTGAGCCTTATCACGAAGGAAGTACACCCACATCTTCCTACTGTAGTCATCGGCAATCAACATAAAATAAGAAGATCCCCCCAAGGCCTGTGTAGGCATATTACTGCACAAGTCAGCATGCACCAACTCTAGAGGAGCCTGTGCTCTATTCTTAATTTACTGTGGAAATGCCTTTCTCTGTTGCTTGCCCATAATACAAGCTTCACATGGTTCCTTCGATTCAGTCAAACTGTAGGTAGGTGAGCAACCATACCTTGCTTTTGCATCTCCTTCAACACTGCAAATCTGATGTGTCCAAACCTTTAATGCCAAATCTTACTTGTGCCCACTCCAACAGTGGCTGTAAGAGCACTTAGCTCATACACAGGCTATTCTTTCTTTCTCCTTTGCCAACAATTTTGCCAGCATTGTCAAGAATTTCTGCACCTATCTTCTTGAACCTCATTTCATGACCAATATCAGTTATGGCAGCAACTGATAATAGATTTCTCCTAATTTCAGGAACATACAATACATCTGAAAGCTTTTTGACTACACCATTTGCAGCAACAAAAGAAATAGTACCTGTACTCGCAGCAGGGCATTTTGCATCATTTCCAACTGTCACAGTGATGGATTCTTGTAGAGGCTGCAGAGAACTATATAGACCTTTCTTGTTGGTCATGTGACGGGAGGCCCCACTATCCAACACCCATGAGTCAGTGGTAGATTCTTCTTGTTCCGAGGAGCACACTTCCTCAAAGGTCACCACGAATAATTCCAACTCTGCTTCAGTCGTATTGGCTGTCTCTTTCCCTTTACTTTTAAGGGTACCATTCTTTTCATTTGCCTTCTTGACACGACAATCTGCGATTGCATGTCCTTTCTTCTTGCAGTAGAAGCACTCTCCTTGAAACTTCTTCTTACCGCCCTTCTTCTTTTTGTCCCCATCATTTTTGGTGGAGGAACCACCTTTGCCTTTTGCATTGGCAGAGAATGCAGCATCTCCATTGTTGCTTCCTTCTTGGGCTTTCAACCTCAACTCCTCCTCCATCAATAATGCACAAAACTCCTCAAAAGTCAAAGCTTGAGGTCTCACCTGAGTATTAAGGGCAGTTACTAGTCCATCAAAATTTTGTGGACAAATCCGAAGACACCTCCGAGCTAGCTCTTCGGTAGTCTTTTGTATCTGAGCGCCAACCATCTGGTCGCGCAGATTGTTAATCCAAGTGATGAATGCTTAAACCGTCTCTCCTTTAGCAAACTTCTCCGCTGCTAGTTGATTCTCCAAGTTTTGAATCCTTGTTTGTTTTTGTGTTTCATACTGACTCCTCAGTACATTCCAAGCCTCTAATGCTTTGGTTGTATGCTAAATCAAAGTTAGAACACTGTCAGAACAGCTTGAAACTAAGGCACACAATGCATCTACATTCCTTCGTTTCCAAGCTCGTAGAAGATCTGCATTCGGAAGAATCATCACACTAGAATTTGATGGGTCGGGGGTAGGCTGTGGTTCTGCGTCTCTCCCCAGCACAGTCTCCAAAAGCTCATAAGAATCAAGGATAGTTGTAATTTTGAAATTCCATAAGGTGTAGTTTGTACCATCTAACTTGCCTTCATTGATGGTTGGTGGATGAATCCTCAGTATTTGAATAGCTCGTACAGCAACACTACCTCATGCACCACTTCCTGATGCGCCAGAACCGCTTCTGGAAGACAACATCGTTTTCTCTTTGCTGTTGAAGCCTTTGCCTCTTGCGCACTCTTTGATCCCTAGAGCCCCCTGGGCTCTGATACCATGTAAAAATTACATGGCGCAACGAACAGAATTTGAGAAAGAGATAGAGAGTACACAACAGATAAGAGGAGAATAACAAAATTTATTTATCTCCAAACAATTGATACAAAGATGGCTCTGTTCACTCGTGCACTTCCACTGTGAAGCTTAGATGGCGATCTAGGCAGAAGATAAGTGAAGAGCTTAAGGCTAGCTGGAACAACTTTGACTGGGTGAAAGATAGATAATGGATGGCTGTGAAGGGGTTTAGCTTTTATAGCTTGTAAAGGGGGTCATGATGGATGACCTTCCATATGCACCTGTTTCTGTTGACCTTCCATATGTACCTCCACTAGTTGGCCAGGGAATATTCTAGGGAATATTCCCTTTACCATTGGCTAGGGCCCCTGATAACTCTCTTACCCCGAAACTCGATGCAATGTGCCTCGAGTTGCTACGAGCTTAACTACTCTGTCTAACCTAAAGATTAGACCCACAACGGTCACCTTTTTGCCATCCAGTCACATAGACCTCATCTGACATACAAGTCAAGACTCAGCCAATGTCTGGGCTCACATATGGCTTCTCCTCATAATGGAGGCCTTACAACTTTGAGCACCATGGATCATTGGTGGCACCTTATGAGGGTGAGACATTGAGCATATCTAACAACTTCTAGTTCTACCAAGTTGGAGAGGCAAGTTCTTGGGCCTTTTGTTAGTTGTCTGTGGCATTAGCCTTGGCAAGGGCTTGGATTGGGATAATCTTTAATAGTGTAGTATTATCCTTTGTATCCTCAATCAATATTTCTTCTACTTTCGTATTTTCAATATCTCTGAATTCGACTTTCATTCCACTGCAGAGGGGAAGATGTTGTATGTTTTGCTCTTCAATTTTATACGAAACAATTGGCTATAGTGATACAACTTTCTATAACTTTAGAAGACACTAGGATCAATCTATCACATAGAGCCCACATTAAGATAGTGATATGTTTTTGCCATTGAGGAATGCACTTCTTGTAAAGTGTGGCTTTGGCAATGAATATCTCTAATTTTTCAACAGTAATAGGAATGTTGCAATCTTCCATTTCTTTTCTTCCTCTTCCATAGTGCCATTGCTTTTATTTTTAGTCTCTATTGATGCTTGTTGATGGTACTTTCCCCAGTTGTGCATAAAAAAATATGGAGCCCTAAGAGGAACACCAAGAAAATGAGAAACTACTATAAGAAAATGTATATTGTCACACCAACAATCATGTTCTTCATACTTTAATCAACCATAAGAAGAAGAAAAAAATACTATGAACCATAAGTCTTCACACAACATCATATAGTGAATCTCCCATGGATTTATCACAATAAATATTCAACATATTCCTCATAGAAACAATTAAAGAACCAAAATAACATAAAGGAATGATCAAATTTGAATGATATTTATCACATACTATTCATATTTCATCATCTTCATAGTGTTTTTCTCAATCTCTCTCATGTAGATACAATGTTTCTTCATAAAAATTGGCTAGCACTCATACACACTCTCTCTCACATATGCTCTCTCAAAATACTACATGAGAATAATAAATAATAACACTCAAAAATCCTCTCTTGCTTGTGGAGACCCCTCCTGAGATGTACACTTGATATGAAGGGTCACTAAAGACACTACAGTGACCTTTTGAAGCTCACTACAGTCACTATCACTCCAATCACTTCACTTCACGTCTTCATTAGCTACTTCTTCTAGTTTCAAAGAACTTTCATTCATCTCTTTCAAAGATTAGACAAATCCCTAAGCTAATCATTCATCCAATAGAACACTCACAGAAGCATATAGAATAATTTTTTTTTAAATAAAAGTCCTATAGAGAACACTTCACAAAAGTCAACATAAAACATAAAAATCATATAGCTCAAACCAAAACCAATTCAGACCATAAAAAACCATTCAATAGACTCTCAAACATTCCTCAAACCATTCATCTACAATCATAACCTCCCAATTTAAAAAAAAAAGATCAAAACAGAAGCAAAACATACCTATCAAAATTAAACAGATACACCATAGAACCAATCAACACATCATATCTCAACTAAAAACCATCACAAGCTTCTCAAACCTACTTAATACATTCCAAAACTCTTCAAAACACTTCCACAATGTAAAATATCAATTAATAAACCACTAAATCAAATAAAAACTACCCAAAAATCCAACAAAAAATAGCTAAAAATACAATCATTTTAGCACTCAACAGTTTGCTAACGCTTAGGGTATCAAGGATCCATAGTATTAGGATGATAACTCCTTGCATAGCTTATATCCTGATTACTGATATCTCAATCTTTACTAGCATTGAGTAAGATTCCAATGGGTTCCATAGCCCAAAGACATTCACCTTAAGAGTGAGTTGGAGGGTTCTCCAAGGCTAAACCATCAAGGTTCCCTTCCATGGCACTAAGTTACCTTAGTCAGGCCATATTGCAAGCACTCCTTCATGCACTCCCTTTTGTGAGGCTTCATCCTTTGACTCATTCTATTTAAGCTTATAAGCGCTCACCTCCTTAGGTTCAAATGTATAGCTGATGATTCCATTGCTGAAGTGTACTTGCTTTCTAATTTGATCTCATTTGGCTAGGATGGGGCAATATGGCCTTGGACCAAAACCAAGATTTGCTTCATCCTTAGCCACAAGCTTCAGTTGGGGGGTTTCAAAGGGCATCCTCATTCTCAACTCTCATCTTGGCTCTAATGGCCTACCTATGTTTCTTGGTGTTTGATTTGACTTCTTTTTCTTTTCCTCCTCATTCTCATTCTTTATCTTTTTTTCTTCTTTTCGACATTCTTTGCGTAGATCTATCTTTTACCCCTTTTATTCCTTCTTCTTTTTGTCTAAGTCTAAGTCATCTTCCATCCTTTCTTCCTTGGCCTTCATGCCTAGATCTAACTTGTATTGTAAAACTTCTAACTCAACTTTCTCGTGCTTCTCATCTTTTTCCTCTAGTCCTAGCTCTCTGCACTCTTTCAATTGATTGCCTCCTCTACCTCTTTCTACTTTCATATTTTTCTTCTTAACTTTCTTCTTTTTGTTTTTTTCTACTTGCTTCTTCTCATCTTAGTCTCTTCTTTCTTTCTCATTCATCTTCTTCCTTGCTAACTCTATCTTTTCTTCTATCTCCTCTTCTCTTCTCTTCTCTTCTCTTATCCTTCATTAAGGCAAAAAACACTTCAAAAAATGCACTATTATTAATCATGGGATTAAGAAAAGGGCCAAAGAAAGTTTGCCACGTGTGCAAGAATATGGTATTCTTGTCTCCTCCTTTTTGGATATAGTAGAGTCTACTTCGTGATTCTCTCCTCTCTTTTAGCCAAAATCTCCAAAGTCTGACATGTTTTGGTAGTCCCGAAGTCCTTATTTACTTATAAAATGTGACAAGGGAGATGATAAATTTGTTGTGAAATTAATAATGAATTTTTTGAAATTCGAGAGCTTTTGGCGCCCCCAATATATTTTCATTAGTCTTCTTAATATTCCTTTTAAGTTCATTTTCCTTTTAAGTTCATTAGTCGGGAGCTTTTGGCACCCCCAATATATTTTCATTAGTCTTCTTAATATTCCTTTTAAGTTCATTTTTCTTTCTTGGGGAGCTTCTTTCTTTGCTCATTTTCCTTTCTTAGTGAGCTTCTTTATCTGAGAATTTAATCTAAGTATGGCATCCAAAAGTCTCATTCTTGATTAATAAACTTCTGCATTGTCTATAGCCAAGGAGTAGACAGAAATTGGGAGCCCAAAACCATTTGCATAAATGATTGGGTTACCATGTTTCCCTCTTGAAAGGGCTCTCACAAGGTGAAAATAAGAAAAAGAGAGGATATAAAACATCACTAGAAGGGACGTATCATTACTTTCAAAATTACGCGTGAAAGGTGGTTTGTCAAAGTGCAACATGTTTACATGGCCAAGGATATGTACTTGTCTCCTAACGAACGTGTTTGCCAGCACACACATCGTAAGTTTTATCTTAAGTTGATAACATATGTGATATTTTTTCATTTAAGCAAGTATTAATATTGAATTCTTGGTTGTAGATATTATTATGTCAATAAGTACTAAATGGCAACCTATGGAAAGCTTGAGTGGAACTTTCAATGCAATTCATAAGGCATTCGCAGATATTATCTATGCTTATGAGACCGTCGATTCTTTTAGTGAGAGAAGAATTTTTCTATATTATGCACAATATGTGCTTCCTTAGAGAGGGTACATATGGACATATCGAGGATTTTCCATTGCCGAATCTCTCATCGCTAATTGGCAGGTTTCTGATAAGGCAATGATGCATAGTTTTAAATTCAAAATATGTCAAGATATTGAAAAGTCCATGATAGCTAGAAGGATCTCAAGAAGAATACACCTTTCATGGTTTATACCCTTACACATCTTTATGGACTGCTTCAAAATAGCAAACTTACAAAGAACAAAAGTATCTTGACTAAGTAGAAATTTTGCAGAAGCAGAACTAGACAACATTATAGGAAGGCTTTGGAAATCTAGAGAGGTTGACCATGAGGGCGACACATGAGCTGTATTGTATGGCCCCAATCCTTGTCTTTGTGTTATAATATTGCACGAAAAACTCTTGCTTTGGGCTTTGATTATAGAAGATACAAACTTAAACTAGGCATTTGGATTCCCTTGGATTATGACACAGATTGCATGCCCTTCAAACTTAAGGTGCGTTATAAAAGAGGAGGTAAATATCACTTCCAATTGGAGTCTTAAATATGTAAGGGATATCTTGGAGATGCTAGGTAATGCATCCCCTAAATATAAGTTCAAAGTAAATGGTAAAACAATTAGAAAAAGAGCTAAACACTCTTTCTCTTGTATGAGTTGCTTGCCTCATACTCCTATCAGACATCCAAAGGCTCTTCAATCTTAGGGAGGATTATTGTTTTAGTGATCGTTGTTGCAGAGGCTTCTGATGTTGCAAATGGCATGACATAAAAAATGAATTGAAAGAAGAGTTACTTAAACTTGACACTAAAATTACGGACGACATGTTTATTGAGGCAAGGGATGCCCTTTCTCTTTGTTTTAATAAGGCAAAGAATGCTAAGAAAGAGTATGTGATTATTGAAGAGGAGGTCCACGGCCTTCAAAGACTGACTTGGAATTTCCAATTTTGGAAGAGAAGAGTCAAAGCATGTTAAAGAATTGGAAGATACCAATGAGGCACAATCATCAATTAACATATGGAATCCAACTAAGCTAGAGAATGATGAAAATCAATTGGTACTATCTCAAATTTTGTAAGATACATTAATATGTTTGATTTCAACATTCATTTGATATTCATCTTTTTTTGCAATTGGAGATTGAAGATTTTGATAACTTCTTGGGATGGGGTAAAGGGACGAGAGCTGGTATTAGTTCACTAAAAGATGTTGCACTTGGCTATTACTTAGCAAGGATTGATCCACATGTTTTCTTGGTATTTCATAACATCTTCTCAAACGAAGCAACATGGACTATACTATGTATCAAGGAACTTAAAAGGCTACTTGGTTTCTCTGGGTTACATTACAATGCACACAAGGTGATGTTTTTGGAGAAGACTATGGCAATTAAGATTTTTAGTTATGGTCCTAGTTTCTCTACTTCTAGAGCAGGATACTTTCTAGCCCTCTCATCTTATGCTTTGGTAGCAAACCAAACTAATATAAAATCAATAGTTCCTACAAGAGAAGAAAATTTCTACGTTATAGAGGAAAGATGCTGGAAGGGGAGAAAGATGTAAAGACTCTTGAGAGCTAGCTTTGTACTTTTCTTTCTTGAAAAATACTATGAATACTCAAGCTTCATTGTCATCTTTAGTATTCATTCTTTGACGTTGTCATCGTAAAAAAAACCAATTGAATAGCTCCTCAAGAGCATTGCTTTTTGTAACTCCTCCTCTATGTCTTGTGCTTCCAAAAAAACTTGTGTGTGATTGATATTGAGATTTTTCCATGCCTTGGCCACTATAAGTTGCTACAGGCCTTGGTCCTCCACAAAGTAAGGCCCATGGATATGAATGATATATTACAAATTCAAAAGAGTAGTGCTCATTTTATGCCATTTGAAATTTTATTGAAGAAAGATTGGATTAAATATTCTCTCTTACCAAATAAAATGTGATAACCTTTTCTCCCCATGCATCCTTTATTGCTTAAACAAGATTTGTAATCGAACATTTGAACTCTTCTGGATACGTGTAGGTTGTTTTTTTTTGCTTGAGGAGCTTTAGGAAGACATTGAGGTATCTCCAAACCTCCATCCTTAGAAATGCAAGTTGTGGTGCACTTGCAATGTTTGTCGTTATCCCACACAACACTCTCCAATGTTCCTAAGTAATGCTCACCTATTTTCTCGTATGGTTTCCTAAAAAGTGTCTAGCTTTTGAGACTCCTGTTGAGACATCAGCCAATACATATCTTTTTTTTCCTGAAAGTGTTGGATCTTTTCTTAAATGAACTTGACCTCCATGAAAATCCATTTTGGAGAGTAATGCCTCATATTTGTTAATACACTCATCTGATAAAGACAAGAGCTTAATTGAGTATGCATAGTCAAGATCCAACCTGAGAAGTTTATAAATAATTCTAATCTCTACATGCAAAGTACATATATGAACATTTGAAAGAGGAATTGAAAGAATGGGATCCCATATATCTTCCTTGTTTTTATTACTCAAATCTATAGAGCCTCTAGTTGGGGCTCTTCTTGCAAGGCACAAGTTGCTCCAACCTTTAGACCCAACACTTTCCATGCAATAAATACAAGGATATTTTGCATTTTTCCCATTACATATTCCAAGCATACATTTGATAGTTTTCAAGTTAGCGCTCATGTGCCATTCCACATTAAATTTACCAACCCCATCAACAACCAATATTTCACCTTCACTTTGAGACTTAATAATGTTTAGAATACCTATATGAGTGAACAACCATTTTAGTGTTTGATGATTCTCCATTGATACCTGAGCTGCACCAACCCACCAAATCTCCATCTCAGACTGGAACTTATGCATTGGTGACCCCACCATTACTGTAGTCTAATACCGTGTTCATGGTACAAATGTTGAATCTTTTCGTCTTTTGTCCTTTTTGAATATGTGCTTCATCTAACTTCAAGGAAAACTTCAAAACATCGTGACATTCCTCTAATGTGAGTCTATACATGTGAACCATTGCAATCTGCACTCTTCTTAGATCAACCCATATATTGTTAAACACATTGTATTCAAAACTAGATTTTCTTTTTGTCTTTTCATATGGCATAGATGCTTCAATATGAACATATTCCCCAAAAACATGTAGAATCTTACGATTCATGGTAGTCCTCGCAACCGATACTCTAAGGGATCAAGGCAACCCAAATCCGGTTATTCTATTACATTTTAGATTTTCAAACCATAATATTGAGATTGCATGATAACCTTTTCAACTAATCCCACAATATCACATGTCTCTATAATTTCGTTTGGTTTACTATGTCCTTTAAGTCCTTGACCAATTCTTTGAGAGTTGGGCCTCTCAAATCCATGTTTTGAGGTGACTTAAGAATCCTCAAAATATCATTCTTATTCATGGTCTCTTTTAAAAGACTGATTCTCACATAACTCTCTCGAATATTAATGCCTGGCATATTAGAGACATATTTCTTTGCAAGATTCAATCTTCTTTTCTTTATTCTCACACACAAGCTAGTTATATTTTTTAATAGTCTCTTTCTTCCTCTGAATCCTATTGGAGTTTTCTTTAAGTGTGCTAGCTTGTCTTGTAAAATAACTTATTAGAATTTTCCAGAACGTCAATCTTATTTGTAAGCTTGGAATTGCTTGTCTGTGCAATAAATTTGCTTTTCTCATTTCATTCATTTGAGCCATGTATGTGTAAGATGCATATTATAACCTTTTACAATAGCCAAGCATCCCATTATAACCTTCCCCAACATATCTCATGTAGTCATGAATATTTAAAAATTTAGGAGATTTACTTGTTGAAGGATCCTTTAGATAAATATTTTCATCCACCCACAAATCTATATGTTTCTTTCCTTGAGTTCACAATTTGTTGGCCTCCATCTCATCTATTAGTACTCAATGATGTATACTTCTCCAAGATGAATAAATTGGATCTAGTTGGATGGTAAGTTTGTACTTGCATGTGCTCACATCTGTATTACTTGTAGAGGTATTGCTAAACATTTTAGCAGATCAACGACAAATGAATCTCACAGTGATAAGAAAGTGAGCACAAAGAAGAGAATGGTGAAAGAGAATGGAGAAAGAGCATGTGAAAAGAAGATGGGAAAGTAGACAAATATGATATAGGTGGAAAATTCTCAAAAATACAAATTCTCCCAAGTTCCAAGACCAAAACGGCCGAAAAGGTGACCCTAACATAAATTAAAGATGAGGGATAATTAATGACTGACTTCTTCAATGAATTCAATAGTCTCTCATTAATCACATCTGAGCAATCAAATTTGGCAATTTTATTATTCCAAAATCACAACTAATCAGCAACTTAATCATGTTCTTAAAAGTGCATTTTTTGAAGCATTTTTAGTCCTAATGTCCTCTATCTTTTCTAAAGTTCCATCTAATAATCCTTTCTCTTTTTCTCTTCTATAATATTTTTATATCTCTTCCCATATTCTAATGATTCTATCTTTCAATTCTCCCTCTAATTCCTCATAGTTAAATTGCATGGAGTTATGTTGTTGTTGGAGCTTGAGTTGCGGGAATCAAGGTGTTCCAAGATTTAGGTTGAGTTCATCCTCTCCCTTCTCTTCTTCTTTAGGTTGTTGAGGACAAGGTGTTCCAAGATCACATCCTCTCCCTTTTCCTCTTCTTCTAACTCTTCTCTCTTCTCTTCTTTTTTACCTAACTCCTATTCTAAGGTTGTTGGAGTTTCATCCCTTGCACAATGAAGTGTTGGCTCCATGCACAAGACTCCTTGGCCAATGTGCTTTCACCTTTCCATCTCCATCTTCCAAGTCTATTTGCTCATCTACTTTCTCATCATCCTCATCATCAAAGGCATCCTATGCTTTAGAGGAGGTCACTATCCTAGCCTCACCCTCAATCTCAATGGGTGGAGATATTTCTTGATTTTGCTATCGAGCATTTCCTCCCCCTTCTCAAACTCTATCTCCTCTAATACTAGTTCTTCTTCAAGTTGGGACCACAACTTGTGGGTATTACGGCTCATCCTTATCACATACATACCTATCTTCATATTTTTTCTTATAGCCTTACTCCTTTAGGATGTTTTCTAACTTTAAATCTACATCCATCTTTCATCCTTCTCCTTTCACATAGTACTCTACCCTTTCTTCTTTTTGAACTTTCTTAGCAATTCTATGGGCTGGCAATCTTCTGGGTAGAACTCTCCTCCTTTAGGGTAATAGTCATTGTAGGGGTATTCTCCTTCCATGTGGTAGTCGTCGATGGGGTATTCTTTAGGGTAGTAGTATCCATCTTCTTCTAGATAGTAGTTGATGGGATATTGATATTTGCCATTGCCCCCTTCTAGCTCTTTTGCTATCTCTCCTTGTAGGTCAATGTTGAGGTCTTGAGCCATCTTGAGTTGCCACAACCTAGATATTTCCCACACCATGACCAACTCATAGTTGACCTCTTCCATGTCCTCATCTAGCTCTTCAGCCTTCCCTTTTAGATTATGCGACACCTTGGTTGCTTTGTGAGTCTTCTCTAACTCCTTGATGGTCTTTCTGTTGAGAAATGTGCAATCACATCCACCATAGCCTCTGTGTAAGGAACAAACAAGGCAAAGAAACACATTGCAAATCAAGCCTTAGACTAGGTCATGTATGCATGGTTGATTAAAACCACAGTTGGTGAATACCATCATCACTTTCCACCTTTCTCCACCTACCAATACCACCTACTGTAAGCCTATAAAAGGCACTCATCCCCACACTCATTTGATCAATCATTCTCATAAGTTTTTTTTTCATTATGCTTGGATAATATCAGTTGTTCTTCTTTGTCAATGCTTATGCTTCATTATGATTGTCTATCTACCCTTCAATGATCCTCCATAGCATGTATTCTCAATATTTTAACACTTTCATGTTTACTTGATTTTTTAAAGCCATAACTCCTTCTTCTTATATGCAATTTTGAGCTAGTGACATAACTTGTCTTTCTATTCAAAAGAAGTGTCCTTCCATAGCTTGAGCTCTCTCCATGTTATCATCTTGAATGGTATGTTGTGCATACCTATCATGCCACAACTCCCTAGACTCAACTGTATTGGCACATTAGGTTCACTTTCAAATTTTTGAACAAGTATCATGCCTAGAAGGGCATTGTGACATGAAGCGTCATGTCATATCATATCATGTTGTGTTGTGGATCATTGCATGGCATTGAACTAAGATCTTCTATGCATCCATGAGCCAGTTTCCCTATCGAGCTAGTTTGGTCCATGGTACACTTACTCTAATACCAAGTATTATGAACCTTCATGTGACTTCAAAGAATTACCTATCATGAGGCACATAAATGGCACAACAGAAAGGCACACAAGATATATCAATAAGGAATCCTTTGTATTCATGATATTGAAATATACAACATTGAGTTATATCTCAGGACTACACCCTTGACATTAGACATGTGAAGGCTCACCACACTGAGCTTAGGGAAGGACAACTCAAGCAATTCTTGAGTGACTACTACTCCATATATAGGTGCATCTACAGGCAACACCTTGGTATACCTACAAAGCCCTTACACACCCCCTCCCTCCCAAAAAAAAAAAAACACACACACACACACACGACAAGCATAAAGAATTTAAATCCACAAAGTGCATGGTTTCCTTGATACATTTTGATCCATTAGGCTATGTGTATATATAAAAAGATTTTATTACATATCATCTTTGGCACATGTAGAGGACCTCAAATGCAGAGAGTGTTATATACTTTGGCTTGCCAACTTTTGAGTAGGTATGGGGCAAAAGAAGAGTGATGGGATAAAACCTATGGAATAAAAAGTGATAGATTTTTTTAATGTTTGTAAGATTTATGAAAACAACATGCCATGTGAATGTAAGATAGCATTAAGAGGGATAAAGGACGATAATGTAATATCCTTGTAAGATTTATGAAAACAACATGCCATGTGAATGTAAGATAGCATTAAGAGGGATAAAGGGGGATAATGTAATATCCTTGGTTTGACTCCATTACTAAATGAAAGAGATGTGATGGCCTTGGCTGTCTTCTTTGGGGGGGTGGGGCGAAGGGGAGGAGACTAGCATGTTTTTCCCCAATGCAAAATGTGGTGCAATTTGTGGGCTTGGTGAGATGCAGCAATCTAAGCTTTTAGGGATGGAAAGGATAAGAAATAAATGAAAAATAAATGAAGTAAGATTCAATGAGCCAATGTTTTTATATTTACTTTCTCTCCTTCTTGAAACTTAAACCCATGATAGGTGTACTTTTTTCTCTTTCTCCTTTTCTCTCACTATAGCATGACTTATGAGAAATGAAATTTCAAAAAAATATTAAGCCTTGAGCCCTTTGGGAATTTAGCCTTTAAACTAAAGGATTTGTGAAAAAAAGTTCCTCTCTCTCCCCCTTAGCATATTGAGAGAAAAGAAATCTCACGACTTGTGCATAGGGAGAAAATAGGATTTGAAGTACTAGCTCCAAGCAAAGGGGGGGAAAGGGCATAGTTTTAACCAATGGATGTAGACCAATTGCACAATGAATAACATAGTAAAGCCTTAAAAATGGGGATGAAGGTGATGAGAGAGGGCATCACACATAAGATATATACATCCTTGATGTTGATGGCTCCTCCAATCAGTGCTAAGCTTTGATATCAATGCTATTGATAATCCATCTTAATCCATAAATTCATGGACTAAAGGAAATTGAAGTAGTACTGAAGTAATGTCTCATTGAAGCACCCATCTTGCAACCTCCTAATTGGACAAAGGAGCTTCATGTGCATATTAATGCATCTATAGAAGGTTTAGGCAGAGTCTTATGCCAAAAAGTCTCCTCAAAGTTGGATCAACCCATCTATTATGCAAGCCGTAAGGTCAGTGATCTCAAATAGAACACAAGAAGAATAGTGAGATAATGCAATATCGTGACCTTAGAGTAATCTTAGAAAATATTTTTTCTACTTAAAGTCTATCAAGAAGCTCATCAGTTTTTAGAAGTGGGTAACTATTCTTTATTTTAACCCGACTCAATCCACAATAGTTTATATAAAGTCAGAGGATTCCATCCTTCTTTTGAAATAAGACTGGGACTCCCCATGGTGAATTCACCAAACGTAATCTTGATCCAACAAATATTTGAGTTATTATTTTAAGTTAATAGCCTCAAGAATTGACATTCAATAAGGTTTTTTTGCTATTAGACTTGCTCTTAACACAAGTTTAATCTCATGATCAACTTCTCTCTTAGGCAGAAGTTTAGTTAGCTCTTCAGGGAAGACATATACAAACTCTTTCATCTAAGAGGGCTCATCATTTGACTCTTTCTCTTGGCTATTCTTTTTGAGCTACATCAAATATATAGTCCATCATTTACTTAAGCCTTCTGCAATGTAAGAAGCCTTGGTCAACTAGATTTTTGGCTTATCATCTTCCCCTTTACTATCAGGCTTGCTCTTAGCCCAAGTTTAATCTCATGGTCAACTTCTCTCGTAGGCAGAAGTTTAGTTAGCTCTTGAGGGAAGACATATGCAAACTCTTTCATCTAAGAGGTCTCATCATTTGACTCTTTCTCTTGGCTATTCTTTTTGAGCTACATCAAATATATAGTCTGTCCTTTACTTAAGCCTTGTGCAATGCAAGAAGCCTTGGCCAACTAGATTTTTGGCTTATCATCTTCCCCTTGTGTATTAATGTAAATTTCTTTCAATTTGTAGAACGAGACTTGGAATTTTTTAAAATTGATATAGGCATCATTGGGGATTAATCAATCCATTCCTAATATATACGCATAGGTGCCCAAGTCCATGTGACTTGAAACCTTGTGCTAATAGGCTCATTACCTAGATAAAATTGCACCTTCCTAGTTTGTTGGTGTGTTGCAGCTACCAAGTTTATTGTGAGGATATAACTTCTTTTCCATTAGCTAATTTCACTAAGAGCTTGGGTGCACCCTATTAGTAATGCATGATACTATTATTTTCTATTTAGACTATGTTAGTACTCTAAGCTACTATTGTGCGAATAATATATGTCAATAGCATATTCTAGTATTGTTTTATGCTAGAACTATGTCAGAAGTCTTATTTGTTAGTATTCTATGTTAGTATTATTCATGGTAGTACTCTTCTATATTAGTACTATGCATTACTAGTCCTCTATGTTAATACTCTTTTGTGTTAGCACAATTATACTTTAGTAATCTATCATAGGTTTCTATTTCAATGCCATGTTAGTATTTGTGCTTGTTTGTATCTAGTTGGTACTCTATGTTAGTTTGTGTTAGTACTACATTAGTACTATTTTAACACTATATTCATAGCATACTTAGTATTTTTTTTGTCAATACTATGTTAGCACTTTTTGTTGTCCTTTAAAAATTCATACAATGTAGTGAACAAAACCTTGAGCAAGAAATGGAGAGTACACATCAAATATGAGAAGAATAGAAACTTCATTCATTACAAACAAACTAGTACAACGATGGATCTATCCATCTATGTGCTTCCAATAATGTGAAGCATAGATTGGGATAGATGATATATGAAAGAGCTTAGAGATAGTTAGAATATGGGTGAAAGATAGATTTATGATGGCTTCTAATAACTACCTTGCGGATCTAGATTTATGATGGCTTCTAATAATTTCATGGAATTAAGATAAAGCTTACTCCTCTTGTCCCTAGGCTCATGCATAAATGCCTCATAGCCAAAGACATGTAAGTGATCACAGCTAGGCCTCTTTTCATACCATAACTCTTCTAAAATTATACCACCCAATGGATTCCTAGGAGACTTGTTGATCAACTGCACTACTATCTTTATAGATTTAGTCCAAAATCCATTAATAAGACTCTCATTGAGAGCATTTTGAGAAAGTCTTTTAGGAACTATCAATAATATGCTCTGAATGATAGTCCAAAATCCATTAAAAAGATTATCATTGAGTGCATATTCATCATGTTAGCCACACCATTTTGAGCAAGTCTTTTAGAAGTTGTCAACTCTCTTTTGATACCATAATAGGCACAAAGGTTTATAAAGACATGACATATTATTCATCGCTATTATGAGTTCTTAAATACTTATGTTCTTTGCCTAATTAGTCCTTTACAAATTCCAAAATTTTTTGAGATTCATTTAACACATTCCTCTTCCTACAAGAGGGTAAGTCCAAACCTTCCCCATGGCATTGCATATGAGAGTGGAAAAATATGAAGCTCCACCTAATGAGACCATAGGCATAGGCCCACACAAATCACTATGAACCAAATCCAAGCACTTTGATCTTTTACTACCATTATCTCTCTTATACAACAATTTTATTTTTACACGAAAAAGTCAATCCTCATAAAAATCAAGATTAGGGAAGTTCAAACATTTATTTCAATAATTGACATGTGCCCCAAATGATGATGCCATTAAAAAATTGATTGTTCAATGATAGCTACAATGTCATAGTTTTTAACCCCAAAAATGTGCAAAGGATAGAAAGTACCATCTTTAGGCCACCCTTTGGCAAAAAAAAAGAGAGACATTTTGCATACTTTCTTCCTTGATCTCCATAGATCATCCTATGAACACAATCATCAAGCTATCTTATACTAATCAATATTTTTGCAAATTTTCCATATACAATCTCCAATCATTGTTAGATATGATCCATACATGGATAATATTTGGAATGCCTAATACACTTTCATTTAGGCATCCTCTCATTTTAGGCCATGTGTCTAGGTGCAGGTGATAAATTTCATTATATTTACTTCTAAGTAATCATTACTAAGACATGGTGCTATAATGACCATGGTCACTCTCATAAAGTGAGGATTCAACTGATTCTCCCATGTACAACTTCAAAAGGAAGGTGGTAGCAAGTATCTTCTTGGTATCCAATTATACTCTCAGGTATGTACTAGATTAAACTCTCTTCGTCTATTGGTGGCAACTCTTCCAAGTACTTAGCTTTGGAACCAATGAAGAGGTTAAGTTAGTTGACATGGAATACAATATGGATCTTCATAGAAGAGGAAAGCTCCAATGGTAGGCCAAATCTCCCACACACTTGATATTTATAAGGGCTATAATACCTATGTGAAAGCTTATTGCTAGAACCATCTTAGAGTGATACACAACTTGACTTTGGTACCTTAAATAATACCAATTCTCCCTCTTGAAATTCCATATGTTCACCTTTCATCAGCATGCAACTTCATTTGGTCTTGAGGCTTCTTGAGGTTGACATTGCATTGTTGAATCAACTCCTACTTGGGCATGAGGGTTTAAGTTCTCATTGAACATTATTATTGGAAGGGGCACCTTGTATCCATACGCTACCTTGAAGGGAGAAACTCTAATGCTAGAATGTGTGGTGTTGTTATAGGAAAACTTGGCCAAGTGTATCCATGAATCCCAATGGAGGAAGGACTATTATTATTTGAAAAATATCATTAAAGTCCTATAATAATACTTTAAGGGTTGATTCCTCTGCTGAATTCTTGGATCGATTTGTGTTATCTTTATTGAGATTCTTATACAAATATTTGGGACCTCTTTCTAAAATCCTTGAGTTTTTTTGTGATTATGAGCTAAGAATATGTTTTGTTTTGGAAATCCTCAATGTGTATAAGCTATCCATTCCACATAGACTCCATATAGGTGCTTGAGAAATCCATAATGTTATTACCTAATCTTCTTAGCCAACCCATTATGAGATCCATCGATACAACATAATTTTTAGCCAATTGTAGATGAACATGTGAGCACATTTGGTTTGCCAATTTCTTCATCACCATTTTCTACTTGGACTTTGATGGATTGCTATAAATTTATGGGAAAATATTTTAATCACTCTACTACTTCTTTATAAAGCTATGAGTGCACCTACTCTATCAATCAATATGTAGACAACTTTCCTATGAATGTTCACTTGTGTATACCCTTTTTCATTGGATTAAAAGGCACTTGACTACCCAGGCTAAAAGTAAATCCATCTAAAGGATCATAAAACTAATCATTTGCATCCTCATACTCATCATCTTTAGCATGGTCATATGCAAATGAAACCTCTTTTTCATCTCCCAATTCTTCAATAATAAGCATGTTATCCAATTTGGCCTTTTTATGAAGGCATTTTGTTGCATTACCAAAAGCAGGTACTTCTCCCCACACTTGAAACAAATATCATTTTCCTTCTACTCTTTGAATAGGTCCATAGGTACCTTGATATGAAGATATCTTGGATTTTCAACTTGCCGATGCTTTGTTTTAAGGATGATTGGTTACATGCCTAAATTTTCTTGTATGGTTTATCAAATTAAATAGAGCATTTTTGGAAACTCTCAAACTACTTGTAGGAAAGTTGGATCCACCTAAAATTTCCCCATTTGGCCTTACTTTAGAATAGTCCTTTCCTAATCCATATGATTGTTGAAAGTTAGTTTCTCTTCTATACTTTCTACTTACTCTTTAGCAAGCTCTATTACTTAAAGAGGTTTGTTGGGCATTAGGCCATCATATCAAGCAATAAACTAAGCTCTAATCCATATATATACTTATGTAGTTATCTCATCACTAACACTTTCCACATATAGAATGAGATTCAAGATTTGGTTGGTATATTCACAAATCACGAGATGCTTTTGTTCCAACTCATACCATCTTGCAAACTTCTCTTTCTCAATGTGAGAGACAAAAACTTAAACCATTTGAGCCCTAAAGGCTTTCCAACTCTCTAGATGCTAATTCTCCTGCTTGACATACTACCACAAAATATGTACAAAGCCCTCCAAACATAGGGTAGCAAAGTAAATCTTTTGCTCATCATTTCTAGGATAAATGTTAAATAAAGACTCAAGCTTTGGTCTCCATTCTTCAAATTAGAGGATGATTTGCCACTATATTGGGATAAAAGTGTCATATCTCTATGTTATGTTTCACTAAAGAAGGCCTCCCCATTTGTAGATTGACCATGAAATCCACTATTTTTATCCTTAATATTTGAAAAACCTCTACCAATTGGCTATTGAAATTTTCTCATTAGAGTTTGACCCATTTGGCATTGTGAATTCAGTCTATAGATGCTTCCCAAATGATTTTTCTTATGTTGAGAAGGCTCTCCCACTTCAAATTGGTGCTAGGAAGGCCTCTCCCTATAATACCTTACTAAGAATTAGAAATCAATAGTTAAAATGGAACCATAGTCTCCCCATTGTTTTGAAAATTCTTCATATTTTACTCCATATGTATATACAGAGAATGTATATATTTGCAAGAAAAAGAAAAAGAGAAGCAAGTTCAGGGTTTTAAAAGGTTCTTGTGATCATGTTCGCCATTGTCTCCCAATTATTGAGTTTTTGAGATTTTTCTAACTTGAGATCTTGCCATGACAACATAACATATTCTTTTTATATTATCACACTAACATGAAGTTGCCCATGAGCCAAGATATTAAGATAAAAATTTTCTTAAAAAGTTATCACATAAGTTAGTTATAATTCAAGGCAGTAGCAACTATTCTCAAAGTTAGTAAGGTATCTAGATAAGCTAATTAGTTTAGTCAAAGATGACAATAATATATTAGTCATTCTAAAGCTAGTAGTAAAGTATAAATGTTAGATATACTAAATCCAATATTTTTAAAATAAAAGCTATGAAAGTTAGTATAATCTCCCCTTATCATTATGGACATTGAATTGGAGTGATTGGCTAATTAAAAAACACCAAAGAATAGCTTGAGCAATGGCCAAGAAACTAGCTAATACACCAAGCTACTTTGGTAAGTTACTCATGAATATATGTGTGCATCACATGGGTTCAAAATAAGGTATTTTTAAAATACCATTTTTATACATTTTTTACATGCAAAAGGGTGTAATGTAAAGGGCTTATTTACATATTGAATAGAAAAGGGTTATGCTTTATTCAAAAAAAATTCAAAGATAAGGATATTTATAAATAGGCCTCGAAAGCATGTGATGTACAGGATATACATATAGTAATGTCCTTGAGCCAACAAGCTACAAAAGAAATAAAATAGATTGTAGAGAGAGAAGGCTAGATCTGGAGAGAGAAATAGAGAAAGAGAAGAGAGGAGGCAAGAAGCCATGAAAGCTAAGAGAGAAAGCCAAAAGATGAAGAGACTATTTGTATTATCATATCATAAAAAAGTAATAAGTCTCTTATGTATTTATTGTCAAGAATCGCGTGGTGGAGGGGGTTGCTCAAGATGCTGCGCCGAATACACACAGAATGCACAAGGAGAAGCTCACTCAAGAGACAAGAGGAGAGATGGAGGCCAAAACGTTTTCTTGCTGATTTCTTCTTCTTCTTCACACTCTTTTCAATGTACACAAAGTATAGATAAGATACAACATAAAAGCAAAGTGGCCTACTAAGTCAAACAATGCATAACCGATTACACTAGTCGACTGGCGCTATAACTATGCCAGCTGTAAATAGGTGTAACAACCTGAATATAATAAGTAATGAGTCAGTGGCCATGTGAGAGTCATAATGACCACCGACGTGCTAAGTGTAGACGTGTGGACCCATCTAACTAGGCGGTCCATCATCCATGTCCACATGTGTTGAGCTTGTCATCTCAACACTCCCCCTCAAGCTCAACTGCATCTCTGCAACTCCAAGTAAGCTTCGAAACTTTTGAAGCTTCTCTGTACCCAATGCCTTCGTGAAAATGTCAGCTATCTGATCCTGTGTGCTGACATACACCAAGTCAATCTCACCTGCTAGTACCTTCTCTCTCACAAAGTGGTAGTGTACCTCAATATGTTTTGTCCTGGCATGGAACACAGGGTTCCTAGCCAACTATATACTGCTCATGTTGTCACAATAAATGACAACTGGACCTTCCACCTGGACATCCAAATCAGCCAATAGCTTTTGCAGCCATACTACCTCACATGCTGCAACAGCAGCACCTCTATACTCAGCCTCTGTACTCGACAAAGCAATTGTAGATTGCTTTTTGCTGCTCCATGCAACTGCTGCACTACCAAGAGAGAACATGTATCCGCTGGTAGATCTTCTATCAGACATACTACCAGCCCAATCTGTATCTGTGTATCCAAACACCTGTACATCTGTACCTGCCTCATAGAAAATTCCATAATGTAATGTGGACTTCACATATCTCAATATGCGTCTGACTGCATCCAAATGTGGCTTTCTAGGTACTTGCATAAACTGACTTACAAGACCAACAGCGTAGCTCAAGTCTGGTCTTGTAATAGTCATGTAAATCAAACTCCCCACTATCCTCCTGAACATAGTAGGGTCTTCTATCTCATCCCCAACATTATCACTCAGCTTTACATTCTGCTCCAACGGGACTGAAAGTGGTTTGCATGCTGTCATACCATACTTGGACAACATATCCAAGCCATACTGTCTTTGGGACAGCCATACACCATCATCACATCTGATCACCTCAATGCCAAGGAAGTACCTTAGCTCACCTAGATCCTTCATCTCAAACTTCATCTTCAAACAACCCTTGACTTCAGCAATCCCACTATCACTATCACTTGTAATAATCAAGTCATCCAGATAGATGACTATGATGACCAAACCTGCATCTCCTTTTCTCACATAAAGTGAGTGATCAGCATCAGAAACATAAAAACCAATATTGACAAGATACTCTCTAATCTTGTCAGACCATGCTCTAGGTGCTTGCTTGAGCCCATAGAGTGCCTTCTTCAATCTGCACACATACGTGGGATGCTTTAAATCTTCATAACCTGCTGGCTAATCCATATACACTTCTTCCTGCAAATCACCATGCAAGAAGGCATTCTTTACATCCATTTGCTGCAACCTCCAACCTTTGGCTGCTGCCAAAGCAATCACACATCTGACAGTTGCCATCCTAGCAACTGGACTGAAGGTTTCATCATAATCTATGCCATATGTCTGGGCATAGCCTTTTGCAACCAGCCTAGCTTTGTACCTGCTAATAGAACCATCTGCATTGTGCTTAATCTTATAAACCCACTTGCATCCAATAGCTTTCTTTCCCTTCAGCAATGATACTAGATCCCAAGTCTTATTAGCCTCTAATGCAGCCATCTCCTCATCCATTGCTGCATCCCAATGAGCATGACCAACAACCTCCTCAAAACATGTAGGCTCAACATCCTCAACTAGTTTCACCATATAAGCATAATGGTGAGCTGCATAACCTTCAAAACCAAATCTTTTAACAGGGTATCTCACCCTGCTAGACTTGCATACCACTGGATCACTCAATGGAGTCTTTGCATCAGCGCGTGCTCTCTGCACACCTGGAGTCCTCATTGAAGGAATGCCAAGCTCATCATCTAAGCTCTCTGAGCCACTGGAGTCTCCATCAAGAACTGCATCAATGCCTTCTGACACTTTATTCTTTCCTTTGTCTTTACCTGTAGTGCTACTAGATGCACCTGAAGATGTAGAGGTACTCCTTAGTCTCCCAGACCAAGGACTACTAGATGATGTCTTTGGTCCACTAAGAGTCCGTGATTCTTGCTTTTCAGCCTGCACATGAGTGTCATGATCATCATCAACATCCAATGCATCACCACTAGATGCATACCAACTGCTCATTTCATCAAAGATGACATCCCTGCTCACTCTGAACTTACATGTGAGAGGGTTGTAACAGCGATACCCTTTCTGCTCTAAAGAGTATCCAATAAAGACACACTTTTCAGCCTTTGGATCCAGTTTCTTCCACAACTAATCTTGCACATGAACATATGCAATGCAGCCAAATACTTTCAAGTGTGAAACATCAGGCTTCTTACCTGTAAAACATTCTTCGGGGGTCATACCATGAACTGCAGCTGTGGGAGTTCTGTTCATAATATAAACAGTAGTATGAACAGCCTCAGACCAAAAATGCTTAGGCATATTCTTTTCAGCCATCAAGGCGCGTGCAACTTCTGCAATATGCTTGTTTTTCCGCAACCCCATTTTGCCGTGGGGTATACCTGCATGTGAACTGTCTCTTTATCCCATGAGACTTCAGAAAATCACTGAACTCATTTGAGAGGTACTCTCCCCCTCCATCTGATCTCAGGCACTTTACTTTCAAGCCTGTTTCTCTTTCAACTGCAGCCTTGAAAGTTCTAAAGTGCTCAAATGCTTCACTCTTTTCCTTCATAAAATATACCCACAGCTTTCTAGAACAATCATCAATGAATGTGACAAAGTATGAACTGCCTCCAAGAGATACATTTTGTGTTGGCCCCCAAATGTCTGTATGTACAACATCAAGAATATTTCTGCTTACATCTCTATCATGTGAAAAAGGTTGCCTTGACTGCTTACCAAACTGACATGCTTCACATACCTTTTGAAATTCTGCAACTCTAAATGTAGGCAAACCTGTAACCAACCCTTTGGACTGCATTAGTTTCAGTCTTTGTACATTTGCATGTCCAATGCGTTTGTGCCAAATTTCAATGTCTGCAACAACACCTTTTCCTTTGGCATACATAGCAGCATTCATAGTAGGAATTCCAGCATCTAGAGTGAACATACGTCCAACTCTACTTCCCTTTGCTACCAACCTGCACTTGTCATTGAAATCTTCTACAAAGCAGCCCTTTGCATTAAATCTGACTTGCAGCCCTTGCTCTACCATTTGACCGACTGACACCAAATTCTTTGTAATAGATGGCACATGTAATACATCTGAAAGACTCTTTGTCTTACCATCATGCAAGGACAAGGGAACTTTTCCAATGTGTGAAATTGGGTGGCATGAGTCATCACCCGTCTGCACATAACCTGCATTCTGCAAATCCTGCATCTCTCCAAACCATTCTGCATGGCTGGTCATATGATTGGATGCACCTGAATCGACATACCAAACATCTTCATGTGTTCCCTTTCTTGTAACAGCATTCAGCATATGCTGCATAACAAACATACGTTCATTTTTGTCTTCATTCTATCGTGAAGAGGATGCATAGTTTCCTTGCTGCAACTTACCACTCCGAATATCATCTTTCTTGGCATAACATTGGGCTGCAATATGACCTGTTTTGCCACAGTAGTGGCACACAATACCAGAGTTGTTAGAACCTCTGTTCTGCCATCCACCTCTTCCTCTAAAGCTCCCCCTGCCTCTAAAGTTACCACGACCTCCTGAAACCTGCATATCGCCAAATTGCTGATTCAGTCTGTTTTGTTGGTTGTCACTACCACGTCCTGTACCACGGCCTCTTGAAGAGAACCTGCCATGTCCCCTTCCTGAACTGGAGTAGAAAGCTTGGACCTGTTCACCACTTCTTTCAGATGTCTCACTCTGCATGTTGATCTCTTCAGTGATCATAAGGGAAACCAACTCATCGAAATCTGGAAATGGCTTTCTGACATATACGGAAGTTACAAAAGACTTCCAAGCCTTTTCATTGTTAAGTCCACCCAAGGTAGACGACACCAAATCATCATCATCGGGCATTGCATCAATCGCTGCCAATGCATCTGCAATGCTCCTTACCTTCAATGCATACTCATTGATAGACATCTTCCCTTTCTTTAATGTATTCAACTCTTGCTTGAGTTGAATCTTCCGTGCCTTTGTATTACTGCAGACAACCAATACATGAGCTTTTTATCCTTTACATTCCATTCCTTCCGTGCCTTTATCTCTTCTGCAGTTGGAGGATCACTCACCTCCGGCTCCTTTTCTTCACCTGAAACGAACTCGTAGAGGCCTTTTCCAATAAGAAAGTTTGTGACACGGAACTTCCATGAAGGGTAGTTGTTCTTGTCGAGCTTCTCAATGATGGGGCTTCCACTGTTCTCTGCCATTATCACAAGAATAATACCAAAGAACAAGCAAATCTTCTGCTAACCTCGACCTGTAGTGCACAGCAATACACTAGACAGCCTTTTTCACTGTCTACTCAATAATACATGCAATCTGCAACTTGTTTGCAAATAAACCTTGTGTTTACTCATTGGTAAACACCTTTAATCTTACAGATCTAAAATCTGTAACCTGCGCACCCACTGTCGGTCGATACAGCTGAAGTCACAACGTACCCTGAAACTGCTGTCCGCAACTTGCGGCTCTAAAACGGGCCCTGAAACGGCCTCAAATGCCCAAAATAACTACGGAAAGGCCCTAAAGGGCTCAATCTGCAGAATATACAGTGCTCTTTGCGCACACCAAATCTCACTGCAATCTGAGATTTTGGCTCTGCCCTGCTTCCGGTGCCCCCACAGGCACTATTCAAGAGAAAGAGTGGAAGGATGGGAGAGCTTCTTACCCGTGGCTTGCTTGCTCGAACCTTGCTTCTTCCCCTTTGCTTCAACCTTCGAAATCAGTCTCTCTCAGTGGTGCGGCTCTGATACCAGGTCAAGAATCGCGTGGTGGAGGGGGTTGCTCAAGATGCTGCGCCGAACACACACAGAATGCACAAGGAGAAGCTCACTCAAGAGACAAGAGGAGAGATGGAGGCCAAAACGTTTTCTTGCTGATTTCTTCTTCTTCTTCACACTCTTTTCAATGTACACAAAGTATAGATAAGATACAACATAAAAGGAAAGTGGCCTACTAAGTCAAACAATGCATAACCGACTACACTAGTCGACTGGCGCTATAACTATGCCAGCTGTAAATAGGTGTAACAACCTGAATATAATAAGTAATGAGTCAGTGGCCATGTGAGAGGCATAATGACCACCGACGTGCTAAGTGTAGACGTGTGGACCCATCTAACCAGGCGGTCCATCATCCATGTCCACATGTGTTGAGCTTGTCATCTCAACATTTATATACCCAAGCCAACATGGCTAAAATGCATTTATATCATGTATTATAAAAATAATTATCCAATGTTCCTTTCATTACATTAAACTATATAAAACATGTTATAAACAAAACTTACTATTAGTTTATGTAGAATATTACACAATAAACCTTCTTATTCTCATGAGGTTTTTAATTGCATAACAATTTATAAACCTTCCTACTCTTAGGCAATGTTCACTTTTATATATTCGACCCAATAGTTGATAATGACACATTTATAATCAAGCACCATTGAGTATATGTGATATTCTCATGAATATGCTAGATAAAGATATACAAAGTGTCATATCCTCGAAATCACTATCACACTTTAGTCTATGATTTTCCACCCTTTGGCTTTACTAGGTGTTGTATATAAATACATCAAATAATTTCTTCAATCAATATATGAAACCAATTGGTACAAATTGTCCTCATGCCTAGCTTGTGCCTGATTGCATTGCAAATATTGAAGTGTGTGAGCCCTTATGTGACAGCAATCATGTATTTAAGATTTAGAATTGATATTGCTAATGTTGAAAACTACTAATGTATGGGACCATGTTTGCACTACATCCACCAAACATCATTCTACTACTAGTACACGTTGTTGTGATGATATGAAGGTTTGAACATATTAAATGATCCAAGTGTGATGTATCTCAATTTTTGTTTTGTGATTGGTGACTTTGTGTTAAATGACAAGAATGCACTTCTTTTAAGGTGCTTTTGAGTTCTTATGCCATGAAGGAATTTGAATACTAGTAGAAAAGATTGTGAAAGGTTCATGTTTGAGAGCCTATCTAAGGTATAATGCTTTTGGGCATCAAAGTCTTGACTAACGATAAACATCATGATTGTAAAGCTAAAGCCCAAAATATACAAGGTCAAAACACAATATAATTTATGTTGAAAAATATATACATATCTTATGCTTCACACTTTCTAGGACACTTTGCCGGTCATGTTTTTGATAGAGAAAGGGCCCAATCTAGAATATGTACTACTCTTCTAATCTGATACTTGTTTAATGCCAGCATGCACTTAGGAGAACTGGCTTTCTCATTGGAAGACATTGGCATATTGTGGAAAAGTTGGATATATATATTAAATGCCAGAATGTGTTCCTTTGTTGCATTATCCCAATTTTTAGTATAACATGTGGGTTCTAATTCTACGTGAATTTTTTAGCCACTATAATAGTCTTAAGATTTGACATTCAACTATTAGCATGTATTTTAGTTTTGAAATTGTAATGGAATATTTGCAATATCAAGACAAACATTTTCCTACTTGGCTTTTAAGTGCAATGCTATTATGATATTTAGATTGGCAAGATGTACTTCACAGTATAAAAAGAGGTCAACTTAATTAAAAATTTCTTAGTGAAATATGGTATGATAATAGTAGGATTTAGTTTATTTGGATTACAAATTCTAATATCTAAAGAATGTTTGTAGCAACATTTTGTGAATATGACACGTTACCATATATGAGTTAATGAGTGTAATTGAAGTATTCTTATCTATGCAAGGGACATGTTCTAAGAACTATTTTCAAGATTGACATTTAACTTTCTAGAGAGGAAAACCAAAAAATAAATAGCAACCCAGAATTACATTAGTGTGCATTCTTGAAAGGGTAGCACAAGCTTATCAACCATAGAAAATATTTGATATGGAGTTGCATCTAACCTTTTTTTTGACATAAAAATCTTAAAGTGATCAAAGGAAAAAGGGGAGAATTCAATATTAGGGCAAGGTGCAATTAGACAATTATCTGCTCCATTGAGGTTGGTTGAAATCTCATGTATCTTCCCTTTTAATTCTTGAGACCCTTCCACAAGCTTCTATATAAGCCTCAATTCTCGTAAAGTATCATAGAACATTGAAGGTTGCATCTACAATGTTAGACATCATCAATAGAGGTTGGGTTCACCTAAGAGGGTAAGGGTTTCCTTGAAAGTTAAATCACTAGATCCTAATTGAATTCAAAAGTTACCCATGAAAACCAAGTGAGGTAATGACACATGCTCATTAAGCTACATCCTTTAGTGAAGATTGTGGCATATTTCTTTTCTCATTCAACCTCATAGATGAGTTGAATCAATGTTATTCATAGCTTCTAATGAGGCATGTAGTAATTGATCACGTCGTGTCAACCACTTCTATTATTGGTTATGTGGAAAGAGAATCCCACCATAACCTTTGTAGGACTCTTACTTGTTTATATCTCTTGAGATATATTTTTTGCCTCTCCCATTCTTTTATTGTTATTTTATATATGTATTATTCTCTCTCCGTCAATTTTATTTCTTTCATTTTCATTAGAAGTTGTTCACATCACCATAAGTTTTTGGGTTTTGGATGGTCACTCCAATTGTGGAATCTTTCCAATGAGGCATGCAATAGTACAAAGAAAGGGGAGTGACCTCATGGGAAGGAGACATATTCTTTCCATTGATTCATGTCTAATATTATGTATCACAAGTTTTTGTAAGTAAGAGATTTAAGATAGAGAGATCAAGTTGTAATACTAACATGTTCATTGAAAAATGACTTATTTTATAATGTATGATAACAACCTTATTCAATGGAACTCATGGGGAAGGAGAGTATCTCATGCCCATCTTAAGGAATCAAGTTTTTTTTTTATAAATGCCCTCATTAGATTCTTATTTGCACTGTTAGTAAAAAAAAAAAAGGTGTTCATTTGGTTGCATAGAATTGTCAATAAGTGCATTGATTGGTGTTGTGATGGGAGAATGATGTCATCAACCCTCTTAAAGATAGGGTGATTTAAGAACTTAATGATTGCTTTGCACTGAATTACTTGTTACAACTATGAAGCATGGTAGGTGTCACATTATTTATTATTCCAAATACCAAAAAAGAGGCACACAAATATATGCATGATGCAAGTGACCCTTTTCCTACCATATGGAAATTGGAAGGATCCAAGGAGCAAGGTATGAAATTACTTCCTTGTACAAGTAGTCTATATTTAGAGAAAATCTAGTCGCAAATATATGTTATTCAGATCTATATATTTTCCAAGACAAAAGTGTTGTGGAGATCAAGAAACAAAACAATGTATAAAGAGAAGAAAACAAAACTGTCACATGTGCTAGTGAGCTTAAGTTAACTTGAAATTTCTAGTTGTATTGAGAGTCCACATCAACCATTATAGTAGCCCAAAAAATCCAATACATGAAGAGAAGAAAACAGAACCACCACATGTGCTAAGGGAGCTTAAGTTAACTTGAAATTGTTAGTTGTATCAAGAGTCCACATCAACTATTATAGTAGCATATATCCTTATAATATGACACATACTAATGAGCTTAAGTTAGCTTGGAATTACTTAGTGTACTCAAAATGCACATCAACTAGTAGAATAGCATGTCCTTATGACTAAATTATGCTAACAAGAAAAGTTCAAGTCTTGGATGTAGGTTTGCATGGTTCTAAAGGATAACAATCATTGAGCCTTATTTTTATTTTTTCTATAATGACAATGAAAAACATTTTTCTAAGAAATAAACATAAGTGTCAAGAATCCAAAGTAGCCGATTTTCTATTAAAAATTTTCACATGAATGGAAATTCTATATTCAAAGTATTAAAACTTGCACCTTTTTTACGATGGCATGCTCAGGTACCTTTTGCATCTTATTTTATAATTTCAATCTCATCTTCACAACTAAGATTTATGGTAGCTATTGTGCCTCATCAAGTACTAAAGGGGAATATCATGAAGGTGGATTCACCCCATGACCACCTTATTACACTTGGGGGCAAGGATGAATGAGATAAACTTGCACTCTCCATATAAAACTATGACAAAAGGGGGTCTAATGTGGAGATAAAAAGTCTATCCCATGTGATTTATAGCCTAAAAATGAGAATCTAGTCACAAGTCATGAGATTGCTAAACTTCCTATTTTTTGGCTTCCTTGTAAGCCTTGGCTTACACCATGATAGAAGTTTGAAAACCTTTATTTTCAACATGAGATAGAAAAATGCACTAAATTATTATAGGAAAACATCACACAACTCAATTTTTAGTGTGAATTTCCAATCTTAAATTGACAACCCCAATTGTAAGTAAGATTAGACTTTAAATTTTGAGGTCAAGTTTTAGGCAATTTAGAAATCTACCATGGGGAAACTATGGTTAAAGTAGATTAGACTCACAACCCCAATTGTAAATAGATTAGACTTTAAATTCTGAGGTCAACTTTTAGGCCATTTAGATATCTAGTGTGGTGAAACTATGGTTAAAGTGATGGTCACTCTCCATGGTACTTGGAGAAAGTATACTTATCTAGAAAATGAGTATACAATATTCTCCTACCGTGTCATTGACTTGTCTACCATGGTGATGGGTTGGGCCTCACATGTCCAATGCATGAGAAGGGTAGTAATATACATGCTTGTGTCATTGTTGGTGATGGATTCATTGTTAGTTAGTTTGCTCGATTTCTTTACAAAGAAATTGAGGGTTTAATCCTCACATTTACCATACCAATTCATCTTCTAATAATTAGAAGTGATATCTCTTAGGGTCAATACTAGTAATGCTACTAATTATTCCAAATAACATTGTGCTTAGTCAAGAGGGTTGATACATCCATGGTAGAACTAGTTAAGAAAATAGTAAGTTAGCCTTAAGGGAATCCAAGCATTTAGCCACTTTCATGATCCCATATGAGAACTCATTTATCAACATCTCTAGCTCCTTCTTACCTTAGTAGGTCATCCTTTTTGCTTGCCTATCCATTAAAACTTTAAGTGCCTTCTAGTAGTTATTAGTATAAGAAAAGATGGGCCATTTTGGATTAGGAAAATAATGTAAGAAGTTGGGAAGAATAAGGATTTAGTGTGTAAATAATATTGATACCATATCACACTAACATAGGTATAAAAGGAGGGAACATGTAAGTTTTCTCATCTTTTGACACACTAATACATTATTGTCCTTCTCCTCATTACCTTTCTCTCAGCTTCAATGGCTTCTTTCTCTTTTCTGTCTTTTTCTCTCCTATTCTAGCCTTTCTCTCTCCTCATCACTCCCTTTCTCTCACTTTTGCACATCATCATCTCTCTCTTCTACAATCTTCTCTTCTCTTTCTCTCTCTCCAATTCACTTTTTGACAAGTGGTATCAGAGCTTTGGTCTTTGATCCATTTTTCTCTATTTCAGTCCAATTTTTCTCCATTAAAAACAAATTCAGATAAGTACTATAGGTACTTGACATAAATAGTGACTAGCAGAGGTTTGCAAGACATCCATAGCTAGATGAAGACTATATCAAGAGATCTTCAAGGATAGATATGGTGGTGGAAGGCTAAAATAGCATCTCATCATCAAATTTTCATGCAATTTTGAGATAACTTTGTCAAATGGGAGTTAACTTGGCTTAGAAGGGAGCTTCTATTTCTCTCTCTAACAAGCTTTTGGCTAAAGCTTCAATGGTGGCTGCTAAGAAATCCTTCAAGCTTGTTCTCTAGTGACAATTTATTTCAACCCAACCATCAAGCAACGATTATTTATCTCCTACACATTAGATAGAGCACCTATGTGAACCAGTTGATGCAGAGCGTGGACTGGGTTGCTGCTACCCAAAATTTGCACCAAAAAATGTGTTGATCTTCCTGGTCTTTCTTCACACTTCTCCTGTTGCAAATCTCTTCCAGATTGGCTGGACATTCTTGGCACACTCAGTGAGGAACATCTTCAACAAGTTTCAAAAAGATTTGAGCCCTAGTCTTCCTTCCCCTTTGCTAAAAACCCTAAAACACAATAGGGCAGCCATAACCACAGAACTAGAAGCTTAAATTTCTTCAATCATTGGGCATTCCTAACCTCCAAGGCTTCTCTACCGTTTGAAGCTGAATGGGTCCAAGATTGAAGACATTGCAATGATTTCAGCCAATTGAGGAACTTGAAGGTCATATTGAAGGTTTATTTTGGGGCTTTTCTTCAAGAGACTTGAATCTTTGACATTCCAGTGTTCAAGCTAGGATAATTGATTCTTCATGGATTCAATCATATTGGAGCTTGTATGGGCTAATCTTATGGATCTTTTAAGATTTATGATGGATTCATGGTGGATTATGGAGGACTTTTCTATTATTTGGATTGGAGTTGATATTAATCATCTTCTTCAAGCTTAATCAAGATATTCCACTTGCTTAATATCTAAAATCTCTCAATAACCCACTTGATTTAGCTTTTCCACTTGTTGATGAGATTATTGGTCAATTAATTCTCTGAATCGATCAACAGATCATAGATTAGTGTTGTTTCTATTAATCATAGCCTATTACATTAAATCTCAACATTTATTTCAATCTTGTTCCATCATGGATATCATTTACAAAGTTTTGATACATAATCTTGACTTGATTAGCTAAATTCCTTTACCGAAGATTGAAATATTGTAAAGGGTAAGTACTAGCAATCAGTGAGTCTCTGAATTGCATTGGTAAGACCCTCTTCCCATCCAATTTGTCAAAATTTCCATCCTATTGCATTTCATGAAAAGGGATGAATGGATATCTTTGTAATGCATCTCATGCTAATTGATTAGAGTAGTATGCTACTACCATGTTGATATTCCCATCGGGAAAAAAGGTGGATGTGAGGGGAGATAGTGAGACAAAAGAGAGGTGACCCTCCCTCACTATTAAAGATCTCAAAGGGGTGCAACCAACCGACTCAGGGGGGAGGGGGGAGCTTTGTCCAGCTCCCAGTGATTTGAAGCCCATGTAGGGAGCCTATCGTGCCATTTTATCCCTCACACAAGTACAACAAGTGGAGAATTGAAGATTGTAGCGCTTTCAAAGACTCAAGTACCTTCAAGAGCAAAACTGGGTAAAACAATAGGGACTTTACAAGACATTGCAGGGTATTTATAGGTCTTTACAATACCAACTTCATTATTGAAGTATAAGTGTAGGTACTATAGTCCGATTCAGCCTCCTACAAGGTTTGGTAGCCATTTGGAACCACCATTTTATCCTTATAGGTGGAAACATGATATTTATAGGTTGAAACAGGATGCATGCCTGGACAGTTCAGACTTAGAGATGGAATTGCAGAATTTTGTCTTAAACCTGTTATAACTTGCTATAGCTAATCTTAAAAAAGGCATTGTTAGCTTCAATTTGAATAAAAAAATTTGGGAATCAAAGCTTCCTAGCTCAAGTTATAGCCAACTTTCTGATAGGCGGTACAAGATTGCACTACTATGGCAGGGTGGCATAAAGGCAAGAATAAGGCCTAGGATGAGTGTATGGAAAAATTAGTTCACCTCAAAAGAGCCCTAAAGAGCCTCAAGTGCATGGATAAATCAATACACTCAACAATACCATGTATGAACATGAGAATAGGCATTCCCAACATCATATGGAATTATTATCAAGAGTGGAGCATATGGTATTGTCTACTAGTCAAACAAAGTCTTCCATTGAGAAGTTAGTGGATTCCACTACGCAAACAAAAGCTTCCATTGACAAGTTAGTAGAATCTAATGCTCAAATAATGGCTCAATTATCCCAATGGATGCAAATGCAAATGGATCCAAAGAAGCAAAGGAGAAAGCTCATTCAAACAGTGAACCCTGAGTCCCACTTCAGCCACATAACCAAAATGGTGAAGGTCATGAATTCATTGGACAAAATGGTATTCCAAATAGACAATATGAAGAAAGTGAGACTTCACAAAGACATGATGACTATTTGGGTAGTCTAAATGGTGCCAATTCCCAAGCTTTTGGTCTAAATACCCAACTTCCTAGAGGTCCTCTACCAATGGGAAGGTTTCATTCTGGTTCTTAGCCACCTATTAGGAGATTTCTATCTTCTTTTGGGGGTTCCATGCCCAAAACTCATGACCAGTCTATTTTGGGGTAGCAACCCTTCCATGAAAGAGAGCTAAAAGATAAGATCAACTTAGCAAAATACAATGGTCAATCATCTTCACCATCTGATCTAGAGGAATGGATTTCCAAATTGGAATCTTACTTTGATATATTTCCTAGAACTCATGATATGAAGATTCATTTTGCTTCCTTGCATTTGGAGGAATTTGTGCATACTTGGTGGAGATACATTAAGAATTCAAGACACTTATGGTTGAGGTCTTTGTATCTCTTGAAAAATAGAAATTTGCATGGAGGTGGTATGGATTAGAACAAAGGGGCCTAAGTGTAAGAGAGTATACTAACCAATTCCTCAATCTTACCATGTATGTAGAGAGCATTAGTGATGAAGCTAAAGTCCAGAAGTAGATGTATATGGTTTAGAGCCTTTCTTATCAATTGATGTTATGGCACAAAACCCTACCACTCTTTTCAAAGCTATTAAGCTTGCGGTGTTGAGAGTGAAAAAAGACTGAATTTTTTACTGATTTTTGTTGTTTTTGAGGTCTGAATGATTGATTTTTGATGGATTTAGAGTGATGTATGGTTGTTAATGGAAGTATTTGAGAGTGTTTTGGATGATATTGATTATGTTTTGGAAGATCATGATGATTCTCAATAGAGATATGAAGCTCTGTGATGTTCAGATAGGTTGTGTTGAGGTTCTGATTGGTTATGTATACCTTTTGTATAGCTTCTGTTTTGTTTTGATTTTCTTCTGTATGAAGCATAGATTGATGGTTGATGAATATTGAGATCTTTTGAAAGTTTATTGAATAGGTTTTGATAGTTTGGAATGGTTTGAGTATGATTTATGAGGTTCTAATGACCTTCTGTAACCCTCTATAGGCCTTCTGTAGAGCCTCTGACTCTGCTATGTCTCTGCTCTGTAACTGTTTTGTAGCTGCTCTGGTACTGTAATGTACTGTTCTGTAGACCTTCTATAAGTGTTCTGTAGAATGTGTGGGTTGTTGAGATTCAGCAATCACACTCATTGACAGCCTCTTTGTTTGGAGCTTTAGGGCCAAGGACATGCAGGCTTACCTATCCCATATGCACAGTGGTGCCTACTACAGTTTCCTACTTTCCTATAAAGCATCGTACTTTCTTCCTTTTCTTAATGCAATGATAGTACTCTTTTCTTATCAGTAAAGTGTCAGTGTCATTTTCCACATACACAAGATTGTGTTTATGAGTCCAAGTCTCAATCTTGGAACCTAATTCACTTGTGTAACAAACAGTGTCTTTGTCTCCTCCATCATGAGTTTACTCTTCTCCTTCCATCCACCATAACTCACTGCCATGTCCTAGATCCTGCTCACTCTAACATGGTATCAGAGCGTAATTGGCCTAGCTCATTTCACTACTCTCTCAGCTCATCTTTGCCTCAGTCTAGCTCAATGTCAGCTCATGACTCCATTTTCAACTAGACCTTCATCTTGATGTTGTCTGCCATAGCCAAACCTGCACCCTGCCTCCTTGGAGCTTCTTGATCTCCCTCCATAGTCAATATTTCAACATGCTTTCTTTTGGAGATATCTTGCCTAGGTCAGGGCGCAACCTCCTATTACATCACAGTTCAACATTGCGCACATCAGAAGGCAGCATTGCAGAAATTCGAGCTCGCTGTAATCTCTACGCCCGTTTCCAGTCCATACATGGATTCTCTCTCCACGCTGTGTGATTTACTCTGCGCGGCCATAGGTCTTTGTAAGCCCATGTCCTAAGCTACCTCCAGCTCGATTTTGACGTCGGATGATTGTGTTTGTGGGCTGCTGTATAGCAGAAAACTCAGTCAGGCTGAAAACCCTAACTGTGGGACACCATAGCCACAAGTTTAAAAGCTTCATCTTTTACTTCATTTTCACACTCCTGACACTTAACCCAAGCCTTTGCCACTCTAATCCTGTGTGTTACTAAAATTCCCAGCAAGATTCACCACTCAAATCATCAAGGAGGGGAAGCATAAAAGAATCATCATCAGCATCAACATCTAGTATCAATTATTCAAGATAGTATCTCTTGAGTGTTGATTAACACTACCTTCACTTGTGTCTTTTGACACATTAAGATTTCAACTCTGTGCTAGAAAGTTTCAGAAATTTTAAGCTGATTCCATCATGGAAATGCCAAGCATGAAGTCTCTTGGGTGGTTATCTGTCATAAAGAGTAACATTACTCTTGTTGCCCATTTACATTGCATGTAAGACTTGTCTATCTTACTTGCAGAAAGACATGGAGTTGTCTACATCAAAGATTCAATCAATGAATCCATTGAAGATTTGAAGACTCAAGGAAGAAGATACAAACATAATATCCATTGACACTCATCTAGTTCTCTTAGCACTTGTGTCTTGTGACACAACCAACTCCTCTGCTCCTACAAACTGAGAATTTTGGAGCTGATTTGCTGCTGATCTTGCAACCTCAACATGGGAAAAGACTCTCCAAATGCTCGATTCAAAGGAGTCGGGTTTCACACTTGGCAAACCTGCATCAAGCTCATCTTGATGAAGAAGGGTCTCTGGGCCATCACAAATTGCAAAGAGAAGAAACCTCGGGATGCGGACCTTGCAACTACTTGGCAAAAGAATGATGACAGAGCCCAGGCCATTATCAAACTGGAGCTAGACGACAGCTATATCCACCATGTGGATAACTGTGAGACCTCACAAGATACATGGAAGAGACTTGACACCTTGTTCGGTGCACAATCTAAATCATCAAAGTATGGTCTCCTGATTGAGTTCTTTAGGCTTGAAATGAAGTCCAGCACATCACTTGCCACACATCTAAATTACATGGAAGGACTCCTAACCCAACTTGCAGGAATCAACATTAAAATGGACGAAGATGTTTGCATCGGTGTTCTACTTAAGAGTTTGCCTCCTGAAGATAATAATGTATCAACAACTTTAATCAACATGCCAAATCCTGAACTTGTTGATATCGAGGCATCACTGTTAGAAGAGGAAAAGAAGCTAAAAAATAAGGAAGAACCAAGTACCTCTAGAGATGAGCATGCATTATATGTTGGCAACAGGTACAAAGGCAAGAAGGATCAGCTCTTCTATGACTTTTGCAAAAGGACCGGACACACCGAAAAGTTCTGCCACACAAGAAAGAGGTCCCAAAAGGCCTATCTTGCTGTGAAAGAAGAAGAAGACCATGGACCAAAACATGAAGATGAAAATGAAGATGAAGACCACCAGGATCGGAAGGACAAGTCTCACCAGTCCTTCTACTCTCATTACTCTGATAGACTCTTTTAAAAGCCTTGTATTTCCTTGCCCTAATGCTTCCTGCCATAAGCTTTGTAAACTCCTCGTGTAACTTGGCATTACAGTTCCTATATACTTTGTGAGGCCCCTGTTACAGCCTCTGGATGTCCATCATGTTTTGGTGCCCACACTTAGCCTTTTTCTGTGACAGCCTCTGGTGTCTACCATGTTTGTGGTGTGCCCACACTTTGCAGGTGGTTCTCATTACAGCCTCTACACACTTTGTGCCTTTCTAGTTGTGATTGAGGAGGGGTGTTGAGATTCAGTAATCACACTCACTAACAGTTTCTTTGTATGGAGCTTCAGGGCCAAGGACATGCAGGCTTACCTATCCCATATGCACAGTGGTGCCTACTACAATTTCCTACTTTCCTATAAAGCATTGTACTTGCTTCCTTTTCTTAATGGAATGATAGTACTCTTTTCTTATCAGTAAAGTGTCAGTGTCATTGTCCACATACACAAGATTGTGTTTATGAGTCCAAGTCTCAATCTTGGAACCTAATTCCCTTGTGTAACAAACAGTGTCTTTGTCTCCTCCATCATGAGTTGACTCTTCTCCTTCCATCCACCATAACTCACTGCCATGTCCTAGATCCCGCTCACTCTAACATGGGTGACTTTGGGAAAATTTTCTAACTTTTGGAAAGGATGAATCTAAGTTCAAAAGAGCTAAAAAAAATGGAAGAAGCAGCTTCTGAAGACTGAAGTGACAGTGACAGTAGTGAGCTGTGAAAAGACACTATAGTAGCTCTGGTGGCTCTTCATATCAGACATACCTCTTGCAAGGTGCATCCACAACCTAAGAAGGGTTATTGAGAGTTGTTATGAGAGTATTGTAGTGAGGAGATGATGTACTATTGAGAGAGAGAGAGAGAGAGAGAGAGAGAAAGAGAGCCAGAGATAGTTAAATCTATCAAAATAGTGTAACTGTATATGAGAGATTGAGAGAGAAAATTATGAAGATATTGAAGATGAATAATATGTGATTGATTTCCATTCAAAAGATGGTGTATTCTTTTATGTTCATTGTTCTATTGATGGATTATATGAAGATGTTGAAGATTATGGTTGATTGTATCAAATCCGTGGGAGATATCTACTATGATGCTGCGTGAAGAATTGTTGTTTTCTTTGTTTTGGTCATCAAAAGAATGAAATAAAAGCTTGTTGATGTTACAAGATAGATTTTCTTGCAAGAGAATTCCCTTTTCATTGGTGTTCCTCTTGAGGCTCCATGTTTTTGGTGTGCAGTCGGGGAAACTTGCCATCAACAAGCATAAAAAGAGGCTGAAAATGAAGGATATGGCATTGCCAAGAAGAGGAGAATTCAATGGAAGTTTGCAAAGTTCTTTCTTCCATTGAAGAGTTGGAGATTCTCATTATCAAAGCCACTTTTCACAAGAAGTTCATCCCACAATGGCGGAAACATATCACCATCATGATGCATGCTTTATGTGGCGGACTGTTTCCTCTTCCTGTTGAAGTAGCAGAAACTTGCATCTTGGTGGCAAACTGTTTGGGAACAAACTGAAGAGCAAAAATAGAGAGAATGACCATCCATGGAAGCTTTGGCATTCATTGAGAAGTTTCCCGACATCAAGTGGGAGATTGTGAAGAAGCTTCAGAAGTCGTGGTCTGTGGAGGTTCATGAAAACAAGAAGGAAAAGAGTTGGAATTTATTCGTGGATGCTCAACAGCAAGATATGTGGGATACTTGGTGCACTGGTTGGAGCCAACCCCCTGATGAATGACACAATCAAGAGGTAAGCATTAGAACGAGTCCAGAGGTACGTAAGAAGAGAGAAGGCAAAAATCAAAGCTGAGAATGAGTTCAACAGAAGCCTCCTTTGACGCCCTAAAAACACTCTTTACAGAAGTCCCCATGGTGACTCAAGGTCCCCTTCCTAGTCAAATTCGTCCTAGAAATATTGATGACAGGCCAGCAAATGTAGCCCTATTGCCAATTTTTAAGGGAGAGTACAATGAAGACCCTGATCTTCATGTAGCAGAGTTTATGGTAGCATGTGTGGCTAACAATGCCAGAACCCCTGAGCATTGGTTAGTGATATTCGCTACCACTTTCAAAGGTGCGGAGTTTCAGTGGTATGAGAGACAAGCAACAGGAACTTTTGGCACATGGGACGACTTGAAGTTGGCCTTTCTCACTAAATTTAGGCATGAAGGTTTCGAAGAGTGGATGCGAGAGGAGTTCATGAACCTAAGTCAGTCCTCTGGAGAAAGAGTAGAAGCTTATGTCGAATAGAATCCATCCTGAAGAGATGTACTAACCATCATTTGGATGAAGGCATCCAGATAGGAGTGTTTCTCAGGGGCCTACAACCAGAAGTTTGTAAGTTCGTGGAATTGAGAAGACCAGTCAATTTGCAAGCTACAGTGGAAGGTGCAAGATTGTGTGACGAAGTTGAAGCAAGGCTATCAATGACTCTAGGAAGAGGAGTTCTACCTCCTCCCATGCCAGGAATGGTATACCCACCAAATGTAGTCCCAGGGACAGTTCCCTATCCCTATCCCCATATGCAAACAATGCCGTAGTATAATGCACCTAATCCAGTGTGGTCATCGCAGACGACAGTGTCTCAAATGATGGTTCAACCACAACAACTGTGGCCTCAAACAGTTCCTTCAATGGTGACTCAACAACAGTGGAACCCTACAACCCCAAGTCTCAATAGGAGCTTTGAATCAGAGCCAGAATAGAGGACCCTCTAGATCGACCCAACCAGTTTATGCTGTAATTACAAACGCTTCCCAAAATCCCACTACAAGCACTTCAGGAGGTGAAAATCTGAAGGACTACTTATCCAACTCAGTTGCAAGTATTAAGAAAGAGCTTCTGGATGTGATTACAGAGCAGCTACAGACCCTGAAGGTGAATATCGCCAATATATCCACTCTTGTGGGAGCTGGAAGAGATGTGATGCGCTCTAATACATGGTGTGGAAAGTGTCATCAAGCGGGACATTTAGCCATTGAATGTACCTGAAAACCAACCATTCCTAGGGCCTTCTGTTCTTATTGTTTGCGAAAGAACCATACAGAGGATATTTGCTCTCTGAAAGAGATGCATGAATGAAGACAGAAGGATGAAAATGCAAGATTCAACTTGCTAGAATCCAAAATGACAACACAGGATATTGGACCAAAGCCTAGGGACTTTGGTCCTAATTTTGGTCCAAGGAGGTTTCCCTCTCAAAGCTAAAGAGGACGACAGTCTGGCAGTGGTTAGAGATCAAAAGTGGAATGTTATAGGTGTGGAGAGAAGGGTCATATCTCCATGAATTGTCCAAACCCTAGACGATCTGTGGATTACAAGCCCTTATGCAGCCGATGCAAAGGAGAAGGCCACACTGCAAAGGATTGTCCAAGTCCAGCCCCTGTAAAGGCCAAAGCCACTGATAGCCAATGCAAGGTACAAGAGCATGCCTCCAATTTAGTAGAGTTAGAAGTTGCCATTGTTATGCGCACTAAGAAGAAGGAACTAGTTGTTTAGAACGAAAATAATTCTCTTGCCAAGACTGTGAAGTTCAACCTGCCAATAGAGGAACAACGCAGTACGAGACAGAACAGTGCAGTACAGAGCACTATAGTGCCACAGAGAGCTACAAAGACAGTCCCAGAAACAGACCAGAGGCCCAAGAGATAGATAATACAGAAGCACTTTCAGAAACAGAAGAAGCGCCGATGCTGCAATTTAGAAGAAAAAGGAAAAATGAAAATGGGTGTAGCCCCATTCCCTAGCCGGCTGGAGAAGCCTGTGGATCCTATAAAAGATTATGACTTGGTCAAAGACCTAGACACTTTTAAACCAAACTTAACATTCCGACAATTGTTGATGATGTCTCCCAGCTGCCGAAAGAAATTCAAAAGCATATTGACAAGAAGACGTGGACTAAGGATCGTGCCTTCAACAATGACCAAGACCAATAAGGCCCCGGAGCATGTAAAGGAAGTAGATGTGGCTAATGCCTTCCTAGATCCTGGAACCCCAGAGATTAGTGTATGGATAGAAGGATGTTTTATTTCAGATGTATTGATTGATGGAGGCTCATCAGTAAACATAATGAAGGATGTGACAATGAAGGACTTAGGATTGCAAGGAATTCAACCTACACAATGGCTTATCAGATTGGCAAACCAAAGCAGAGTCAAACTGTTGGGCATTCTCCTATACGTAAAAACAACCCTTGTAGGAAGAGACTATTGGCTGACATACCTGGTGGTCAAACCAAATTCTTATGGGACCTCATACCCTCTACTGTTGGGAAGACCTTGGCTTTTTGAAGCAAGAGCCAGGACGGACTGGGTCAAAGGAACCCTAACCTTAGGTAGAGGACCCAACAAAGTGGTGTTAAAGCTGTATGGATCGCAAAAAGGCAATGGATCCACATCCATTGAAGTCATAACTGAATCCTCCAATGAGGTAACAGATGGGCACATCAGGAGACGAAGAGGCTGTTAAGCAAATATTTCCTAAGAAAATAGAGGAATAGTCCCTAACGGTGGACACTGTAAGCTAACTGCCAAGGGAAGCAAAATCCTTGTCCATGGGTGAATACCTCCTACCTCAACTAGAATTAACTTTTGAAATCACCTCTGAAAGTGAAATAGAAGCATGGATGTACTGTTCTCCCTATTATATGACAGTTGCAGAGACAATACAGAGATAGTACAGAGGTAGAGCAGAGACAGAGCAGAGACAGTACAGTTACAGACAGAGGTAGTACAGAGACAGAGTGGATACAGAGATGGTCACAGAGACAGTAACAGATATAGAGCCAGAGCCAGAGCCAGAGGTAGAAGCAGAGTCAGAGGAAATGACAGAAGTAGAAGCAAATGCAGAGGCAGAAGATATGTTCTTCTCCTAAAGAGCCTCTACAGAAGCAGAGAGAGAGCCTCCAGAGAAAGAGGATGAAAATGATGAGGAAGAAAATAAAACAGGTTATGAAAGTGCAGATGAAGAATTTCCTTTGATAGTGGATGATCTTGTTGATGTCCCTATAGAGACCTCAGAGGTCGAAGATCTCTGGGTGATGGATGGAATGACTATGGTTACATTTGGGTTGATCAATGGACCACAAAGTATGCAGAATCTGTATAAGCAATGGATTAAAAGCATAGAAATTAAGTTCACCAGTGGCTCCTATCGCCTTGATTGTTCAGTCCAGAGAAAAGATGATGATAATGCCCCTTGTCAACAGAAGTGAAAGCCCTTAGAGCCCTAGCCTCTATCACGTCCGTGCTATGTGACATTCCTGGACGCATCCTCTGAATATGAATACCTTAGTCTAGAAGAAATTAGCACTCACAGAGAAGCAAACAAAGCTCTGATACCCTTCCAGCAACCTCAGCAGACAAATGAGTCATCTGTTCAGAAGAAGGATACTAGTTCTAGTGGAACATCAGATGAGGATACTACTCTCTTAAAAGAGTCAGACCTCTATTCAGAAGCAATCCATGGGACATTTATCCGTGAAGTGGAAGGTGAAAGGCAAGTAACATTCTTGGATACTGACGGTACTGAACGTCACCTGAAAGTGGGTCTCAATCTTCCAAAAGGAGAACCAATGGTCCTGCGAGACCTACTCAAAGAGAACTTAGATGTGTTTTCTTGGTCATATAAAGATCTAAAGGGGATTGATCCCACAGTATGTCAACATCACATTGACCTAGAGCTCGATGACAAACCTGTAAGGCAAAGACAAAGGTTCATGAATCCTAATTATTCTACTCTGGTGAAGGTTGAATTATTGAAACTTCTTGAAGCAGAGTTCATCTATCCTGTGGCTAATAGTGAATAGGTTTCGCCCATTGTGGTGGTACCCAAGAAGAACGGGAAACTTTGAATATGTGTGGACTTTCGAAAGCTCAATTTGAAGACAAAGAAGGATCATTTTCATCCCTTTTACAACTGTTGGACACAGTGGCAGGCCATGAGCTTTATTCCCTCTTGGATGGATTCAAAGAATATCACCAAGTCCAAATTGCAGAAGAGGACCAATCCAAAATAACCTTCACCACAGAATGGGGGATCTAAGCCTATAGAGTGATGCCATTTGGGCTCTGTAATGCTCCTACCACCTTCCAACGAGTAATGATGGCTGCCTTTCAGAATCATCTTCATGATTTCATCGAGGTTTTGACAGATGCCGAGAGTATGGGATTTCTCTCAACCCCGATAAATGTGTCTTTGGCGTCTCATCATGAGTTCTTCTGGGCCATATTGTCTCTGCACAAGGGATTGTAACAGGCCCTGCAAAGATTGAAAAGGTTGCCACCTTAACAGCACCAACAAACCTCAAGCAATTAAGAGGATTTCTTGGACATGTGGGCTACTACAGAAGATTTATTGCATATTTTGCAACCAAGGCAGCCCCTCTGCACAAGCTCCTAAGGAAAGAAGCTAATTTCCTTTGGACTGATGACTGTGAAGAGGCCTTTAATACCCTAAAACAATGCCTTATCCAAGCACCTATTTTACAACCTCCCGACTGGACGAAGGAGTTCCATGTGCACACAGATGCATCAGTTGAAGGGCTAGGTGCTGTCCTATGTCAAAAGGCCCCCCCTAAATTAGATCAACCAATTTATTATGCAAGCCAAAAGGTCATTGATAGGGAATGGAACTATACACTGACAGAGCTTGAATGCTTAGCAATGGTGTTTGCACTGGAGAAGTTTCAACACTATTTATTGTCAACGCATTTTAAGTTCAATGTGGATCATGAAGCCTTGTCCTTCCTAATGAACAAAGTAGATGTTAAAGGACAACTAATGAGATGGTTGCTCCTCTTCCAAGAGTTTGACTTTGAAGTGGTCACTAAGCCTGGCCATTCCCATGTCCTAGCTGATCATCTATCATGGATCCCTCAAACAGAAGTAGAGGAATAGGATGATCCAGACCTTCTTGATGCTTCCTTGTTTCTAGTTGAAATAGTTACTCCCTAGTATGCAAACATAGCCAACCTCCTGGAAACTCAACAGTATCCTCCTGGCATCTCAAGCCGTGAGAATAAGAAGCTTTTGTTAGAATCAACCCCCTACACCTTGCTAGGTGGTGCACTGTACAAGAAAGGCAAAGATGAAGTGCTACGAAGATGTGTTGTAGGGGATGAAATCGGCATAGTGTTGAAAGCATGTCATGAGGAACCCTTTGGTGGACACTTTGCAGGAGAAGCGACAGCCAGGAAGGCTCTGTTAGCAGGATATTGGTGGCCGACCCTCCACAAGGATGCATATGATTACTGAAAGAGATGTGATGCCTGTCATCAACGAATGGGGAAACCCACCAAAACAAGTGCCATGCCACTATAACCTATTCTTCCCCTAAAGCCGTTCGAGAAGTAGGGGATTAATTTTGTGGGTCCCATTGATCCACCCACCAGACGGAAGCAGAACAGATACATCTTAGTATGTACGGATTATGTCACAAAGTGGTGTGAAGCTAAAGTCTTGAAGCGGGACGATGGCCAAGAGTGTAGCCCTGTTCATGTACGAGAATATTATCACCCGTTTTGGCAGTCCCCTTGAGCTGGTAAGTGACAAAGGTACTCATTTCCTTAACAAAATTATGGAGGAGCTGACTGAGCTATATAAGATCCGCCATCGTAAGTCCACTCCCTATTACCCTAGAGCCAATGGCCAAGTTGAAGTCACCAATCGCATCCTTTGCTCGATTCTAACAAGAACTATTGCCACATATCGTCGCGATTGGAACGATCGACTTACAGAGGCCCTCTAGGCATACAAAACCTCCCATAAGGCAACTACAAGACAGACCCCTTTCCAACTAGTGTATGGGACAGAAGCCGTCTTTCCTGTTGAACTGGAATTGCCCTCTTTGCGAGTGGCAGTTAAAGAATGCTTGGGAGATAATGAGTCACTTCAATGCCGTCTCCTGCACTTGGAATGCTTGGATGAGATACGGCGGATGGCCCTACAGTGCATGGAAACCACTCAAGCGCGACGCAAGGCCTATCATGACAATTTCATCAAGCACGAGTTTAAAGAAGGTGATCTTGTCCTAGCCTATGATTCGAGATTTGGCAAGTTTCCTGGCAAGCTTCAACAACAGTAGATGGGCCAGTACAAGGTACTTGTTGTCAATCCTAACGGCTCTGTTCAGGTGCAGACTGTTGATGTCTCTACTGATCCTTTCCTCATTAATGGCTATCGCCTGAAGATGTACTTCCCTCCCTGGGGATCTTGACAATCACAGTAGATCTACCCCTTCCCTTTTGGGTGTCACATTGTTCTTCTTGTCGTGCTTTTGATAGCCCTTATGATTCTCCTCATGAGGTGGTCTCGTTCTGCTAACCCCTCGCAGAAACATCTCAACCCGACCTTGTTCTCTTCTCGTCTGATCCAACAACGGTGGTGAGGTTGGTCCTGACATATGGTATTTCTACCATTCTCTTTCTTAATGGAAAAAAAAAACAAAAAGAACGAAATTAAAAAAAAGAAAAGAAAAAGAGAAAGAAAAAGAAAAGAAAAACAAAAAAGAAAAAATCAACAAAACTGTTATGGGAGAAAAGGAAGAAATTCCCTGTCATAACAGGCCTCGTTCCAAGAAAAGGTGGAAACACCCTTGGGCGGGAAGTTGACTATGAAAAAGGTGGTAACATCCCACAGTTCAAGATAGCTGACTCATCACTAGCAGAACCTTTCCAGCAAGTAATTTGAAGCCACCTCCCTTGGTGCGCTGTCTCTACAATATCAATCTATCTGCTCTCCTTAACAGACGTCTTTTCTTATCAATCATTGAAGTACGATATTTGTAAGCTGCCTTCCTAGGTACGCATCGTCTTCAAGATCCTCATGACAACAAACGCTGACATGATCTTCATCATCAATCCCTTGAGTGATGTGAGCTTTCATCCCAACAGGATGGGGACGTGAGTATGGGTTGCCCTCTGTATCTATTAGAGACTGAGACTGAGGGTGGGGTAAGTGACCAGTCTTTCCATAAGAGGTGAGATGTGTGAACGGAGTGTTGCACGCACGGGATGGGCCTCTCAATTCACAATGCACGATCTGTTCCTGTGCACTGCACTATAAGGCTCCCTGGCCTTCCTTTTTGCATTGTATGCCAGCATAGGGTGGGATGCACAGTTGCACCATCAATTGCGCACAAGGCACACAACCTCTGCACAAGTGACAGTAAGGATTACATCAATGGGTTTCAGGAATGGGTTGCCCTCTGTATCTTTCAACAAAGCGCAAGACAGACGCTAGGATGAGTGTGACTGGTGTTTCTTCAATCAATTATTGAGAGGTGAGGATTGAGGGACGTTACGACCCTTGGAGTCCGGTACGTTCCTGTTTCCCTATGTACCCATGGGCTGGGTTTTTTCCATCAGCACAGGACACGTCACTCTGTTCTGTACACTGCACTACAAGGCTCCCTGGCCTTCCTACTTGCACTTATGCCAGATGGGCAGGTTGCACTAATGCACCATCAATTGTGCACCCTAGCATACTCTCTTCACACCATCCCCTTGTCGATTTCTAAACCGGGTGTGAGCTCTGGGTTTTCATCATTATTTCCTCAAGTGCTATTAGTCATGGGGCAAGTGACTGCTCTTTCATGCCATTTGAGTGATTGTGAGTTGAGTGCAATATCCCTTGCCATCGATAAATTTCCTGTGATTCTTTCAACCAGCTACCTCCCTGGGTGCTGCCGCGTGGTCCCTACCATAAAGGACATTGGCTGAGTGCTATGAAGATACCTTGTTATCTCTTGCAGCCGTCAATGATACAAGATGCAACCTCGATAGTCGACATTTCTCCTCGGCAATATGAGCCAAGTTTTTCTAACCCTACACCTTCTGCTTCTCAGTGATGGTTATGTCTTAAGTGTGGGGACGTCATGGTTGGTCTGATGTGAGGTACCAGGTCCTTGATGTTTGGGTTACCCTTCCTGCTAAGGTCTTAAGTCTGGGGACGTGTCCCTGCACGTCTATGTTGCATACCCCCATGCATATACATTATTACGATTATGCATCTATGCCATGACTTCATTTTATCCTAATGGGGTCCCTTCCCACCCTTCCGTTCTATTTTACCCTATCCCGGGGTTGTTCCTTGATCGTTTGCCCTTATTCTTGGTTTTGCGCTTCTTTCATATGAACGGACCCTACATTCACCGGAATCCCAATCCAACCTTAAAACCGTGTTCTTCCCTTTGAACTGCCCATTTTTTCTTTTTACCAACCCCTATTCCGACAGATGGTTCTTGAGTTATTAATTTTTGAAGTGATTCTCGTAAATTGGCCGGTTTTCCATGTGAATGCATCTTTATTGCTTTAGAACCCTGATCTGATGCACCAGCCCTGTCCTATCCCTTCCCCCTGACATTTTTCATTTTTCTTGTGTGTCATTTCAATGCATGGTTTATCCGTTATTAATTTTTGCGGGTTTTCGGGCCCTTTTCGTGCTTATTTTTCACATTTTTCCATGTGAACTTGCCCTATTTTCACCAGAATTCCAATTTGGCTTGATAGCCATGTCCTGTCAGCCTTTCCCCCACTTTTTCCTTTTCCTCCCCCCTCTTTCGACTATCGAATTTTGTCGTTATTAAATTTTTCGAGTGTTTTCGGATGTGTTTTTTTGTGTTTTTTCCACATGAACCCCTCCTAATTCCTTTCCAATTGAGTTTTGATGCACCAACCCTATGAGTTCCTTTCTTCCAGACATTTTTTCTTTTTACTATCCTCTATTCCGGCGCACGGTTTTTCCCGTATTAATTTTCGAGTCCATTTTCAGGCCCATTTTTGGGGTTTTTTCCATGTGAACGCGTCCTATCTCAATCGGAACTGTGTTTTGTTGTGAGAGGTTGTTGGACACATTGTTTTGCACACTTTTCCTTCTTTTCGCACTTCATTTTGATGCGTGGATTTTCTGATATTAATACACATATGTGTTTTTGGATTTTTTTTTGTGTTTTTCCCATGTGAACACCCTGAATTTGCCCCGGATCCAGTGTTGTATGTTTCCATCATTTTCCTCTCATCTCCCGGCACATTTTTCCTTTTTACAAATTTTTGATCCAACTAACGGTTTGGATTTTATTAATTTTTCTTCATTTTTCCCGTGTGACCGCGTTTCTCGTATCGTGCGTGAACGCACCTGTTTCTGGTTTTATGCGTCTCGGGATGCCCCGTGGCATCTGTGGTTCGCACATCGCCGTCCCTGTCCCGTTTAATCCCATCACTGCAAATTTTTTTTACTCCTGCCCCGTGCATGTACGTGGGACGGGGGTGCATTCTTTTGCACATTCTTATTCAATTTCTTTGTATTTGAAAAAAAAACAACAAAAAAACACATATATACACAGTTAAAATTAAAATTAAAAAATTAATTTAAACACAATATAATCATACTTATGCATAATAAATAATAATAATCCTAATAAAACAAGTGAAAAAAAAGAAAATAAAAGAAAAAGGAAAAAAAAAACAAAGACTAAAAAACCAAAGAAGGATAAAAAAATGACAACACAAGAAGAAAAAGAGAAAAAAAAAAACATTAAAAAAGAGCAAAGAAACAAAAAGAAAAAGACTACAAAAAAGAAAACAACAATGAAACAAAAAAAATGAAAGAAAGAAGAAGAAGAAGAAAAAAAACCAACTTACCTGCTGCCGTTTCGTGCGCATCTCCTCTCCCTCCCCTTCTTCTCCCCTCTTGCTTCTTCTTCTCCTCCTCCCTCTCTTCTTCCCCTTCCTCTTCTTTCTTCTTCTTCTTCTCCTCCTCCTCCTCCTCCTTCTCTTCTCCCCCCAGGCTGCTGCTCGATGCCCTCCCGCCAGTGCCCCAGGCCGCCGCTTCAGACGCCGCCAACCCCTGATCGTTGCCACCCTGTCGATGATGCCGCCCCCACTCTGATCGACGCCGTTGTCCACTCCAGCGCACCAGCCGCCGCGTCGCCGCCTGTTGCCCGAGGGGATTGCCGCATGTCGCCCGCAGTCCGCTGTTCGCCGTCGGCATCACCTCCACCACCTCCTCCTCCTCCACCTCCACCTCCACCTGCTCCTACACCTCTTCCTCCTCCTCCTCCACCTCCACCTCCACCTCCACCTCCACCTCCACCTCCACCTCTTGCTCCTCCTCCTCCTCCTCCACCACCACCTACTCCTCCTCTTCCTCCACCTCCACCTCCACCTCCACCTCCTCCTCTTGCTCCTCCACTCCACCTTCACCTCCACTTGCTCCTCCTCTTTCTCCTCCTCCTCCTCCTCCTCCTCCTCCTCCACCTCCACCTCCACCTCTTTCTCCTTCTCCTCCTCCTCCTCCACCTCCACCTCCACCTGCTCCTCCACCTCTTCCTCCTCCTCCTCCACCACCACCGCCTCTTCTTCCTCCTCCTCCTCCTCCACCACCACCAGTGCTTCTGGTTAGTTTCTAACCTTAATCCCCACTAACCTAACATTAGTTAGTTTCTAACCTAACATTGGTTAAACACTAACCTAACACTAGTTAATAATTAACCTAACACTGGTTAATAATTAACCTAACATTGGTGAAACACTAACCTAACACTAGTTAATAATTAACCTAACACTAGTTAGTTTCCCCCTCAACTAACCTTGGTTAGTCCTAACTAACCCCCCTCAACTAACCCTGGTTAGTCCTAACTAACCCCCTCAACTAACCTTGGTTAGTCCTAACTAACCCCCCTCAACTAACCCTAGTTAGTCTAACTAATCCCCCTCCACTAACCCTGGTTAGTCCCCACCCTAACCTAGTTAACCTAATTAGACTGACTTAACCTAGTTAACCAGACCTAACCAGATTAACATAATTAACTTGCCTAACAACTAGACTAACCTAACTAACTTGACTTAACCTGACTAACCAAACTAACCTAATTGATTTACTCACCTAAATTAACTTAATTGACTTTCTCAGACTAAGCTAACCTAATTCACTTAATCTACTCAGATAGCCCACGTTTCTGCCTTTTCTCTTCCGTTGTTTTCCCGCTGAGTACGGGTGTGCTAGCGAACATTCATGAGCGAGGGCACGCTTCCAACTTGTCCATGTGGTGGAGTATTGCAATCCACCATTCACACACAGTCATGCTTCGCTGTTCACACATAGTGCAGGTACCGCCTTTTATTTCCCAACCCGCAAAATATATAAAAATACAAAAAATACATAAAAATTTCAAAAATTTATTTTTTGAAAATTTACCAATATTTTTGAAATTATTTGGAATATTTTTAAAGTGTAAATTAAAAACAAATAAATTGTAAAAATTTAAAATCTGAAAATTCATTCAAAATTACATGAAAAATGAATAAAATTTATTTAAAATATAGAAATAAATTCAAAAAATTTCCATAAATCCCCCTACCTCTTTTTCCATTAATTTCTCAATAAAAAATATTGCCAAAAAACCCTAATTTTAATACTTCACTTTATAAAAATTCATTTTAAATCCTAAAAATCAGTTGAAAATCATGGATGAATTAACATACATTGTGGACACTTTCTAGATGGTTGAAAATTCACTCTTACACTTCATAACATATTCATGTGTTATATATTTTGATTTAATTATTTAAAAAAAACAATAAAACAAAACTAAACAATATACACAAAACAAAGACACTTAAAATAAAATTGAAAAAAAAAGACCATCAACAAACAAAATTTAATTTTTTTTTTAAAATCACATCCAAATAAAACAAAAACACTAAGGTATTGTATTTTTTTTCAGTCAGTGGTGTTTATTTTTGTTTGATTAGATTCATTGCTTTTGGGGGACGACTCTGTGCGCCTTCAGCCATTGGATACACACCCCTACCAGGTATTTATTTTTTAGCTTTATTTATTTTTATTACCCCTTTACCACAATTAATTGTTAAAATGAACTTTATTCACCCACCTTTTCTACGTGCATTCGCGTCAAACACAAAGTTTCTAATAATAAAAATCAACTAGCCGTTCACTTTGTACGCGCTATGTGCACTTAAGAGGCACCTTAATTGTTAATAAAAATGAACCAGTCGCCGTCACAAAAAAGCACGCGATGGTAAAAAAGTGCTCCACATCACTATTAATTTTTAATTAATGAATTTGCATTTAGAGACCTAGTCTAGAAATCGTAGCCCGGGTTTCGATAAAGCATCGTTTCACCCTAATAAATTGCAGTTAAATTTTTAAGAAAGAACCGTTGTTTTCTTATTAAGGTTTATAACCTAATAAAATGTCACCCATTGTTAATAATTTCTTAAAATGAATCCTTCGTTAAAACAATTTTCCCTCATTACACTTTTTTTCCCCTTTTTAATAAACACACTTCGTGGGATAGGAGCGTAAAGTCCTCTTAGTTGAAATTATTGGTTAAAGTTATGGTCAGGTCCTGATGTAGATTTTTATGGTATTATGGTTTGTTTATGTGCTACGATTACAGGTACGGTTTGTAGTTTTTTTCTTTCTTGCCTGATATGGGGGTTTGGGTACCTGTTTGTTGCATCGCATGAAGTTTTCGGTCGCATATGTGTAGAGGTCATGGCAAATTTTTTCTAGAATGTGGGTTGTTTAGGGTGGTAAATGGGTTAGCCACGTTTGTGTATGTATGTCCTTCTTTTTTATTGATTTTTTAAAATATCCCTTTGATTATTTTGCAAGCATTCTTTGTGATTGTCTGTGTTGTGGTGTGTTGAGATGACAAGCTCAACACATGCGGATATTGATGATGGACCGCCTGATTAGATGGGTCCACACGTCTACACTTAGCACGTCGGTGGTCATTATGACTCTCACATGGCCACTGACTCATTACTTATTATATTCAGGTTGTTACACCTATTTACAGCTGGCATAGTTATAGCACCAGTCGACTAGTATAGTCGGTTATGCATTGTTTGACTTAGTAGGCCACTTTCCTTTATGTTGTATCTTATCTATACTTTGTGTACATTGTGAAGAGTGTGAAGAAGAAGAAGAAACCAGCAAGAAAACGTTTTGGCCTCCATCTCTCTTCTTATCTCTTGAGTGAGCTTCTCCTTGTGCATTTTGTGTGTGTTCGGCACAGCATCTTGAGCAAGTCCCCCCACCACGCAATTCTTGACATGGTGTGTGTGTTTTCCATCTGAATGGTGACTCATACTCCTCCTCCTATCCAGTATGTCCCGCTGGTCAGTAGAAATTATTCTTCCCTATTGGCTTTTGAGCCTATAGCGAAAGCAGGATTTGCGACTTTCATGGCTGCTTCATTCCCATTGATTCCAGATGATCCATCCATGTGTGATGAGTTCCTTGCATCATACAGCAAGAAGTTGGGCCTGTTTCATGGTGCTTCCATGATATTGACACCCCGAGGGTTAGGGAAGGCTTTGTCTCTTCCCTACAAAGGAGAGCCCTTTGTTACAGCTAGACAATTATTCTCCAACGATGAGATTTTCAAGCTGTTACAGAATAGACCAAGGAAATTCTAGATGTCAAAAAAATGATCAACACTTTAGGCGTATCTTTTTCCATGATCACTGATCCTCTTTGGAAGTTGGTATGCCAGTTCCTCCAAGACAAGTTTATGCCTGCCAAAACACCATCCCATTACTTGTCCAAAGAGCTCTTCACAGCTTCTAGGATGGTGTTAAAATGAGTGGCTATTGATTGGAGTACTTACCTGCTTACAAAGATGGACCAACATTTTGTCAAAGTAACTAGAGGAAATGTTACAAATGTTTCTTATGGTTCCTACATATATGCTTTCTTGACATACTCAGGCCTAAAGAAGGATGTGCTTCCATCTCCTCCATCTGATCTAGTACCTCCTCCACCACCTTCAGAAGAGCCAGAACCTATTGATATAGAGGATCTTGATTCTCCTCCTCCACTAGTCATTCAACGAAAGTGTTTGAAGCATGTGACAAATAAAACTTCTTCAGTTCTTCCTTCAGTCACAATTCTTGCTATATCTGGCAGTGATCTCCCTGCTTACCTCACATGTAATAATTTGTTCAGAGCACATCGAGAGGGTTCCTTGGACATATCAGTCCCTTCACTGAACAGTTTAGTGTCGGGAGATGCCATTCCATTCCTTTGTAAAGACATCCAGAGTTCGATTGAACTTTCAGTGACATCTTGTGTTCAACAGTTGTATGCTTCCTTTTATGAAGAACTGATGCAATCCAAAGACCAGTTGCATAAGGCAACATCAGAGTTAGCCTCTGCTAAAGACACATTGGCAGATATGTTTAAGCAAATGGAGCAACAAACCCAAATGATTGAGACTCAAAGAGAAGAGATATCTTCTTTGAAGATTTGGTTAACAGAAGCTCAGTTAGAGGTCACTAAAATCTCAGAGGAGAAGGAGAGGATGTCCAAAGAAGCTCAAGAGTTTCAGACTCTTTTAGATGCAAAACTCTCACCCTTACGGACTGCTCATAACACAGTGGAATCACAAGCTTCCCAAATCAAGCAGTTGCAAGACCAACTGGCATAGTCACGGTTTGTTCCTCCAAGCTCCAATGTTCCTATGATTCCTTCTCTCTCAAAGCAGGACTTGACAGTTCTCCAGAGACAGGCCACATTGTGTCCTTTGTTCTAAGATAAAGTGGAAAGATTGCAGTTCAGGATGGATTTTTTATGGTTAACCTTTGAGCACTTTCAGGAGTATGTTCCTCCGGACCATTCTTTCTTTTTCCACTATCAATTGTAGAAGTTGGCCTTTTACATGAAGCTTTCAACGATGGATCTTCCTCTTTCAGAGGATGGTTGGAGTGGGGCTTGGTCTCTTGAGTTGTTGACAGAAGTGGTCCGTATGGTGTTTGAAGATTCTCTGACAATGGATACCATGTTGCTGTCATATATGTATCTACGGGGTGATCTGTTGATTTCAGATAAAGTAGATATGGCCTGGTATGTGGGGGATGTGGTTTTGCAAGCTGTTTTATATGTCAACTATTTGGAGTTGCGGATAGATGACATGCTCCACTGTTATTCCTCAAAAGTGGCTACTTGCCTTGACAATTCATGGCACTCAATGATTGATTCTGTGGTCCTGAATCAATGTCAAAATACAGCTTCTACCTATGTACAGAGCACTAACCAATTGAGGGTGGATCTTCTAGCTTATCTTTCCAAACACCATCCATTTGATTCATCCTTTTTTTATGCCTACCAGAGAAGATCTGTCCTAGGTCCTTCTGTTCCTTGCCTATTGTACTATCAGCAAATGGCTCATCGCTATGATACTTATCTTTCCCTTTATCAAACCAATTCAGCAGCTATCTTACCTCATCTTTTTCAACCTCAATGTTTTCCTCAAATTCCTACATTTACCTATTGTTCTTTCATTGAAGATCTAGTTTTTTCCCCTTCTCCACCTTGCCCTTCTCCATCTATCCATATACCTTCTACTTTTTCTATTTATCAATTAACACCTTTCCTAACTGATTCCCTTAAATTTTCAGCCACTCCTTCTTTAACTTATTCCTCCTTTTATCATTTTTCCTACCCATCTCTTCATCCTCTTTTACTTATTCCACTTCCATCTCCTGCCACTTCTATTTCTCAACCCCCTCAGTTGGTTAGTGAATATGATGGATTTGATTAGTAGATTCCAAGAAGAAGAGGATGGAGCTCGATTGATTCTCTTACAGGACCACAGATAAATTGGCCAATAATTCCCGGGGACTGGACAATTTCTAGTCAAGCATACCAGAATTACATTCATTTTGCTCACCAATATTCACAATCTCTAGATCCTTCAGTGAGATTGACAACTCATTTTGCTTGGTATCTAGCATACATGCATAGGCATTCCCATAATGATCAAAAGACCATTCCAAAACTTTGTATGAATGTCAATGTGAACATTGACTCCCACCAAGTGGATGTCATGTATTTTCATGCCCTATGTCTACCTAGTAGATACCTTGTTTTACTAGAAAGGATGTGCTACCTGTAGTTCTTTCAAAATCCTCCAAAGACATTTGTAGATGAATCCTTCTCCATGGATCGTTTTCGAAACCACCAAGCCTTCAAAATGGATCACCTTCATTGATGCCTTTGCAATGTATTTTGGATGATTCTTAATGATATATATATCTCTTTTTGGAGGTGTCATTCAGATGGTTGTATTAGTGTTTGTGTGTGTGTTGTAATAATTGTATGTGATGAGTTCGTGCTGATTGAGAATAATTTGTTCGAGAGCTCTTTTCAAACGATTGATGGTGGATGAACGCCTATGGTGCAAAGCTAAAGAGAGCCTCTTATATCCTTTACAAATTTGTTATGATTTTTAAATGATTATCAAATGAGTTAATGAATAATGAAGTTTTCCTTTAGTAGTATTTTTATATCAGATACAAGTGATAAGTTGGGGTCATGCTTTGGAGAGATTATTGAAGATCCGATAGAAGATAAAATTTAGCTCTTTAATGAACTTATATTCTTCTTTTCCTTAGGTCGTGAGGACGCTTCCTTTATAAGTGTGGGCATATGTTGAGAGTGAAAAAAGACTGAAATTTTAACTGGATTTTGTTGTTTTTGAGGTTTGAATGATTGATTTTTGATGGATTTAGAGTGATGTATGGTTATTAATGGAAGTATTTGAGAGTGTTTTGGATGATATTGATTATGTTTTGGAAGATCATGATGATTCTCAGTAGAGATATGAAGCTCTGTGATGTTCATATAGGTTTTGTTGAGGTTCTGATTGGTTATGTATACCTTCTGTATAGCTTCTGTTTTGTTTTGATTTTCCTCTATATGAAGCATAGATTGATGGTTGATGAACATTGAGATCTTTTGGAAGTTTTTTGAATATTTTTTGATAGTTTGGAATGGTTTGAGTATGAGTTATGAGGTTATGATGACCTTCTGTAACCCTCTATAGACCTTCTATAGAGCCTCTGTCTCTGCTCTGTCTCTGCTCTAAAACAATTCTATAGTTGCTCTAATACTGTACTGCAGTGTTCTGTAGACCTTTTGTAAGTGTTATGTAGAATGTATGGGTGACTTTGGGAAAGTTTTTCAACTTTTGGAAAGGATGAATCTAAGTTCAAAAGAGCTAAAACAAATGGAAGAAGCAACTGCTGAAGATGAAGTGATAGTGACAGTAGTGAGTTGTGAAAAGACACTGTAGTAGCTCTGGTGACTCTTCATATTAGACATACCTCTTGGGAGGTGCATACACGACCTAAGAAGGATTATTGAGAGTTATTATGAGAGTATTGTAGTGAGGTGATGATGTACTATTGAGAGAGAGAGAGAGAGAGAGCCAGAGATAGTCAAATCTATCAAAACAATGTAACTGTATATGAGAGATTGAGAGAGAAAATTATGAAGACATTGAAGATGAATATTATGTGATTGATTTCCATTCAAAAGATGGTGTATTCTTTTATGTTCATTGTTCTATTGATGGATTATATGAAGATGTTGAAGATTATGGTTGATTGTATCAAATCCGTGGGAGATATCTACTATGATGTTGCGTGAAGAATTGTTGTTTTCTTTGTTTTGGTCATCAAAAGAATGAAATAAAAGTTTGTTGATGTTACAAGATAGATTTTCTTGCAAGAGAATTCCCTTTTCCTTGGTGTTCCTCTTGGGGCTCCATCCGGTGTAGTATGGAAGGAAATATAGAAGGGAGTCCTCATTTCAACCTAGTTATGGACAGCTAATGACTATTTTCAAATAGGGACAAGTTGGCAATGCTTATGGCAACAATCATGCGCCAAAGTGGGAGCTTAAGTGAGTCCCAACTTATCATCATTCAATGTGTCAAGTCCTTAAAGAAATTTCAGAGCAGTAAACAATCCAAGAGTAGATTTCAAACAAGGGGTCAGCAACCCTAGATCTAGTTTAGCCAATATGAATCCAAAGTCTATTCTTATGGACCTCTACAAAGAAAGAAAGGAAAAAGGCTCATGCTTCAAATGTGGGAAAAGTATACATCTGATTGTTGAGATATTGGCAATCACACCTAGCTTATCTTCTTTGTATGGAGCAGTGTGGGCTCAAGATGCAGAATCCCATATGCACAGTGGTGGAAAGTGTAGCCTAGTCTATTCCTATAAAGCATTGTACTAGCTCTATTTTTGAATGAAATGTCATAGTACTTTTGTACTTCTAGCAAAGTGTCTGTGTCATTGTCAACACACAAGACTGTGTTTGTGATTCCAAGATTCTATCTTGGAACCTAATTCACTTGTGTTACATTTGGTCTTGATGTCTATTACCTCATGAGCTTACTCTTCTTGTTTCAAAGTCCACAACCATGCTCTAGATCTAAAATTTTTTACATGGTATCAGAGCTCAATTGGGCATGTATCAGCTCTACAAATCACTCCTTCAACTCATCTCAATCTTTGGTTAGCTCAACTTGACATAAACCCTTCATCTTCGACCTCCATCTTCACTCTATCTCCCTTGGCTGCCATAGACAACACCTACCTACCTGTGTTGGAGAAGCCATATCTCTTCAATTAGGCCATATCTCTTCAATATTGCTTCTTGAGAGTTGTTCCTTAGTTCAATGCATATATTTTCAGCCCAAAATTTCTTGACATTGTACAACATATAGCCCAACATTGTTGAAAAACACAGATCTGGCGCAAATTTCACTGCTATAAATTGTGGACCTATTCTCTCTCCCTACTGTGAGCATTATTCCACAAGTTATCATAAGTCATTTGTTGGTCATATAGGTGACTTACTTCAGCTAAGAGGGCTTGAGAAAATTCCACTCTAGTAGAGATATATTAGAAGATTACTTAGAGGTGGTACTACAAGAAGCCATAGCGATAGCCAGTAGCCAGTTGTTCTTCAATCAATGGTGTCATCATCACACCTCATAATGACAAGGGCTGCCATAGGTCTTTTGAATTTTATCATACGTGCTACCCCTTGACAAAATTTCAACTCAAAGGGTCCACTGGGTGAGCTGCTACAGCCAAAATATTAGGCTGCTATCCGAAAACTGTAACTAACAACCATAGCCAAGTTTCATCTAGCTCATATTTTTACTTTTTTTTATTCACCAACAAGCAAGGTTCTGACCTTCAGATCCACTGAGTTACTAAAACTCCAACAAGATTTCAGTATCCAACAAGAAAGCCTTGGAAAGATTTTGAAGATTTGAAGCTTTCATTGAAGGACAAGCATCAAGCATAGTGAAATTTTATACTACCACTACTTGGGTTTTTCAACACATTGCAAGTCAACTTGGTTACTGATCAACCTTAAACAAGTATTTTTTGAATCTAGCTCATATTTTGAAACTACTTTCACTTGTGTTTTTTGACATAATTTCTATGCCAAGTATGAAGTATCTTGAGTGGTTACTGCTCATGAAAGGAAACATTATTATTGTTGCCCATTTATAATACATGGAAGACCTATTTGATCCACTAGTAGGAAGAAATGGAGCTACCTACATCAAAGAACAATCAGTGACCTTATTTAAAGAATCTAAACACATTCATGTTGCCTCAAAGATGATGATATCTTTGCGTGAGGGGGACATGAAGACTAATGCAAGTAAGGTCAATAAAGAAGAAGACCATGAAGAAGAGGACCAAAAGATGAAATCTACAAGCAAAGCGGAGAAGAAGAACAACAAGATCAACCATGAGGACCCTAAAGTTGCAAGCAAAGTGAAGGGCAAGTACAAGATAAAAAAGAGCAAAGTGGACTACATGAAGAAGGACAAGAAGATTCATAACGACATATCTAAAAATGCTAAAAATCACAAGGGCCTATCGATCCTTGACCCAAATTTTTATTAGACTTTTTTATTGTATTGCCTATCCCTAATGCTTCTGACATAAGCTTGTAAACTTCTCATGTAACCTTGTACTACAACCTTTGTACACTTTGTGAGGCCCCTGTTATAGCTTCTAGATGTCCACTATGTCTTTGGTACCCACACTTAGCTTTTTCTACAACAGCCTTTGGTGTTTATCATGTTTGTGGTGTACCCACACTTTGCAGGGGGTTTCTTACTAAAGCCTCTACACACTTTGTACTTCTCTACACACTTTGCAGGTGGTGTTTATCATATTTATGGTGTGCCCACACTTTGCAGGTGCTTGCTTACTAAAGCCTCTACACACTTTGTACTTCTTTGGTTGTGATTGAGGAGGGATGTTGAGATATTGGCAATCACACCTAGCTTAGCCTCTTTGTATGGAGCAGTGTGGGCTCAAGATGCAGAATCCCATATGCACAGTGGTGGAAAGTGTATGTTGAGATATCGAGCTCCACTCGTGATATGCCAGGGTGACCGTTATACATTTATGTCACCGACTTGTCAGTTGTTGGTAGATGTGGTTAGTACACCGCCCATGAATAATAGCTACATGACAGCTATCCTTATCTACTCTAGTTCGTGGCTCAGTTAGTATGCCACCTTAGTTAGTTGAGTTTTGTTTGAGACCCATATATAGGGTTCTTCTATTTCTATGTACTAGACTTCTTTTTGGCTTACACAACTAAGAAGAGAAAAATTGTTTTCAGCCTCCACCTTTGTGTGTATTCCCCCATTGTGCAAGCAAGAAAGCTACAAGTGAGACTCCTTCCTTCTCTCCCACAATCTTGACATGGTATTAGAGCCTTGTTCGTGGTAAGGAGCTCAATAAAGCAAGCCAAGCTCGCGGTGTTCTGGTAAGAGGAGCAGTGTTGCTTTCATTTTCTGTTTTGGGAGTAGATCTCTGCAGGCACAGCCGTAGATTGCAAGAGTGCATTGTCTCAGGTTGAGACGCCCTTTGCGGTGAAGCAAGAGGGCAGTATATACTGCGAAATAGGGCTTTAGCCCTTGGCGACCCTGTTTTTTTTATTTGAGGCCATTTCGGGGCCTGTTTTGGAGGCGAAAGTTTTCAGTACGCACTCAGGAAAAGGCCCAGTTTTATGCTGGGCAGCCACTGTTCTACAGGTCGGTGAAAAGTTACTGTAGAAATTGCATCGTATGCCTATGCGCAGAGACATTGGGAGTTACAGAATCATCCTTGTTGCCTGTTAATGCAAAATCGTCACTAGGAAGTGACTGTGTGGTTAAATACCACTTTCGTCAGTTTTGCAGATTTGCCCTTGTGAGGCTGAAGCTGTGTTCTCTACAGTGACAGAATTTTTTGCAGTATTCTGTAATGGCGTCTGATTCTCTTTCACAGATTGTAACTAAAAAGCTTGACAAGAACAACTTCCAAGCATGGAAGTTTAGAATGACGAATTTCCTTACGGGAAAAGGATATTGGGAATTTGTTGCAGGAAATGAAGAAGAACCAGTTCTTCCTGATGTTCCCAATCAACAACAAATGCAGGCATTCAAAGCATGGCATAAGAGAGCCAAGAAAGTTATGTACTGGCTATCTATCAGTATTTCAGACTCTATGATTGTGCATATTCAGGATGCAAGTACGCTAAAGGAGGCATGGGATACTTTGTCAAAAATGTATAGCACAAATACACAAGCCAGGAAAATGCAACTGAAGCAAGAGTTGCATAATGTGCAAAGAGAAAATATGAGCATCAATGACTACCACATGAAGGTCAAGAAGATTGCAGATGCACTTGCTTCCATTGGGTCGCCAGTGGAATATGATGATTTAGTTTCTGTGACCTTGAATGGTCTAGGAAAGGATTATGCACAGTTCCGAACATCCATTTCCATCCGTGAAAGATTTCCTGATTTTGAGGAGTTGATTGCTCTTCTAATTTCTGAGGAGCAGAGAAATGGTGGTGCATCTTCTTCAGGAGGAACTTCAAAAGAAGCTGTCTTCTACTCAAATGCTGGAAGAGGTAGAGGCAGAGGTAGAGGAGGCCGATTTGGAGGCCGTGGTAGAAATCAAAATATGCAGCAAACTCAAGAAAACCAGTCCTATGGAGGAGGAGGTGGTAACTCTAGAGGCAGGGGGAGCCAAAGAGGTCGTGGTGGATGGCAAAGAGGCCAAAATGCAAACAGTAATGTTGAATGCTACTACTGTGGTAAAATGGGTCATATGGCTAAAGATTGCTATAAAAAGCAGAATGACATCATAAATGAAAAACTGCAAGAAGGAAATTATGCATCTTCTAGTAGACAGGGTGATGATAGAAATGAGCATTTGTTTATGGTGCAACACATGAACAATTCTGTGACAAGTGTAGAAGAAAGCAACGAAGTGTGGTATGTTGACTTAGGTGCATCAAACCACATGATAGGTCATGCAGAATGGATGGAGGATGCAAGGAAAATGGAAAAACCGGGATTTGTGGAGACTGGTGATGATACTGCACATCCTATTGTGCAGATTGGAAAAATTCCTTTGTCTATGCAGGATGGGAAAAAGAAATACATGTCCGATGTATTTCATGTCCCGAATATCACCAAGAATCTGGTTTCTGTTGGTCAAATGGTTGAGCAGGGCTTGCAGGTCAGATTTAATCCTCATGGATGCTTTGTTGAGGATATGAAAAATAAAGGTTGCTTGATAGCAAAAGGAAAGAAGAATGGCAGAATGTTTACGTTGGATGCAGACATGCCTGAATTGAGTGCAGCAATGTTTGCGCATGGGACCGATGTAGTTGCAGATATTGATATCTGGCATAAAAGCATTGGTCATGTTAATGTACAGCGACTTAAATCAATGCATGCCCAAAATATTGTTGCAGGATTGCCAAAATTCAAGGTTGCAGAAATGCATAAGGTATGTGAAGCCTATCAGTTTGGAAAACAGGCAAGGAAACCATTTACTAGACATGTTCAAGAGAGTAAGAAGCCATTGGAATTAATCCACTCTGATGTGTGGACTACTAAAGCTGCATCTCTTGGAGGCTGTCATTATTTTGTCACTTTTATTGATGACTATAGCAGAAAAGTTTGGGTGTATTTTATGAAAAAGAAAAGTGAAGTGTTTGGGCATTTCAAAACTCTTAAAGGTATGGTTGAAAAAGAAACAGGCCTGCAAATAAAATGCCTAAGGTCAGATGGAGGGGGAGAGTACCTCTCAAATGAGTTTGCAAGGTTCCTGCAGGAGCATGGCATAAAGCAGCAATATTCATGTAGTCATACCCCACAACAAAATTGAATTGCAGAAAGGAAAAACATGCATATTGGAGAGGTATCTCGTGCCATGCTCAATGAAAAAGACCTACCAGATTTTTATTGGGCTGAGGCAGTTGCTACAGCAGTCTACATAATGAACAAGACTCCCACTGCAGCAATACATGGGGTGACTCCAGAGGAGGTATACTAGTAGGAAACCATATATTTCTCATTTGAAAATTTTTGGTTGCATTGCCTATGTTCATGTGCCACATGAGTTGAGATCCAAGTTGGATCCAAAAGCTGAGAAGTGCATCTTTATTGGTTACTCTTTGTAGCAGAAAGGGTATAGATGCTATAACCCTTCTACTCATAAGTTTACAGTGAGCAGAGATGTTGTTTTTTATGAGATGAGTAGCTGGTATAAACCAGTAAATGTGATTGATAATGTAGATACACAAAATGGTAATGCTGCACAGAATTCACAGAAGCAGTCACAAGATATCAATGGACTTGGAGCATCCTCTAGTAGTGGTTCATATTCTTCACCATGGATAGGCAGATTGAGATAAGGAGAATCTTCTCAAAGCAATACAGATAGTGGTATGCAGGTATCATGAAAAGAAAAAGAGAAGGTAGATCAGCCCATGTTTGATGTGAATGCAGGTCACTCGTATGTGGATGGTGAATCTAGTGGGTCAGAACAGAGCATTGATGATGAGTTGGGTATTCCTTCTATTCTTACACCTGGAGTAAGGAAGACCAGGGATGTTTTGAGAGCACCTGGGAGTGAACCTACTTTGCACAGGTCTACCAGAGCTAGATATCCTGTGGATAGGCTGAAATACGATGGATTTACAGCCATTCACTATGCATATATGGTCAAAATGATATAGGAACCCACTTCTTTTGAGCAAGCCGTGGGAAAAGAAAAATGGGAGAAAGCCATGGATGAAGAAATGAATGCCTTGGAAGCAAATGCTACATGGGAGTTGGTATCTTTGCCTAAAGGTAAAAATGCAATTGGCTGTAAGTGGGTTTATAAGGTGAAGCACAATGCAGATGGTTCTGTGAACAGATACAAGGCAAGATTGGTAGTCAAGGGGTATGCACAAACATATGGCATTGACTATGAAGAAACATTCAGTCCGGTTGCAAGGATGGCAACCATAAGAGCAGTCATTGCTATGGCTGCATCAAAGGAATGGTCTTTACATCAGATGGATGTAAAGAATGCCTTCTTGCATGGTGATTTGCAAGAAGAGGTCTATATGGAGCAGCCACCAGGTTATGTGCATGTTGTTCATCCTGAGTTTGTTTGTAGGTTGAAGAAAGCATTGTATGGCTTGAAGCAAGCACCTAGAGCATGGTCTGACAAGATAGGACAATATCTTGTCACTATTGGCTTTCAAATTTCCAAGGCAGACTTCTCACTTTATGTGAGAAAAACAGAGAAAGGTATTATGCTACTTGTCATTTATGTTGATGATTTGATTATGACAGGTGACAATGATGAAGATATCCTTCATGTGAAAATGCTATTGAAGCAGAAGTTTGAGATGAAGGATTTGGGAGAGTTGTGTTATTTCTTGGGCATTGAGGTGATTAGATCACCAAGTGGGATACAGCTCTTGCAGAGACAGTATGGATTGGACATGTTGTCCAAATATGGGATGACAGGTTGTAAGCCTATTTCAGTTCCTTTGGAGCAGAATGTGAAGCTGAGCGTAGATACAGGTGAGCTTCTGGAAGACCCTACTATGTACAGACACATAGTAGGAAGTTTGATTTATATGACTATTACCAGGCCAGATTTGAGCTATGCTGTTGGATTGGTAAGTCAGTTTATGCAGGCTCCAAGGAAACCACATTTGGATGCGGCTAGATGCATACTCAGATATGTGAAGTCCACATTGCAGTATGGACTATTTTATGAGACTGGGGTTCAGATACAGTTGCATGGATACACTGATGCTGATTGGGCTGGTAGTTTTTCTGATAGACGATCTACCAATGGATATGTGATCTCTTTTGGGAGTGCTGCAGTCACTTGGAGCAGCAAGAAACAGCCTACAGTTGCCTTGTCGAGCACAGAGGCCGAGTAGAGGGGTGCAACAATGACTGCATGTGAGGTAGCTTGGTTGCATAAGCTACTTTATGATATGCATCAGTCTCTACAAATGGGCCAGTTGTCATTTATTGTGACAACATGAGCAGTATACACTTGGCAAATAACCCAGTCTATCATGCTAGAACAAAGCACATTGAGCTGCATTATCACTATGTGCGGGAGAGGGTTTTACTAGGTCTTATTGATCTAGTTTATGTCAGCACAGAGGATCAGGTAGCTGACATATTCACGAAGGCATTGGGCGCAGAGAAGCTGCGCAATTTCAGAGACCTGTTTGGTGTGTAGGAATTGGGATTGAGCTCGAGGGGGAGTGTGGAGATATCGAGCTCCACTCGTGATATGCCAGGGTGACAGTTATGCATTTATGTCACCGACTTGTCAGTTGCAGATGTGGTTATTACACCGCCCATGAATAATAGCTAATGACAGCTATCCTTATCTACTCTAGTTCGTGGCTCAGTTAGTATGCCACCTTAGTTAGTTGAGTTTGGTTTGAGACCCATATATAGGGTTCTTCTATTCCTATGTACTAGACTTATTTTTGGCTTATACAACTAAGAAGAGGAAAACTGTTTTCAGCCTCCACCTTTGTGTGTATTCCCCCATTGTGCAAGCAAGAAAGCTACAAGTGAGACTCCTTCCTTCTCTCCCACAATCTTGACAGTGTAGCCTAGCTATTCCTATAAAGCATTGTACTTACTCTCTTTTTAAATGAAATGTCATAGTACTTTTGTACTTCCAGCAAAGTGTCTGTGTCATTGTCAACACACAAGACTGTGTTTATGAGTCCAAGCTTCCATCTTGGAACCTAATTCACTTGTGTGACATTTGGTCATGATGTTTGTTACCTCATGAGCTCACTCTTCCTCTTTCAACCTCCATAACCATGCTCTAGATCTGACATTTTTTACACTAATCATGCCACAAAGTGTGTATACAAAAATGCAAAAGCCAAGGTTCATAGGTTGTTAGTCTTTGAGGATTTTGAAGAAGACATTGATGAGGCCAATGCAATTGTACTTACTTGCTAAAAGTGATGATATTGAGGAAGAAGTTGGGAAAGAATATTTTTATGATCCAATAGACTCATTTCCTTTTGATCCAGGTGGGAATGTTCCTTTCAACCCAAGAGGGATTTATGTTGAGCCACTTTCTGGCACTAGTTGTTCTATTTCCATGGATGCTTGGACAGGCTCTAAGAGCCCTAATAAACTTCATATGAAGGGTAATATTCATGGGAAGGACATGTTCATCCTGATATATAGTGGTCGTATACACAGTTTTGTGAATAAGTCCATTATGGACCAATCTGAATTGTCTTCCCTATTGACTTATAGCAACCCATAACAGTTCAAGTGGCCAATGGTGAAGAAGAAATCAGCACTCAAATATGCCAATATGTTTCTTTGCAATTGGCTAAAAATTATGAGGCAAAAGTAAACCTAATAACCTTGGAAAAGGGGCCCATAGATATTGTACTCGGTTGTTGTAATTGGTTGATGACATTAGGAAAAATCACTATGGATTTCTCATAGCTGTATATGGAGTTTATCTTTGATGGATAGCTCATCCATTTATAGGGAATTCCTAGTAAATTAGATTTTCAGCTTATCACCATTCAACAACTCAAAAATGAGTATGCGAGGTGCTCACAGATATTTCATTAGAGACTTTTTGCTAAGGAGAAGAAATGCTCTTTCATGTAGACTAAAGTGGAATGCTTGGGACATATTGTCAATGAAAAAGGGATCTAGGCTAACCCCAAGAAGGTGCAATGTATCAAATATTGGCCAACACCTACTACCACTACTTCACTTAGAGGATTTATTGATCTATCTTCATTTTATCGTCTATTCATCAAGCATTATGTGGCTATTTCAGCTCCTTTGACTAATAGTTGAAGAAGGAAGCTTTATTTTGGGATGCTCTTGCATATAGTAACTTCAACCAATTAAACGAGCTCCTTACTTCTGCTCTTATTCTAGTGTGCCCGAATTTTTCGAAGGAGTTTACCACATACTGTTATGCTAATGGCCAAGGCATTGGGCTTGTTTTGTTATAGGAGCATGGAGTGATTGCCTTTGAAAGCCACAACTTACATATAAGGAAATGGCTATGAATGTTTATGACCAAGAGATGTTCACTATCTTGCATGCAATAAAGAAATGATACCATTATTTGTATGGCAACTATTTTAGATTTCAAAGTGATCACAGGGTCCTTAAGTATTTTCTCACTCAATCCAATCTTACTCTTAAGCAGCATAGGTGGATAGCTACACTACAAAATTATGATTTTGATATCACTCATAGGAGGGGAAAAGACAATGTAGTGGCTGATTTTCTTTCTCATATGTGGGCCTGCAAAGTTTCAGCTGATGACTGAGCTACATAGTGACTGGATTGAAGAATTTCAAGAGGCTTATCTTTTGGATGAAGAGCTCAGCTATATTTTTCAAAAATTACAACAAGGTCTCATGGAAGATAACTCGAATTATTAGCTTCAAAATGGCCTAATCTAGTTAAATGGTAAGATTGTCATTTCCTCTACTTCTTCTTCTACACGGAAAAACATGGAGGAGTTGCATTCTTCACCCTTAGCTAGACACCTTGGAGTTTTCAAAACCTATGATAGGATCAATAAAATATTCTATTGGAAAGGACTATGGAAATATGTCAAAGATTTTGTCATGAAGTGTATGCCTTGTCAATGGAATAAGGATAACACCCATAAGCCAAATGGTTTGTTGCAACCATTACCCATTCCTACAGGTAAATGGATGCATATTACCATGGACTTCATTACTAGCTTGCCTACTACAAAAAATTAATGGAATAGTATATATGTGGTGGTGGATAGACTCACCAAGGCGGTCCATTTCATTTCAACCAAGACTAGGTTTATTGCTTCTTAAGTGGCCAATCAGTTTATGGAGCATATTTTTAGATCACATGGATTACCGCAAGTGATTGTTCATGACAAAGATTCAAAGTTCATGAGTAAGTTTTGATAGGCGGTATTCACATCCATGGGCACTAAATTGGCTCCCTCTACAACCTATCATTTGCAAATTGATGGACAGACAGAAAGGGTAAATAAGTGGTTGGAGACTTATCTTCTCCATTTTTGTTATAATGTCTAGAATTTATGGGATTCTTGGTTACGCTTGGTTGAGTTTGCCTACAATAACTCCACTCATGCTAGTATTCAAGTTTTGCCCTTTGAGGCCATGTATGGCTATAAGGTGCCCTTACCCACAATCATCTTTAATGAAAGAATCAATCCTCATGGGAAAGAAGAGTTGGAAAGAAGATAGACCATTCTTCAAAAGTGTAAGGTGAATGTAGATGAGAAGAGGCGACCTTTAGAGTTCCAAGAAGGAGAATTGGTTTTGTTGAAGATGCCCGAGTCTTAGTATTCTACTTTGAAAGACGGATCTAGTAACAAGCTTGGTCACAAATTTTATGGCCCCTACCAGATCCAAAAGTTCATTGGAGACTTGGCATATAGATTAGAGCTACTCTCTTCTACTAAGATTCATAATGTATTCCATGTTAGTCACCTCAATCCTTTCTATGGTGATCATGTTGATACAGTTGATGAGTTGCCACTTATTAATGAAGAAGGTCTTATTCAATACATCCTAGAAATTGTCATAGGTCAGGGTGAGAAGAAGCTTTGATATCGTTCCATCATTGAATTTTTGATCAAATGGTGAGGTTTACCACTTGAGGATGCTTCTTTGAGTCCTAATTCTATCTTAGATGAGTTTCCTTAACTATGGGACACATTGGTGGGTTGAAGCTTACTGACTATGGAGCCAGTTATAGTGTAGACAGGGACGTAACATCAAACTATTTTAGAACAATTTTTATTTTGCCTAACTTTCACCAATTATGCCACCTACATAGGATTAAAGTACTCTTCAAGAGCTATGTTTTGACATGTGGCAAGTTTCATTTGGATTCTTCTACTAGAAGTCATGGCAGATTTGGTTCAGCAAGGTCTATTTATACAACAAACTATCTACTTCATTTTAAGCTCATCAATTGAAGACTTTAAGGCTCCATGTACTTTTGAAGCATTCTTAATCATGTATATAGTTGAGGCCTACTTCCATTCCTTCATTTCAATCCATTCTTTTCCAATCTTTGTAAGTTTGTTTTTTAGGGCAAAAACCCTTGGGATGGGATGAATTGTGAGAAGCTAGGAAGAATAAGGATTTAGTGTGTAAATAATAGTGATACCATGTCGCATTGACATAGGTATAAAAGGAGGGGACATGTAATTTTTCTCATCTTTTGATGCATTAATACATTATTGTCCTTCTCCTCATTACCTTACTCTCACCTTCAATGGCTTCTTCCTTGTTTTTGTCTTTCTCTCTCCTATTCTAGTATTTCTCTCTTCTCATCACTCTCTTTCTCTCACTTTTGCACTTCATCATCTCTCTCTTCTATAGTATTCTCTTTCCTCTTTCTCTCTCTCCAGTTCACTTCTTGACAAATAATTACATTGAGTATATTAGATACTTCATAAGTCTTGGAGAGCCATTGTACCATGCATAGACAACTCTCAACCAGTTTGAGAAGTCAAATGGGGATGCCATAAGTTATTCCAAGAATGACCTCTTTCCAAATTTTCTTGAATGGATAGTAAGGTCCAATATCCTAATGCCATTGAATCAAGGCCTCCATGGTTAATATTTAGGAAAAGGTTGGGGTGATTACTTTTTAACACTTTATGATTCCTATTGAGCTACATGTGCCATAGATAGAGATGTGAATGGGGATGACATAAGTTTTTTAAAGAATGGCCTCTTTCCAATTTAGTAGAAGGAATGGTGAGATTTGATCCAATATGTCAAAAGTGAAGGCCTAATTGGTAAAGAGGGAATTGAGAAAAAGGTGTTTTCATTCTTATTAAGCCATACGTACCAAAGATAGAAGGTTCTTGACAAATTTCAAATGTCAGTGGTCATGCCATAAGGTCTTCCAAGAATGACTACTTTCTAGTTTAGCTTGAAGGGATGGTCATTATGGACCTTCACAGCATGTCAATTGGGAACCTAAAAATTGGCAAAAGAGAAAGGGACATAGAATGCATCAATAGGGAATCCTTATATTACTAAATAGAAAGATACAACACATAAATCACACCTATACCCTACACCCTCATGACATGGCACATGTGAGGGTTCACTGCGTATGAAAATCACTTGTAGGATCCCTTGCTTGAATGCACCACTATCTCCATATAGATGCATTTTGTTGAAACCTTTGCATTTGTGTGCATATGAGTGGTGCCTTCTTTGTACGCAACACAATATAAAATGTACCTTAGAGTGTGATGAGTTAAATGGATAGAGGTGTGGGTTAGCAAGTCAAACTAGATTAAATACAATATACTTGATATACCCATATGCCTATTTAAGTGACGACTATCATGCAACAGATTGTGTGGTTTTCTTTTCTTCCTCAAACTCATGGCCTTTTTTTAAAAAATCCTTTTTGAATCCTTTATTGTTTTAGTTGACGTTAGAGCCACTCATGCTCTCCTCGATCTCTCAAACACCCACATTTCAAGCCTTCACTTTCTATCTATCATCAAACTAAATCTTTAGCATTCATCATTGCCAAACTTTTAAACCCTTCTTAAGGCTTTGTACTCCAATGAGCAGCTCAACCCATTATTTTTTTAAGTCCTTGAATGCATTGATCACATTATCATTCTCTCAATCTTGTCATTAAGCCCTCCTCTAGTAGCACCATAGCTGCCTTCGGTGTCTCAATGATAGGGACAGATATTAATGGCTTGACTACTAATGGGCATGGTGAAGCATGGGTCGGCAGTTGCCATAGCCACTCAACACCAAGCGGCTATATAAGGGATTTTGCATGCATTGATTCAGCCCATAAAGCAACTGCATCATCGACATGGTGGACGACATCCTTGAGGCTTGCACTGATTTAGCCATGCGAGTTCAGTACGTAGGAACCAAAATGGATAAGGTTTTTTTTTTGTTTCCTTTTGAAGATTATTAAAGCTTAATCCTAAGGTTCATAAACCCCCTGTTTGCACTAAACATATTCCCTTCTAATTGGTTATCCTTAAGCCTCTCTTTACATTGATTTTTCCAAAGTTGGATATTTGTAAGTTGAGCTCATAGTACTGTTGTTCACAACAAGTCTTGATTCACATTGTTCCTACAAAATGTTTTTCAAGACGCTGTTCACACTATGCCCAAGAGCATGGACGTAGATGGGAGAGGACCCATCTTAGGCAGACTCCTGCGAGTTATGGATATCTAGTCGATAGTAGGTCAGGAGCCATCATCATGAATGATGAGGGGAGGAGGGTGATGGCTCGCATGAGAGAGTTGTGCCAATAAGTTTTTCGACACAACGTCTTAGATCATTGGAATAATATACCGGAGGGGAGTAAGGACTACATAGTAGCATCCTTGCACGAGGAGTTTCCACTGCCAGCCGCAGTAGATAGATTCTCTACGGGCTGGATGATGGATTGCATGCATGCATACATGTCACATAGATGATCCCGACGCATGCAAGGCGATCAAGAGTGGGGCTGCAAAGCCCGAGTGGTTAGATGCAAACGACTGGCGCCGACTGAGGGAGGAGGTTGCAGATTCTCCAGGACGTTGGAGTAAGTAGCGCGAGGTGGCGAGGGCACGACTCGAGGTCGGAGTAGTCCATCATCTTGGGAGTGGTGGCCACAGGACATATTTGGAGGACCTTGTAAGTTTTTCTTTTGTTTTGCTTGTTTATTTTTTTGAAATATTCTTTGGACTAACAATCACGTTTCTAACAGTTAGCATTTTGTTTTCTTTGTAGCACTCCATTACAAATCGCGATCCGACTGGCCTTGAGACTCGATATGCAGAGAGGCACGGTCTCAGGGCATTGGTCGACCGATTGTAGAGACGCGGCGGCCTTGTAAGTCACTCATCTTTCTTGTCCGTAGTTACCATGAGATATTTGAATGCATTATTGTATGGTGGACTGATGTGTTGTTTCTTTTTCTGCAGAGTCCGTTCGATGCTCCTTTGCTGCAGAATGAGCTTTCGGGGGGCGAGGATATGTAGCTTGCCCTTGGATCCTTGGAGCTCACACACCTTTATTTTTTAGTCGCCTGATCTATGTAGATATTTTCTATGTATTAATGATATCCTGTCATGATTGTACCAATTGCTTTTTATGCAATCATGTATTTATTTCATGTATCAGTTTTATAATTTCAGTATACATTGTTTTTGTTTGCAAGCGCATTGCACATAGTAGTGCAGAAACTATTTTGTATGGCTCTTTGCCCTGCCACAAATTTTTTTTTATCCTTGTTACCGTTGCTATTAGCGTCACAAATTTTACTGCTCGCATCACTATTAGCGTCATTATGCACATCACAAACCGTCACTATCAGCATCGCAAGCGTTGCTATTAGCATCGTTATGCACGTCGCAAAATGCCACTATCAGCGTCGGTATTGGCGTCACTATTAGCGTCATCGTCGGTATTGGCGTCGCTATACTGACGCTGATAGCGACTGTTTGTGACATGCATAACGACGCTAATAGTGACGATGATAGCGATGCCAATACCGACTGTTCTATGGCGTCGCTAATAACCATGCTTTTTGCGACGACGGGGGCAAATTTTTTTGTTTGCATTTTCGTCGCTTTAAACGTCGGTTTAAGGCCTATATCTTGTAGTGAGTGAACTGAGAGATTTATAAACAAGTGACTTGGGATTTTACCCCCCTTTTGGAGCCAAAGCAACCATCAGATTTATGATCTGAGCATCATATCAATGAGTCTTCCAAGAGCCCCTCCACTCTTGTTCTCGGCCTTACCCCCTCCTCTCTAATTCATTATAAATATGAGGCATGCGGAGACACAAGGGAGCATAAGGAACCCCGAGAGGCTGTGAGAGAGAGGTAGAGAGAAGGATTCCCTTTCAAGAGATTGTGAGAGAGTGCTTGAGAGAGAGAGAGAGAGAGAGAGAGAGAGAGAAGAGAGAGAAGAGTTACCTTGAGAGAGCTACACAATTTTCTCTATCTCGATTCTCGACCTAACCATCCTCTCTTACGCTCTCCCATCTCGAATCTATTCTTCTTCTTAATCTCTTGAGTCTACTTGCGGACGATGGCCTCCAAGCGAAGAATGTCGCGTGCAGATGGCAATCATACAACCAGCAATGAAGCTTTAGGTGAAGGAATCACTGTCAATCCAATTGCGATTCCAGTCGTAAGAAATGTATTTTCTAAATTGTTAGATGCTTGCTTTTATTCTCACATGAGATACATTAGGCCCATGCTATGATGTATGAGAATAGGTCATGGGAAGGGATGAGCCTTTTCTCACATATTTGAAAGATGGAGTTTACAAAGTGCGTGTATTAAGGAAAGTTAATTACACTTAGTTACGTATGGCTTATTTGTTTTGATAGAGTAATTGATCAGGGGTTATGAATAGCATAATCGTAAAAAGAATGACATTACAATTGTGCATACAAATATTAATAAAATTTTACATAGAATCGCTCTCTGATCCCAAGGGGGAGAGCAAATATGCGATGGGATTATTATCACGCAATTCTTGTATTGCTTGGGAAAAATACAATTAGTTTTGTTGGTTGATTGAACAATACCCTAAATGTTTTTCTTTCAATCAATTGATTGTTGCATTGTGATTTGGATAAATATTCCAAGGTTTGCGTTGATGGCAAATGCATGGCATGGGTCTGTAATGACAAGTTGCCATGGGAATAAAGGGATGTTTTCCTAGAAGATGATATTAGAGCTGATTGCCTTGATTATGCTTGATTCTTAATTGGTTAATTAAGGAAGGATATTTGCACGGGTGGATCATCTCCAAGATCGCACCGTGGATTACCCCAAGAGGGCACTACTCAATTCACGGGCCGAAGGTCGAGCGGTGAAAAGGCTAACCATGGAAAGTGTGTCTCACTCCTAGGTCGCTTGGGGTTAGTGGATCTCTGGACACCCCTTTCCGAGTCCGGAACGGAGTTGTAGACTGCCGTGAGCCCAACATCTGGAGGCGTTAGAAGATCCTATTCTAGATAAAGGATGGAAATTTTGGTGCCATGTGATTTGGACCAGGTAGTTCTATTGGACAGAAGGGATACATAATTCTCCTATATGGGCAGAGACAAAGATTAACTTGAAGATAAGTTAAGGAACTTGTTTGTCAAAAGGACTGCTTGTTTTGTTTTCGTGTCTGTGCTGTAAGTTATGTGAACGAACCATGTTTCCTAAAAGGCTTAATTAATGGAGCTGATTTTAAATGTTGCACATAAATGTGGTAGGACCTAATTCGAAAACTAAAGCTATCAAGGGAAGCCACTGGGCGGAATCCCCGACAGGTCCGTCCTATGACTAGGTGTTCTCAAAGAGCTAGGAGGCTTCTCACAAGGATTTATCACCATTTGACTTTAGGTATTGTTAAGTTAGAACTCGATTCATGCAGTTTTAGGGGACTGAAATGGAACTATGCCCTATGGACAGAGAGGTTGAGTAGCGCATCCCTCTCATTTCCCATTCTCTTTGAACCAAGTGTTGTATGGAACTGCTTCAGATTGGGTATTTTTGCGTAAAGTAGGATGTTCAAAACTCGACGCTAGAATGCTGTTAGGAGACCTTGACAACTAGGAACCTAGATTTCATGTCGATCCTAGTGGGTTCAATCGTGAATGTTCCGTTGTGAGGTGGACTTGGGAAACTCGAGCCGACAAACCCTGGAACATTCCATGGGAGTGTCGGGTGGCGACGCTTAGATTTGTTTCTTGATGAACTGATAAAACGTGCTTAGATAGCCAATAGGCGAGCATGTTACAATATTGCTACATAACCACATTGATATATGGGTGGATTTGAAATTGGACTAAATCTCATTCTTTGATTAAATAGGATTTGAACACATGGCCAAAAACCTTAGTAAAGTTCCTAGAGTACGCTCCTTGCTTAGGAAACTTACATGGAGAAGAAATCCAATGTTAACTTAGGGACAAAATCATCCATGGGATTTTCTACATAACTACAATAATTTTTCACTATATCTCTTATGACAGTGACAGTAAACATTTCATTATCACTTGACCATTTGGTTAAGACCATGGCCAAGTCTCACTATTAACAGAATTTGATATTCTCACTAGAGCCCATGGCAAAGTTTCAACTATATGATTCTTACAAGGAAAACTTGATTAATACTAACTTAGGGCCAAAATAATCCATGAGATTTGATATATAACCACATCTATTTATGGTTAGATCTCATACCACACTTAATCTCAAATTTTAATATTTCATTTTATGGAAGAGTCCCTTTGGAGTATATTTATCTTGTATTCTATAAAATCTTATGGTGTTGTGTTTTCAGTTTCCAACCTAGAATCTTATGCATTTATTTAGGTTTTGTGAATTTTGACTATTTGTAGATCCAGTTTTGTTGGTAACTTTTCCTCTTTGTAAAACTATTCAATGGCAAAGAAATATAGCACATCCAAAAAGGAGATCCAAACCATTGACCGAGTTAGTGGTGATTTAGTCTATCCATGCTATGTGGATGTTTATGATAGTCAAGGAAAAAGGGTTGACAATGTTCTCTTATTTACTTTAAAGAGTGATATTGCATGTCTTTAACAAGATGGCATCATAGAGAAGCTAACAGATTGATGTTTTGGGAAAGAGGGAATACCATGTAATCTTGTTAATGTCAAGGGGAAAAATGTAGTATACAAACTTGATCCTTTGTCATTTAAATTTACACGTATTAAAGAGGCCGAAGAATACTCTTTGAAAAAAATGGGTTGGACCTTATTTGAGGAGGTAAAGGGCATATAAGACATTATATCAACATTCCAAGATGTCCAAAATAGTGAGCTATTTTCCTATCAAGAAAAGGTGATCGCCCCAACAAAAGAATGAAGCTCCAAGATAAACAAACAGACTTGAGATCTTCACCTACTCCTCAAGAAGAAAATAATACACCAAATCCCACAAGCTCAAAGTCAAAATCACCTCAACAAAGTTCCTTGTTGCCACAATATCTAGTTGTTAGTGTGGCTACTAACATGTGAGAATGATGTCACTTTACCTTCCATGGTAGAAGTTATACTAGCAAAGCCAATAATTTCTCTTGAGGTCAAGGGAGTAGAAATAACTTTTGATTTCTCTGAGATATTTAAGAAGAAGGGAAAGAAGGAGTAATCTAGATTTCATGTGTTTGAAAAATTCTTCCCATTTGGCCAAACAACACAATTTCCTATTCTCGTTGATAGGTGCTATGAGGCACCTCCTTTGTATTCTTATAGATCACTATGTTGGGATTATGTGGAGAAGCTTACCACATCTTTCATAAAGAATCCCATGAATCCAACAAAAACATCATATCTTATGCCTTTTGTAAAGGAAAACAATGAGAAGAGACCCATACATCATGATGAGGTGGATGCTAATAAGTTGAACACTTATAGTTATTAGATTATATCAGGGCTTCACTCAATTCATGTAACAAAGATATGTATTCAAAGTAATACTACACCTTGTCTAGCAACCAAGCATTTATACACCACGATAAATGCTAGAATATTAATTGATTGTCTTGTCGAAATGTGCATTGAGCTTTCATGAATGACTAATATGGAATCACATAATGTTATGAAGAATGCCCCTTGTGTTGAGCAGCTTCAACAATTGATAGATTAGTGGCTAGCATTGGGTTCTCCACCAAAACCCCAACAAGGGCTTTCTTCAGACAAGCTCTCAAAGAGTACTATGGTAGGCAATCACATATAAGCTTACCTTCTCTTTTTGTGAAGATTAATGTGATGCTCTTTCTTTTCTTCTATGCTCACTATTTTGATCTTTCTTTTGCAAAGATTTGTGGCATACATTGGAGAAAATTGTGCATCTAGAGATTGCCATATGATTGTTAGCTCCCAAGAAATATTTGATGGTTGGATCAAAATCATGAAGAGATACTCTAGAGGTGAGCTTATATCCCACGAGGGAAGTTTGAGAAATAAGAGAAGGCAACCTTCTCCTACTTTGTTGCCTTATGGGTTTGAAGGATGGAGCCATCCTTACACTACAAGAGGAGATCAATGAAGATCATATCCTTTTTCCTAGAAACAAATGGGATAAGGAATATATGATTGACATGGAAATAAAGGCTAAGAAAATCAAGCAAGATAGGTTCCTAAAGGAGGAATTAATCACTCTTTTCAATGCCTCAGTTCCAAAAATTAGCACGATGATGAAGACTTGGTAAGATCTTATTAATTATTAGGTATCAAAGAAGCTAACTTGTGGAGAGGATGCAAGGTCCCTACCAAATGGAGCCAAAGATATTGTGAACTTCCTAATTGGGAAAAAGAAAAATCCTCTTTAATCTTCCGCTACTTCTCCTTGGTGTGTATATGTTGTCGGTTGCAATCTAGAAACCTTTGATCTTATACATAATGGTTACAAAGATCCAATTATCATTGGGGTTGTTGTTATAGATGCAACACATGGAGTTGAGGGAATGAAATGGGACTCCATAAAGTTTGGAAAGGTTGTATCCACTCTACTAAAAATGACGTGTGAACCTAAACAATTCAAGTTGTTATCATTTCTTGATCGAAAGCAAATGGCAGCTTTGAAAAATACTCTTGAAAGCATTTCTTGCACGTATCACATGCTAGTTGGTAGTGTTGACTTTCTATCATAGAACCCTTGCTTTTGGATCTATAGAATCCTTTATGGTTTTGGCATTAGTGACCATGGAAAAAAGCTTTGTCAAATTTGAGTGATATATAAACAATGTCAACAAGCCTTCCATTTTGGGCTTTGAAGGTTTGGACAAGGAGTGCAATGATGAAGACCTTGAAGAAGATTGGAGGATTACAACGGTAGATTTGAGAAAGAAAATGAAAGTTATGAGGACTACAATCAAAGCATTCAATGATGCTCATGAGGTTGTATTTGATATATATGCAAGTGGAGTTGCATCTAAAGTGGCATTGGTAAATCTCATGAAGACTATTGCAATGGTTTGCAACACTCAAGAGCAAAGAGAGGTTGAAGAAAAATTGTAGAGAGTCCATTGAAGTGCCAACCAAAATTCAAATTCCCAAGAGGTTCCTCCTATGAAGTTCAAGTTCTTCATCAAGGAAGACACATTGATGTAATTTTGATAATTTTTTTCTTGAAAAGTTACCTCCATTAGTATTTGCGATATTTTCTTTCTTTGGTGATATTGCTTAAAGAAACTCTATCTTTAGTTTTTTTTATTTTGTACAAAAGGTACCAAGCATGTTTGGTTTAAAAAATCTATGTAAGTAAATTATATGCTAAAATAGTATTAAAGAGCTCATTAAAATTTATCATTCTTTGTAAGCACAACTATTTAAAGGAGATATTGTAATCTAATGTGTAAGAACAATTATCACAATGAAAAGTTGTAGCTAGCTATACAAAATGTACTTAAGTTTATTTTAAATACTATTTCAATTAAACTATCATATGTGTTGTGTAATGATCTTGTCATGTTAGTTTTGGTTAGATTTGTCCACATGGTTAAATCTCTTATCTCTTATAATCTGTTTTACTACATCACTAGTGTATGTCTATGCGTGTACCTGGATAAGAGACCCAACAATATTGCATACCCCAAAAAAGTTTCACTGCACCCCCCAAAGGTGTGTTACCTCACTAGAAAATATTACAACAAAGATCTCACCTCCAATGTGTCTTTTGAGATGCATATATTGAATATTAAGATAAAATCCTTGTTATAATTCATAAGTTTTAATGTCTATAGTATTTAAGTAGTTCAAAAATAGAATGGTTAGTCCTTAAAAGAAGAAACTATAAAAACTTTATCCAAATAGAGTATACCTTATCTCAATCAAACTATATGTATCACTTATACGTGACAGTAGTTTTGGTCACATGGTCAAATGTATCATGTTTAAATTTTCTTTTAATTATTAGGACTAATAAATACCTTCTTTGTACATGCTCTTTTGAAGGCTTTTTTAGAATTTGAGTATGTTTATTATTATAATGATAATATAATTTTACAACTAATTACAATGCTCTATTGTTAGTAGCCCAAGTATACTTATAATTAGTGATAAAAAGTAGGCATGAAAAAATGACTTTATTAGAATAGATTTTACCTCAAAGAAATCATCATATATATTTTCTTCACCTCATGATATTACTCTTAGATTTTACCTCAAAGAAATCATCATATATATTTTCTTCACCTTATGATATTACTCTTAGATTTGTCCACATGGTCAAATGTCTCTATTCTTAAGACATCATCTATTAACTAGTACCTATGCATGCATTTGTCAATATGAAATGCTTTAGTGTTCTATGCCAACTTATAACTCAAACATTAAAGTAGAATGATGAGGAAGTAAATGAACCTAACATGCTTATTTTTCTTCTTTGTAACTTCAAGTAAGAAATCTATGGTTGGATATTTAATAGATTCAACAACAATAGAGCATGATGGTGTGATTGATGTGTCCTTGTTTAATAAGAAATGCAATAGAATTATGTGTAATACTTGATCTCAATGGTCTTCTTTTACAATGATGCTTTTCTAAGTCTAAAAATTTCAAAGTCTTCAAATGGGAAAGCAATGGCTTGTTCTTCGACTGGGATGTATGGAGTTTCTTGAAGCCTTATTTGCAAGATTCCAAGTGGGAGTTTGGTCAATAACTTTACATAAGAATGGCATGGCAATTATTAAGTGCTTAGAGACCCATGCAAAAAGGAGGTATCCTTTCTTCATGGTTTGGGGCCAAGAAAAATGTTATAGATATCCACTCAAAATCATATATAGACCTAATAAGATGGAAGTAGAAGCAATGCTCAAGGTGCTTAAGTATGTATGGGATCAATATGGAGATGTATGTTAGTATACTAAGACTATTCTCATAGATGACAACCCTTACAAATGATGTTTAAATCCTATTGAGAATTGCATTTATCCATAAACATTTGATATTGATCGCAGAGACTCTATGTTAATTGAATAACTTCTACCATACTTGACTTGCTTAAGCAAATACCATGATGCACGTGAAGTCATCAAGTTTGATCGATATGGACAAGAGCTAGTTCAATATGGGCATGAATTGTATGCACAATTTAAGGTTGTCATTTATGAATGGATTAGACTAGAGAATGATGATATTTCATCATCATCAACATTGCACAAGACCATGATTGATAAAGACACAATTATATTCAATCTTCAATCACTTCTTACTTCAAGAGACCATCTATTATACAAACATCCTCAAAAAATGTCTCATGTCATTCGTCTCTTACATTGAACAACTCACAATCATCTAAGTTGAAGCATACTCCTTTAATCTCTACTTTGAAAGATATGGAAGCAATGCAACTTGCTCATCAATTAAGATATCACAAACATTTCATAAATGGTAAGTGTAGAGCTAAACATTTTATACAAAATCTACAAAAGTTGTATTTTTCCAACATATATGATGTAACAAGGCACTGACTCTATATGGACTAATTTTGACTCCCATAATAAATATATCCCTTATCTTAAGGGCTTTCATAATAAATTGCATGGCTATGAAATATGTGCTTGTTAGAAATTCAAAGTATTTTATGTAGTTACCTTGCTATTTTTAAACACCAACAATATCAATGAGAGAATCTACTCAATGTTTTCTTATTCTTTTAATAGCATTAATTAATTGTGTTGAAATTTCTTATAAAGTGGTTTAAGTCCAAATTTGTACATTATATCTTAGCTAACAACTAAGTCTTAATTAATAATAAAATTTTATCTACATAAACTTTGACCATGATAACAAATCTTCATATAATGTTTGAGGCTCTTGTTTTTTAAATTCTCTCTACACTTCTTTAAAGCTTTGTATTCTTACATCAAACTTGGAAATTTCTTAGGTATATCCTAGCTAAGCCTCCTTGATGTTTCCACCACCATACAATCATTGCATTTGTTAGTACACTAGAAAATATAAAGTGAAATCCAAATCTCCTACTAGTCACATAGCTTATACTTCATCACTTAAGCTCTCAAGATGTGTGATCTCACATTTGTAACATACAAAGTGCCTTTTAGAGACAAAAATCAACATAGTGCTGTCTTTCATCCACAAAAAATAAGACATTCATTAAAAATGGGACTTGAAAAATTCCCAAAATCTCTAATATGGTGTTTAGAGCTGACTGTTGTATGGTTCTCTCTCTCGTTTTCCTACTTTATGGCTTTTTATTAACCTTATTGTTGGAGTCAAATGTGAAACAATAAAAGATTTAAGAAGGATCATAAACAAAATAGGCCATAAGTTTGAGGAAGCAAAGAAGACCACATACTCTATTGCATGATAGTTTCCTCTTAAATAGGTATATGGGTACATCAAGTACATTGTATTGAGTTTAGATTGACTTGCTAACTCACACCTTTATCCATCCAATTCATCATCCCCATCTCTCCACACTCTAAGTACAATTCATATTGTGTTGCATACAAAGAAAAAGCAGCACTCATATGCACACAAATACAAATGTTTCAACACTCCTCTCCCCTTGATGCCTTACGCAATTCCTACAAGATGGTCAGGTGGTTACATTAGTTACATTGATTATCAATTGTTCCCCCGTTACTAGATGCATCCTATGGCTACTACTAGTGGGTGTTCGGGCTCTTTATCTTCTTCTTCTTGTCTTTCGAAAAGGTGCCCTTCTACATTTTTGTCTTGGTTGCTTTCCTCTATGAAGCTATATTGTCTTTTGAACCTACATGCCTCTTCATGATGTCCAATCTTCTTACAGTGATTGCATTTGGCTAAGTGTCTCAATCTACATTTTGCACTGATGTATCCTTTCCTCCACAGTGGTAGCATTCCTTGGTATCATTCTTTGTAAAGAATACAATATCCTTCCTTACATATAAGTCAACTTGCCCTTTAAGTTCCTTATATTTTAGAAAAGTGAAGCTGTGCACCCTTCAAGGTTAAGTGACTCATATGTAAAAAGTGAATCTTTCAAAAATGCATATTCCTTTGGTAGGCTTACAAGTAGCATTGCTATTGTATTATTTTTGGGGATTGTGACTTTAATTTCTTCAAGTTGGTTGATTAAGCTTCTTAATTTTGCTACATGTTCTACAAGTGACTCCTTGTATTCATGGTGGAGATTGTAGAAATAGATGTTTAAATATATCTCTTGATCTTTTGCTTTTGCACCAAAAATTTTATTCAACTCCTCCCACACTTTCTTTATTGTTCCTTTGATATTAATGTCATCGATAAGACATGGTGCAATATGTGGATCAATTAAAGCAACTGCTTGTTCATCCTTCTCTATACATTCTCTAATTAATTGTGGTGGCAAATCATCTCAAATAATAGTTTTTTATGCATGAGTAGAAACTACATCTAAGTTGCTCCCCCCTCAAAATTTTCAAGGCCAAATGAAATATTTGAATTTGAGGGTATGATTATTATAGAGAGGTCTTATCAAGCTTATGATTATGCTTGCTAATATCTATCTCCTTACAAAAAGATGATATTTTTAGAGATTACAAGGAATTTTGATCAATAAGGAAACCTATGTACAAATACCCTTTTGTGCTTTTACAATATTCAACATTATCATTTTAAGCGTTAGCTGATGTTGGCTCCAAGCTTTCGACGACCTCCACCCCTTGTAATATCGACCCCTCTATTTGCATATTATCTTCATCTATGCTCGGAACATTTCTTTGATTATATACTCTCGCACTTTGGGGAGTTGAAGGTATAACATACCACCATCGAGGTTGTCGGGGGTTTGGATAGAAGATTACATGTTCACAAATATGTACAAGAGAGTTCAAACCATTGTGACATAAACCATGTCGTAATACAATTAGCAAGCAAATGAGTCTATGCACCTGTTCACAATGGGCCAGCAACACAAAGGTGTCACGCAAATCCGTCCATTTTTTTTCAGAATCTATTTCGAGAAATCCAGATGGACCTCATCGAACTATTGCTCCAGCTCCTCCAAGTACCACTTTGAACCACTACACATCGAATAGTATCATGGAGAAGCTACGGTAATCCACCGTAACAATACTTTGCAAGTTCCCAAAATACTCCATCTCATCCACAACCGTGTTTGGATCCATTACTCGTCACTGACTCTCTTGCTCGAACCTTGCCATGATACCACAGTCCATTGTGGAGCGCATTTTGTCAATACGCTCCACGTGAAAATGCTGTCCGCGCGACCACGCTGCACTATATATTTTGTATTGTACATTGAAACACTCAAATTAGATGTCACATATAAAATTTAGATACAATAGATTCTAAACCCCTCATCACCTTTAGACTACATCCCCTCGAGAATTCCCATTCCTCCATTGAGACCTCTGTCCCTTCATGAGACACTGCGGTCAAAGCTCCATGCAACCATAGCGTTGACATAAACCGCGGCATCTCCTCCATGCCTTCGGGATATCGAATCGGTCAATGACGCATACTACGTCGGAATTCAGCTCGTGCTTCCTCTCGATCTTGCCTAGCGATCTGGTACTTGGCAAGCCACGTCTCCATAGAGGCATGGTGCAACATACAAAAGCGATTCACCTTCTCTTCCATTGAGGCATCCATTCTTTTTTCTACCCCATTTCCAACCACCAAATCTCCAGTCAATCTATCATCGTCCTTCAGCGACCATAGCATTTCATTGTCTGGTTCCACCGTTGGTAGCCATTGTGAAATATGCACTAGCGCCTCAGACACCAACCAACCTTCGGCCATGCTACCTTCTAGCCAAGCTCATTGTCGCACAAAGCCTTTCAGGGTTTTCATGAAGCGCTCCAAGAAGAATATCCATCGCGTATGGACAGGTCCAACAATCTCCACTTCATCCACAAGATGCACAAAAATATGGATTTGTATCGTGAGCATGCTGGTGGGCAGGTATTTCTCAAAGAGACAAACCGTCTCCATTGCTCCTCGCCTTGCAGATTCAATAGAGGACGTCTTAATCTCTTTCTGTGAGATCCATTGCACCAAAGTTGACAACTTGTAAATGGCCCCGTGTATTTTTGGAGTAAGACATCATGCGATTGCGATTGGTAGTACACACAGCCACAAATGAGAAAGCATTATGAATAATGGCTACATTCCAAATAGCAAAATGCCCACGCTAATTACAATCCATTCATAGTACAAACCTGACATATCTTATGCCAGTCGTGGGATTTTAGCCCTGATAATTGGTCGTCTTTAGAAAATGCGCACCTGAGAGAACGCATCATACCCATCGGAGTGCAGATAGACTTGATTACTTGCTTCACAATGCGCTCTTCTTTAGTGGACAAAACCCAAGGAGCGTGAGGAAGCTGCACGCAACCATCAGCACTCGACTGCGGCCAAAGTGCCTCCATCTTACCTACCTCCTTCAAATCCATTCGTGCCCCTATAGTGTCTCTCTTTCCTGTGATGTGGTCCCATAATAAGCTGCCCACATTCTTGAAAATATGCATGGGATCCAACAAGTGGTTGACCTATAAGTGGGTCCAATATGGCAACTCGTAGAAAACTGAGAACCGCCGCATTCCATTTGGATGTGATTCCGCGTGGACCGTTTTTATATCGTACCAGCTTGCAGCGTTCATACGTGTTAGAGGTTGTCCAAGGAAACCTTCCCTGAGTTCATGATCCTCTGGTAAGAAAGCAACGTGTCCTTGATATACTATCTTCTTCATGGTTTGTGACCTTCGGAAGTCTAACTGTGGCCCGCACAATGGACATGCATGATAGCTTGAGGTAACCAGACTTGTTCCAACACCACGACCTAGTGAAGACTTGATTGAACGAGATTAAATATAGATATTACCAGCGAGAATGGAGGCCTGCTCACCTGAGCACTCTCCTAATCCCGAAAAGACATGCATCATCCACATGAGAATGGCTTGAATATTGACTGATCGCTGACCATCGTGCCTGCTCATATCTTGCACAATGACCCCCTCCTCCCACAAAATCTTAAGCTCATCGACTAATGGACGAAGATACACGTCCATATTTTTTACTTTGTAGTGGCCTGTGACGAGCAAGCTAAGGATGAGATGTCCTTTCTTCGTAGAAAGCCATGAAGGGATATTTTAGTTGATAAGGACTATAGGCCACACACTGTAAGAAGTTGAGCGTAGACCGAATGGGTTCACGCCATCCATTGCGAGACCGAGCCGAAGATTCCTTGGCTCTCGGGCAAAGCTTGGGAAGGTAGAGTCAATGTGGCTCCATGCGCGTGAATCCACTGATATTCGTTGAACTCCATCCATGGACCTATTCTGCGCATGCCACGTTGTCAAGCTCGCCATGCCAGACATATGAAACATGTGGTTTATGCGAGGGATAAGCGAAAAGTGTCTGAGAACTTTTTGAGGAATGGTTTGCCCTTGCAAGTCCTGTCAATACCTGTGAGCACCACACTTTGGACATGTCTCCATAGTCTCGTATTCTCCTCGAAACAAACAGCAATTGTTGATACATGCATGGATGTTATTGTAGTCCATGCCAAGCTTCCGTAAAACATGTCGTGGATCATCACGAGACTCAGGCATGGTATTTGCAGGTGGTAATATATGATATTTCAATAACCTAAAAAAAATCATAAAACACCTTGAAAAAGCACAAATGCTTGTAATAATAGTGCCGAAAAAAAAATTCAATGAAGCGTATGTACAAGGTACCTGAACAACTCGGTCACACTCATATTGCTCCACCCGTATTTTGCTTGCACACTTAAGAGTGCAAGTAGTGTCTTCAGCCAAGATACTCGGTGCCCATCATATAATGGTATGGATGCTTCCTCTCTAAGTGGATCAGAAGTATCGACATCCATGAGATTGAAGCTTAGTCTCATTGAGTTTGATTGTCACTTCTCACATCAAGCATTAATTTAAGACACTTCATGCCTCTTATCATTGGATGATACATGAGCCATTTTTGTTAGATATATTATAGTCAGACAATAGGACTAATTGTGACATGTACATGCTCTCTTGATACTCATTGGATGCAGTACCCCTATCGTAGGATGGTTTGATGCTTTGTCTTGGATCTAGTACTTATATCTGTCATAGTGTTGTCAGTGGTATTTATATGCTTCTAGGTTATGTATTGAGCCTTAGTTCCCTCTCTCATTTCCTTTTCTCTCTCCTCTTTCTCTCTCATTTTTTCTCTCTCCTCTTCCTCTCTCATTTCGTTTTCTCTCTTCCTCTCCCTCTCTCATTTCATTTTCTTTCTTAAATATTTTATTTGGAAAATATCTCCGTCTCTTCCTGCTAGCTTTTACTCAAGAGGTCCTTCCATTTAAATGCTCCTAACACTCTCCAATGAGTTGCATTTAGATGAGTTACATTGTGAGTTCAATTTGAATGCAACCCATAGGGTGTTTTATCTAGAGAGCTAATTTCATGTCGTAAGCAAAAAAATTTCACTAATTTCTTTCCTAATACAATTGATAAACATTAGACATAACTAATCCTCCATAGCAATCATTAGACATAATAGTAGACATAACTAATTTCTTTCCTAATGCAATTGATAAACGTTGGACATAACTAATCCTCCATAGCAATCATCAATCAATGCAATTCGAATCTCTACTACAAATGGCTAGAGAGTTTTCTTATAAAAAATTGAGTTGTTGATTTCTATCTACTCTAATATACTCAACCAATCAAATCATCATCTCAAATCAATTCAGCCTCACAATCCATTTTGCAATCCATCCATTTTGCAAGTACTCCAACAAAGAGAGGAAGCATAGAAAAGAAAGAGGGATATCCCAACCTCATCTCCACTCCACCTCTCACCCTCCAAATTGTAGAAGAAGAAGGGGAAGAAGAGAAGAATGCAAAATAGGAGAGAAGCTTCACTCTTCTAGTTCCTCACTTAATTCCTCTCTCACTCTTCCTCACCCTCACCCTCACCCTCACCCTCACCCTCACCCTTACCCTCACCCTCGCCCTCGCCCTCAATGTGAAGCATAAGAAGGTAGGATACAAGGAGAGAGAAGAGAGCTCTCAAGTTTGCACACACAAGAATGATCTATGCATGCATCCTATGTTAATTTGAAGACTTCAAAAAAGTGAATAGAGAGTTTTGCCCATAACCTCTTCCATTTCCTCCCTCTCCCTCCCTCTCCCTCTCCCTCTCCCTCTCTCATTTTCTCCCCCTCCCTCTCCCTCTCCCTCTCTTTCTCTTTCTCTTTCTCTTTCTCTCCCTCCCTCTCCCTCTCCCTCTCTTTCTCTCTCATTTCCTCTCCTAAACAAGAAAAAGAGAAAGATAATTAAACCCTAAACAAGCAAAAGAAAGAGAGAATAGACTCACCGATGAGAAATGGCGAGTGTTTGGCGGCTCCTCTTCGTGATGAAGGCTCCTCGTCTCCTTCGCGAACGACGGCAGGGTGGCGGCGGCGGCGGCAAGCCTTCTTCCTCTCCCTCTCTCACGACAGTCGCTCTCTCTCTCTCACTCTCGCTCTCAAAACAGTAGACGAAAAAACGTGAAATAAACCTACGCTCGGTTTCAACCTGTTTTTTTTCCCTGTGGGGCGTCACTATTTGCATCGCTATATGCGTCGCATTTGCGACACAAATAGCGACGCCGCAACTAGCGTCGCTACCCACTGTCGTTATAGGCTTAAATCCTTGTAGTAACTCCTTTTTCTTTTCTCTGTTTGAAGTGTTGTCTACTGCCTGTAGACTGCGATTGCGATTCTTTATTTTTTTCTTTTTATAAAATCTCCAAAACTAACTAAAACATCACTTGTCTTTTCTTTTTAATGACTTTCAGTTCTATCTTTTTAGGATAATATCTAAAATATACCAGTTTTTTTTTGCCCAAAAATCTAATATTTTTGGACCATCCAAATATATACATTAATACTAGTGATTAATATGGCTCATAAGTCTTGTTCATGTTGTAACTTCCGTAGGGTGGCTACGGTCCTTGTTAATCCGAGAAAAATGTCAGATTACGACTCTTGATTTATTTTAAAATATATTTTTAATTAATTAAAAATTATTAGTTATTAATGTTAGTTAGTTTTTACCTTAGTTAGTCTTTAGTTAGTAATCTTAATAACTTATTAATTGACCAAGTAACTTTCAAACTAACCAACTAACTTTTATTACATGAAAATATTACATCCTCCTCCCCTTAGAGAAATTGAGATGTCCTCATCTCGAGAGAAATTGGGGAAGACAAGCATTAATGGGGCTTAGGGCCTGTGGGTTAGGACCCACTATGCATCCACTGCGCTACTCTTAATGTTTCAAGTAGAGCAACTCACATTATTACAAGAGTAGGATTTATTCTCAATATAAGTTGTGTTACATGTCGATTAAGGTTCTAGGATTTTTAGTCCTCCTGATAAGGTGTAGTGGATTCTAGGTCTTCGTATTTATCTGATTCCTCTATATATCCATAGACTACACCTATGTATGGTGGCCTGCCACACGGGTATCTACGCGGGTCTTACAGGGAGGGGTTTAATACATTAGAGGCCTACAAGACTAGCCATTTTTGGTCCTTCATTATGTCCAAATGGGGAGAGGATATCCCTAAAAAAACTGTTGAAGACTCTTCTTTATGCTGGTTTGAATGGAGTCAGTCTTACAGGAGTGGGGGCCATATGAGAACAAGTAATGGATTTTTGTATAGATTTAGACGAGCCTGAAAAGGATGTTTATCTACAAAGGGTTTTATGCCATCCCATTCTTCAGGAACTTGCTTTATTTCAGTCATCCTTAAACAAGAGAGAAAAGATCTATCTACCCTCCCGTGTATTGGGAGCAGGGGCCATACGAGAACAAGTAATGGATTTCTGTATGGATTTGGACGAGACTGAAAAGGATGTTTATCTAAAAAGGGTTTTACGCCATCCCATTCTTTAGGAACTTGCTCTATTTCAGTCATCATTAAATAAGAGAGAAAAGATCTATCTACCCTCACGTGTACTGCCATACTATGGGAAGGTAGAAGAAGAGCTAAGCGGGAAGCCCGGGGGCAGTCCGTATCACAAGGGGTTGCTTTTGTCTTGTATTTTAGCCTCTCACGAGATAGTACTTCTTGCCTACTTGATAGAGGTGATCTATCAAAAGAGGCTAGGTATTCCCCTTTCTCTAGAAAACGACGGTCTCTTAATTCTTACCCAAGCAAGCCAACAAGATTTGGTGTTTGATCAACTAGATAGTTTCTTAAAGCAACAGAGCACTAGCTTCTTAGGAGTCAATATCTCATTAGAGAGAAAGGATTAGGTCACTTAGCCACTTCAAATTGGGATAGCTAAGTGGCAAGAGGAGGAATAAACATTATGGCTGTCATAGTCATAGTCGGCATGGTTGTCATATATATATATATATATATATATATAATGAAATCTCAAATTTGTTCATGCTTCTTCAATCTGGCTCTTCCTTACCTATTTCACTAATATCTTTAATAAGCGGAGGATCTTATGAACCACATGGCCACCTTACTCGGTACCTTCAGGGTAATGAAATACGTTTTTGATCATGTTTTACTGCAGTGCCTCTGTTATTTTCAAGAATCTGTCCGCACCACTCCCTTTAGATTTTTTATAGAAAAAAAGCAAATGGACTCCCTAAGGGAGTGAACTCGTGATATGGCTATGCAAGGTTTATGGAGCCTTGTTATACCCATCAGCCTTGCCTATCTGGCCACATCCCTGCTTGTTCGCAGAATGGAGTATGTCCGAATAGTCAATGGGGAGGGATCCGAGGGGGCCGAGATTCAGAGTCATACCCTTAAGCGAGTAGTAGTGGGTGTGGGACGCTTTTCTATTATGTTGCCCAATAATGATGTTATTTATCTAATATTCTATGTACTCTTTTTCTTTAGCATTTTTCACATAGTCAATTTTATAGTGTTGTTATTTAGATTTAACAACAAGGCTTAAAGAGATAGACTAATAACATCCCTCTCTAACACTTAACCTTTACAAACCAATGTTAATATAATAATGTCATACTCTTGTACACAGATCAATGTAGCTTAACGGATGGCCACCTAAACTATCAGGCGGGAGGGTTTCTAAATAGACCAAGTAGGAACCCCCCTTCTGTTAGTTATAGCAAGCTACTTTATGAAATATTATAACAAGGTGTAAGGTTTAGTCAATAAATAACTATTATGTCCCTTAGATGGGATGGGGGGAATTAGGATGCCTCAGAATACAAATGATAAAAACACTGCTAATGATAAGCCTTTAGATTCTACCCGTCTTAGGCTAGAGTCCTTAAAAAAGTGGCACGCTGAGCATTGGATTACTACTTTTATAGTAGAAGGGATGGTTGTTGTATTGCCTTTAAAGACAACCTATTTATTGTATAAACAACAATGCGTAAGGTCTGATATCCCGTACGTATGCATTCAACCGTTCAACCATCTTCTTAAGAATGGTTTGGCATCGCGCTGGCCCAAGGCATGCAACTATCGGGGAGCGAAGGGCATCTATTAAGAAAATCTCACAATTTGCGGTTGGGTGCTCGCTGTAGATTTTAATTCAAGACGATATGAGGAACCCCCCCTCTGACTTACCCGTTATGTTCTTGTAATAAAGGCGGACACCAAAGTATTTCTAAAACCATTCTATGAAAAAGGGAGGGCCAAATGAATAATTCTAACACTAGAAAGGGACCCTTTGGATGGAAGTGACCTTCTGATACGGGCAGGTAGCAAGGGAAGAGAATGAGTCGAACTCTAGAGAGGGGAGAATACTTGCAAGGAAAGAAAGATCCACCCACGCGTATTAATGATAATCTGTTTTTTTTGGCTAGCCATATAGACCTACCCGACGATTATTCAATAGAGACTCTCTTTTCTAATAATCAACAAAGTGACGAGCCTGAGTCGCCCTTCAATGGGTAGCTTCGTTTTCTTGGAGGCTAAATATCTTCTGGACTTAGATCAGGGCAGTCTACTTGGATATGTCCTAGCTCATTACAATGGAAGCATTGATGGTAGGGACACCTCCTATGGATGTGCCCTATCTCTTGCACGTATGGCATCTCTTACCCTGATCTCGGGAGTCATCTTTGCTACAATTTCCCAATTTAAGTTCTTAGACGATTGGAATTGCTCGGAGTAATACATCTTGCAAGTCCGTTGGGCACATTGCTTCAAGACAGTGGTTCAAATGAGTGTTTAGGCCATGGAAAAACTTGGATACTTGTTGCGCAATATCCATAGGCGGCACATATTTTAGTAGGATTACAAACTTTGAGTAGTAAGCTTCCAGGGTTAATTCCAGCTGCTTGAGCTTGAAGAAATCATTCATCTTCCAAGTCTAGTAGGTTGGCAGCTTTACGTAGAGATACCCAATCCGAAGCAAATCCATACCGCACTTGGTTCAAAGAGAATGGAAAACGAAAGGGATGTGTTGCTCAACCTCTTTGCCCATAGGGCATAGTCCCATTTTGATCCCCTAAAACGGCATGAATCGGGTTCTAACTTAACAATACCTAAAGTCGAATGGTGATAAATCCTTGTGAGAAGCCTCCCAGTTCTTTGGGACCACCCAACCATAGGACGAACCCATCGGGGATTCTGCCCACCCGCTTCCCTTGATAGCTTTAGTTTTCTAATTAGGTCCTACCACATTTATGTGTGACATTTAAAATCAGCTTCATTAATTAAGCCTTTTAGGAAACATGGTTCATTTGCGTAACTTACAGCACAGACACGAAAACAAAACAAGCAGTCCTTTTGACAAACAAGTTCCTTAACTTATCTTCAAGTTAATTTTTGTCTCTGCCCATACATGAGAATTATGTATCCCTTTTGTCCAACAAAACTACATGGTCCAAATCACATGGCACCAAAATTTCCATACTTTATCTAAAATAGAATCTTCCAACTCCTCCAGATATTGGGGTCATGATAGTCTACAACTTTTACCACTCGACCTTTGGCCCGTGAATCGAGCAGTGCCCTCTTGGGATAATCCACGATGCGATATTGGAGATGATCCACCCATGCAAATATCCTTCCTTAGTTAACCAATTCAGAATCAAGCATAATCAAGGTAATCATCCCTAAAATTATCATCTTCTACGAAAACATCCATTTATTCCCATAGCAACTTGTCATTACAGACCCATGCCATGCATTTGCCATCAACACAAGCCTTGTAATATTTATCCAAATCATAATGCAACAATCAATTGATTGAAAGAAAAACATTTAGGGTGTTGTTCAATCAACCAACAAAACTAATTGTATTTTTCCCAAACAATACAAGAATAGACGCGATAATAATCCCAACGCATATTCGCTCTCCCCCTTGGAATCAAAGAGCGATTCTATGCAAAATTTTATTAATACTTGTATGCACAATTCTAATGTCATTCTTTTTACAATTATGCTATTCATAACCCCTGATCGATTGCTCTATCAAAACGAATAAGCCATACGCAACTAAGTGCAATTAACTTTCTTTAATACATGCACTTTGCAAGCTCCATCTTTCAAATATGTGAGAAAAGGCTCAACCCTTCCCATGACCTATTCTCGTACATAATAGCATGGGCCTAATGTATCTCATGTGAGAATCAAAGCAAGCATCCAACAATTTAGAAAATACATTATTTACGACGACTAGAACCGCAATTGGATTGACAGTGATTCCTTCGCCCGAAGCTTCATTGCTGGTTGTATGATTGCCATCCGCACGCGACATTCTTCGCTTGGAGACCATCGTCCGCAAGTAGACTCAAGAGATTAAGAAGGTAGAATAGATTCGATATGGGAGAGCGTAAGAGAGGATGGTTAGGTCGAGAATTGAGATAAAGGAAATTGTGCAGCTCTCTCGGGGTAACTCTTCTCTCTCTCTCTCTCTCTCTCTCTCTCTCTCTCTCTCAAGCTCTCTCTCACAATCTCTTGAAGGGATATCCTTCTCTCTACCTCTCTCTCGCAGCCTCTCGAGGTCTCCTTATGCTCCCTTGTGCCTCCCCATGCCTCATATTTATAATGAATTAGAGAGGAGGGGATAAGGCTGAGAACAAGAGTGGAGGGGCTCTTGGAAGACTCAGTGATCTGATGCTCGGATCGTAAATCTGATGGCTGCATTGGCTCCAAAAGGGGGTAAAACTCCAAGACACCTGCTTAGAAATCACTTAGCTCACTCCTTCTTCTTTTCTCTGTTCGAAGTGCTGTCTACTGCCTGTAGACTGCGATCGCGGCGCCCGCAATTTTTCCAGTCACTTTTAATTTTTTTTTTCTTTTTATAAAATATCCAAAACTAACTAAAACATCACTTGTATTCTCTTTTAAATAAATTTTAGTTCTATCTTTTTAGGATAATATCTAAAATATACTAGTTTTTTTCCCAAAAATCTAATATTTTTTAACCATCCAAACTATACACGTTAATACTAGTGATTAATATGGCTCATAAGTCTCGTTCACATTGTAACTTTCGTGAAGGGTGGCTACGATCCTTGTCAATTCGAGAAAAATATCGGATTACAACTCTCAGTTTATTTTAAAAATATATTTTTAATTAAATAAAAATTATTAGTTATTAATGTTAGTTAGTTTTTACCTTAATTAGTCTTTAGTTAGTAATCTTAATAACTTATTAATTGACTAACTAACTTTCAAACTAATCAACTAACTTTTATTACGTGGAAATATTACAAATATCACGACTTCATTTGGCTCAAAGTTAGCATTTCAATTATTGTACGTGTAAGTATTTCCCCTGAAATGAGTCATATTGTAGAAACTTTGCCATTGGTTTTAGCCATGTGGTCAATTCCTATTTAGTCATAAGACTTGTCTATGAGATTAGAAACTTTGCCATGGTTCTTTACCATATGGCTTTTAAAAGCTAGTTGAGCAGAGGATGTGGTTTATTGTGATATGAGATTCATATATAAATAAATGTGGCTATGTAGCAAATCCCATTGATATCAACATAAGGTAATGTGAAAAACACTTGAAAGGTGGAGATTTGACCTCATGGTAAAACTTACAAGACATCTATATTTTTATAAAGTAGTTTTAACCATATAGCCAAATCTAGTTTCATAACCATATGAAGAAAGCGGTTTATTTGTTGCAACATGTTGTGAAATTGGATTTGACTGTATAGCCAAATATCATTTTTATAGTGGAATGAAAAAAATGGTCTCATGATTTGCAAGATGTATGAGATTAGATTTGATCATATGCCTGAATGAAAAACAAGAATGGGGATTCTTGGATGTTAGCATTAATAAAAAAAATGAAAGATTTGACCATATGGACAATTTTTATTTTGTAGTGAAATGGACAAAGTGGCTAATTTGTGGTAAAATGATATGATATTTGTATATGACCATATAGATAGGCAGTTATGAAAAATTGAAATGAAACAAATGGTTTATGGAAACAAAGTGGTTCTCTTGTTGCAAGACAAGTTTTAACCACATGGCCTAACTTCCTATAATTATAGTAAGTAATTAAAGAGTTATAAGTAGAACTATAGTATTCCTTTTTGGAGATAATACAGTAGATGTTTGTCTTAGAAGATTTTACCATATGGAAAATCTAGCATACCGAAAATCTATGTGATCGAACCCACCATAGATTTAGTCTTAATTTTTCAAGATTAATTCCCAAAAAAGTGGTTTGTTTGTTGCAAGACAAGATTTAACCACATGGCCAAATGATTAAAAGTAAGAAATTCTAAGTATAAAATAATCTTCCCTCTTAGAAGTAAGTAAGGATGGATAATGCAAGAAAGCATTTGACCAAATGGGAAATGTCATTCTCGTAGTAGAATGAACAAAGTGGTTGATTTATTGCAAGATATTGTAAAGTATAATATGATGCATAAGAACTTGATAAAATGCTCCAATATTAATGAACGATATAAAAAATATAAGGTCAAATTTAGCATTGAAGCCAAGTATTAAGGTATATAGCATCACACAATAGAAAGAAAGGTTAGTATTTTGAAAGCACTCATTGATGAAATCATTGCACAAATCATTTATTTCATATTCTCATTCAAGTTAGTTTTTTCAACATTACACAAATCATATATTTCATATTTACAACAAAGAGAGTGTCTTTAGCATTACACAAAATCATGTTTTTCATATTCACAACAAAGAAGCTATCATTGCAAGGTAGTGATCATCATAAAAGACAAGCACTCCAAGAGATCAATCAAGCAACTGGGAAGAAGGAGACATTGAATTTCCAAGAGTAAGTACCTAATCTTATTGCTACAAAAGTAAAGATTGCATTTAATTTTCATAGTGATTCTTATTTAGATAATGCTTGTGATGCTTGATCTTAATACCATTCTATACTAATCATATAAAAGATTAGTAGAGTGATTTGTGATTTTTATTGTGATGCTTGATCATAATATCATTCTATACTAATCATATGAAAGATTAGTAGAGTGATTTGTAGTAGTTACATGGATTGAATTGATTAAGAGAGAGTATGCATTAGTAGAGATTAGAAAAGAAGTGAATAATCACTAGAACCAAATCAGTGTAGTTTAACTCAAAAGTAGAAATAAAGTAGAGAAGAGTTTAAAAATTATTGTAGTTAGTAAAAATAAGCAATATGTGATGTTCTAAGTGTAATAGAAATCACCTGTGAAGTAGAGTAGACACGTTGGGGAGTAGCGATCACTTACTGGTCTATAGATTTACTAAACATTTGAAGCAAGGTTTTTTAATTGAATACGTAGACAGTTTTGGTCACAATACTCAAATTTGAATCAAATTATTAATATAATAAAATACAATAATATTTTTTAATATATTTAATACTATATTCCATTATATGTGCATAGTATGATATATTAATATAACATTATTTAGAGTAAAATAGTATAACATTAAAAAAGTGCAATATGATACATTTTATTATTATAAACAAGTAGGTACTATAAGATTTATAAATATTTAACCACAATAGAAATTATCTTTTCTTCCCAAATAGCTTTTAATTGATGGTGAAATTTCCTCAATCTTTATAGCTTCATGTCATAGGGAATGAAATTGCATATTCTTTGGAGGTCCTTGTAGTTTCAACATTTAAGCACGATGTCAATGTTTCTCATAAAATATCTTTATCATTGTTGTCATGTGGAATACATGAAATAAAGGTTTTGACCATTTGATCAAATATTTTTTTATGGAGATCACAAAGAGTACTGTTTATCCTTGCTATCATGTGGAATACATACAATAGAGGCTTTGACCATTTGGCTAAATCTTGTTCTATGGACATCATGAACAATTATTATCCTTGCTATCATCTAGGTTACATATAATACATGTCTTGACCATATGGCTAAATCTTTTCTTGTGAACATCCCAAAGACTTTTAATCCTAACTCTTGTGTAAAATACTTACAATAGAGGTTTTGGCCATCTAGCTGCTAAATCTTTTCCTATAAAGGTCACAATGAAATTTTATCCTTGTTGTACCTATTTTGCTTGAGATTTTGACCATTTGGCTAAATATTTTTCTATGGAGACCATAATGAACTTTTATCATTTTTGTCATAAAGAATGCATACAACAAAGGTTTCAATTGTTTGACTATGTCTTTTCCTATGGGAATCATAAATAGTTTTTGACTAGGTGGTTAGATATTTTCCTATATACATTATAAAGGATTTTTATCCTTGTTCTCGTTTGAATAGATATAGTACAAGTTTTGACCATCTGTTATATATTTTTCCAATGAGAACACACAAAGAAGTTTTTGCTTATACAAAGAGTAGCTAATAAAATAAAGTAAAATCAAGGAAAATAAAAATAATTGATGAATATTTTATTCTTTAGTTTAGGACATAGTTCATGAGAAAGCTTATTTTTAGCCATATGGTCAAATCTATCCCCTTCTTGTAAGATGTTTCCATTAATACTTTGTATTATGGATGTTGGAGTCATTCTATCTAATGCTTTAGTGCTTTTTTCTTTTCAATAATGAAACTTGATACTTCATTGTATTTAGGTCATCTTTGATGATGGAACGCCCCTGCTACGACAATAATCATACATTCAATTCACCTCTACAAATGCTTATGCCAAAAATATGGAAGATACCAATGAATATTCTCTTTCTGCAAAAAATCAAATTTTGTTTAAAAAAGATCATATTGTAGGGTCAATAGAAAGCCTCAAATTATTGTCCCCTAAAGGTGCAAACTTGAGAACTTCTATGGACTCCATTTCTTCATACGTTTCCACAATTGATTACTGCCAAGAAAAGTGTTGCCAGTTTGCTGGTAAAGAAGAAAATACAACAATTGTGTAAATACTTTTGGAGATTCGAAGACTGCACAAACTATGTTTATTACAAGTTTGAGCCATCATGCAAGATTGATCATGTGGGAATAAGGAAATATAGCTTCATCTTCCATGGACAAGTGGTATATGGAAGGGCATGGTATGAGATTCATGGAATCCTAAAGACATCTTTTTACATGTACAAAACACAATTTGAGCATGATGTGAGGAGGGCAATGCATGGAAACATGGGGGGTAATAAGAGCAGCTTGGGATCACACGGAGATGGAAAGAGCCATCCTTAGAGACGTTATCAAGAAGAATGTAGAGCAAATGCCACATAAGAGTAGAACAATGCAAGATGGACCAAGGGAGACACAATTGGTCATCTCAAATGTCTACAAGCAGGTAGATATATGGGTAGAAGTAAATGCAATGTTGGATGGTATTGGATGTAAGAAAATGTCATTATCCACCCTCAATCATATTTGGAACACATAGTTTGTGCATATAACCTTAGCCAAAAGACAAGTGAGCTCTCCAAATTATGTAGTATTAAATCCAAAGACAAGAGTCAAATGCGCTTCTAAAAAAGTGTCAATGTCACATGCTACAACAACAAAGTTGTTGGAACATATACTATAGTTGGCACTTTGCTTCAACATTAAATCCAAAGGAAAACTTGTGTATTATACATGATAAGATAAATCTCTGCAAAAGACAGCTATCCTTAGGTTAAGGCTTCGATTAAAAGAGATTGAAAGATTTGCTCAACTACTAATTTCTTTAATATGCACGACTTGATCTATGGCCTCACGATCCTAACTTCACAATTGCCTCATTGTCCTTGTGCTTCACGAACTTGAAGTGACTAGATAGGAATGTAAATGGTGATCTACAAGTAGATGGAATGCCGAGATCAACCTTCGTGCTACTAAAAGCCTTCAACTTGAGAAAATCACTAGTCCACCATCAAGGTGTCGTGCAAAATAAAGCATGCATGGAAGATAATACACCACAGGATGGCCATCATCGTTTTAAACGACTGCTAGAGAAATTTCTACTTCAACTTGATAATTGTGGATCAAAAAATAAAAATCGCTATCTCTTTGTGTATCTATCATTGCTTGTTGCACAAGGAACATCCAAGATAATCCAACAACATTCAATAAATTTTTAGAGAAGCTAAGGACAAGCATGACCTTCACTTTTCCTCATCTTATGCAACAGTTTCAATCATGTGAGATGACAAGTCCTACACCTTTCTTATTGACACATGTGCCTGACTTTAACAGATACATTGAGGGATACTTGTGTGATTCCAAAGATACACTTGTTGGTCACTCAAATCCTCTTCAATTTCAATTTTATATGCAAGGAGATACACCTATCATGCAATACAAGATGTATCCAAAGTCTCTAGACTGGTTACCAAGAGAAGGTGGCATTGAATTATGGAAGATAGACTTTACAGGAAAGCCTATTCTTCAAAAGGGTGTTCCAATGTTGTTGCCCATGTTCGAGAATATTAAAGATTATCAAGAAGTAGTAAGTGGAGTTCAAGATTATTTGAAGTATTGGAAAAGATGGTCAAATGTGCAAGGATCTGAAGTAGAGTTCAAAAAGTTTATAACACTAGTCATTGATTATCGAAAACATATGATCTACCTCTTCAAACTCCAAATGTCTAAGACTATACATTTGTCATAGATTTTTTTCCAAGAACACAAAGTGATGTAACAAATATAGATGTAGATAATGCAAATGATTTTATTGGATTGGAAGAGTTGAAAGACCACTATTGTGGTCCCCTGAGCAAATGACCCAAACATTCTTTTGAAACAATGCTCAATGTTAAGAAAGATGACTTTGTACTTGTTAGACCTTCAGATCTAGGATATCCAATATGGCTTGGTGTTGCATAAAGTGAGGTGGTTACAAATAGAAACTCCAAAAACTTCAAAATGATACATATACAATATTGGACACCAATTTTGTAGTTGTCAAAATGCTACAAATGTAGAGGTGTATCTTAATTGTTGGGATAAATATTGAATGTGCAACAATAAATATCATGAATGATAGGAAACAATAGATAGCATTTGTCTTCTCTTAGATGGAGAAAGGTGCAAAATCTCCCAAAAATTTAAAGTTCCCCCAAAAGGTTGTATTGAAGGCCAAACAAAGTCTACAAGAATCCACCGACTGAAGATTTTCCTTGAAGATTTTCAAAAATATTAAAACTAAGGTGCCTATTAACACTGCCTTTTCGATTTTTTTCAATCCCTTGGAAACAACCATAAGCAATAATATGTTCCATTACACTGGGTTTTAAATTAATGAAATTCATTTTGATTTGGAATTCCCATATTGATGGGAAATTTCCCAATTCCCAAATATGGTGTTTATAATACATTTATATTGAAAGTCAAGGCCTGGCTAGTTAAGGGGATAGTTTGGGAAAATGTGGGTGATGATCTCATTATCCTTGTGGAATCTAGGACAAATACTTTTACAATCCGTGGACAGAGGCCTCCCTAATAGTCCAAAAGGCCTTGGTGGAGAATAAGCAGATTATTCTGGCAGAGATTGATCTCTTTCAAATGTTGCCAAATCCAAAAAATAAATAAATGTGAATATAAACAAGTGTGCACTAACATTTGCTAGAGCTTTGACCTATTGTTTTCGAGAAGAGCTCCTAGCATTACTTTAATTTCAAAGAGTAAGGGCTCTCTCAAGATTTTGTTTAAAATGAAACCGTCGAAAAGTGAGCCGCTTAGGTCAAGTTGATAATGTGAGAGAAATATCTTAAGATGAGAATATGTTAAAAGGCTACAATAACACCACACCTAGGCCAGTTCAGGCCTTTTTAGCTAGCTAGAAGGTTAGCTAGTGAGCTCAAGCCTTCTTGTTAGCTAAGATATCACATAAGTCAAGCTAGCTAACATCTTGGCATGGCACAGTCGCAAGAGCATATAATAAATTATAAACAAGCACAGTGTTCCAAAATTCTACAATAAGTAGGCACTAGGCGTTCCGCGCCTAGACTCAAGCGTCGGGACGGGCGCGATTTTTGTGGGCGGAGGCGGGTGCTGGACGCGTGGCACCCGTCCCGTGTTCTCCTTTTTTTTTCTTGTGGGGGAGGTGGGGGCTGCCAGGTGGCACCCGCTCCCCACCTCTCGTTAACTAATAGTATAGGTGATAAAATAAACTAGCCTATTGGGCAATGGGTATTGATGCTAAATTGTGATATAATAAATGCATTGTAAGAAAATGCGGAGGGTATTTGTCGGTTTGTTGGGTAGTTCGGCAACAAGAGGTTCTCCTGAGACCTAATACGTGTAAGGAAGGGTGCGCGGGTCCACGTGTTAGTCACATGGCTGCGGCGACGTAGGCTTGCAAGTTGCACCATGCATGCTTTGGATGTGAGCGGCCTTGGCCTTTTCTGTGCACGCGTCCTGCGTAGAATGGGAGAACCAGACACATTCAAAGCAGCCTGTCGACATGCAAAAAGACCCCGTCCCCTTCTTTAAGATCCGGTGGCTGCTGGCAACCGCTGGTCAACGCGGGCTTCGTGTCGCACTGACTCTCATATTATTTGTAGCTTTGCCCTTCCGGGTATACTCGAATAACCATTGTATTTTTAGCTTTGCTCTTACGGGTATGCATTGTGCAATCACGGGAACTTTACCCCTAGGGTAGTTATTTTAACCCTCTCGGGTTTTTCCTTTCTATTTCCCTAAGGCTTGTCTTTTACCCCCTTATCCATCATTAAATTTTAGTCCAATATAAATAGAAAACCCAACATAGGGCGACTGCCCAATGCATGACCCCCTATCTCTAAAGCCATGGCAACATTCAACTATATATAGCTTAGGGGTCCTACTACAAAGACCTGATACCTACATTTTCGTAGAGTTTGGCTGCTAAAGTTTACCAGTTTTATTGCTAGTACGAGGGTTATAGGATGGGCCACATGTAGCTCACTTTAGTCGTCGTATTTCCAAGAAGTGTAGCAAGTAGCACGTGCTGCATTATTGTCAGAATTCTAGTCCCAAACAAATATACACCAAGCTCTGAACTTTGAAGCTTGAAGATTAAGCACATTTTTTCTCCATATTTTGATTGAATGACCACTAAAATCACGCATCTTTGAAATGCTCAACTTCTCTAGAATTGAAATATCTCTAAACTTGTATTTTCTCAAACCCTTCAACTTCTTCAAAACAAAACTGACTTTGTATTTTCTAGAACCCTATTTGGAAGTGCTTATAAGACCAAGATGAAAGTTCCACATCTCAAATATAGCAATCTTCAAACATAGATCAAGAACATGTATCACCCTTACCTCACTTGATAAAGGGATGAGCATCCCATACTTAAGGTCATCTTTTTCTTTCTCAATAACTAGTCTACCATTTTGCTACTTAGCTATCACATACAACTTTGCATTTGTGGTGTGCTTTTTGATGGGAGAGATATATGCATTTCTTTCAAGTTCTCCGTTCTCCCAATGCAATGGAAAGACAAACTTTTCTTCCATCCAATGGAACAAAGACAAGCTTTGTGTCAAAGTGATATGACATGTTAAGCTTATCTCCTAGCCAAAAGCAATTACTTTTGAACCCAATTGGACTACATGATAACCTTTAATCTCCAACACTTTGAATGTGGCAAAAGGTACAATGAGTTATGACAAAGGCATTTAATACTAAGGTCTTTACAATGAAATCCTCCTATGCCATCTTCACCAAGCCCATTCATCACAAGAAGTCATATCCCACATTGAAAGTCCATAAGAAAACTTAGAAGGAGACCTCATCTTGGTGGTCCCTAAGACATGTGCCATGATGACCAAGACACTTGTCAAATGTGTATTTCAAATAAACGCAATAATTGGCTTGGATATAAGAGGCATATAAATGCTCTTACACAAACTACTCTTTCATTATTTGTATCCTATATTTTTTTCTTGTGGGTGATTGGTGATCATGCTATTGTGTAGGCCCATTGGGACCACCTTACCATGTGCCTTGGTATGTCTATCACATGTCTCTACATGCTTGGTGGTTAAGTTGGAACAAAGCATGGCCATATTTATAACGATCACATCATGCTTGGCAAGGTAGGGCAAGGGTCTTGGTTGAGTATATTCAACATATTTGATCTGCATCCAAGATAAAGGAGGCTGTACTAGAACCTAGTTGGCAAGATGTTGATGGCCTAGTATAGCAAATAGATTTGATCATTCACCTAGGATAGTAAATAATTTTGGTCATTCAGGATACAGAGGGTTGTAATAGAATCACTAGTTGGGCTCGTTTTGCCGGTTGAATCTGAAGCTAGGGTGAGGGTGGTTGTCAAGTTGAGGTCCCAACTTAAAGCTATAGTGGTTTTTAGATTTGGTCATGCAAGATAAAGCTATGGTAGTTTTAGATTTTGATCATGCAAGATAGAGAAGGAGGTTGTAATAGTATCGGCTAGTTAGCCTAGTTTTGCCCGGTGAGGTTTGGGGGGTAGGAATTTGGACCATTTGTTGGTCCACATGAGCTCGAGTTCCTAGGGTGTTTATCCCAATAAGATTTACCAGGCCAGCAATAAGTGCAGCAAATAGACATGTGGACAGTGGGACTCGCCCTGGTGGGAGATGTCTAATCTGACGGGGCACAAAAACTATCATGTCTGAAGAGACGGCTCTTGTTTTACTACTGTTCATGTGAACCTACATGGTCATTTCTCAATGTTCTCCGGTAGGGTTGATGGGACAGGCGTTGTCTTTTACCACTGTTCATTGGAAGGTATGTAAATGGGGGGGAGGAATTGAGGTTGGTGGGAGCTTTTGCAGCAGCTAGTGGGGTGGTGTGCGTTGCTGCTGGCAGCCCGAAAGGTGATAGGGCAGGACAAGGATATAAGGGGCCGCGGGGGGAGCATTAGAGAAGGAGAAGGCTGAGAAGGAGCATACCTATCATAAAGAAGAAGGATAAGGGAAAGGGGGAGCTGGAGAGGGAGGAGGAGAAGCATGACTAGCATGAAGAAGCCGCCTCATGTGCTCATGGTGTCCATACCAGCTCACAGCCACATATACCCCATGCTGCAGCTGGGCTTCAACCTGGATGCGGCTGGCTGCGTGGTGTCCTTCGTGTCGCCCCAGCGGACGCACTCCCACATCATGAAGCTGGGAGGAGAGAGGCTCGCCGGCTATCATGGCAGCCGCAGCTTCAACATCATCAGAGTCGAGGACGGCCTGCCCGTCTACACCAAGAACGATAGGCTGCCCGCCGCCGCCTTCGCAGACGCCATAGCCAGGATCGAGCGTGCCGTGGAGGGCATCCTGAGGGCGCAGCTGAACATGCAGACGAGACGAGAGGGAGAGGAGGAAGACCCGCAACCTCCTCCCATCAGCTGCCTCATCTGCAACTTCTTCCTCTTCGGCATGCAGGCCATCGCCTCCGCCTTTGACCTCCCCAAGATCGACTTCTTCCCCTGCGCTGCCGCCGCCCTCTCCATTACCACATACATGGTCTCTCTCAAAACCAAGGGCGCCTTCCTCCTCTCACCAGCACCACCACAAGGTAGTACGTCTCCTCCCTCGGGCGCACACCCATCTTGCCAAAAAAATACATATTGCATGTCATCTAACTTAGGGTGGCGCCACCCTCAGCTCTTACTAGACTCAGACTCTTGAAAATCTAATCGAGTGTTTGAACATGGCATTACCTTGAGAAAAGCTGCTCCTCCTTGTATCCCTACTAAGGAGATCAGTCAAATGATGTTAGAAACTCATTGGAAACCTATAGTATAATCCGAGTAAACTCCATCCACCCCTAAAGACAATAGGAGTACAATTGTGAATAAATTATCTAAGAAATATAATTTGGAAGTGAAGTCACTTGCAAATATAAATGCAATATCACACACACACACACAAAAGAAAGGGCACATGACAACCATTCTTTTTTCTTTTTCTTGACTTGGAAGTGGTAGTGAGATTGTTACACTCCATTTGGTAACTAGATTGCAAATATCTATGTAGGACTTGATACCCCAAATTTCACAAGTAGACTTCATTACCTTCTTTAACCAACATGTCCCCACTTTCTTTGGGTGTTCGTGTTGTTGCAGATAAATCTCTAGTGAAAGGTGAAGAGGAGGTTATTAATGGTGTGCCTGGGCTTCCTGCCCTAAAGAGAAGTGACATAGCAAAGGAACTTTGGATGAATGACATATCTGATGCTATGTCACAAATTCTTTCTCGACCTTTTGAACATATTAAAGAATCCAAATTAATTCTTATCAACACTATCTATGAGTTGGAAAGGGATGTTACAGATGCTTTAAGGTTACTAAATTTCCCCATTTGTCCTATTGGACCCCTCTTGCCAAATCAATCATTGTGCAAAGATGATGAGTGCTTAACTTGGCTAGATACACAAAAAAGAAAATCAGTGGTTTATGTATCGTTTGGGACATTTGTCACCTTATCAATAGATGAAATTAAACAGTTGGCCATGGGACTTGAGAATAGCAAGTGTGCTTTCCTATGGGTGGTCCAGTCAAAAGATGGTTTGGATCTTGCAAGCGTGCTCCCAATGGGCTTTCAAGAGAGAACAAAGAAAAGAGGAAAGTTGGTCTCTTGGGCACCTCAAGTAAGCATTCTTCAACATATGGCTATTGGTGTGTTTATAAGCCATTGCGGGTGGAACTCCACCATTGAAAGCCTAGCTGCAGGTGTGCCAATCATAGGTTGGCCTATTGAACAAGAACAAGCTACCAACTTGCGGCTCATAATTGAGCAATGGGGGGTTGGCATAGCACTTCAAGGTGCCCCTAACCTTCAAAGTGGTCACATAGAGTTTGCCATCAATGTCGCCATGGAATCAACCTTCCTTCATGAACGTGCCTCTTCAATTGCTAAGGTGGTCTCTACTGCTACCACTAGCTCAAATAGTTCTTCTATAATCTCTTTCAACCAATTAATCAATTATCTCAATCTATGTACCACTTGTGATAATCACCATCAAAAAGATCTTTTTTTGCATTAAGGCACCACTTTATTCTCTTCCAACCAAAATTTTTGAAACTTTTATAGACTGTGTAACATCACCCATATCATTATCAAGGATATACTTTGATGTACATATCACATTGTAACTCAAACTCTTACACTATGCTTCTCATCTTGTAATATTTTACATGATAGTGATTTGTTATCTTTTTCGTACCTTGGTCTCATTTATCTTGTAAATTGCAATGACCCAAAGTCTCTCACATCCACACAAAAGTTGTATTCATAGACAGAAACAATGTGTAGTGTGTTGAGTCTTGACATATGTCCTTTAAAATCCTAGACAAGGTAAGGCGAGCAACTTAAAATTATGTATTCTTTTGTCTACATGACTAAATATTTAATAATTTTATCCTATCCAACTTAAAATTGTGTATTTTTGGTCTATATTTCTAAATACTTAATGTTTCTCTCTATCCAACAACATACCATTTACTTCTTTTATTGTAACTTTTGTAACTAGTTTAACTTCTTTCAATGGGAGTTTAAACACCTTTCAAGGTTATTGCTATTGATGATATCTCAATCCTATAACTAACCAAGGAGTTTTGAAATCTAGGAGGCTAACATTGAAAGAAAGCATGTTACAACTTTCTAAGAAAATTTAGAGAATTGCATTGGAAAAGGAAAAAGGAGTTGACACATTCAAATGGACTTTCAAAAATCCTCTAAACAATATAATGAATATCCCACAACCTTGCTTGAATGAAGATCTATTAGAAAAGTCAAGTTTAAGTTAGGAAGTGTGGAACAAATTGAGGGCATTGGTACTCAACATAAGGGAATATTATTTTTTTCCTTTTTGTACAGGGTTATGCATATCAAAACACATGCATAATCAATGAGCAAATATTAAACGACATAAAGTGTCAATATGAAGAGATGTTTCAAAACACTTTTGTAATTAAATAAAGGTAATTTGAACTAAAGTGTCAATAATGAAGTGATCAATTCTTCTTAATTATCCAAGAGTCACTTCAATTTTCAAGTCCTTTTTACCAAGGTAAATAAATATTGCTTTAAAAAGGGCATTTAGAGAGGCCACGTGCTCACAATGTATGGTGACTTGTTCCCCCTTGTTTTGCTCTTTTTCACACATGTGAATATTTTAAACTATGCATTCATTCATCTCAAAGAATGCACATTTAGGGGAGATGAAAGAGCAAAGGATTGCGAGCTACAATAACCAAATTTGAATGATAACACAATCACTTTGGCACAAAGTCTTTAATTTGCATCAAATGGGACTAGTGTCAGATCACTCAAGAGATAAAAAGTTAAGAAGAGCTGCATTAAGAGTTAGGAACAATGCAGGTGACATTCAAGAAATCACATGCACAAACTCCACCCACTAGTCTCACTCGATTCAAAGTAGTAAGAAGGAGACCATCAAATATTGACATACCAAATCTGGCCATTTTGACATCGATTGATGCTAAATTGAATGGAGCACTTCTATTTTGAGAGGGTCCTTTGGCAGGAATTTTTCCCTATAATGAAAAAAAGCAAGGTCAACATCCACTAATCACATGTTGCTCAAGTAGAGTCCTATTGCTAGTGTGGGTAATATTTACCTACAGATGGCTAAGCTCTTAGCTAGCCTAATTTGTTTATAATGTCAATAGCAATAATATCATTGCCAACATAGAAATATCACATGAGAAGGTCAATGAAACTTGTCTTGAAATATAATTTCTGACACCATTACTTTATGGTTAAAAGAAAACAAGTTCCATGTATAATATGATACAAAGATTAAACAAAAATCTCAATAGTTCTATATCTAGATGTCATAACATCATGGACCTTGGAGTAAGTATATTTGTAGAGATAGGCTCCAAGTTGTTGAATAAAATTATCAATTTGTATGTAAACCAAAATATGATATTATGGCACTCTAGATTAGTATTTTATCAATCACACAATCTACAAATTACATTAGAAAAAAATTGGACTAAAGAATGGGCCTTTTAGGAGGTTTGACTCACTCACTCTCCTAAAAAATGGGACCATGATGAAATTTTTGCAAAAGAACTCCAAATTTGTTGGACCTTGGAATGTTTAGAATGTACTCTTTGAGCTCTTTCCATTGATCTATTAAAAACTATAAGATTATTCATATTTCAAAGGACTCCAAATTGACATGACCCCTTGATGTGGCATCCATGGAAGGTAGATGTCACATCAAGGGATCGCATCAATTTGGAATCTTTTCAAATATGAAGAATCTTATAGTGCATAATACATCAATGGAAAGAGCTTGAAGAGTACATTCTAAATATCTGAGGTTTGACAAATTTGGAGTTTGTTTGCATAAATTTCAATGCGGCCCCATTTTTAGGGGGGAGAGAGAGAGAGAGAGAGACCTCCTAAAAGGCCCATTTTTTAGTCCAAAATTTCCTAATGCATAATGATGAAATGCTTTCATTGCGCAATACTAAGTAGGGAATGATACCAAAGCTTTGACTATATATAGATTACACAATACTTTGCCAATCAAAGAAACATGAAAAAAAATCCAAGTGTTTTCATTGCTATTACTTGTAGTATATACACCTTAGATTTTATAATCCTGGACATATTTAAAAATAATCTTCCATTGAGCTAGTCAAAATCAAGGAGGAAAAAGTGTATGTGTAGAGACCCTTCAATTAAGATGGCATTTTCTTTATAGGTACTTCAATGCACATGATAGGATTAGTTTCTTATAGTGACTACCATAGGTTGACTACAAGCATCAAATTGATCCTAACTTGCTAGTCTACTTGTGCAACCCACTCAGAATATCCCCCTCTTAAGTTAGCTTGTCAGAGTGACCCACTGGTGGCCAACAAGTCCACTAGCTATCTACCTACTTGAACTTCGCTTACTAGTGATCCTACCCACTTCTCTACCCACTTTTGTCAACCTAGAGTTAGAAGAAGTTTGATTGAGGCTATATCCTATTTCCAAGTCTTAGATAGAGTATCCTCTACTTGATTGAAAACTTAACCATGCAACCTTCCCTAGTCAAATTAGAAGGCATAAAGCACACAATTGCATCTAGACTTAACTCCTACAAGGATCATGGCATTAGTTGACTTGAGCCACTCTATATGCATGCACAAAAAGTATTTGTTTTTGGACTCTTGATTGGCACTCAATAATAATACACTCAAGAAAAAAGAAACTGTGCTAGGAAAAAGTGTAGAGGAAATGAGACATACAATAATAATTGCAATGTGGAAAATACATTGAATCAAATTACAAAAATACTAACTTGAGAAGTTGATGAAGGCACATTGGTTTGTATTATCTTATAGCCTTATCATTGGAGTCACTAACAAATATGTACATATATACATAAGTAGAACCAAAAAATTAGCTTTTACCCATTTTATAGATGGAAGGACACCATTTAGAGAGAGTAATCACAATTGAACAACAAAGAATGTGTTGCATTCCACAAGGAATATAAGTTTAGAAATAGTGGGGAGAGAGAGAGAGAGAGAGAGAGAGAGAGAGATCACATAGGCAAATCCATTCTCTATCAAAAAACATCAAGACAAGTCTTGGAATGATCAAGATTCTCATGAATTTGAAAGGTGTGAGGATAGACAAGGGCATTGATGAATTGAAGCTTCTAGGTTCTTAATTGGTAGAAAAGAATAGAATCCTCTTGCACTATTGATACATTGCATCAAGCAATTTTAGCTTATTTATATTGTAGACAAATCATTCTAGCTTGTTAAGCATGGAAGGAAAATGTTATCTAATAAGCAAGGTAGTGATCTTGATACATTGTAAGTTTTTGAAGCATAATGAATACGTCACAATGGAGGGAGTAGCTTATGCATCACAACTTAAAGAAAATAGAATTGTTCTAGAGCTATACTATAGGCTAAGGTGAGCATGTCACAAAAGATTAATGTGGGGAGAAGATAAGTCCTATTGCCTAGCTCCAAGAAAGTCTATAAGATATGTAACGACATACATCAATCTTTTGTGTCACACTCTTTGTGTACATATTATAGCCATGCTACTTTTGGGATGCTGATGTTCTTCATGAGGCATGTTCCTATAGGAGAGGAGTTTCCAAAATGGTTCAACAATACATTCCAATCTAGATATTTTTCCCTCTAAAATAAGTTTGTGAAAAGGTTCTTATATGATCTTAAATTGATCTTGATTGGCTTCATCGTTCATAGTTCAATGCGATTCAAAGGCAATTTGGTTGTTTTCATAGTATATAGAATTTGGCCAAATGGATGTTTGAATTTTTAAATGCCTAGATTGGGTTTCTTTTCCATGACTACACGTCATCGTAGAATCATATGTCAAATATATTGCTACATCTCATGCTAAGGTGTTGTATGCCCCTCCTCTCACCTCTAAACCTAAAGGAAACTAGGGATAATGATGACATGATTATGATTTTGTGATCTTGTAACACATTATTAACTCTAAGATTTTATGTTAATAATGTTAAAGTTTCTAGTAACTAGGGAAAACTAGCAATGGCAATCAACCAACTAGGAATATATCACATCTTGGTGGGCCCGCTAGGCTATTGAAGAAGCTTGGCGAGCTTGCCACATATTGAGAAAAACTCTATAAGTAGTTGATCCATATTTGTCTTTTTTCTAGTTGCTAGGTGAGTCTCTTGGGGAGTGTATTCTTCTTGGGTGAAGAACTCTCTTATGAGATAACTCTAGTCCCCTAGAGTATTGCATGCATTGAGTGGATGGTTCTAAGAGTTTTTTGTTAAGCCAAGTTCCATCATTTGCATAGACATACTTAAAAACAATGGATCAAAGTGTGGGCTATGGACAAGATGGGGTTGCTTATTCCAATGTGAGCAAGAGGATACATGGTCCTAACACCTCTTGGGCTATAAGGTTCTTGTCATGAATATTCCCGCCCCTTTCTCCCTGGGGTATTTGATGGGCACTTGGTAATGAATTCACCTAGATATTATACTAAAGGTCTATGTTATGATAAGAGAGTGATGCCTTGTATTGTTTGATGGGATGGGCGTTTTAGGTTGCATATTTGGCAAGACAATGTTGTCATCTATGTGTGGTTTTAAGAGAAAATGGTAATGTTTTTGCATGTTTTAAATGAACTTTATGTTGCACTTACCAAGGTAATATTAGGTCAACAAATAGAAAAAGATGATATAACAATTTCTTAATGAAAATCACTAATTCCAAAATCAATTAACTTATCACTATTATATTTAGTACCTTGGACCTTTAACCACACTCCATCCGCATGAGGTACAATGTTAGACATTGATTCTTTTTCTCTTATGATAACCTCTCTCTCTCTCTCTCTCTCTCTCTCTCTCTCTCTCTCTCTCTCTCTCTCTCTCTCTCTCTCTCTCTCTCTCTCTCTCTCTCTCTCTCTCTCTCTCAATTCAAACTTAATAACCACAATGAGAAAAATGAGCTAAAAGTAAACCAAAACAATTTACATTGTTTCATTCTCTCTCTCTCTCTCTCTCTCTCTCTCTCTCTCTCTCTCTCTCTCTCTCTCCACTAGGGGAGATTTAGACTCAAGTTTGGGCCTTTTAGTTTTAGAGAGAGAAAGCCTCTCAACCAATAGGAGAATAACTACTATTACCGTAAAATAGGGTTTTTCCAAATTTTGAAGTCTTTTATCTCATTTTTATAGATTTTTGAAAAGAAGCATTTTTAGGTATTTTTGGAGCATAAATTCATGGATCCATAAGAAACAAGACGTATTGGTATAACTAAAGATAGTAGATGGAGACATCTCTTGTTAGTCCCCACACAACCTTGCAGTATCGCTGTCATTTTCTTGTAATTCTTGAATAATACACCCAAACATTTTTTTTCTAGTATATATAGTATCCCTCCCTTTTTTCCAAACAACTCAAATAGTTTAGCAAGTTGCGGATTATCCCTTCATTTTTGCACAGGATTTTCTATTCTATTCTCTCTTTTCACTCAACATCTTCTTTTGATTCATCTTCTATGTCAATGGAAGCCTCATGTCCTCAGAGTCCCTCCTCTTCTATCAAAGCAATCACAATCTATAGCGATTTGGATCTTGACAACAATAGGTGGATTCCTACTACCATCTATATTGGTAGTTGGGTCATGTTGCAGATAAGGAAGAGAAGATGGCGTGGAAATAAATTCATTGACACCTACAAGGGGCAAGTTAAGGATTTCAAGGTCAAAGGATCAAGGAAAAAAATCAATGAGCTGCTTATACAACATGCGTATATGCACTCATAACTGTGTTTGCAGAATTGACCTATTGACGTGCCACGCCATAGACCAAATTGTAAGTTCAAAAAATTTCAATAGGCTTGAAACCCAGTTTTTATGTTTTAGGAATTTACGAAAGTCTATTTAGGGTTGTAGATATATATCCATCAAACCTTGAATACTATCAACCTATCAAAAGCATTCTTGGAATCTTTGATGCCATTCACAGCTCTATTGGCAAGTAATTGTAGAAAGCGACCTCTAACAAGTCATTGGCCAAGGATGGTTTTTTTTTAAATGAAAAAATTTACAATACACCATTAAACATAACATGATTTTGATCTCTCAGCCCTTTGCCACTCCCAGTGTTGGGGTGGATAGTGCAGAGTGGCCAATCCTAGAAGTAGAAACATGTGAATCTTATAGATTAAAGATTTATGCATAGATTCAATTATATCTATAGCCTAATGTAGCTAGCAGATAGGTGAAGATCACAATCTTCATGCCATTACATGTTTTTGTGGATTTTTTTAATGATGAGGAAGTTTGGAAAACAACATCAATGCTCATATGCAAATCAAAAAAATATATGGACTTCCTCGATTAGAGGTGGTGTGTGGGATTAAGTCCAAAGTGGAACAGAAATCTATTGTTTGCAAATATATGATTGCATCACAAATTTTTATTCTGATTTTATATTACATGAGATGGCATTATGTGAATGGAAATATCATGAAAATTGATAAAGACTTACAAGATGATGCTGATAATCTTGTGATGATCTTGGAGGTTTGGTTGGAGGATGAGCTCTTAATGATGCTCAAAGTAAGGGCAAACATTTCATTACGTCAAATGCGAATGGACCTAACAAATCAGGACCTAAATATCCCTATTGCTTATTTGTTCAAGTGCAATGGTTACAAGGTAAATAGAATATGCAATCCAAAAGTGTGGTACATTGTCTAAGGTACATTTTTCATGTTTGCAAATAACGTGAATCATGGTGAACCTTATGTGCAGGTGCCCTAGAGAAAATAGAAAAATACTTTATGTAAGGACATTCACCCTACACAAGTTTTCCTCTTGCCTCAATAGTACAAATGAAAAATTGTAAGAAGGACGAAAAGTCATACAAAAACTATTTGAATTCCATTTCCAATTATGGCAATTTGATTACAAAAGCTCCGGATTATGTACAAGAGAGCAATTTTTATTTGAATACTATAATTTTGGCATATTTACAATCTTTGCATCCTCTCTATATTAGAATTGTCCAAATAGTGGGTATCGTCTCAGTTGAGTCCTCATCATCTGAGCCAATGGCATTGGAATGGGGATGTGGCATTTTGACTTGGGGTTTTGGTCATTGAGCTAGATGGTCATACATAGGTGGTATTGAGAGATTTCGATTAGAAGCACAGTTGATTAGATTTTCAACAATCTCAGCTCTAAGGAAAAGAAGGTCATCATCTATATAAGTTGCTAAGTGCTCACCCTACATAAAATTGTAGAAATGAGACTAAGTATAAAATTATTAAGGCTATGCAGGGTTAAATTAACAAAAAGTAAACTTACATTGCCCGTTTGTTGCCAAGTAAATGTTCCAAGAGCAGTTTTGCATCGTAGCAAACTCTCCATCCATAGCTATGGCCATCACCCTACTATGGCACTCTACAAAAATACAAAGAGTAAATCTTGTGTGGTCCAACATTTCGTGGTCTTGAACCACTACCTCAAAGCCCTTAACTAGCTTTTCCAAAGAAGTGTTTTGGTAAAGAAAAACATAGTTAGTGCTTTTCTTTCTTCCCTTCTCCCTCTCCCTCTCCCGAACTTAATGCTTCACATTGTCATGGTATCCTTGCATTGAGTTGGCTAGAAAGCATCTTATTGTGGGAATATCATAAACAATCAGACTCCAATGAGATCTACAAGGCAAGGAGGACAATAAATTTTGGCAATAAAAGAAAGATTTGAAATAACTTAAAATAACCATACCAAAAAGGCCTTACCTTTCATGGTATGCCATAACTAGGTGTTGTACGAGATCCAAATTTGCAATCTTGATACCACGAGCACACGTCGAGATATGATGTTCTCTTCTAGGTCAAAATTGTCGATATAGGAGAGAATCTATGACAAAAATCTTCTCTTGAACATCTGAGGGAAGATTTAAAAGAATTAAGATGCAAAAGCAAATAAATAGTAAGATTTAGGCTATACGAGAAAAACATGCAAAATTTTCAGAGTTTCATGATACCTTAAGATTGTGGTAATTACACGATCGTTGACCTCTCTTGAAGGTGTGAGAGGACTCGAATATCCTCCTTACTAAAGTGGATCGTACTAAGCTACTACTAGTGTGGCCTCCTTAGAGGAAGCACAACATAAAAGAATGGACCCAGCATCTCAAGTGCCTCATGATTGTCCTCATGTATACTAACATGCCTTTCTCTTTTCTACACAGTCTCTCTCTTAGCCCCTCTATCTCCCTAGCCTCTGTTCATGAGCCTCCCTTTCTTCCTGGGAAACCCTCTGGGCATTTAGCCTCATGTTGCGGGAATGCGAGGATGTGACATCAATCACCCTCACCTCCCCCTTGCTCTTTTTGAGGGGAGGGATCTCAAAAACTCCCTTCATCTTCCTGCTTATAATGCCTTGTGGGACTAGCAACTTGTTGTATTTGAACCTGAGTAACTTGAGAAATGTGAAGTCCCTAGGCATCACTGTCACCCTATGGGCATGAGTTGCCAAAATGCAAGAGTCCTGGAAAAATTCTACCATGAAGTCCTCGATAGTTTCATGCAGGTAATCCAGTGCTGAGGCATGCCAGCAGAAGTCCAAGTTGTTTGCTTCACATATATCTTTAGCAATCCTAGTAATTTGCCTCTTTTCAATTGTAGGCTTGTGGCAATTCATGATCATGCATAGCTCTTTAAGGACTGAGGCATGTTGTTGGTACCACTTACAACAAGATCTGGTATGCTAGGGGTCCTCTTCTTGGAACAAAATACTTGCTGCAAGCTTGGGCGGAAATGGCCGATGCATCATCCTACACATTCTACCTAGAGGATGCTCCTTGCTATGCAATGTGTGGGTTTTTGGACGATACTACCCTTGTAGTCTACTTTGTTCTAGCCATGTCTACGAGAAAGAGTAAAAACACAATATTAGAACTCCTAATGAGGAAAGGGAGAAAACCTAGAGAAATGGGATAAAAGAGACCAAACCCACACAATGTGAGAGAGCGGGGTCCCAAAATTAGGAGCCACCCCCCTCGCATTGTGTAAGGCAGAGGGAACTGTAGAACATGAGAGGGGCGAGGGGATCCTCGAATTAGAAGACCTTGACCACAGAACATGAGGGGGGGTCCAAAAATTAGGAGCCCCCTCCTCGTGCTGTGGAGTTTGGGGACCACACAACGTGAGGCATAAGGTTGCCAATATTGGGACCCCCCCATTGCATTTTGCCGTCCCTAGGACCACACAACTCACAATGCAAGGGGGTCCCAAAATTAGGAGCCCCTTGCTTGTAGTGTATAGGGCAATAGGAAATCGCACAATGCGAGGGTGGGGGAACCGCACAATATGAGGACGAAGTCACAACATAAGAGGCCTTCCCCCATGTTGTGCGGCTCTTGATAGGATGGGGAGGATTGCACAATGCAAGGGAAGGGGGTCACAAGATTAAGAGGGCCCCCCTTGCATTGTGCAACTCCAGCTCCCATCGGGGGGGACGACACGATATGGGGGGGGTTGAGATTTTTCCACACACCTCCCATGTTATGTAGGAGTTGGGCCAACACAATGTGAGGGGAGGGTGCTCTTGTAGCTCATTAGGTCCTTATCGCATTGTATGGGTTTCATAGGGGGAGAGACTCACCACCATAGATGAGCGCTGAGAGCTATGGAGGTTTGAGAGGCTTGCAATGTGCAAAGTGAAAAATCAATTGACTATCAAATTTTGTACTAATGCTTACATGTGCCAATGTCACTCGATGCCATGTCAGCAAGAATGTGTGCCCACACATGTCAAAATTAAAAGGCTCCTTGCACATGCTATAGAAGTGAATGTGCATGTAATCACCACGTGTGCAATACACAAGGCTATAAAGAACCGAGGTAGGAGCAAATTTTCCCCCTAATTTTATGCTCACTTGCTCCCTCTCTATCACTCTACTCTCTCTCTCTCTCCCTCCCTCCCCCTTGGCTCGTGTTGCTTGATATCGAAGGTCTGTTCTCTCTCTCTGTCCTAAGCTGTGGCCCTTGTTGCACTCTCTTTTAGATTTCTATTGTTTTAGTTTAGTAGATTGCACCCCCCTCAATCCCCCTCCCTCGACGAACATTGGAACTATAGAATGCGAGGAGGGGGATTCAAAATCTTGAGGGCTCCCACTCGTATCATGCGGTCCCCTCGTCCCAAAACAACAACCAGCACAATGCGAGAGGTGGGGCTTGAAACTCGCCCGCATTGTGTGGTCCCCCCATCCCAAAACAACCAACAATGACTAGCACAACGTAAGGGATAGCCTTGAGATTTGAACCCCCCTCCTCGCATTGTGCTTTTTTTCCTTGTGCTCATCCCAAACCATCAAGGACCGCACAATGCGAGGGGAGTGGCCTCAAGATTTTAGACTCCACCCCCTCATGTTGTGCAAATCCACCCCACCACAAACCACACCAAGGACCCCCACAATGTGAGGGTGGGCCTCAAGGTTTTGAAAACCCCCCTTGTGTTGTTCGAGTCCCCCTTTGCCAATTGGTGTTTCTCATATAGTTGTGTTTGTAGATATGGATGCTACACATGTACAACCTATGATTCCTGAGCCTACGAGGAGTGAAGTTCGTCCTAACGCTCTAGCACAAGAGCTTGCTTGTATTGAAGGCACTCCTAATGCTCCCTAGGAGGAGTGGACATAGTCCTGAGGAGATGCTTGTAGATTTCCTTGGTCGAGTGGGACAATAGCATCTACTACCACAAGTATCCCAGGTGTTTCCTATCTCGCTGCCTTTATGAAGGAACGGATCAAGGCCTTGCAAGTATACCTCAAGGAGCATGAGGCCACTTTTTTGGAGTGGATGTCTAGTGGAGAGGTTCCTATCGAGGGCCTCCAGTATGTTCACATGAATGATGCCTTTGTTGATAAGCTCCAAAGGAAAAGGTTCTATAGGGGAGTGCTAAGGGTTCCTAAGGGCATGAAAAAGGCAGATCTATAGTGCCCTAGACACAATCAGAAGTGCCATCTTGTTGAGTACTTTCATGGGTTTGTATGCTTTTGCATGTGTTGTGAGGGGATGAATGAAAAGAGCTTGTCCAAGACCTATAAAAAACACACAGCCTTGTGAAGTGGAGACAGAGGGAGTGCAAGAGGTTTCACAACTAGTAGATGTGGCCAGTGAGAGGGAGCAAGGTGTTCAACTCAATGTTGAAGCTTTGAGAAGGGAGAACACAGAGGTGGTGGGTTCTATTGTTGATCAAGAGGTTGAGGAGGATGTTGGTGAAGTTCTATAACATGCCCTGTCTAGGCACATTTTTAGTGGTCCATCGAGAGATGAATCTAAACGATGCTACTCGGCACTCCATGGAATGTTATGAGGTTTGTCGCCTAGGATTTCTTGAGTCCACCACCTTGCAATGGAACGTTCGTGATCGGAACCCCTTGGGATTGATCTGAATTTGGGTTCCTAATGGCCAAGGTCTCTTGACATCATTCTACCATTGGCAGGTCCTCGACATCCTACTTTACGTGGAGATACCCAAGCCAAAGCTGATCCATGCCGCACTTGGTTCAAAGAGAATGGGAAACGAGAGGGATGCATAGCTTAACCTCTCTACTCGTAGGGCATAGTCCCATTCTGATCCCCTAAAATGGCATGAATCAGGGTTCTATCCTAACAATTTCTCAGGGTCAAATGTTTGTTAAACCTTGTAAGAAGCCTCCCAGTTTTCTAGGACCACCCTACCATAGGATAGACCCGTTGGTTCCCTCAATAGGTGTTCTTTAGTTTTCTAGGGTTCTATCCTAACAATTTCTCAGGGTCAAATGTTTGTTAAACCTTGTAAGAAGCCTCCCAGTTTTCTAGGACCACCCTACCATAGGATAGACCTGTTGGGGGTTTCGCCCACCCACTTCCCTCAATAGGTGTTCTTTAGTTATCTAATTAGGTCCTATCACATTTATGTGTGACATTTAAAATCAACTCCCTTAATTAAGCCTTTTAGGGAATGGGGTTCCTTCCCGTAACTTATGGCACTAATGTGAAAAGAGTCCCAGAGAGGTTCCTTGGAAGTAAACTCTATATTAGCATTTTAACTGAGGTACATGTATTGTCCAAAAAGAATGATTCCCACAATCCGTAAGGATGCGTCTTATTTCCTCCAAGTTTCCACCCTTGCACTAGTAATAGGGCCTAAAGAATCCATCTTGAGCCACGTAGATCGTTTGAGTAGGACCAGAGGCAAGGAATTTATAGCCAGAGTCAACTTGGCATCCAAGTGTCCTCCTACATTCAAACTAATCCATGGAGAGACCTCTCGTGGAAGGTTCGGTCCATGTTCCCATCATGGTTATTTAGAACCCCCTAGGATAGGGTTGGCGGCTAGCTGGGGGTGATTTGGCATGCCCTCCATGAATTTAACTTGATTCATTATTCAAATTTCTTTTGTGAGCTTGGGTCATACAATCCTTTTGTAGATGGTGTTCCTAAATTTACAAGCACAAGCAACAATGAAGGCGAGTGCTCAGGACATTTGCTAAGGTGGAGTTCCTATTTTTGAACACTTAACGTTCATCCTTTTTGGGTTTTTCTTGCCTTGATGTCAATTGTCATTGATCTTCTGAGGAGTAGGGAATACCCTTATTTCGACCCTCATTCTTATGCAACAGGAGCGAGCAATTTCGCCATTGGGTTTATATCCAACAATTCTCAGATGGTAGTTGCCCTAATTTGCTAACCTTTAGTCCAAGGTTCTTGTCTTGAGATCACCGGTCTTAGATGATTCAACTAGGATTTCAATTTGGCCATTTGGTAACCATTCCCCTCCTTAGAACTTCATTGGTGTTTCCAGGTTTACCCTAGGGTTTCATTCCTCAAGATTTCATAACATAAACTTTTTACATAATCTTATCCTAAAATAGGCAAGTCGCCCATTGATAGAAAATTCTTAATATTTGCCCTTATGTCTGGGGTTTTGGTCCTTTTCCAAAATCTCCTTCATCATCTTCAGATATTTTGGGTCATGGCTATCTTCCTCCTTAGCTAATTCAAGGATAGGGTTGCTAGGCATTGACACCATAGTTGCTAATGATTCAGTCATTGAGGGTTCTTCCATAATAAGAGATTTGAGGAATGCCTTATGACTTAAGGCATCGACAATCACTTTCTCTTCACCAGGTTGATACCTGGTCTCAAATTCATATTCCTACAGAACTTCAATCCAATGATGTTGCCTCATATTGAGGTCAGTCTGGGTGAAGATCCAATTGAGGCTCTTATGGCCCGTGAGCAAAGAGAACTTGTTACCAAGAAAATAGTGTCACCAAAGTTTGAGAGTATGAATAACTACTAGTAGCTCTAGGCCATGAGTAACATAATTCCTTTCATTGGTTTTTGTGTGACAACTTTGAATTCCTTGCTCAAGTCAAGGAGTTTCAAAATTGGTGTTGTCACTAAGCTATTCTTGAGTTGATCAAAACTCGATTGTTTGGTTGGTGTCCACACTATGGCAACCTCCTTTTTTAGTAGATTTGTGAGGGGTGCTGCGATTAAGGCATAGTCCTTAATAAAAATCATGTACTAGCCTGTTAATCCAAGAAAACTATGCACTTCTTTGATAGTGGTTGGAGGAGGCCACTCTTGGACATCCTTAACCTTTGTAGGGTCTACAGCATTTCCCTAGTTTGACACAATAAACCCAAGATATTTGATCTGCCTCTTGAGGAAGGCACACTTTTTCTTCTTAGCATAGAGCTTATGTGTCTCATAGTTTCAAGGATGATGCGAACTTGGGATTCATGTTCCTTCTCTTCCTTGGAATAAACCAAGGTTTCATCAAAGAAAACAAGTAAAAAAACATCAAGATATGGCCTAAAAATATCATGCATTAGCCTATTAAATGTGGCAAGGGCATTAGTCAATCCAAAGGACATTACTGTGAATTCAAAATGGCCATATCTGGTATTGAAAGCCATCTTAGGAATATCCTCATCCTTGATGTAGATCTGGCAGTATCCTGACCTCAAATAAATTTTGGAGAATTTTTTTTTTCCCTACAATCAGTCAAGTAACTCGTCTATTCTTGGGATAGGATATTTATTCTTGATGTTTACTTGGTTCATGCCTCTATAATCGATGCAAAGGTGAAGTGTCTTATCCTTCTTCTTTTGGAACAAGACTAGAGCCCCCCAAAGGTGAAGTGCCTTATCCTTTTTCTTTTGGAACAAGACTAGAGCCCCCCAAGGAGAACTGCTAGGGCATATGTACCCTTGGTCCAATAGTTGTTTGAGTTATTCTTTTAATGCAATAGCTTCGGGAATGGACATCTTGTAGGGCCTTTTTGCAACCAGTCCAGCACCTACTAGTATCAACCTAATCTCATGGTCAAATTCCCTAGGTGGTGATAATTTTGTCAATTCTTTCGAGAGTACATCTGTGTACACTTTTAACGATGATGGTTCTTCATTGGAATCCTCTACCTGTTCCTGCTTGTTTAGCTTGATCAAATAGGTGAGTAATCCTTTCCTTATTCCTTGAGCTATTTGGGTTGCCTTGGCTAGTTGGATCTTTGGTTTACCTACTTCTCCTTGAGTTGTAACTAGCTCACCTTTAGGATTTCAAAAGGAGACTTGACCCTTCCCATAATGGATGTGAGCATCATTGGGGACTAGCCAGTCCATCTCGAGTAGGCACTCATGGAATCCTAGATTCATTACCCTGAACTTAATAGATGTGGGCTCGTTTCCAAGTAGAAATCCCACCTTAGCAGTTTGTCTAGTGCAAGTGATTTCTCTCCCATTTGCTAGTTTGACAAGCAAATTAGGTGCATCTACACTGGCTATCCCTAACCTTCTTGCGCATGCAAATGAAATGAAATAATGAGTATTGCCACAGTCAATTAGGGTTTTGAATTTCTTACCTTGGTAATTCGATGGAGATTGGATCACCAAAAATTGGAAATTTGGGCCATTTTTATAGTGAGTGGCATGAATGGATGCCTTCTCAATCTCAACTTCCATGGATCGGTATTCTTCTCCATTGATTCCCTTAGTGGTGATATTAGAATTTTTCGCCCTTCCTATTGCTGTGCTTCCATGGGGCCACGATAGTCCTGGCTTGGCCAGTGAATTTTCCTTGATGATGATCTTCGCCAAGTTTGGGGTATTCCCTTTTAAAGTTCCCAAGTTCACTGCAGTGAAAACATCGTAGGCTTTTGTCACTTCTTTGAGTGGGGACAAAGTCATCGATTGCATTTGCCCGTGGCTTATTCTGTTGGCCTTGACTCTGTCCTTGTGCCCTTTTAAATTGAGCTTTCAAGATCCCTGGATTCTGGTCTTTGTGAGACCAGGGTCTATTATTCTTGGACTTTGGATAGACTTCTTAGGCAATAGGTCCCACTCTTATCAATGCATCTTGTAAATTCGAAGGACACATTGATTCCAACTAGGTGTTCATTGTGGGTTCAGTCTATCATAGAACTTCGAGACTTGTTGGGGAAGACTCATTATCGGGGCGTATTTTAGTAAGGAGACAAATTTTGAGTAGTATGCCTCCAAAGACAGACCCAACTGTTTCAACCTAAAGAACTCATTCATCTTTTGAGTTATGTATGCAGGTGGCATGTATCTTCCCTGCACTACTTCCTTTAGGTTATCCCAGTTATTATGCTTTCCGTGACTACTTGGTCTTTACACCGTTGCTTCCACCAGAGCCTAGCTTTGCCAGTGAGCTTGAGCTTGGGCAATCATGGCATGTTTTGTGTTGAGAAATAGACAAATGATGCATGCTCTAGGAAGAGATGTCCTGAATCCCATATGCATAGTGAGGAGAGTGGAACAACCCAACTACTATAAAGCATTGTACTCGCAAGATGAGTAATGTGATATGATGGTAATTTTGTCCTTTTAGTTGAGAGTTTGAGTCATTGTTTAACCACACAAGACTGTGTTTATGAGTCCAAGCTAATCAATCTTGGAGCCTAATTCACTTGTGTGACACTCCATCTTCAACTCTATGTCTTCATGAGTTCACTCTATCACTTCAAGCCACCATAGCCATGCTCTAGATCTGTTCTTTTGTCATGGTATCAGAGCTCAGCTGAGCATGACCTAGCTCAATCTATCTCTCCTCTCTATTCTCTCAAGCCTTCTCAACTTCAGTTCAACTCAAGGCTAGCTGATGACCTCATTTTTCATCTCTATATTCACTTGACATATTATGGCAACCATAGCCAACAACACCCTGCTTGTTTGGGGGCCTTGGATCTAGCCAAAGAGGAGGAGATAGCCAATGCTTTGAACTAAGGAAACCTTTGTCTACTCAGATGCTTCAAGCCAACACATGGAACCTTGACATTAGTCTCCTCCCTGCTTGACATTGTGCATTTTCTAGGTCACTGCCCAGAATTGCATCGATCTCAGTTCATACTATCAGCTCATCCTCCATGTAGTGCAATTAACCCTGATGTCATAGGGCTTTTGAGGCCTATCTCATAGGCTATCTCTCCAACAAATCTTGTCGCGAATAGTTACGCATACAATCTGCTACAACCCAAAGATTAGTCGCATGTTCCTGCAAACCCTAATTCCACCATAGCCAGAAACTTAAAAAAGCTTGGCAACCTTATCTTTTCTCACTGCTATCATCAACAATGATCTTGATCACTCTGACAGTATTTCTGAATCCTACTGTAGATCTAGAAATGTCCAAGGAAGTTCAAAGATTACCTAGCAACATTGAGCCAAATATCAAGATCTTCAAGACATTAGTATCTATTGATACTCAAATAGTGCTTCTTGGCACTTGACCTTTTTAGGTTACTCAAAAGTAACTCACCTTCTGACTCCTGTCTCAAAGAATATTCTCAGGTTGTGTAATGATTTAAAGTCACATTGATCAAATCTCTTGTGAAAGGATAGATAGTGCCCAAGAAGTCTCGTGGTAAGACCTCCTTCTAAAATGACTGAACTGGAATAGATAGCAAAGTTTAATGGTGAAGGTTTTCACACCTCGAAGGAGAAGACCATGTACCATCTCATGAGGAAAGACCTCTAGGATCTCTTTGAGGAAGATGATGCAGATGACAATGCTAAAGAGGAAGATGCTGCAGAAGACCAACCTAAAACAAAGGCATGGAAGAAGATGAACAAATATCTAGGTATTATTGCCTAGGTTCTATTCAATGATGTATTACATCATATTTCTGGCATCAAGGATGCAAAGAAGGCATGGGAAGAACTTGACAAGATCTTTGGTACACAAGCAAAGAACTCAAAGGTAAAATTACTTATGCAGTTTTATAAGTTGGATGTCAAAGATAGTTCATCTATGACTGTACATATCAATAAGTTCAAGAGCCTTAAAACTTAGCTAGCAACTCTTAAAAAGAAAATTGATGAGGATGAGGCAATAGCAGTGTTACTTGCCAATGTTAATCATGAACCGTATGAGAACCTTGTTTCAACACCAAGTAATGTTCCCAGTCTCTCACTCAAAGACATTGAGCACTCACTACTTGATGGAGAAAGCAAATTTAAAAACAAGGATATAAAAGAATCAAGCTCAAGGGAAAATCTCTTATACTCTAAAGGAGATGCTAGACCTGAAGGAAGAGGTCCAGGATTCAACACCGACAACAAAAGTCAAATGACATGTCATTATTGTGGTAGGACTGGCCATAATTCTAGTGAATATGGAATTAACAAAAGTTCATCATTTCTTCTTGTTCCATTTCTTATTTTGTAGGCATTAGATGCTAGACTAGTTCATTTCAGAGTCAATCCTAATGTCAAGCCTATGTGTCCAAAGTCATTCACAATAAGGAATAGATACAAATCACACATCCAAAGCAATACCACTAGCTGAAGCTAAAATCCATGGTAAACATTTGAGTAAGTTATTCATGAATATATGTGTGCATTATGTGGGTTCAAAATAATGTATTTTTTAAATACCATTTTTATACATTTTTTACATATAGAAGGGTGTAATATAAAGGGCTTATTTACAAATTGAATAGGAAAGGGTTATGTTTTATTTGGGAAAATTTCAAAAATAAGGATATTTATAGATAGGCCTTGAATGCACATGATGTAGAGGATATACATATAGTAACTTCCATGAGGATAAACATGAAGAAATGCCGCATGACAAGAGAGTCTTCAAAGAAGTAGATGAAGTTTTTGATGTTGGAAGGCCTAGAGCCTCAACAACGCACACACCAGACATTCCAAGCTCAATGGAATTATGCAATTGAACCCAATTGGTAGGAAATTTCAAAAAAGGCAAGCAAGGGGCTTATGGATATGCATTGGCTAGTAGTGCCAAGGATAGGGTAGCCAAGTCAATAAGGAATAGATTGGCCTAGAAAATGAATGCATTGAAGAAATTTTTCTAGGCCCAAAAGTCCTTTGACAAGCACATTACAAAGGCTCCATTTCTAAGTTTTGTTAAGAGCATCTATGATAGATTGAGGTTGAGGGTAAGGTGGTAATCTTCCACCATGGCATGTCTAGATGAATCCACTAAGGACTACCTAATTGATTTCTTGAAATAGCTATATCTGTGATGCATATCACCATAGGATTATGTTAAAGGGATAAGGATATGCATACAAAAAATCTAGCTAGATACATATTCGACAAGTTTCTTAAAGCCTACACATAGTGTTGATAAAAAATCTTATGAAATTTTAAACGTTGCTTCAAACAAAAGACCTAGCAAGTCAAAGAAGTTATTTCATGGAGAAGTGCTCATAGTAGAATAGGTATCTTCTGACAAGGGAAAAGAAATCCACCAAGAAGTCAATTCTTTTTTAAAAATAGGGCAACAAAAATAATAGGACTGCAGATCAATGAAAGAAAATTTCACTAAGACCTTGGGTGAGTAGGAGCAAACAATGGATAAAACACTAGAAGATATCTATGTGATAAGGAGAATAATAAATAAAAATCTTCAAGAGGAGATGATGAAAATTTATGAGATACTCAAGGATAGTAGAAAAAGAAGGTAAATATTGAATATAAGGAAACAAATGATAAAGGGAAAGAAAATGACACATCCTTAATAGGATAGGATGAAAAAATTACTAAAGAAAAAAATATAGTAGAACACCAAAGGACTACTAAAGTCAAAAGAAGGTAAATATTGAATATAAGGACACAAATGTTGAGATGGCGAGCTCAACATATGCGGACATTGATGATGGATTGCCTCGCTAGATGAGTCCACATGTCTACACTTAGCATGTTGGTGGTCATTATGATACTCACATAGCCACTGACTTATCATTTATTATATTTAGTTTGTTACACCTACCTATAACTGGTAAAGATATAGCGCCAGTCGATTGGTGTAGTCTGTTATGCACTGTTTGACTTAGTAGACCACTTTCCTTTATGTTGTATCTTATCTATACTTTGTGTACATTATATAGTGTGTGGAAGAAGAAGAAGAAATCATCAAGCAAAGTTTTTTGCCTCCATTTCTCTTCTTGTGTTCTTGAGTGAGCTTCCTCTTGTGCATATAGTGTGTCTTTGGCGTAGCAGCTCAAGCAAGTCTCCCCACCACGTGATTCTTGACATGGTATTAGAGCCGCGACACTGAGAGAGGCTGATTTTGAAGGATGAAGTGAAGGTAAAGAAGCAAGGTTCGAGCAAGGAAGCAATGGGTAAGAAGCTCTCCCATTCTTCCACTCTCTCTCTTGGATAGTGACTGTGGAGGCACCGGAAGCAGGGTAGAGAGAAAATCTCAGATTGCTGTGAGATTTAGTGTGCGAGAAAAGCATTGTATATGCTGTAGATAAGCCCTCAAGGGTTTTTCCACAATTCTTTTTGGCATCTGAGGCCATTTCAGGCCCAATTTTTTAGCCTCAAAGTTGCGGACAACAGTTTTCCATGAAGCAAACATAAGGTTCATCTGCAAATAGGTTGCAGATTACATATATTATTGAACAATCAGTGAAAAAGGTTGCTTGGTGTATTGCTGTGCACTTGTTGTGAAAGGCTGCAGAAGACTAGCTTGCTATGTTGTATCCTTTTTTTTGTGATAATGGCAGAGAGTAGTGGAAATCCCATTATTGAGAAGCTTGGCAAGAACAACTACCCTTCATGGAAGTTCAGTGTGATGAACTTCCTCATTGGAAAGGACCTTTATGAGTTTGTTTTAGGTGAAGAAAAGGAGCTAGACTTGGGTATCCATCCGACTGCAGATGAATTAAAATCATGGAAAGAATGGAATGCAAAAGACAAAAAGGTTATGTACTGGCTATCTACAGTCATTGATAATACGATGTTGGGACATATCAAGAATGTAGAAACTTCACATGTAGCTTGGACAAATTTTGAGAACATGTTTTCAGTAAATACAAAGGCACAGAAGATTCAACTTAAGCAAGAGTTGAATACTTTAAAGAAAGGGAAAATGTATGTCAATGAGTATGCTTTGAAGATGAGAAGCATTGAAGATGCTTTAGTAGCGATTGATGCAATGCCTGATGATGATGATTTGGTTTCATCCACTTTGAGTGGCCTTAATAATGAGAAGGCATGTAAATCATTTGTTACTTCAGTATATGTATGGAATTCATTTCTAGATTTTGATGAGATGATCTCTCCCATGATTACCGAAGAGATCAATATGCAGCCCATTGTTATGCTAAGAAGGATGATATTCGCTGTGGTAAATTGCAGCAAGGAAAGTATACATCATCTTCACGACAGAATGAAGAAAAAAATGAGTATTTGTTTGTTATGTAGCATATGATGAATGCAGTTACAGGAAAGGGGACACATGATGATGTATGGTATGTTGATTCAGGTGCATCTAATCATATGACTAGTCATGTTGAATGATTTGGAGAGATCCAGGTTATGTGCAGATGGGTGATGATTCATGCCACCCAATTTCACACATTGGAAAGGTTCCCTTGTCCTTGTATAATGGCTAGACAAGGAGTCTGACAGATGTATTACATGTGCCATCAATCACAAAAGAATCTAGTGTTTGTTGGCCAAATGGTAGAGTAAGGGTTGCAGGTTCGATTCAATGCAAAAGGTTATTTTGTAGAAGATTTTAATGATAAGTGCAGGTTGGTCGCAAAAGGAAGTAGAGTTGGTCACATGTTCACTTTAGATGTTGGAATTCCTGCAATGGATGCTGCTATGTATGCTAAAGGAAAAGGAGTGGTTGCAGACATTGAAATATGGCATAAACATATTGGACATGCAAATGTGCGAAGGCTGAAATTAATGTAGTCCAGAGGATTGGTTACAGGGTTGCCTTCTTTTAGAGTTGTAGAATTTCATAAAGTCTGTGAAGCATGCCAGTTTGGTAAGCATGCGAGACAACCCTTCTCGCATGACAAAGAAGTGAGAAGAAATATACTTGATATAGTGCATACAGATGTTTGAGGGCCTACGCAGAATATATCTCTTGGTGGCAAAAAATACTTTGTCACATTTATTGATGATTGTTCAAGGAAGCTATGGGTATATTTCATGAAGGAAAAGAGTAATGTATTTGAGCACTCCAAATCTTTCAAGGCAATTCTTGAAACAGAAACAAGCTTGAAAGTGAAGTGCTTGAGATCAGATGGGGGGGAGAGTACCTCTCTAATGAGTTTAGTGGCTTCTTGAGGAATCATGGGATAAAGAGGCAATTTACTTGCAAGTATACCCCACAGCAAAATGGTGTTGCAAAAAGAAAAAATAGGCATATTGCAGAAGTTGCACGGGCATTAATGGCTGAAAAAAATATGCCAAAACATTTTTGGTGTAAAGTTATCCATACTCCTATCTATATTATGAACAGAACCCCCACAGCTGCATTTCATTGGATGACTTCGAAGAATGCTTTACTGTGGCAAGAAGCCCAATGTATCACACTTGAAGGTATTTGGCTGCATTGCATATGTTCATGTGCTAGATAGGCTACGGAAGAAGATTGATCCAAAGGTTGAAAAATATATTTTTATTGGATACTCTTTTAGAGCAGAAAGGATATCGTTGTTATAACCTTGTCACAGGTGAGTTCAGAGTGAGTAGGGATGTTATCTTTGATGAGATGGTTAGTTGATATGTGTCTACTGGTGATGTATTAGATGATGATAATTGTTATAAAAGCTATGTGCAGAAAGAAAAGCAAGAATCACGGAGTCTTAGTGGACCAGAAACATCATCTGGTACTACACCTACAGTGAGCCCTTGGTCTGGGAGACTAAGGAGTAGTCCCACATCTTTAGGTGGATCTATAAGTGTTGCAGGAAAAGAAAAAGGAAAAAAGAAAGTGTTGGATGGTAATGATGCATCTACTAGTAATTTGGGATTGGATGGAGATTCTAGTGGTTCAGAGAGTTTGGATGATGAGCTTGGTATTCCTTCAGTCAGGACACCAGATGTATAGAGAGCTCATAGTAATGTAAAGGCTCCATTGAGTAATCTAGTGGTACGTAGGTCTAGCAAGGTCAGATACCCTGTTAAAAGATTTGGCTTTGAAGGTTATGCAGCTCACCATTATGCTTATATGGTGAAACTAATTGAGGATGTTGAGCCCACTTGTATTGAGGATGATGTTGGTCATGCTCATTGGGATGCAACAATGGATGAGGAGATGGTTGCATTAGAAGCAAATAAGACTTAGGATTTGGTACCCTTGTCTACAAGTAAGAAAGTTATTGGTTGTAAGTGGGTTTACAAAGTCAAGCATAATGAAGATGGTTCAGTTAGCAGGTATAAGGCTAGGCTAGTTGCAAAAGGCTATGCTCAAACATATGGCATAGATTATGAAGAGACATTCAGTCTAGTTGCTAGGATGGCAACTGTTAGATGTTTGATTGCCTTGACAGTAGTCAAAGGTTGGAGTTTGCAACAAATGGATGTTAAGAATGCCTTCTTGCATGGTGAATTGCAAGAAGAAGTCTATATGAAGTAGGCAGTAGGTTATGAGGATTTAGAGCATCCCGCATATGTGTGCAGGTTAAAGAAGGTGCTCTATGGGCTAAAGCAAGCACCTAGAGCATGGTCTAACAAGATTGGAGAGTATATTGTCAATATTAGATTTTGTATTTCCGATGATGATCACTCACTTTATGTGAGAAGGGGAGATGCAAGTTTGGTCATCATAGTCATTTATGTGGATGACTTGATTATTACAGGTGACAGTGACAATGGAATTGCTGAAGTTAAGGACTTCTTGAAGAAGAAGTTTGAGATGAAGGATTTGGGTGAGCTGAGATACTTTCTTGGTATTGAGATGATTAGATGTGATGATGATATATGGCTATCCCAAAGGCAGTATGGTTTGGATATGTTATCCAAGTATGGTATGATAGCATGTAAGCCTCTTTTAGCACCATTGGAGTAAAATGTGAAGTTGAGTGCGGACGTTGGGGATGAGATAGAAGACCCTACTATGTTCAGAAGGATAGTAGGGAGTTTGATATACATGACTATCACAAGGCCAGACTTGAGTTATGTTGTTGGCCTTGTCAGTCAGTTTATGCAGATGCCTAGAAAGCCTCATTTCGATGAAGTTAGACGTATATTGAGATATGTGAAGTCTACTTTACACTATGGACTTTTTTATGAGGCAAGTAAGAATGTACAAGTCTTTGGATACACAGATGTAGATTGAGCTAGTAGCATATCAGACATAAGATCTACTAGTGGATTCATGTTTTCCCTTGGTAGTGCAATAGTTACATGGAGCAGCAAAAAGAAACCTATAGTTGCTTTATCGAGTACGGAGGTTGAGTATAGAGGTGCTGCTATGGCAGCATCTGACGTGGTATGGTTGCAAAAGTTGTTAGGTGATTTGGATGTGCAGGGAGATGGTCCAGTTGTCATTCATTGTGACAACATGAGCATCATATAGCTAGCTAAGAATCTAGTATTCCATGTTAGGACAAAACATTGAGGTGCGCTACCACTTTGTGAGAGAGAAGGTACTTGCAGGAGAGATTGACTGGGTATATGTTAGCACACAGGATCAGATAGCTGACATTTTCACAAAGGCATTGGGTGCAGAGAATCTTTGAAAGTTTCAAAGCTTACTTGGAGTTGCAGAGATAGAGTTGAGCTTGAGGGGGAGTGTTGAGATGGCAAGCTCAATACGTGCAAACATTGATGATGGACCACCTAGCTAGATGAGTCCGTACGTGTACACTTAGCATGTTGGTGGTCATTATGATACTCACGTGGCCACTGACTTATCACTTATTATATTAAGTCTATTACACCTACCTATAGCTGGCAAAGATATAGTGCCAGTCGATTGGTGTAGTATGTTATGCATTGTTTGACTTAGTAGGCCACTTTCCTTTATGTTGTATCTTATCTATACTTTGTGTACATTCTATAGTGTGTGGAATAAGAAGAAGAAAACAGAAGGAAAATGTTTTGGCCTCCATCTCTCTTCTTGTGTTTTTAAGTGAGCTTCCTCTTGTGCATATAGTGTGTGTTTGGCACAGCAGCTCAAGCAAGTCTCCCCACCACGTGATTCTTGACAACAAATGATAAAGGGAAAGAAAACGACCCATCCTTAATAGGATAGGATGAAAAAAATGCTAAAGAAAAAAATATAGTAGAACACCAAAGGACTACTAAAGTCAAAAGTACTATTGATCCTAATGAAGAAGAGTCAAATAACCAAGGTGATCAAAAATAAAAGAGAGCAAGTTTTCGATAAAAGGAGAGTAAAGTAACAATAATCTAAAAGACTTGGAAAAGAAAAACTCTAGGATGCTCGGGAAGATTCTAGGCTAGGTTGTTGTCAATCTCGAATGTAACAAAGATCCCCAGTAGTTCTCCATCTCACCAAAAGATACTATCTTTCTTCGTAGGAAATATAAATAATTTATTGACACAACAATATTGATACGTCTTGGTGAGTTATACACTATACTATTACAATCCCAATCATTCATTTTTTACTGAATTTGTCATCATTACTATTCTTCTTGCAACATAGTTTGGCAGTTAAGAATGCACTTGGACCCAACATTGCACATACATATGGTTTGACATCTCCAAAATGCCTTTGGGCGCATTGATGGGTTCGATTCATCATGATACATCAACCCTATAGTGTGCAAAATGACTATGCCTCCACTTTGGAAGTCCCTCATGTGTGTTTTTGAATCTAGTTTATCAAGATAAGTGGACCTTATGGTGTGCAAAATGACAGCCCATCCACTTTGGAACTACCTCATGTGCATACACGAACCTACAATGTGCAAAATGAGCATCCATCCACTTTGGAATTCCCCATGCACATTGTTGATTTTGGGTCATTTATGTCCTCATGTTTCCAATTTTTTATAATCACATATTTTGTATAATCATGTCCAAGTGTCTTACTCTTTCACTCTCAACTAATGAGATCAATACGGTTTATGTTATTGATCCCCTTATTTCTACAAAGCAAATGCAAAATCAATTGAATTATTTCTGTGAGAGATGAATCCTAATGAGCTCCAATTTATAGTTATTACATATCATGAGGGGTACAATATTGTCCATTTTACTCTCATCTAAAGAAAATATTTATTTATTCATTAGATATATCATGATCAAATATGTTTTAATATACAATTCATAATGGATCACATCAATTTTGGTTCTCAAATTCACGAAAAATTGCATTATGAATTCCCTCAGTGGTTTCCATGACAAAGTTAGACTATAAGTATGAATTGAATTTTCTTCTATTGGTGTTTTCCAAGTGAACTTCTAATGACTATCAATATCATATTGAAAAAGTTTGCCAAAAAAAATAGTTGTTGCCATTGAGGAAAATTTTCCACTACTTAAAACGGACATAGAGGTATTTGTTTGCAGTTTGCAAGTCCCACACCAACCTGATACCTCTTATTGTGGATGGAGGGTTATTCCAAACTCATGGAGATTTCTTCAAGAAAAAATCATGCTTGAAAACAAATCAATAGCCGTAAGTAAATTTCAAGTTTCTTAGCATGATGGAAATATATTACCATTCTTCTTCATATTCTTCATTAGATTTTTGCAGTTCACACAAGAATGCTACAAAGATAGCTTTGTTTGGCTAGTAAGGGCATGTGTAATCAAAGTTCTTATTGAAAGGCACATTGAAATCCCTATTGACCCAAACTCCCCTGAACTTCAAACAATACCATACCTAGAGCTAGTAAAAAAAGGTTCATCCAAGAAACCAATTGCAACAAAGAAGGTAGCCATTACAACAACAAAGTTAGATGCACCCAAGAAACCAATGGTAACAAAAAAGCCAGCTACAGCAAAGAAGTTGGTTGCTAAGAAGCTAACAACCAAGAAGCCACCTATTGCCAAGAAGTGAGAAACCAAGGAGAGACCCAGCAAAAAATAGAATCTTGGTCATGACGAAGACCCAACGCCACCATAAAGTTACCCACAAGCACCACCACAAAGGGAAAGTGAAGCTCAATAGTCCTAAAGTGCAACCGAAGACCCCCAACATGTCCCATTGAAGTCCCCATAAATGGAAAGTGGAGCTTAAGATTCCCAAAGCGCACTTCAAGGCCCCCATAATGTCTCACTAAAGCTCCCACAAAGGAAAAGTGGAGCTCGAGTCTCCCCCCAGAAGATGCCCTAGTTCAACAAATAGGCAACTTGAGTCTAGGCCATCTCCTTAGAAATATTGTAATCCCTAGCTAAGGATGTATTAAACAAGGTTCTCGTAAATATAGGTAACTCTTTGTATTAATAAAAAATCAATATGTATTGAGTTTCTCTGATTCTCTTTAGAAATGTTTGTTTTTACAATTCTCTCTATTTCATTCCAAGCATGCTAATCTTGTGTAAACTCAAGCACTTAAAAGGTAGATAGAAAAAGGTATATAAAAGAAATAAGTCTAACTCTTTGAAATCTTACAACCTCCTCCTAGGGCGGCTAAAAACATGTATACACTTTTTCTATGTAATGAGCCTGCCTATCAACTATCCAAGTACATTTTAGCCGCCGTCCATTGAGAAACGAATCTAAGCGTCACCGCCCAGGGAATGTTTCGGGGTTTGTTTCCCGAGTCCACCTCGCAACAAAACGTTCACGACTGAATCCAATAGGATCGACCTGAAATCTGGGTTTGTAGGGCCAAGGTCTCCCAACAGCATTCTAACGTTGGGTTTTGGACATCCTACTTTACGCAGAGATACCCAATCTGAAGCAGATCCATACCGCACTTGGTTCAAAGAGAATGGAAAATGAGAAAGATGCACCGCTCAACCTCTTTGCCTGTAGGGCATAGTCCCATTCTAGTCCCCTAAAACAGCATGAATCGCGTTCTAAATTAACAATACCTAAAGTCAAACGATAATAAATCCTTGTGAGAAGCCTCACAGTTCTCTAGGACCACCCTACCGTAGGATAGACCTGTCGAGGGTTCTGTCCACCCGCTTCCCTTGATAGCTTTAATTTTCTAATTAGGTCCTACCACATTTATGTGCGACACTTAAAATCAACTTCCTTAACTAACCCCTTTTAGGAAATAGGGTTCGTTTGCATAATTTATGTCATAGACACAAATACAGAGCAAGTAGTCCTTTGACAAACAAGTTCAAAAAATTTCCTTAACTTATCTCAAGTTAATCTTTGTCTCTTGCCCATATAGGAGAAATTATATATTCCCTTCTGTCCAATAGAAGCACCTGATCCAAATCACATGGCACCATAATTTCCATCCAGTATCTAGAATAGGATCTTCCAATGCCCTAGACGTTGGGCTCACGACAGCCTACAATTCCATTCCGGACTTGGCAAGGGGTGTCCACAGCTCCACTGACCCCAAGCGAGGCCTAGGAGTGAGAGACAACTTTCCGTGGTTGGCCTTTTCACCACTCAACCTTCGGCTTGTGAATCGAGCAATGCCCTCTTGGGGTAATCCGCAGTCTTGGAGATGATCCAATCGTGCAAAATATCCTTCCTTAATTAATCCAATTAGGAATCAAGCACGATCAAGATAATTAGCCTAATATCATCCTCCAGTGAAACATTCTTTTATTTTCCATGGCTACTTGTCATTACTCACCCTTGCCATGTATTTACCATCGAACACAAGCACTTGGAATAATCATCCAAATCACATCCCAACAATCAATTTAATGCAAAAGCATTTACGACATTATTTTATCAATCAACAAAAACAATGGTATCCTTTTTCAAACATTGCAGGAATAGTTGCGATAATCTTTCATCACGTACTTGCTCTCCCCCTTGGGATCAAAGAGTGATTCTACATAAGAATTACTTAACACTCCCTTCTTTTGACTAAGGTTTCAAACACTGTACAAAACATAAGTTCTATTAATCACTTATATTGATGGATAGCATAACCCTCTTTCCAATAGGTACAAAAACATCTGCGCCTAAGGGTTTCCCAATCCCTAGAGCTCTCCTCTTGCCTTTGGAAGATTGGGATTGTAATTCATACCTAACTCAATCCTCCAGTTGGGTTGATAAAGGTGGTAGTTGCTAGACGATCCCCAAGGCATCTTAGTTTTATCCCTTATGATTGTTATTTGTGCTAACTATGCATAACATCAAGGTTCAAATCTACCAAACATGAGCTATTAGTTCTTGTTGTTAGCAAGAGCTTGGGCAAAGCCTAGAGCTTCAAAAATGAATTTCCTTAGGTTAAATCACTTATCTTGCCATCCATCAAGTGTGCCAGCTACATCATACCAATGGTGTGGTGGAAACACACCTTTTATTGCGAGGATGGAAAGACGGCAATAGGAAGACAGAATGCTTGAAGCCTTACATGTTGTTTATAAGTTTATCGCATGGCATATGAATACAATGAACTTTTCTTAATACACATATTTGGGGGATTCAATCCTTCAGATACTTACGATGCAATTTATCCTTCTCAATGTCCTATTCTTGTGTGGCATAATACAGCCCTAGCATGTCACATGCAAAAATCAAGCAAGCATCTATTAATTCGGAAATACATTACTTACAACAGGTATCACGTGTGGATTGGCAGTGATGTCTTTGCCTGAGGCTCCGTTGCTCATTGAGGGATTGACATCTAAGTGCAATAATCTTTGCTTGGGGGCCATTCTTGAACCTCACCTCCCTTAGACATGAGTTGCATGAGACTTTCACACCTTGTGCTTGACTAGTGGGGCGAATTTGGGGGAAAGAATTAGGCCCTCCTAGGAGGAGAAGAGAAATGGGTCCCTTTGGGGAGTCTCTCTCTCTCTTTCCCTCCCTCTCCTTTTTCTCTTTCCTCTCTTCTTCTTCTCCTTCTCCTTCTTCTCCTTCTTCTTCTCCTCTTCCTCTCCTCTTTCTCTCCCTCTCTTTTCTTCTTCTCTCTCTCTCTCTCTCTCCTCCGTTCAGGCCGCTAAGCCTCCTCCTCTTCTTCTTTTTCTACTCACCTCTCTTCTTTCTCTTCCTCTCTCTCTCTCTCTTCCTCAGGGCCAGAAGTAGGGCTAGAAGCATGTCCAAGCCCTCCAAGGCTTCCTATCTCCTTTCATTACGATTGGGGAGGTTTATATAATGGGGGGGGGAGGGTTATTATGGGGGGGAGAAAGAGCTGGGGGGCCGGGGGGGGGAGAGGAGAGGAGGTGGGAGTGGTGGTGGGATCTCCTCCACCTATCCTGCATGGTGGCAGGAGTAGGCTCGTGGCCTCCACCTCGTTGACGACATCATCATCTTTATCATCTTCGTGTTCTTTGTCGACTCCTCCTTGCGCCGTCTTCCTCCTCTTTTCGCTCGTCAACTTCTTCTTCCCCCCTCTTTGCCACTTGTCAGCGAGGACGGCAAGGGGGAAAGGAAAGAAAAATCAATTATTATTATTATTATTATCATTAATAGGGGTGCATTTTATGGGACCGCAATAGGACGTTACATTCTACCTTCTTCTAATGAATTCAACATTTATCTCAAATCGAGATCTTGTATGCATGGTTGCCAATATAAACTTTGCAATGCTTCTTTGACATCTAGCAATGTCCATTTCTTGTTTATCGTCGACAAACATACTTGATTCTCACCTCCAAGTAGATAATCACTATAAAGCTATCAGTGCTTTACTCAAAGTCCAAAGGTATTTGTGCACCTTTTTTCTTCTTCTATCTCCTATACTAGAAAGAAAGATGTGGTGTTTGCTTTGGAATGTTGTATGACAAGGTACCAATTTCCTCCAAACATTTGTAGAGAAACAAAACATTCATGTCTTTTTTCTCAACCAACAACAAATTTCTCCAAAGATTTTAATTATTGTATTCAATGACATTTTCCTAGTCAAACACATTGTTTTTGTCATGTGCAAACTCATTCCTTCAAATATTAATCTAAAAACATGAATTGGGACGAACCATGATAAGCTAACTCTCCTTGATATCCTCTCGATCTTCATGAAATTTTCAATATCTTCAATAATCTTTAATTTCAAGTCTAGGATAGTTCCATTGTCAAGATTATCCCAAGCTATTAGTCCATTGAGTTCTAGTGAAGGAAGCTCTTCCAAATTCCTATGTGTTGGTGGAACAACATAGGATCCAAATATAAAAAGTACATTTTTTTCAATGAAAATGAGGATGGGTGATCACGGAAAATAAGGGTTTTCATTTTAGCATGCATTACACAAAACGTACTTATCAAGGAGTCCAGTGAATGCCATTCCATGCTTTTTGATGAAAACATATTTGCACAAAATTAAACATACTCTGAAATCTCTTAAAAGACTATAATAGCTAATGTAAAATGTCCTACAACAAGATCATTTTATGTAAAGTAAATTTCATTGCCTTACAATGAGTTGGGAACTGTTGCTACATGGAAGGTGCCAAGTAAAGATCCTTTATAGTATACACATTTTGGATCCTTGCATACCATTTTTTAATCCTACATTTTGAACCCTAGAGTTTTTCATTTCAAGTGAAAGCTCGCATTTCCTCTTTTTCTTTATTAATCTTGTGGAAATCTTTACAAGATGGAAGTATTATTATCCAATCTTGCATAGATCACCATCTTGAAGAAGCACTATAAGAGGAAGCCATGGACGATGAATGTTGAGGTATTGATGAGAATTGAGGTTGAGATAGTATAGAAATATTGCAAAACCGAGTTTAGAGAAGATGGGACAATAAAATAGAGACAGCAATGAGATGAATGCATATAAAAAGGTTGGAAACTACAAAAATTTCTAGATAATCTATTGCTTTGAGTTATAATTAAAAGCAATCTACTTTTATTACTTCAGGCGACTTAAAAGTATGCCACTTTTCAAAAAGTCACATCAAGGAGCTAAAAGCAAGGAAAAGAACTTGAAAAAAAGTCCTTAAGGACAAATTAGTTAGTTGGAATTTCTCATAAGGATAAGTTTAGAGGCTCGTTTTCACCTTTTTGCTAGTGTTAGAAGAAATTTAGCTAACTTAGTAGGAGTCAAATGTTAGACTAGACCACACATGGCCGTGTCCCATTGGCCTATTCACTAATCTCATCAATAGTAAATGCTAATTAAAATGACCTTTTTCCTTTAAATTGGTCATAATGGTCACATTAATTCTCAAAATAGTATGTAAGTACACCTCCACAAAGCTATTTGGAGGCTAAACTTGAGAGCCTTTCAATACCCCATCCTACCAAATCATGACCACTTTTCCATTTTGGTGCCCTCTTTCTCTAATGATTAATTTTATTATTATCCACATGGATTAGAATTTATTTCTTCTATAGTGATGTCAACCACATGAAGGATTGATAAAGGGTATTAGTGCCATGTTTAGAACCATTTAGTCACTTGATGGTGTTAGAGTCACCTCTCAAACACAATGAATTCCCAAATCACCTATTCTTATGACATGAAGAGGAATTCCACTATTTCTTTCTTGGGTAATTTTTGGAATACTTGTGCTAGCTCTAGCACCCACTTGAGTGTGGCATGTCTCTTTCAAGATCTAGAATGTAACCAACCACTAGATGTCCTCATCTAATTGTACATAAAAGGATTGATGTCATATCTTTATCATATGTAAGGATTTATTCATTATTGTAATGTTGATTCACTTCCACTTATGACCTTGTATCACCTCACATTCATCCAACTTGATAATGAAAAATTTCTTTCTTACATGGTCCACAATTGAACCAATGTGAATTATGAATAGCCACATAAAACAATGCACATAAAGTTAAAGTAGATGGAATATATCATACAATTTTATTTTGTATAATTCATCCTAAAGTTGATACATATAAAAAAATATGTTATCAAACTTGTTCTAGCATATTAAAACAAAATTGTTAGTCTTTCAATCAAGAAAAAAACTTTTCTTCAATTATGTCCTTGTCATCCTTGCTGTCATCACCTCTAGCTCACTGTTGTCTCGTACTTCATCTCCCCCTCCCTCCACCAAATGTCAATGTTGACAGGAGGGAGATTTAAAAAAATTTGCTAGATTTTTTATGATTAAAAGGGGGGTCCTATGGGCTACGGCGAATATTGCATATTTCCCCCCTTAAGGGATCGAGATTTCCTCATCTGGAAAAGAATTGGGGGTATTGTTGGTTGAGAGTACTCTTATCAATCCATGTGGCATCTTCTTCTAGATAGTCCTTCCACTGGATGAGGTATTCTCTAAGAGTTCTACTCCTCAATCTCTTTTCCCAAATGTCTAGGATTCTATCTATCCAGAGCTCAAGGACTCCTTGGCTTGACATTAAAACTTGTTGATCATTGAGTAAATGGCTAGGATTGGATACATATTTCTTTAGTATACTAACATGAAATACATCGTGAACCTTAACATTTTGGAGGAGTTGGAGTTTGTGGGCATTGGGCCCTAGGCACTTGAGGATCCTGTAGGGCCTGCAATACCTTCGACTTAGTTTTTTAAACTCTCCCAATTATAAGGAGCTCTTCTTGGGTCGCACATGAATAAAAACCATATCTCCTTCTTTGAAGAGTTGCTCTTGTCTATTTAGATTAACATAGGCTTTCTGCCTACCCTTGGTAGCTCTAATGTCTTGTCTGATGGCCTTGACCTGCTCATCCATCTCCTCTAACATTTTCTTGGAAGCTTCTACCCTTAAGGTAGGATCTGAAAAATTCAATGGAGTATGGCAATCATGCCCATACAATGCTTGAAAAGGTGTCATTTGAATTCTTTACTAGTAAGAAGCATTATAGGCGAACTCTACTAATGGTAGATATTGGATCCATTTCTTGCATTCGCGACAACAATATGCTCTAAGAATATCTTCAATGACTTGGTTGACTCTCTCCGTTTGGCCATCATTTTGAGGGCGATAGGTTGTACTGAAATAGAGTTTAGTCCCAATGACCTCGAATATCCCTCTCCAAAAGTGAGATGTGAAGAGGGAGTCACAGTCACTAACGATCATTCTGGGCAACCCATGGAGTCTGAATATCTCCTTGATGAATAATTTGGCAATATCTAAAGCTTTATAGTTTGTCTTAACTAGAATGAGGTGTGCAACCTTGGTGAGCATATCCACTATAACCATAATTGAATTGTATCCTCCTTGAACTGAAGGTAATCCAACAACAAAGTCCATGCTGATAAATTCCCACTTCATTTGGGGCATGCCAAGAGGCAGCTTCCCAAGCATCTTCACATCCTTTGCCTTAATGCATTGGCAAGACAAACATTTCGTGACATATTTTAGTACATCTCCCTTAAGCCTTTCCCAATGGTAGCTTTTCCTAACCGTGTTGAGGGTCTTGACATATTCGGGATGGCCTGAAAAGGGTGAGTCATGTGCTTCCCAGAGTATTCTTTGTTTGAGTTTCTTGCTTGAGGGTATGCATAGTCTTGTCCTAAAATAGAAAAGTCCCCCATTGACAGAGAATTCTTTGTACTTGACCTTAAGTATGGGGTTTTGGTCCCTTTCCAAAATCTCATTTATCATCTTCAGATATTCTGGGTCATGGCTAGCTTCCTCCTAAGCTAGTTAAAGGATGGGGTTACTAGGCAATGACACCATAGTTTCTAATGATTCCGCCATTGAAGGTTCCTCCATAATAAGAGAGTTGAGGAATGCCTTGTGACTTAAGGAATCAATGATTAGATTCTCCTGCCACTAGGTCAATACCTAATCTCAAAGTCATATTCCTATAGAACTTCAATCCAATGACATTGCCTCATATTGAGATCAGGTCTGGGTGAAGATCCATTTAAGGCTCTTATGGTCTGTGACCAAAGAGAATTTTCTGCCAAGCAAATAGTGTCACCAAAGTTTGAGGGCATGAATTTCCTCGAAGAATATGCTATAGGATGACCTTCTTGCATTAGTACACACCCTAGTGCAAGTGAGCTGGCATCCATGACAACTTCAAATTCCTTGCTCAAGTTAGGGAGTTTCAAAATTGGTGATGCCACTAGGGCTTGATTTGATCAAAACTCGATTGTTCGGTGGGTGTCCACACTATGGCAACCTTCTTTTTTAGTAGATTTGTGAGGGGCGCTGCAATTAATGCATAGTCCTTAATGAAGATCATGTACCAACTTGTTAATCCAAGAAAGCTATGCACTTCCTTGACAATGGTTGGTGAAGGCCACTCTTGGACATCCTTAACCTTTGTAGGGTCTACAGAGATTCCTTCTTCTGACACAATAAATCCAAGATATTCAATCTATCTCTTGAGGAAGCAGACTTTTTCTTCTTAGCATAGGGCTTGTGTGTCCTCATGGTCTCAAAGATGATGCAAACTTGCGGTTCATGATCCTTCTCTCCCTTGGAATAAACCAAGGTGTCATCAAAGAAGACAAGTACAAAATCATCGAGATATGGTCTAAAAATGTCATGCATTAGTCTATTAAATGTGGTAGGGGAATTAGTCAATCCAAAAGACATTACTATGAATTTGAAATGTCCATATCTGTATTGAATGCCATCTTAGGAATATCCTCATCCTTAATGCCGATCTGGTAGTATCCTGACCTCAAATCAAATTTGGAGAATATTTTTTCTCCCTACAATCGATCAAGTAATTTTTCTATCCTTGGGATAGGATATGTATTCTTGATGGTTACTTGGTTCAAGCCTCTATAATCGATGCAAAGGCAAAGTGTACCATCCTTTTTCTTTTGGAACAAGACTGGAGCCCCCCAAGGAGAACTACTGGGGTGGATATATCCTTGGTCCAATAGCTATTTGAGTTGTTCTTTTAACTCAATAGCTTCATGAATGAACATCTTGTAGGGCCTTTTTGCAAATGGTGCAGCACTTGGTATTAGCTTAATCTCATGATCCACTTCCCTAGGTAGTGGTAATTCTATCGATTCTTCTGGGAATACATCTACATACTCTTTTAACCATGACGGTTCTTCATTGGATTCCTCTAACTATTCTGGCTTGTTTAGCTTGATTAGATAGATGGGTAATCCTTTCCTTATCCCTTGAGCTATTCTTGTTGAATTTGCTAGCTAGAACTTTGGTTTACCTGCTTCTCATTGAGTTGTAACTAGCTCACTTTTAGGATTCCGAAATGAGACTTAGCCCTTCCCACAATGGATGTGAACATCAACGAGGACTAGTCAATCCACATCCTGAGTAGGCATTCATGGACTCCTAGATTCATTAGCCTGAACTTAACAGATGTGGATTCATTTTTGAGTAGAAATTCCACCTTAGCAGTTTGTCTAGTGCAAGTGGTTTCTCACCCATTTACTAGTTTGACAAGAAAAGTAGGTGCAGCTATAGTGGCTATCCCTAACCTTCTTGCACAAGCTGGTGAAATGAAAGAATGAGTTCTGCCACAATCAATCAGGGTTTTGAATTTCTTACCTTGGTAATCCGATGGTGTTTGGATCACCAGAAATTGGCGGCTTGGCCCCTTTTTATGGAGAGCAGCATGAACGATGCCCTCTCAATCTGAACTTCCATGGACGATTCTTCTTCTTTGTTGTTTTCCTTAATGGTCATATTGTAAGATTTTTTCCTTCCCATTGCTACACAACCGCGGCCATGGCGGGTAGCCCTGGCTTGGCCACTAAATTTTCCTTGGCAACAATCTTTGCCAAGTTTGGGGCATTCCCTTTTGAATTGCCCAAGTTCCTTGTAGTAAAAACATCACAAACTTTGGTCGTTTCTTTGAGTGGGGACAAAGTCACTGATTGCATTTGCCCTTGGCTTCTTCATTTGACCTTGACTCTATCCTTGCACCCTTTTAAATTGAGTTTTCAACATCCCTAGATTCTTCTCTTTGTGAGACCAGGGTCTATTATTCTTAGTCTTTGCTTGGACTTCTTGGTCAATGCGTCTTGACCTTATCAATGCATCTTGTAAATTTGAAGGATTCATTGATTCTAGTCGAGTGTTCATTGGTTGGTTCAGTCCATCACAGAACTTCGAGACTTGTTGGGGGAATACTCATTGCCCGGGTGTATTTTAACGATACAAAATTCAGAGTAGTAGGCCTCTAGAGACAAGCCCAACTATTTCAACTTAAATAACTCATTCATCTTCTGAGTTTTGTACATAGGTGGCATGTATCTTCCCTACATTTCTTCTTTTAGCTTATCCCAAGTTACCGTGCTTTCCATGGCTGCTTGGTCTTTACAGCATTGCTTCCATCAAACCCTAGCTTCATCGGTGAGTTTGAGCTTGGCAATCATGGCCTAGTTTGTAGGTGTTGTTCCTGTTGCACTGAAGTAATCTTCCATGGATTCAATCCAACCAACGAGATTTGGTGTTTGAACAACTAGATAATTTCTTAAAGCAACAAAGCAACTGCTTCTTAGGAGTCAATATCTCATTAGAGAGAAAGGGTTAGATCACTTATACTTCGGCATTGGCTTTAATTTTCTTCCCTTACCCATCAAATTCCAGTGGTTTGATTTTTTTGAGAAGAAACTTCTTCTCTTGAGTCTCTGTCGGGCTTAGTGCGTGGGGAACAAGATTATGGTTCTATGTTTGGGGTTGTATCTAGTTTCAAGTTAAACTTTTGCGTTAAGATTGCATTTACACATCTCTTCACAACTTATGTCAATGCGTAAATTTTTTAACATCAATATTGTACAACAAATCAAATAATCGTAAAATTCTTATTTATCCGTAAAGAAGCATAAACCTCAAGTACAATTATTTAGGGATAGATAAAAATTGGCTGGAATGATTTTCCTTTTGAGAGATACATTAGCACCAAGTTAATAATTCCCTATTGGATTCAACTACAAGAATGGAATAATAATATGGGTTTGGGAAATGGATTCTTAGGAAGCCGTAAGTCATGGGAAGTTCAGAAAATCCTTGTTTTTTGATAGCTATGACATTTGTTTCGCCCCATTACTTTAATTTTATCTAATGGCAAGACTTTGACCACCTTCTCATAGATATAGCAAGTATGTTCTATCTATCGACGTCCGATATATGGGATCAAGTTCACACGTGCCTTATGGAAGATGAATAACTTGATAATCTTCAAGTCCTCCAACCATTTTAGCCTCTTCAGATTGTTTTGAAGATATGCAAGTCAGTTGGCATCTATGTAGTAGTAACCTACACTCCAAGTCCAACGCCTTTCCTCATACAACGGTGAAGGGTTGTAGAGCTAATCCAGGATCCTCATCATGTCAGTTCTTTTGCGATAACTTGAATAATTCATAGCTCTCCTGAACATGATATGAAATACAAGGAACCTGCTCCATGCCTCATAGGTCTGGAAGCAGCAACAATCCAGAAGTGAGTAAAAGAAAAAAGGTTTTCTAGTGAGACATCACTTCACTCTTCCTATTTTATTCCTATCTTGATTGTTTTATTCGTTGATTTGCTCTAATACCAATTGTAACATGCCCCATTGTCTACACACATTTTTAGCTGTCCAGAGACAAATCTAAGTGATGCTACTTGGCATTGTACACATGGGCAAGCCCAAGGGCCTTTTACCCCAACAACCTCCCACTAAAAGGCCAATGGGCTAGGGAGTGGAAAAACAAAGAAAAAGGAAAAGAGACAAGGTGAGGAATCATGACATCTCACCCACACCCAATCAAAAAGCGAGCTATGCAATAAGTGGGAACCTCTGCGAAAGAAGAGTCAAGCATCCCCGAGTCCATGACATCCAGGAGACAAGCGATCCCGCAACTCCATACAGCCGAGCAATCCAAGAATGCTTCTCATGAAGCAAGCACAACTCATGAGTGGAAGGCTGTAATGCATAAGCATCAGAGTAGCGCATAGCATCAGCGTGGCACATAGGAGACAGCTGAGATCACATAGACTCTCCAAAGTCAATCACTAAAAGAGGGCCAACATCTCGGACACTCGTCCCAACGGGGTCTCAAGACTACATATGGCCACAGTGAAGTGCAAGACTGACGTATGGCTAGCTATCTAGCCTACAAAAACTACAAGAAAACGGCTCTCATGAGCCTACAAGGGGTCTAGCAACACTGATCACCAACATCCTGACCCTAACTGCTATGCATGGCTACTCATCTGAGCCAATAAGTGCCTCATTTTCTGCATAAACATCTTGCTGTAATGGCATTGTAGCTGCTATAAAATTAGCCACAAAGCATACTAAATGCTCATCAAGAGGCCTGAGAGGTGTTTGTGTCTCATAGAAGATAACATGATGGCTGCATATGACCTGGTGGGCATCCAAATCCCATAATCTATAGGCCTTAAAGTCACCATCTCCATAACCAAGGAGGATACATCTACATGGCATAGGCTCATGTGGCATACGTACAGATGTCTAGCAGCCAAATATCCTCAAGTAATCATAGGAGGGTTGCATGCCACTCCATGCCTCATGGGGTGTAATAAGATCCAACATCAAGCAGTCCTATTAACCAAATAGACTGCCATCATAAGGGCCTCAGCCCAAAATCCATAAGACACCCCAGCTTTGGTAAGCATAGAAGAAACCTTTGTCTGTAAGGTCAGGCACATGCCATGAGCAATCCCATAATATCGAGGGCATAAGAAATCAATGCCAAGCTACTGACAATAGGACTAAAAGCTAGGAGAGATAGCATGACTCTCATAATCCATCTACAACCACCTAGGCCTGCTACCAACAGAATCCATAAACCTGTCAAGCATAATTGTAGCATCCTCAATTTGCACCAAGGGAAAAGCCCAAACACGATGGGTAGCATGATTAACAAAGGTCACAAAGTACAATGCTCCACCGAATGACTGGGAAGGCATAGGTCCATATACTGCACAATGGATAAGATCTAGAGGAGCATGCCTCGTACGATCACGATAAGCCAAGGGGGACTCTGCAAGGACCAAGAGTACAATCAAGGCAAGCATTAAGATCTATAAGTGACATAGGAGGCAGTAATGAGTCTGAAAAAGATAAGATCTCCATCTCTTTGTGGTGCATATGGCCCAGGCAATAATGCCATAACAATGAAAGTGGTATCTAGATAACTGCAACCATAGAATCTCCCATATGAGAGACATGCATTGGGTAATGAGAACCAACTCTAGAACCTCTGGCCAAAACCAAGCAACCACGATAGATCTTCCATGACCTATTTTGAAGAGGAATAGAGTAACCTGCATCATGCAACTAGCTGACAGAAATCAAGCTCTTATTGAGCATGAAAACATGTAAAAAATCCCTAAGCATAAGAGAATTCCCATTAGGAAAAGCTAGGTGCATGTCCCCTATACCAAGAATAGCATAAGTCTGCTCAAGGCCCAAAGATATGCATCCATCAAAATCCTTGTAAGTAGAGAACCATGCTCTATGTGGAGTAACATGACAAGATGCCATAGAATCTAATAGCCACTTTGAGGCATAGGCCATATCAATGAGCAAGAAAGTTGTAGGAAAACTAGATGACAAGAGTACATGCTCAACTGCATCATCATGAGGAACAACATGTACCTCACCCCTAGTAACAATGGTAACACTCGCTGCACTCCTATATCTCTGACTCTTTGCTCATGTCGAGTATGTCTCTGTCTCTACTACTCTCTAATCCATGTGAAACATTTTCTTTTAACATGCCCAAGCTTCCCACAATGGAAGCATACATCTGTAGAAGAAGAATCTGTAGAAGACGACAAGGAATCCAAGTCATCATGAATAGGGCTATCCATAGCATCCATGGAGCTCAAGGAGTTGTGGGTTGTCCCAACAAAGGGAACCTACTCATAAAGATAATCATTTGCAAGTACATCAGTGGTAGAAGCATGCTACAAAGGCTCATGAAACCTCAATGGATGGGAGGACATAAAGGCATCAACCAAGGATGAAAAAGCTCCCACATGAAGAAGAGTTGTAGCCAACTGCATGACATAACCAACCACAATATAATAAAGCATAAGACATCTGTCATTGGAGCATATAGTATCCAGACATGAAATCAGCCCATAACCATACACATAAGCATAGCTCTGTAGTACATAATGCCATCTAGGAAAAGCCAAGTCAAGCCAAGACTCGCAAGAGGCAAAAAATCTTGCAAGAGTCAAGCTCCACGAAAAGCCCAAGTATCTGTACAACAACATCCAAATAAGTGGCTCTGTAAACTACATGATAGTAGACAAAGTGCATAGCCGGGTAAGCATTAAGAGCAACTGCTCTCTGACTTGTATGGGCAAAAGCAACCCAACTAGCATAGAAGCTAGACAACACAGAAGCAACAAAGCCATAATTGCTAAACCCAAGCACTGTCAAGAAGTCTGTTGATCACGAAGTAACTCGCAAAGAACCAAGCATCAATGAGCAATGAAAGCTCAATAACCAACTGCCAAGACAATGGAGCAAGCACTACTCAAACATGTATCAACATCCAAGTAAATCCAAGATCCATAATCAAGGTATCAAGGGCCAAATAGCATCCAAGCTGCATAAGTGATAAGCCGACCAAATGCAAATTTCTCCACAAAATTCTCAAATGCAAGTCGATTCAAACCCAAACATCTACCATACTGCAGTTGAAAAAGCATCCATATCAGACATGAGTCCCATAATGAGTAGCACGGGGCATAAACCTTGTCAAGTGAAATGTCAGTTGTAAAGAAAATGATAGTGAACTAAGAATTGAGCTTTGCTCTTTGCTCAAGAAGTATCCAAGAGCATAAACATCAAAGTGGCATCATCCAAATACATCATCATATCATCCGGAGTAGTCAGAAGCACGCGTAGACCATAGACATAACCAAACTGGAGGTAAAATAACCTATCAACCAAGGTAGCATAAATCCCAACCAACAACGAAGTGTCCACATCCAAATCAAGGCTCAATAGCTCTCAAATAGCATATTTGGGCATAAACTATGATAACCAAGCATTAATACATCCAATAGGACACCCATATGTCAACAAAGAGCATTATGCGTAAGCCATCCCTGATAAAACCTTGCTGCCCAAACAATGTACAACAGTAAATCCCTGCATAAATTGAGCTATGGAAGCTCAAACCAAGTCCCAAAGCATCTCAAAACATTGGGCAAACATTCCCAAAGCATTTGGGCATCAAATACCAAGCCTCAGGAGCATCACATAAGCTAAGAGCATGATATTTTCTTGTTGTAGATCAACTTAGATCTGTTTCAAAAAATTATGTGATCAGAATTTGGTAGATCTAACATTGCCATTACATCTGAAGCATGCTGAAACCCCAAGTTAGACTCTTAACTTGCCTAAATTGGGTTTTGGATGCCCAAGATGTGAGAAAAAATGGGATTTTTGAGCCAGATTTTGAAAGAGGCGCAAAAAAAAAGTGAGCTGCTACAGTGGGGCATGCTGGTTATCGTGAGGATAAGGGGGGAAATGGGGGTATAGAAGGTGCCCAATGAAGCCAAGGAACACATGCAAAGAGCCTATGAGGGATGGGGAGAGGCGAGAGATAAAATCTTACCTCGGGAGGAAGAAGCCATGGCTGGCATTGAATCTCCAAGATCTAGGTCTTCAATCCGGGCTGAAGTAATGCTGGGCCAAGCTCTACGATCAAGATTTGATCCAAAGCTCTGATACCAGTTGAAGGGGATACAATGGTAGTGGAGAAGAAGAAGAGGAAGATGCGGGAGAGAAGAGCACACACAATGTAGGTGCTGTCAAGAATGATATGACAACCTTATTGCACTATCTCATATATATGAATAAAGAATATGGGCGGTCACTATACACGGGCAAGCCCAAGGGCCTTTTACCCCAACACACAAGTCATACTATAGCCTTCTATCATCGGTCTTCAGATGATCTACTTTGTGCAAAGCATCCAAGCCAAGGCAGACCCATATCGCACTTGGCTCAAGGAGAATGGGAAACGAGAGGGATGCATTGCTCGAACTCTCTACCCATCGGATAAAGTCCCATTTTGGTCCCCTAAAACGATATGAGCTAGGGTTCTACCCTACATTATCTAAGGTCAATACGTCATCATGATTTGAATGTTGAGAATTCTCCCAGATCTCTGGGACCACCTTGACATACCCATTGGGGGTTCCACCCACCCGCTTCCCTTAGTAGCTTTAGTTATCTACTTACCTAAGGGCATATTAGTGGTCACACATTAAGCCATTACCAAATGTTCCTTTACGTAATTTATGCACTGATAGGAAAACAGCTCAAAAAAGTTCCTTGGAAGTAAACTTTATATTACATTTTAGCTGAGATATAAGCTCCGTCCATAGGATGTTTCTGGTGATCTGTAAGGATGTGTCTTATTTTCATCCAAGTTTCACCCTTACATTAGTAACAAGGCCTCCATATTCCATCTCAAGTTCACGTAGATCATTTGAGTAGGATCCGGAGGCAGGGAATTTACAACTAGATCCCCTCCCAACATCCAAGCATCCTACAAACTAATCCACGAAGAGACCCCTCGTAGTGGGTTCAGTCCATATTCTCGTCACGCTTATTTAGAACCCCCTTGGATAGGGTTGGTGGCCAGCTGGGGATGGTTTGGCGCGCCCTCCATAAATTTAACTTGTTTCGTTATGTCGATTTCTTATGAGAGCTTGGTTCAATCAATCCTTTCACAGACAATGCTCCTAGAATTACATGCACAAACAATAATGTGGTGAGTGCTCAGGACACCTATTAAGGTGGAGTTTCCTTTTTGAATGCTTAGCATTCAACCTAGGGATTTTTCTTTCCTTGGTGTCAATTGTAATGGCCTTCTGAGGGGGAAGGGAATATCCTTGTTCCGTCCCTCATTCTTATGCGACAGGGAAGAGAATTTATGAAATTGGGCTTATATCCAGGGCTTGTATCCAATAGTTTCTAGATGGTAATTGCCCTAATTTGTCAACCTTTAGATCAAGGTTTCTTGTTTTGAGATCACAAGCTCTAGATGATTCAATCTAGGATTCAAATTGGTCATTTGGTAACCATTTTCCTCAATAGAACTCTATAGAGGTTTCTAAGTTTGCCCTAAGGTTTCATTCCCTCAAGTTTTCATGAGAGAAACTTTTGTTCATCTCTCCCGCAAGCCAAGAGTAAGCTAAGTCCTTTACAATCCTGAATAGTTGCGAGCATCTGAATTGTCTTTCTTCCATGCAGATACGATCTTTGAGTTCTCTCGCATCGACATCAAGTTATATCATGGTTTAAAATGATACCTCTAAGAGTGTTATTGGACTTATCATGGCTAGTTGCTAGGGTAGAGGTCTATGACCATATTGATTTGATTCTAAGTCAATCGATGATCGTAGCATTAATTTGACTTATTTACAATTAGGCCCTAGCCTTAGTTACCATCTACGGATTCATTTATTGAATTGCCTCTTGCAACTTACATTTGCCAATTTGTATGCACATCTCGAATCTATCTTTTAAGATGAATTTATGTAGTGTAGTGCAACCAAATCTACCTACGATGCCTTGCAAATCTAGATGCCAATTTTCCTTGATTTCATAACATAATCCAAGACTTCCATTCCTTGAGAATTCATTTCAATGAACGTATGCAAGTCATAAATTGCGACTTATGTTTTTAAGTGCGAGGTACATGAATTCATCATGCTTAATGTAAATGAAAGCTAAATCTCTTTAATGGATTATAGGATGCAATCGTCCTGAACGATCTTGTATATTTATTTATATTGGTGATCTAAGATGCACTCGCAAAATTTGTGTGCCAACTAATCAGTTTAATATTGTAGATAACCTATATATGCTTAATCAACTCGTAGCTATCATGACCATCATGAATTTGATCCAAACCTATGCATCTACCTTTCAAGTTATACAAATTACACAATGCAAAAGTATGATTCCTTTCTATGATAATTACAATCTACCATTCCATTCATAGGACAAGACACCGTAGTGGTACCTTGTTTGGAGTGATGATTTGGCATTTATATTGGATAACCCATTCGTGTTAGCGGTGGCATCTTTGCCCGATTCTCCTTCCATGGTTGTGGCCTTTCCGGCCGCTTGGGAGAATTTGCATTTTGGGGCCATTTTGGAGGTTGGGATGTGGCCTTCTATTCTCTGAGAGCACTCCTTCTTGCAATTATTTCCTACACGCTACTTGAGTACGGACACTTCTTGAGGAAATAGCAAGGAGGGGAGGGTGTTTGGGACCCCTCTCCAAGAGGAGGAGGAAAGGAACTTCTTGAGACTTCTTCTCCCTCTCTCTCTTTCTCTCTTGTTCTAAGATTTCCTCTCTCTCTCTCTCTCTCTCTTCCACAAATCAGCAGCAAGGGGAAAAAGAAAATAATGTGCTATCCTTCCTTTAAGGGGAGGGGGGGTTTATAGGGGGGAGGAAGGTATTGGGGGGGGGGGGGGGGGGGGGGGGAGGTGGCACACATGTGCCCCTCCTCCCCATCGTCCTTTTTGTCGTCCTCCTCATCTTCATTGATGTCCTCATCATCATCTTCATCCTCGCTGCCATTGCCTCCAGCTCCACGTTGTCTCATACTTCATCTCCCGTAGTTGGTGGGTTGCATATTGCAAAGTTGAGTTCATGGCAATTTCTATGAAAGGTTCACATTATTTGATATGTCATTAAATAAGGATACTACTAACAATGAAAACTCTATGCTACTAAGAAATATGTCATAGGTTAAACCTATGTATGAAATAAAGTCAAACCATGTGTAAAGTGACTTCAAGGTCAAAGTGTACCTATCCACTTTGTGAGATACTCATTGTGTAATGTGGAGAATGGAAGAAGAAGAGAATGAAGAATGAACAAGAAGAGAATGGAAGAAGAGCATGAAGAATGAAGAAGAAGATAATAAAGAATAAAGAAGAAGACGAAGATGGATTGAACTCCTACATCTTGTGCCTATCACTGTATGTCTATCTCGATTCTTTTCAATTAGTATTAACACAAAACTGAGGCATTTGAGAAATATTTAGATTTCAAAGTAATGTTTAAAAAAGAATTTGACCAAATAATGGGATAAATATATGCCTAATTAGTTTTTTTATTACTTGACAAATCATGGGATGAAAAGTTAGGTTACATGTTGAACATTGCAACAAACTAGTATAGCAAAAATGAAACTTCGGACTCCCTTCGCCAACTATCAATGTTGATAGGGGGAGAGTTTAAAATATCTGATTAATTTTTTATGATTAAAAAGGAGGGGGGTCCTATGGGCTATGTGGAATATTACAGTAATAAGGTGGGTACTTCAAATAAGTCCTTGTACTCCTTGAGTAGAGATTTCAAAGCTAGATGCTCTACTAGACTTTTGGACTAATATTCTACCTCTTTATTTAGGTGCAATACAAAAAGCTATGAGTGCTTCTTATACTCCTTCTTCAGCTGTTTAATGGTGATAAGCTAAAAATTAGATATACTTGGGATTTCTTGTAGATGGATAGGCTGCCCATCAATGGAAAATTCCATGTACAACTATGAGAAATCCATTGTAATCTTTCCTAAAGTCATCAGTTAATCACAACCAAGTACAATATCAATGGGTCCCGTTTCCAAAGCAATTAGTCTCACATGTACTTCATAATTTTCAACTAACTATATGGGAATCTATGAGCACATTTGAGTGTTGATTTCCTCTTCTCCATTAGCTACTTGTACTCTTATCAGTTGCTGTAAATCAATGGGAAAGCATTGTAACCTATCCACAACTTACTTATTCACAAAATGTGTGTACTGCTACTATCCATTAGGATAAACACATCATTTCCATGAATGGTACCATTCATACAAATTGTATTAGGGATCTTTGAGCCTGTCCAAACATCCATGGAAATCAAACAAAGGGTAGTGGTAGCAAGAGGTAAATTTGTCCCACTAGGATTGAAAGCAATATGCCTACCTAGGTAAAATGGAAATCCACAACCTCATAATATTGATCAAGATTAGAATCCTCATCATGCTCTTCAAATTCAGCTTGTGTACTTACTATTGGTTCATCAACAACCTCATCATATCCATCCTCAAGTGCTATCATGTTATAATTCTTAGCCTTAACATTCTTGAAAGTATACTTTGATGCATGATCAACTGTATCTTTTCACCACATTTGAAGCATAGACCCTTTTCCTTTCTTTCCTTGAAAAGTTTGATAGGTATAAACTTGGCATTATTTGCTGAATTGTTTTGGGGTCTATTGTCACCTTTCCTAGGATCCACTTTATGGATAATTGCTAGCTTTAAAGTACTTTGATATCTTAAGGCATTAAAAGTAGGGTATATAGAGACTTTGGGAGTGCTAGCTATAGCATACCTTACAAAAAATAGAGGAACCAAAGATAATAGAAATAATAGAAGTGTGCTCTCAACATTACATGTTGATGATTGTAGATCTTGAAAAGTCAAATCGAGCAAGAGTTTTTGAAATATCTCTCTTTGGGCATCTATTTTTGTAAGCCTTAGTGTTTTCTTGTACCAAAACTTTGCCATAGCTAAACATATCTACTTTATTAGCTTTGCTTCATCCATTGAAGATGGATCTTTCAACTTGCTTCTAATTTGTGGATTTGAATTCCTTGTACAATATTGGTGTTGAAAAATCATTCCATATTCTCAAGGCCTATTTGTGTGAAATGAGAAGTGGAGATTTGAGATCTCAAAAATTCCCTGTAAGTGATCCTATAGAGAGAAAACATTTTAGAAAATAAAACTATTTTTTAGATTTAAAAAAATTATATTTTGATTAATAAATATATTAAAAATTCATTAATAAGTCATTGTCGTGATATTCTTATAGTCACATCAAATCTAGAAATCTAGGCTAGCATGAAGGCAACAAGGTTGTCATAATGAAGATATTAATCATCCTCATTAAAGTGAAAACTAATATTCAATTTAAAAAAATTTAACATTTGATTACTTCCCTCCATTCTCATCTCTTCTTTCTTTCCCCTCCTTACTAGTTTCCTCTTCGTTTTCGTTCTTATTTCTAATTCACATAGTTTTTCAATCTAAGCTTCTAATTGCATCCTTAGCTATGGATCAATCATCCAATGATCTTTAGAGCTCTAGTAAAAGACCTCTCTATCATCTTCATTTTGTGTTGGATAGTGAGTATGAACTAATAAGAAAGAGAACAAAACCCATTACTATTACACATTCTACGAAACATATACTCAAGTTTGAAGAAAAGAAGAATCTTGATCTTTCGTTAGATGGCAAGCTATATCCCAAAGAACTTAGCAAAAATAGCACTCTGCCTTTCCATAATAGCTCTTCATTGATGAGGTTCATTGGTGATGGTTATAATGGGTTTCTAGGTTATATACTTAACTTGGTTGTTGCAGAAAATGATGTCCTCATATTGGAGAACCATCTTTTATCAAAACATAACAATGAGTTATTACATAAGCTAGAGGGCTGTCAACAGAGGAACACATCAAATCTTGTCAACGAAAGCAAACTATTTTAGGCCTTCAAATTTGACAAAGGGCTCTTAAAAATATTGAGAGTCTCAAACGAGGAGGAAGTGATTGTAGTAAAGGAATCCCAGTAATAAGGTACATTTTTTTCACTTTAAAAATATTAAATATGGCTTTGTTTATAATTAATTGTATTAATTTGTGATGTTAATTTTGTTTAGGTCTCTTCTTCAATTGAATATACAAGTGAAAGAGATTCTTTAAAATCATCTTAATTTTATTATCATCTTCTTCCTTCAATAGTTGCAAAAAATATTTTGGAGAAAAAGAAATTTAAAAAGACAAATAAAAAATGCTTGGAGTTATCTATAAAGGATCATTCTTTGGATATTGAGTTAGTGAGAAGAAGACATTAGATATTATTGGTTTTAGTAGAGATGTTTATATGAAACTTTTTCAACTTTTATAATTAAATATGAAGCAAGAATAGGTACACAATTGCAAATTTGCAAGGCCATTTGTGGTTAGGACTATCAAATAGAGAGTTAATAACAAAGTGATCGAGATTCCGTGTGAGCTTTTCCATATCAAGGCTATCTTCAAGGGTAGAAAAAAGGAAGCTATATTCAATGACTTTAACAATTTTTTCCTTAACTTGCCAACCCTATAATGTTCAATGATCAAATTCTATAACTTGTCACTAGAGGAGGTACAAGGAGTGGCTAGATTTGTGGTTAAACTTGATGAAAGTAAGATTCTAAAATGCACAAAATTAGAGAGGCTCTCTACTATCTTGATTAATAGAGCACTTTCATTGGGTCATTGCAATCACTCGATGTCATTTAGTGTTCAATCTAAATAGAACATCTGATGGTTAAGAGCATTCAAAGTAGATACATAGGATTTTGATATATTATATTGGGTTTTTCATCAAACACTAATACCTAATGTTATTAAGAGACAGCATGCAAGAGAAGAGCTATTTGTTGAAGGATTCGGGAACTATAAGATTGAGTGGCACATAGTTGGTAACTTAAAGACACTCAAACGTATGTACAATGTATCAAAGGGAACCAACTCCAAATCTCCTTGCTTATATTGCATGTCCCCACACATAGAGTTGAACTCAGGAAATTGGAGTAGAGCTCCCTCTAGGAACAACAAGGATCCACAATTTAAGCTAGTCTTAGATATTCCTCTAGTGAATGCCCATATCTATACACTTCATGCACTTTGCAAGATAATTGAGAAGCTTGTTCATCTTTATATAGGGTTTGCATAGAAGCTGAAGCCATTATCAGCTAGAATAGATGCTATAACAAAGATTGAAAAAGCCTTATCTACAATTGGTTTGTATGTTGGATAATGTTGTTATCGAACCATATCTTCAAAATTCTAAGGATAGTAATTGTGTCCCCAAAAAGCCATCTATTGGTGTAGTGAAGGCTAGAAGGTTCCTAGGCTTTCATGGGAGACTTGGTAAGATAAACTCTAGGAATGGTGGCTCAACTATTAGATATAATCATTGGAAGTCCCTACATAATGTAGTTAAGGATCATGATGATAATGGACAAGATCAAAATAGAAAAGAAATGTTTGGAAAACACCAAACAAAGTATTCTTTTATTGTGATAAAATTGAATAGAATGATGATGATCTCAAAGACTTCAAAAACCAATTGAACATTTTTAAAAAGGCAATGATAGAAGCTTGGGTTGATCAACACTTAAACTTACTATATGGTAAGAAGTTTGCATATGTATGTCTCTTCATTGTTTGGCTCATATAAGGTTTTTTTATTAACTTATTTTATTTAACTGTGCAACACATTTTATACAACTATACTCCATATTTTATCAACAAATATGGATCTCTATCTATCTAGTCAATCCAAGGTATGGAAAAATCACATTACCAAGTAAGAACAAAATACTTTAGACACAAAAGACATAGAGGTGAAAGATACAAAACAAACAGTTTATTAGAGGTTTTTCATGAATGATTCTACAAACAAATTTGGCACAAATTCAAGCTCAAAGACACAACAACATCATGTGATACATTATCTTTGGTAAGGACCATACAAACTATCACCCAAAGAAGAAAAGAGGGATAATTTAAACTCTTGTGCAAAGCAAATATTTTTAGAATGGTTATAAACTAAACAAAGAAATGGAAAAAGATGGGTTTCAAGAAACCCTTGACATCTTTTAGTTTGACTTTGCTACAAAAGAGTCTCTAGTTTTAAGCAACTTACTAGCATCTCTAGATGAATTTTTTGTTTTCATCCCAGTCAATAAGACCTCTACATTTCAAGAACTTTTGTTTCCTATAGCCTAGAAGGAGCTTCAAATTCTTGGCCTTTTCTACATGGAAGAGCAAATAAAAGCCAAGAACTCCAAAGTATCCTGCCCAAGATCCACTATATCTAAGCATGAAGCCAAAAACTCTTCAACTTCTTCCTTCTCCACCAAAATTATATTATCTAATCCTCTATATTTTAAAACTTGGGATCTAATCACCTTGGAGATAGCTTTCAAGGCCATCATTGGTAGGCTTGGAGAGCTTGAAAACTTAATGTGATAAATTGCAACTATTTGATTATTCAAGCTTCCAATATAATGACCAAGGTGACTTTTGCCAAGCTTCAATGGCCTTGAGCCCTTGGCTCTTCCAAGAAAGTTGTCTAGATCTTCAATTTCTATCTGCCACAATAGAGTAAGATGTGAATAGATAAATATCCTATAATATTTGTCTATAATACATAACAAACTCTAATATAAATCACAATGGATCTTAAAGTTATCTTCCATACCTTAGAGTTTTTATCTTTTTCAAGAAGACTATCATAATAAAGATTTATTGAACTTTTTGGTTTCTCGTCTAATGGATACTTCAGTTTCTCTTCATACCTCATGTTATCAATACCAAGTCTCTGCTAAATTTGTGAGACCTCTTCCTCTGTATAAGTAGCCCCTCCTTTTCATATTCCATGATCTGACTAATACATGGATGTAAGGCTACAAAGTTGTCTTGAAAATTCTCTCCCTCAACATCAAGACTTGCTAGCAATTTTTGTTCATAACCTATAATATTCTTATCATTTTGGCCCCATCCTACAAGGATTGCTAAGTAGTCATCTTCTCTAAGATCATAAAGCTATTGAATATCATTCAGCAATACATATCTCTTTTTGTTGATGAAGTAAGTGGATAATGTTGGGACACAATCAAGAGGATCTTCTTCAATCTCTACACTCAACTCTATCTCCTTTTTCTTCTACTTTTGTAATGTTCTCACTTTTAAACAAAGCAACATTAAATCCCTACACTACTTGGTTCTCAACATCCTCTTGAAATATTTTTCCCTTATCTCAACCTCTTTATCTTTACTTGCAATATCCTTTGTCTTCTTCTCTTGTATTGTATCTAAAGAAGAATTTTCCATATGCTAAATATATACAAGAAATCCAACATCCTTGTGGACAAAAGACATTGATGCTAATTTTGATGAAAAGGGCAATCTACTCTCCACTTCTTGAAATCCTCATCAATGAGATTAAACCTTGTTTGCAAAGTTGTTCTAGTAGCATTGGTAGCTTCCACTACATCACTATAATTGACAAATCCCTCAATCTCTTGGCCTTGATGTCTACCATAACACTCCCTATAATCCTTCAGTTTGTCTTCAAGGTCCTTCAAAAGCTCTTCCAAATCAAAGGAAACATTGAGCATATCTCTAATGTAAATAAGTCTAGATGAATTTCTGATTGCATGGAGAAAATCAGAGAGCTCCTCATCACACATATTCTCCAAATCCTCTTCCTCCATTCCCTCTAGAGAAATCTTCCTTTTAGTCATCCTAATTAGTCAAAACCAAATTTTTAAATAACAAGGCAAGTTTAGGAATACAAAGAACCAATCCACATTTTTTTACATTAAAAAAATCAATTTAAATTTGTGTAAGTTATGGAAAGGAAGCTGTATTATCACAACAAACTAGGAATCTCAAGGAAGTTACTATATGTATATTCTCTACATCACATGTGTTCAAGGCCTATTTATAAATATCCTTATTTATGAAACTTTCTTGAATAAAACATGACCCTTTTTTGTTCAATCTGTAAATAACCCCTTTATATTTTACCATTTTGTATGTAAAAAATATATAATTTTTTTATTTTAAAAATACCTTATTTTGAGCCCAGGTGATGCACACATATATTCACGAGTAGTTTACCCGAGCTAGGAATGTGGATTTTGATCCAGGAAATGAGTCCACGAGTGTAAGTTTGTATGTCACAAACTTGGGTGTCTCTGAGTGTTTGTTAGGAATGGACTATATAATCCCCAATGATGCTTACATCCATTGTGAAGGAGGCTAGGTCTCATTTTCAAACCTTAAAGAATATCAAATAACTACTCAAGGTAAAGCTAGTAAGCCAAAAATCTAAAACCTAGAAGAAAATCAAATTGGTCTTAGCTCTATGAATAGAACAAGGGCTAAGAAAAGTATTGCATGTATCCTTAATCAAATGACATATGAAATGCAAGTTGAATCTTCAAGCGACGAACCGTGGCATCATCTTTCACGTTTGATTGGGTATTCGTGAGTTATGACTCGATGACTTACGAAATGCAATTATGGAGGTCAAAGGAGCTTTGTGGATCCTTATTGCATATTATCCAACAAAAATTAACCAATTCAATCATTGCTCAATGCTTGTGAACAAGAAAAATAATTGATTCAATCATTTCTCAATGCCTTAAATTGTTGATTCAATCATTTCTCAACACCTATGCACAGAAAAATAACGAATAGAAGTTTTTTTACCTTAGAAATGTATTTCTTTGTGAGCATGAATGGGTTTGGTCAAGAGCACACATATTCTTAGCTTGCGATGCGCAAATTGTGTAGTTGTGGAAGAGAGAAAAAATGTGTAGAAGGAAAGTTTGTGTGAACACTTGACTTGGGACCATGTATTTATTTATAAATGGTCACCTTGGAGCTTGCTCAAAAGGTTCCATGCACTAATTCAAAAAGTATATATTTAAACTAAAAAATAAAGGCATAAAAATCTTCCCTTTCACCTAAAAAATAATGCCATAAAATTATCATAACATGTGGAAAGGGCAGTGATGACAAGTCGCACAAGTTCTAAGGCAATAACGGCATACCTGCCACACATGTATAGTATTTGCTATTGTATTGGGCCTATAATTTCCTTTGATATATCTTGGCTAGCTCTATAGTGATATAATTTCCAAAATTATGTTTACAAATTTTTTCCAAATTCTGTCTGAAATTTCATTTATGAATTTTGTTTGAAATTATTTTTGGATATATGAAACGTGAAAAATGCATCTCTCTCTCTCTCTCTCTCTCTCTCTCTCTCTCTCTCTCTCTCTCTCTCTCTCTCTCTCTCTCTCTCTCTCTCTCTCTCTCTCATGCAAAGGTTTGCATTTCATACATCATGTTGAAGTACAGCTTGATGTCAAAGGGAGGGCTTCTTCTGCACTATACCTTTATTATTGCTCCTAGATTTTTACCTTCTGAACTTGGGCCTAGGGCCTAGAGAACCATATTCTCCTACCACACTTGCTCCATTTTTTGCCATAAAAACTTCAATAGTAAAGGTACGGTGTGCAATTCGATTAGGAGTTGGGAAAATTTGGATGGTAGTCATAGTAAGAGTGGCAATAGATTGGCTAACCATATGCAAAGCTTTGTCTTGGCTAGATTTTTGGTCATGGAAATCCTACACTCATAGAACATAGTGTGACAATTATGCAATGATCTTTCATGCACTTTGAAGCAAACATCAATGTCATTAAAATACCTCATGAGTGTAGCAACTATGGCATGCATCAAGATAGTAACTATGGATGCATAAGATCCTTGTCTATGTCAACTTTGCTTGTTTGACTTGGGGATCCTAATTTTGAGTTTTTTTTTTGTTTCTTCTAGAAATTTCAGATGGCTAGAACTAAGGCTAATGCAAGAAAGCATAAAGTTGATCCTAGAGGCCTTACTTCAAAGATCCATCAATACTCCAAGCCTTCTAAACTTGCAAGGAAATCATAGCCAAGGAGAAAGTTTTCACAACATGTTAGATGCCTAAAGGAGATTAGAATTGCAATGAAGGCTTTGGATAATGCAATTCAAAAATTGCCCTTGCAAAAACTTCTTAGAGAAATTTGTGATAAGCATAGATTTGATAGTTCTAGATAGACAAGGATGGCTCTCAATTGCATCCAAGAGGTTGTATAAAAAAATTTTATTGAGATTTTTCAAGATTCCTATATCAGTGTTGCTCATGCACATAGGCTTACACTTATGGACAAAGACATGATAATTCTTAGGAGGTTGAGTTACAGATTTTCAAAGGTCCTTGAGCCAGTCCGCCTTACTAATGTGAGGACTTTCAAAATTTCAAATGTGCCTCCATATAGAAAAAAGAGAGGCAATCAGGTCCTAAGGTTGAATATGTCACCCATGAAAATGACACAAGACTACATGAGAAATTGGAAAATGCCACAGAGAGGTAGGTAGATAAATGGAGGGACTATAAAAAAGGAAGAAGGCAGAAGAAAATGAAGCAAAGCAACTACCATATTTTGAAAAATAGCTCTCTACCCTTCTTGAAAGGGTTGATCCTTAGGGCTTCAATGTTTATTGCTTTTTACTTGGTGATAGGTAGATAAATGGATGGACTATAAAAAAGGAAGAAGGCAGAAGAAAATGAAGCAAAGCAACTACCATATTTTGAAAAATAGCTCTCTACCCTTCTTGAAAGGGTTGATCCTAAGGGCTTCAATATTTATTGCTTTTTACTCGATGATATTAACAAAATATCTTATATGATTTTTTTTTACTTTGATTGGATTCAAATCCTCAAGAATAAAATGAGAGAAGTAGATGACTCTATTCTTCTTGCTAGGAGGATGAGGTATAGCATACCCAAATTTGTTTTTACTCACTATATTTTTCTAGCAATAGGCTTTCATGTTTGTGTTCACTATCTCCTCTCCTTTGCTAGGTATGTAATGCATGAGCTCCCATTTGATATACAACAAAAAATTTAGGTTCTTGATCCATATATCTCATACTATATGAGGAGTAAGCTTGATGCAAGTGCATTTGTTCATTAGTTCAATCCAATTGACTTTGAAACTTTGGAGGTCCTTCTAATCCCATATGTAAATGAAAAGTAAGTAATTTGAAATTCCGTTAGATTTTATGAGATTTTATTTTGCTAAATTATTGAAGTATGATTGTTTTTAGTTCTCATTTGAAGCCTAAATTGAAATAAACTATGTGAATAAGTAATATTTTCTCATCAATTCTTTGAAATGAAGCCATAGAAATTCTAAGTTGAAAGTTATATAATCCAAGGTCTCCTTAAAATTTTTATCTTTTTTTTGTAAGTACTCTAGAATTTTTTTTTTGAAATTACTCTAAATTTTATTGTCGTTTTAGTACAAAGCTATAAAAAGATTGATTGAAGTGCTAGAGAAAAAGCCTCCCATGCCTTCTAATTTACTTTGCAATAATGCAATATAGATAAGTTGTGGTAATATCTTGATTAATATGGTTGGAATAGAATAAGAAAATTTATTCTATAAATTACCATAAACAAGTTTTATAGTTTTACTTTATATTATTGGTTGCAGTGTCCTCATCAAGATGATGATCACTCTTGTGGCTAGAGAGTAATTCTAAATGTCAGAAGAGATTGATTAAGTTTATTTATCTCAATGATGATAAACTTGTGAAGATAACATTGTGAAAGATACTAAACTTTAAGAACTTTAAGATAGAGGTTCATTGCAAAATAGTCCATTCATGATAATAATATAGTCCATTGTAAAAAATAACAATGATCTAAAAAACTTTTCTTATAAATGTATGATAGTTTTCAAGGGATTTCTATACAAGTGAGCATGTTTCGTATATAAGAGCAAAGGTCATGAAGTACATAATGGTCAATTGTATGGAACCAAGAATGAACAATAGTAGGGGCTTGGACAATGAAGAAGAGGAGCTGCATGTAGCTACAATAGGTGAAGCTATGCCTTCAACACCTAAGGCAACCAAATCATCAAAGAAAGGCAAAATGACTTCTAGAAAGGGTATCCCTTCTCTTAAGAAAAGTCCTTTAAAAAAAAGTAGCTTTGCCTCATTGCTTGTAAGCCCTTATATATATAAGTCATAGAGATGGCCAACAAAAATTTACCACAAAATTTGTACATGTATTTTATATTTATAATAAAGAGATATTTTCTTCAATATCTTTGCATTGTATATTCTTCTCTCTTCTTCTTGATATCTACAAAAAATATGTCACAAATATCTACAAAAAATATCTTTCCATTATATATTCTTCTCTCTTCTTCTTGATATCTACAAAAAATATGTCACAAATAAGTGCAATTAGATATACACCTAAGTAGATATAATATGATATAAAAAGTTACTTTGTTATTAAGTTGGAATACAAATGAGCATGATAGTTCAATATCTTCATTCTGTAAATCCATCCTCACTTGATGTAGCATACATGATGGTCTAACATTTAGGATTGCAATAATATTCTCATTGAACCAAACATCAAGATCCACTATATGATCTTTGCTAAAATTATTAAGATTTTGGTCTAAAGGAACTAGACTACCACCAATACAATGCCATCTACTATAATAAAAGCTAAGGATGAAATTTTGAGTAGTAATCATATATTTATAAGCTATAGAGTCTTGATCTATCTTACATATAATTTCTCTTTTTGTTCTAGTAACTCATCATTCACCAACAAATTGTATGGCATGATCATATGTTAGTCTCTTCACTAAAAGCATAGCCTTTGATATTCTTACCTCAGCATTAGAAAAGAAATCAACAAATATATTAATAGGCATTAAAAAAGTAACTTTTCTTAGCCTATTTGAGATATTAGGTTTTAATGCTTTCTATATCTCAAAAAGTATTCTACATCTATAGCCCTCACTAATAGCTGGGGAAAGGCTACTCAAAGCTTGAAAAATGTGGCAAAAGAAAGGGAACACCATATTAGAGAATTTGAAGAATTTTTAAGTTTTAATTTTAAATAAGTGATAATTATTTGACCACATGGCTAAATCTTGATCCATATTGAAAGTAAGATTTGGGAAGGTAGCTTATATAGTATTTAGGGTAGACTCCACCTTTAAGTAAGACAATAATATTTGACCATGTGGTCAAAGAATAAAGATTTTGGGGGTTCCCAAAGTGCATGGAAATTTCCAAATTCCCTAATATAGTGTTGGGGGAGGATATTGATCCCCATTGGCTACAATGCATGGGGGCAATATAAGAATGGTTATAAAAGAATATTCTATTCTTTGCAAGCTCTATCTTCTTTCTACCTTTGTTCTCCAATTGAACTATGCATAACATTAATAACATCAACAATAGACTCGATTGGTTGCCATTCCTAAAGATTAGAGGGGTAGACATCTACAAGACAAACAAATGTTATAATGAAAATCCTTAAACCAAGTTCAAGAAAAGAAAGACTTTAAGAATCAAATTCTTACAATTTGGTTTATGCATTGGAAGTTTTAAATTCCAGGTTACAAATATAGCTCTCTATGTATAAACATATGTTGCACCATTACTCTTTTATGCTATTCTTATTTACTTCAAGCTTGAAATATCAGATTCTATCCTTCCAAGAGTAGAGATGAACAAGCTCTCATATTTTCTTCTTTTCCCACTTTTTGCATGCTACATGGTGATCCAATTGCCTTTACTAATGATAGTAGAAATCCATCTTCCATCTATTTGGAATGAGTTAAACATTGATATGGATGTGATTTGGGAGCTTGGGCACCTTGTTGAAGGTCGAATTTCTATATCAATGAGAGAGAGAGAGAGAGAGAGAGAGAGAGAGAGAGAGGACTAGGATACCACAAAGAAGGGAAAAATACAAGAGGGATTAAAAAAATAGAAAAAAATGAGTGCCAAGCTTTTTACTAATTTGAATTTAGATTAAACCAGTCATTATCATTAATCTAAACATATCATTAAATAAAAGTGACCAAGACTATATGCTATTAATGCAAAGAATATCATAATCATAAATATAAGAGATTAAATATAGATATTAATAATAAAATTTTGTAATATTATCGTATATATATATATTTGTAAAATAAATTTTTAAATTTTTTAAAACAAAAGTTCTTACGGAGGCTTTTCTCTTATTGGTCTAGAGCACTCTATCTCTATCTCCTAAAAGGCATTTTCGAGACCTCAAAACTCCCTTAATGAGTTTCCATGCAGATTATCCATGGGTATTGATTTAATTTGGGGTCCATGCATAGAGGGAAAGAGCTACAGAATAGGAAGGTGAAGATAGTGGAGAAAAAGAGATGTAGATGTGTATGTGTGTGTGTGTGTGTGAGTAGAGAGAGAGAGAGAGAGACAGACAGACAGACAGAATCATGGAAATGTGGGAAAAAACCTATTACAATCCATTATGTTCCAATTTTAAGGTGTGCTCTACTGAAAAGAGATAGTGTCCTTGATAGTTCATATTGTACCACAAAACCATGCTTTCACCCACATATTTATATTGTGATTTACATAAGCAATTAATAAGAAATTATAGGAGAGTGGGTAGGTTAAAAAGGGTAAAGGACATATGTATAACTATTATTTTTTCTAGCAATAATAAAACTCTATCATTTCACCATTTAAGATTTTCTATTGACCTTTCATGGTTGCTAGCTATCTCTTTCCTTCTTCCTATCTTTCTCTCTCTATTTTTAGTATTTCTCTCTCCTCCTAGACTTTCTTTCTCCTATGCACTCTTCTTCTCTCTTTCTTGTCATCTTCTCTCTCCTCTTAGGTCCCTTCATGACAAAAAAGTATATATCGAACTTAAAAGTAATAAGTATAATAGTAAAGCATCTATTTAAAATATATATATAGAACTTAAAAGTAATAAGTATAATAGTAAAGCATCTATTTAAAAAATAATAAATAAATACTAATGAACTAATTTCTCATTGTTAGGGACAATATAGTCAAAATAACATTAAAAACCGTGCCATAAAGTAACATTAACTAAGTTAGGATGTTAGCCCATTAAAAAACATTCATGCATGTTTGATTGATATTGTCTAACCTAATGCTTCATATCCAGGATGCCTACACCCCATGTGTAATATCACCTCATCATGATAGAATGCCACATGTAAAGTGCACCTATGAGATGAGGATAAAATCATAAAGAAAAAAATGAAAAAAACCTCAGTACTATAATAATCAACAACAAATTGTTGCTCTAATACCAAATCACCATGAGATAATTTGTTTATAATAAATTGACTTCTTCAACAGCGTCTCCATTTGCAATGAGAGACACAATATTTCCATTAGAATAATCAAAGTAGCCTCATCACCTTGAAATAAACAACAACCTCATCATTGTGATTTATCAATTGTTACAAAACCTTGAGATGATTGTCATCAAGAATGTCTACAACTTGCTCTCGAAATTGATCATTTGAATGCATCAATAATAAGCAATATGAACATAATTACAATAAAATTATCTTTGAAATCATTGTATCACTTTGAATTTTAAGTACTTGCATGTAATTAGAGTAGTGCAACAAAAGCATGGTAGATCCTAACCCACATATCTTACAATTTTTACCCTATAGAATAATAACCCCAGAGTTTGTCTCAAGATGTGAACATCTCAATTCCTCTAAGAGGAAGAGAATGTAATATCCTCGAGAGAGGATGCCACATGTGAACTACACCTATGAGACAAGGTCAAAACCATAAGGATTTGAAAAAGGAATTTAGTACTATACTAATTGACAACAAATCATTACTCTAATATTGAATCACCATTAGATAAATCGTATGCAACAAATCGGCTTCTTCAATGTCATTTTCATCTACACTGAGAGACACTATACTTCCATCAAAATCAAAGTAACCTCATCACTTGAAATAAATGTCACCCTCATCATTGCACTTTTCCAACAAACTCCCTTGAGATGATCATGAGATCAAGGACACCCGCAAAATAGTTTGAATCTGATAATTCAAATCCATTTACTACCAAGATCTAGATCGCTGCAATTCTTGAGCTTGAGGTCGTTGGGATACATGAAATGGCTCGAGATATGCCATTTATGTGTGAATTGGGAATCATAATATAGGAAATTGAATATTTATTTCCAATTTATAATATTTCTTTACAAAAAAAGGAGCTTACCTTATAGCCATGGGGAGACTTGTCAAGATGCTCTCTCTTGGACTATATGGCAACATCAAGCCACAAATAGGCTCGCAATGGCAGCCTCTAGTGCATCATCGAAGAGTATTATGAAGCTTTTCATACCCTCATTGATCTCCCCACATGTCATGCATTTATGTAGTAATCTTCATAAGGCTATCAGCAACTCATCTCTAGCAATAGACAACATTCTAGTAATGTAGAAAATGCCTCAATGAAAAATTTACAATCAACATGATGGATGACATAAAGGTAATAGACAATTGCATGCATGCACGCCCTCAATGTTAGTTGTGGAATCATTGGTATATCATCCATATAGGTCACCTAAGGTGCCAATGAGTGAAATCTTTCCCCTAGAATTCCCTTTAGTAACCTATTTCATCTTTCACTTTTTGTAAGAAGCTAGGAATACGTGTGTTAGTGAGAGAGAGTTATTAATAATACTTTGTCACACTGACATACGCATAAAAGGTGTGACATGTAATTTTTTCCATTTTTTAATCATAATAAAATTACTATCTCTCATCTCACCTCCTTGTTCATAGCTTTCATGGTTTCTCTCTCTTCTTTTCTATCTTTCTAGTCTTTCTCTCTCCTCTTTCCTCTCTCTTTTGCTCTTCTGTCTCTCACCTCTCAACCCTCTCCTTGAGAAGTGGTATCACAACGTTGATCTTTGATCCATTTGGTACAATCCTTTCTTGGATTTCCTTCCACAATCTTATTATTTCCTGGTTACTCAAGGATAGGGTGTTAGTTGGAAAAAAGGATAAGGGCATAGACCAAGGAGACCAAGGAGAGCTAGTTAGAGCTAATTGGAGTACTTGAAGGAAAAGATGGAGGAATCTTGGACAAAATGGAAGTTATTGCATCAATAATAGGCTATTTTGGAGGTAAAATGGTTAAAGATAGGGTGAATAGAGTTAGTCTTGGTTAGAACTTTAGTTACTTTTCAAGACAAGCTTTCTCTTCTCTCTCTTTCAAGATTGTGGCCTAAGCTCTCATGGTGGATAGCAAAGATTTGTTTCTCTTGATCAATAATCATCTTATCCTTCTTCTTGAGCATGGGACATTGATTCCTTATCTTCTATTAATCATGATCATTATCAATGTTGAGTATAATCTTCATGTGATCAACAGTAGATGAACACTCAAAATTTGCACCACATTTTACATTGAATTCTCTAATTTTTTTCTCTAGCTAATTCAATCAATAATTTGTCTCCTACTACTTGCCTACTACTTGGACAAAGTTGCTATGTCATTCTCAGTAGGGATACACACTTCTTGACATCTAAACTTTATTCTCTTGGCTAAAAACCCTAATACACAATAGTACATCAGCCATAGCCACAAACCTAGAAGCTTCAATTTCTTCAATCTTTGATTCTTCTCGACCTTCAAGGCTTCTCTACTATCATTTTGGAGTAGAGTAGACTTCAAGATTGAAGGAATTTCAAAGATTTCAGCATATTGAGCCTCTTAAAGCTCGTATTGAAGAATTATTTTGGGGCTTTCCTTCAAGAAGCTTGAATCTTCAACACTCAAGTGTTCAAGTAAGCCCATGACATTGATTCTTCACATATTCAATCTTATTCAAGCATTATGAACTGATTTTATGGATTCTTAGAACTTCATGATGGATTCATGGTGGATTATGGAAGATTCTTCCAATAATTGGACTCAAGTTTGCATCAATCATCTTCTGCAAGCTTGATCAAAGTATTCAACTTGCTTAATCTATGAAATCTCTCAATATCCACTTGCTTTTAAGCTTTTCCACTTGTTGTGGGATATTATTGATCTATTAATTCTTTGAATTGATCAATAGATCAGAGATTAGTACTCTTCTCATTGGTTGGAGCCTATTACATTGAATTTCAGCATTCATTTCAATCTTATTTTATCATGGATATCATTTACAATGTCTTGATGCATAACCCTAATTTGATTATATGATTTTCTTTGCCCAAAATTGAAATATTATAAAGGGTAAGTACTAGCAATTAGTGAGTCATTGAATTGCATTGATAAGACCCTCAGCCAACACTCATTTCTTCATTCCAATCATTCATTGATCAATCATGCATGTCATGGAAGGCTAAATGAAATTTTGAGTCATGCATTTCATCCTTGATTGATTAACAAGAATACTACTGTCATATTGATATTCCCACTAAGGAAAAAGGTGGATGCTGGGGGAGATAGTGGAACAATAGAGAGGTGTCCCTCCTTCACTATTAAAGTTCCCAAAGGAGTGTAATCAAATAACCTAGGGGAAACTTTGCCCATCTCCCGGTGATTCGAAGCCCATGTAGGGAGCCTATCATACCGTTATATCCCTCACCATATGTATCATATGAGTGAAGTTCTTGAAGACATAAAGTTCTTATATGGATGGCATTTTTTGAGACTCCATTGATTAGCACATGGATTATATAGGTTATTACAGGTTTGGTATAATAGGAATTTTATCCATTCTACTCCTTAGAGTAGGGGTTAGGTGGATTCATTAGAAATAAGGTATTTGGGTCTTCATTTGGCTAAATTTTAAGTCATTTATAGGTATTATAGGTCATTCTAGCTGTCAGAGAGAGAACTAGGGAGAGAGGAAGAGGGGAGAGAAGACTGCAGAAGAGAGAGAAAGATTGCAGGAAGAGAGAGAAGAAGAGTGACGAGGAGAGAGAAAGACTAGATTTAGAGAGAGAAAGACATGAAAGAAGGGGAAGCCATAGAAGCTGTGAGCAAGAAGGGAGAGAAAGACTGTAATTGTATTAATGTGTCAAAAAGATGTGTAAAATTACATATCCTCTCCTTTTATACCAATGTCAGTGTGACATGGCATAATATCAATATTATTTACACTAATTCCTTATTCTTAGCTTCTTACAATCCATCCCCACTCAAAATGAAGTTTTTGTCCTCAAAAACAAATATCGGACTTATTGGTATAGCCAAGTAGTGGGCTGCAGAGTACTACTCTGTACAGCATTACAAGTGGTAAAAGAAAAGATTACCTAATATTCAATAGCAGTACTAATCTATACAGAGGGTCAAAATCAGCTTGTAGCCACCCGGATCAAAAGGGAAAGTGGTATCGTTGCCATGCATTGGATTAACTTTCATAATATCAAAGTCAAGTACAGCTGGAAGCATGATCATCATGATGGTATTCACTAACTCTTCCATAAGCCTCTCAGGCGCATCACCATGCTCTGTATGACTGAAGTATATGAGGCTGAAGTAACCATTGCATGATGATCATCCAAATCCACATGCTGTCCATGATCTGCTTTCTTGAACTGAGCTTCTTGTTGTGGACTCATACCAAAATGGTCTTCAACAAGATCTTCTCCATCCTTTGCATCATAATATTCAAATATCAAGAATATTTTTGCAGTCTTTGCCCTGCATGTGGCTTGGTGATTACAAGATAGTGGCTTAACACTGTTAAGATTGTGGGAGAGAAGGAAGGAGTCTCACTTGTAGCTTTCTTGCTTGCACAATGGGGGAATACAAACAAGGGTGGAGGCTGAAAACAGTTTTCCTCTTCTTAGTTGTGTAAGCCAAAAAGAAGTCACATACAAAGAAATAGAAGAACCCTATATATGGGTCTCAAACCAAAGACAACTAACTAAGGTGGCATACTAACTGAGCCACGAACTAGAGTAGATAAGGATAGCTGTCATCTAGCTATTATTCATGGGCGGTGTACCAACCGCATCTGCAACTAACAAGTCGGTGACATAAATGCATAACAGTCACCCTGGCATATCACAAGTGGAGCTCGATATCTCAACACTCCCCGTCGAGCTCAATCCCAATTCCTGCACACCAAGCAGGTCTCTAAACTTGGGCAGCTTCTCTGTGCCCAATGCCTTCGTGAATATGTCAGCTACCTAATCCTCTGTGCTGACATAAACTAGATCAATAAGACCTAGTAAAACCCTCTCCCGCACATAGTGATAATGTACCTCAATGTGCTTTGTTCTAGCATGATAAACTGGGTTATTTGCCAAGTGTACACTACTCATGTTGTCACAATAAATGACAACTGGCCCATCTGTAGGCTGATGCATATCATAAAGTAGCTTATGCAACCAAGCTACCTCACATGTAGCCATTGTTGTGCCCCTGTACTCAGCCTCTGTGTTGGATAAGGCAATTGTAGGCTGTTTCTTGCTGCTCCAAGTGACTGCAGCACTCCCAAAAGAGAACACATATCCGCTGGTAGATCGTCTATCAGAAATGCTACCAGCCCAATCAGCATCAGTGTATCCATGCGACTGTATCTGAACCCCAGTCTCATAAAATAGTCCATACTGCAATGTGGACTTCACATACCTGAGTATGCGTCTAGCCGCATCCAGATGTGGTTTCCTTGGAGCCTGCATAAACTGACTTACCAATCCAATAGCATAGCTCAAATCTGGCCTGGTAATAGTCATATAAATCAAGCTTCCTACTATGTGTCTGTACATAGTAGGGTCTTCCAGAAGCTCACCTGCATCTGCGCTCAGCTTCACATTCTGCTCCAAAGGAATTGAAACAGGCTTACAGCCTGTCATCCCATATTTGGACAGCATGTCCAATCCATACTACCTCTGCAAGAGCTGTATCCCACTTGGTGATCTAATCACCTCAATGCCCAAGAAATAACGCAGCTCTCCCAAATCCTTCATCTCAAACTTCTACTTCAATAGCATTTTCACATGAAGGATATCTTCATCACTGTCACCTGTCATAATCAAATCATCAACATAAATGACAAGTAGCATAATACCTTTCTCTGTTTTTCTCACATAAAGTGAGAAATCTGCCTTGGAAATCTGAAAGCCAATAGTGACAAGATACTGTCCTATCTTGTCAAACCATGCTCTAGGTGCTTGCTTCAAGCCATACAAGGCTTTCTTCAACCTGCAAACAAACTCAGGATGAACAACATGCACATAAGCTGGTGGCTGCTCCATATAGACCTCTTCTTGCAAATCACCATGCAAGAAGGCATTCTTTACATCCATCTGATGTAAAGACCATCCCTTTGATGCAGCCATAGCAATGACTGCTCTTACGATTGCCATCCTTGCAACTGGACTGAATGTTTCTTCATAGTCAATGCAATATGTTTGTGCATACCCCTTGACTACTAATCTTGCCTTGTATCTGTTCACAGAACCATCTGCATTGTGCTTCACCTTATAAACCCACTTACAGCCAACTGCATTCTTACCTTTAGGCAAAGGTGCTAACTCCCATGTAGCATTCGCTTCCAAGGCATCCATTTCTTCATCCATGGCTTTCTCCCATTTTTCTTTTCCCATGGCTTGCTCAAAAGAAGTGGGTTCTGGTTCATGTATCACTTTGACCATATATGCATAGTGAATGGCTGTAAATCCATCATATTTCAGCCTATCCACAGGATACCTAGCTCTGGTAGACCTGCGCAAAGTAGGTTCACTCCCAGGTGCTCTCAAAACATCCCTGGTCTTCCTTACTCCAGATGTAACAATAGAAGGAATACCCAACTCATCATCAATGCTCTATTCTGAGCCACTGGATTCACCATCCACATAAGAGTGACCTGCATTCACATCAAACATGGGCTGATCTACCTTCTCTTTTCCTTTTCGTAAAACCTGCATACCACTATCTGCATTGTTTTGAGGAGATTCTCCTGATCTCAATCTGCCTGTCCATGGCGAAGAATATGAACCACTGCTAGAGGACACTCCAGGTCCACTAATATTTTGTGACTACTGCTGTGAATTCTGTGCAGCATTACCATTTTGTGCATCTACATCATCAATCACATTTACTGGTTTATACTAGCTACTCATCTCATCAAAAACAACATCTCTGCTCACTGTAAACTTACGAGTAGAAGGGTTATAGCATCTATATCCTTTCTGCTGCAGAGAGTGACCAATAAAGATGCACTTCTCAGCTTCTGGATCCAACTTGGATCTCAACTCATCTGGCACATGAACATAGGCAATGCAACCAAAAATTTTCAAATGAGAAATATCTAGTTTCCTACCAGTATACCTCTCCTCTGGAGTCATCCCATGTATTGCTGCAGTGGGAGTCCTATTCATTATGTAGACTGTTATAGTAACTGCCTCAGCCCAATAAAAATCTGGCAAGTCTTTTTCATTGAGCATGGCACGAGATACCTCTCCAATATGCATGTTTTTTCTTTCTGCAATTCCATTTTTTTGTGGGGTTATGACTGCATGAATATTGCTGCTTTATGCCATGCTCCTACAAGAACCTTGCAAATTCATTTGAGAGGTACTCTCCCCCTCCATCTGACCTTAGGCATTTTATCTGCAGGCCTGTTTCTTTTTCAACCATAGCTTTAAGAGTTTTGAAATGCCCAAAAACTTCACTTTTCTTTTTCATAAAATATGCTCAAACTTTTCTGCTATAGTCATCAATAAAAGTGACAAAATAATGACAGCCTCCAAGAGATGCAGCTTTAGTAGTCCACACATCAGAGTGGATTAATTCCAATGGCTTCTTACTCTCTTGAACATGTCTAGGAAATGGTTTCCTTGCCTATTTTCCAAACTGACAGGCTTCACATACCTTATGCATTTCTGCAACCTTGAATTTAGGCAATCCTGCAACAATATTTTGGGCTTGCATTGATTTAAGCCGTTGTACATTAACATGACCAATGCGTTTATGCCAGATATCAATATCTACAACTACACCGGTCCCATGTGCAAACATTGCTACACTCAATTCAAACATGTTTGCATCCAACGTAAACATTCTGCCCTTCTTCTTTCCTTTTGCTATCAAGCGACCTTTATTTTTCATATCCTCAACAAAGCATCCATGAGGAGTAAATCTAACGTGCAAGCCCTGCTCATATTTGATCAACAGAAACCAGGTGATATTCGGGACATGAAATACATCGGACAGGTATTTCTTTTTCCCATCCTGCATAGACAAAGGAATTTTTCCAATCTACACAATAGGATGTGCAGTATCATCACCAGTCTCCACAAATCCTGGTTTTTCCATTTTCCTTGCATCCTCCATCCATTTTACATGACCTGTCATGTGGTTTGATGCACCTGAGTCAACATACCATACATCGTTGCTTTCTTCTGCACTTGTCATAGAATTATTCATGTGCTGCACCATAAACAAATTCTCATTTTTGTCATCACCCTGTCTACTAGAAGATGCATAATTCCCTTGTTGCAGTTTTCCATTCATTATGTCATTCTGCTTTTTATAGCAGTCTTTAGCCATATGACCCATTTTACCATAGTAGTAGCATTCAACATTACTATTTGCATTTTGGCCTCTTTGCCATCCACCATAACCTCTTTGGCTCCCCCTGCCTCTAGAGTTACCATGTCCTCCTCCATAGGACTGGTTTTCTTGAGTTTGCTGCATATTCTGATTTCTACCACGGCCTCCAAATCGGCCTCCTCTACCTCTGCCTCTACCTCTGCCTCTACCTCTTCCAACATTTGAGTAGAAGACAGTTTCTTTTGAAGTTCCTCCTGAAGAAGATGCGCCACCATTTCTTTGCTCCTCAGAAATTAGAAGAGCAATCAACTCCTCAAAATCAGGAAATCTTTCACGAACTGAAATGGATGTCCAAAACTGTGCATAATCCTTTCCTAGACCATTCAAGGTCACAGAAACTAAATCATCATCTTCCACTGACGACCCAATGGAAGCAAGTGCATCTACAATCTTCTTCACCTTCATGTGGTAGTCATTGATGCTCATACTTTCTCTTTGCACATTATGCAACTCTTGCTTGAGCTACATTTTCCTGGCTTGCGTATTTGTGCTATACATTTTTGACAAAGTATCCCATGCCTCCTTTGGCGTACTTGCATCCTGAATATGCACAATCATAGAGTCTGAAATACTGATAGACAGCCAGTACATAACTTTCCTGGCTCTCTCATGCCATGCTTTGAATGCCTGCATTTGCTATTGATTGGGAACATAAGGAAGAACTGGCTCTTCTTCATTTCGTGCAACAAATTCCTAATATCCTTTTCCCATATTCGTCATTCTAAACTTCCATGCTTGGAAGTTGTTCTTGTCAAGCTTTTCAGTTACAATCTGTGAAAGAGAATCAGACGCCATTACAGAATATTGCAAAAAATTCTGTCACTGCAGAGAACACAGCTTCAGCCTCACAAGGGCAAATTTGCAAAACTGATGAAAGTGGTATTTAACCACACAGTCACTTCCTAGTGACGATTTTACATCAACAGGCAACAAGGATGATTCTGTAACTCCCAATGTCTCTGCGCACAGGCATACAATGCAATTTCTACAGTAACTTTTCACCGACCTGTAGAACAGTGGCTGCACAGCATAAAACTGGGCCTTTTCCTGAGTGCGTGCAGAAAACTTCCGCCTCCAAAACAGGCCCCGAAATGGCCTCAAATCAAAAAAACAAGATCGCGAAGGGCGTCTCAACCTGAGACAATGCACTCTTGCAATTTCCGGCTGTGCTACCTGCAGAGATCTGCTCCCAAAATAGAAAATGAAAGCAACACTGCTCCTCTTACCAAAACACCGCGATCTTGGCTTGCTTTCTTGAGCTCCTTACCACAAACAAGGCTCTGATACCATGTCAAGATTGTGGAAGAGAAGGAAGGAGTCTCACTTGTAGCTTTCTTGCTTGCACAATGGGGGAATACACACAAGGGTGAAGGCTGAAAACAGTTTTCCTCTTCTTAGTTGTGTAAGCCAAAAAGAAGTCACATACAAAGAAATAGAAGAACCCTATATATGGGTCTTAAACCAAAGACAACTAACTAAGGTGGCATACTAACTGAGCCACGAACTAGAGTAGAGAAGGATAGATGTCATCTAGCTATTATTCATGGGCGATGTACCAACCGCATCTGCAACTAACAAGTCGGTGACATAAATGCATAACGGTCACCCTGGCATATCACAAGTGGAGCTCGATATCTCAACAAACACATCAATAGCATAAGCCTGCAGCATGCAGTTCCCGTATCGTATCACTAGTAAGGTGTCTAACGCGTTTAGCCTTAGATAGCAATTTACACACCTGCTCATCACCATTGGTCAGCTCTATAATAGTTTTGACATGTTGCTCATGTACAACAGATGGATGTCCATGCTCATGACCATACTTCTCATGATGTCCATACTGCATATGTTGATAACAGCCCTGCTGCACATCAGAGGGACAGTTTGTTTGAGCATATGCATTTGCTTCCACTGATGTTTGCTGCTCACATACATAAGCATGCTGCCTTTGATCATTGATCCCACAGCATTGGTCATCCCATAATCTCCATGAAAATACATGTCACAAAAATGTTCATGCTACTGTCCAAATACATCTATTTGCTGATGCCTACTACCAAAACTTTGGTCATATTGTTGCCCATAAACATGCTGTCCAAGATTGCATGATGACTGTCCAACATGATTACGATGATGTCCTTGCATCCTAGGCTGTCCATAAGTATGACGATTGGCAAATCCATGAGCATAGGTATTGGCATGATATCGGTCATAATCACTTGCTTGCTGCTGATCAAAGCTAGAAGGGTACTGATAAGCATAACCATTTCTGTCACATCCATAAGAACTGGGCTGGTCAACCAAGAGAGCCTCACAAGTATAATCATAACTATGTTGCTAAAGAGGTGGATGCTCATAAGCATAAGCATGTTGACCATAATAGCCATTCTGCTGCCAAGGCTCAATGGAATGATACTCATCAGCATATACATGTTGGCCATAAGCATAAGCATTTGATTCAAGTGTACCATCAGCATATGCATGTTGGCCATAAGCAGAAGCATTTGATTCAGGTCTTGCTATTTTCTCCATAACCGCCTTCATAAGAGCAATACACTGATCAGTTAAAACTCCAAGTTTGTCAATTTTAGCCTGTGTTTGAAGCCAACCTTGTCCAAGTTCACTAGAGCTGGAGCTATTGTTGTTAGTCCTTGCTTGTGTTGGTGAATTTTTGGACAATCATAGCCTGCATTCACTAGCCCATTGCTACATACATATGCATCATAACTGTTGCTTCTCTGACTGTATTTAGAACCCCTTCTTCTACTCCATATTTCTCTGGCTAAACTGGTTCAGCACCAAACCTCTGAGGTTTTCGATGATGCCAATTTCTGCAAGACTACTGCTATAATTGATGTGTCTATAACTTATGCATGTATTGCTTCAGGCTATGATGATATGGTTGGCCAACATAAGCACAGCAAAGAAGTCAATGATAATACAATCTTCCAGTTGCTATGTACTGATGCCACAATTTCAAACAGCCATATCTGGACTAAAGTGTCCATACATCAGAAGGAGATAGCATTTGTCACTATGGAGACTCGGCATTCATCATGCAAGAATTCCATTTAACCATCTGCAGCATTGCATACCAATACATCCCAGTGGTATGCCAAATCTTTTGAAATTGGCAACCACCAAAATTGGCAACCGCATGACCATGATCATCAAGATACTTTTGGCAAACTGGAGATTGATATCCTTGGTCACAGATGTACTATCCTTCACTTCTGATCTAAATTTATAGTGGTCAAACATAGATTTGTTTTTGCTAAGACTGGAATAAATGCCTTCATATGAACCATTTCCATATCAGTTTCAGTACATCATGTTGTAAATCGGCATCCTCTTGAGCTTAGGTGCTTGAAACGATGCCACTCTCAAACAGATCTACCAGCAAGAGTGCAGCACCATAGAGTCTTGCCATTAGGTAGCACACCAAGCTGCCAGACCAATCTTGATCTTATCATATCCAAAGCCTATATATCCTCAGATGGTGGTTGGTTCATGGATGTTTTCCATGTTACAGATCAACTTAGACACAAACTTACATATGAAAGTTTAATTGAGTATATGCAACAATCTTTGGGAGAAAAAAGAACTGTTGCAAGTTCAGAGGTAAGAACATGTTTGGGACGTACTGTGGGTGTTCAATCAATTGCTGAACACACAACCATAGAGTTGACTAGCATTGATCGGCCACGACTGTTGTCAGATATCTCTGCTGTTCTCACAAGCCTCAAGTGCAATGTTGTTGCTGCTGAGGTTTGGACTCACAATGCAAGGGTAGCATGTGTAGTGTATGTAACTGACGAAGTTACTGGTGGTCCTATTGATGATGCACAAAAGCTAGTGTCCATCAAAGAGCAATTGTCCAATGTGCTGAAAGCAACTAATGATAGAAAAGGTGTCAAAATTGATTTCTCAATTGGCTTGACCCATACAAAGAAACCTTTGCATCAGTTGATGTTTGTAGATCGGGACTATGAAGCCTCTGCCCTGCCCTATTAATCAAGCTGCTCTGACAGATCTCAGATTTCAATCGAAAATTGCCTCGAGAAAGGCTACTCGGTGGTCAGCATTTGCAAACAAGAATCAGTCAATGTACAACCCAGGAGAAACACATTCTCTCAATGAAATGATCTGTGCCAAGCTTTGTTCATCAAACCCTTCTTCTTCATCATCATCAAGGAGATCACCGATGACATAGTTATGCACTCCTCCTCTTCTAAATTGATACCTATAGAGTCACTCCCTGTAGATGTAGTGGGAATAATCCTGTCTCATGTGGCCTCTGCTCGTGATGTTGTCTCTGCATCTGCAACGTGCAGGAGATGGCAAGAGGCTGCAACATGCCACTTGAACAAATTTGTTTTTACTTATTTAGACTGGCATGCCTTCAGGGACCTTACAGTGGATCAATGTGAGATTCTTATGACAGAGACAATAATGCGGACAAAATGCTTGCAGGAGCTGTCGATATGCATGAATAAGTCAAAAGAATTTTCTACAACTCTGGTGATCGCATGGCTTATGCATACAAAGGATACGCTCAGATCTCTGACGTATCATCACAGCCTTCTTCACACGCAGCAACCTTGGTGAACCAGTTTAGTAGTGCTACTGTGTATACAGGACAGCACTATGTTGAGATTCCACACGATGTCATGATGTGGAGGAACAAGATGATGGCTCTGGTGTTGAAGCTAATGAAATATCTCTAGACAATGTGACTTCTTCAACACATATAGATTCTGTCTCAGCAGCTTCTGTAAAGCTACAAGAGTTGCAGGGCATGATCCTTATCGTTCTTTCTCAAGAAGGGAAGGTCTTAAACCCCAAACTAGCTTCGAAAACAGAACTAATTCTGGATTTGATGTGATAGCAGAATTACAGAAGTTGCATGATAATGAGATTCAGAACCTTTAGTCAGTAAGTTCCTTGATTTCATATTGGCACCATTGGCGAAAAGCTCTGACATCTACCACTGTAATAAGTGACCCCTTCTGATTTTTGGGGCTGCAGAAGTTTCACCATTCCTGGCTTTGAAACAGCTACAGAAAACCCTGGTAAGGTTGAAAAATCAGTCAAATTAGTGTTCTGCTTAGGCCCCAGAAGTGTTGTCGAACGGGAAGGGTTTTAAGTGGAGTTCATGAATGCTCCATTCATGAATTGCCCCCAAACGGAACATGCTGTGCAGACTCCTTGATGTTTGAGGGAGAAGTTCGCTGCAATTTTCGTGCATTAGTAAACCCCATTTGTTTGTTACTGGAAGTATCAACTGGACGATGTGGATTACTAAGCGAGTGGCTTCCTGCTGCGAAGCACTAGTTAGGCCATTTTTGCCAGCCTGCTCTCAGCCAATGGTCCAATGCTATGCACGATTCGGATCCTTCTGTTCAAAGTGACATGAAGACGTGGCCATTTAAGGTCATAGCTGGGCCTGGCGATAAGCCTATGATTGTATTGAACAGCTCTCATACTTCCTTTCTGGTTCAGCTACTAAAGCTCCCCAATCGCTTCTTCAGAGAGGTCTTATCCACTGACAAAAACCTTCTTCATAATGAGATTCAGGGTCAACCATGCACCTATGATCCTTTGGGGCTGTATATTGTACAAGTGCTTTGCTGACCCAATACTGCAGCTTTTGCACTTCTACACGATGGCTAATCCTCTTATTCTTTCCTGCTACCCTCAGGTGTAGATAAACTTTCTGCACATGGTTGTGCCGATGATTGGCAGAGTCAGCTATCTAGTTTATCTGATTTGTCTGTTCCTAAAATGGCTGCAAATCTGAAGCTCTCTGTTCCTGCCACTTGTTAAATCACTCTACGAAGAAATAACTGGGACTATGAGACTTTTCAATTTGATGAAGCCTTGACAGAGGCTGCCTCTCAAAAGCATCTATATGAAGTGGTTGCAAAGCCAGTAGTTGAGAGTGTTTTAGAAGGCTACAATGGGACTGTAATGGCTTATGGACAGATGGGCACAGGAAAACATTTACCCTTGGTAGGCTTGGGGAGGAGGACAACAGCATTCACAAGGTAAGCAAGTGACCATGGGGCGAGCTTGCAATGGTTCTGAGGCACGCTGTTGGACTTTTGCATGACCTTGCCGTCTGCTTCAGACGCAGTGAATTATCTGTCAACGTGTCTTGGAAATGGATCCAAGATCCGAGCATTCAAGTCAGAATTCTTGTGGATAGCCTCAAATCTCTTCGTGGCTCAGGATGATCTTGAAGTTTCTCCTGCAGACCTTGAGGGAGACTGCCAGGACAATGCAAGCTCTGAGGATCTTGCAGGCTACTCACGTGGCCTGAAACTTGCCAAAATGGTGCTCTACGTCCTGTATATGACGTCTGGGATCCCTTACACAAGCCATTGCTCCAGGAAGATGAAGATCTTGAAGGCAAAAGAATGAAGTTGCTGGCATAGGTCTGCCATGGAAGCTTGAAAGAGAGCTCGGGAAGAGGAAAGAAAAGGCCTCTCTTCAAAAGTAACCCTGACTTAAGTCTTCCCTAATTGTTGTTACCACTCTTTTTAACAAAATACCTTCAAAATTGGCTTGAGCTTGCAAAAGGAGCCGCCATCTTTGTCTGTCTGCCTCCATTTTTGGTCCAAGCTCCATTTAAGACTCCAAGAAAGGCTATCATGGTCTATGTGGTCTTCAAGAAAGCTGCCATGTCTAGTACTTCTTGACTGTTGTGGTTCTTCAATGCTATACCTGTGCACAGTAAGGTTTCCTGAAACTCACAAGAAACTAAATGTAAAGAAGGAGAGAGAAAGGAAGGATCTGAAAGCTAAGCTCTGATACCACTTGTCAAAGAGAGAACTAGGGAGAGAGGAAGAGGAGAAAGAAGACTACAGAAGAGAGAGAAAGACTGCAGGAAGAGGGAGAAGAAGAGTGACGAGGAGAGAGAAAGACTAGATTTAGAGAGAGAAAGACAGGAAAGAAGGGGAAGCCATAGAAGCTGTAAGCAAGAAGGGAGAGAAAGACTGTAATTGTATTAATGTGTTAAAAAGATGTGTAAAATTACATATCCTCTCCTTTTATACCAATGTCAATGTGACATGGCATAATATCAATATTATTTACACTAATTCCTTATTCTGAGCTTCTTTTACACTAGCTTGATTATAGATTTTACATAGGGCAATATACTCAAACAATGAATTGAGATTACTTTTGGAAAACTTTTTACTTGGTTACAAGTGTTATAGAGTAATTCACAAAATTTTGAGGACCTTTATAGGGTATTGCAAGGCGTATTTAGCTCCTAATGTCATAAGTAGGGTACTGTAGGATTGAAAGAGCTTATCTTTGACTCGGGAGATGTGAATACAGTAAAATAATGTTTTTACAAGGTGTAAGATTGTTCTAGATAATAGTAAATGAATATTCCTAAAATATTCTATTTTAATTTTGAATGAATGCTATAGCTCATCCGGAAGAGCTATTTGTGGGCTTTGATTTTTATAAAAAAAGTTCTTGATTTTGATATCGAGATCAAAAGTTATAGCCATTTTTGTAATAAGAGGTCTACTAGGATTGCACTATACTAGTGAGTAGAAATGGTTGGAAACAACAGAAAGAACAAGCCTAATTGGTGCCCCAATCGGATGTTGGGTGCGTACGTAGCGAGCGACAAAAGGTCCCCAAGAACAAAGAACTCTACTTAAGCTCAAAAAGCAAGAAGATAGATTTGCACGACATGAACAAAAGAGACAAATTGGATGCAATCTCCCCCCATGCCTTGTGTGAACCCTTCACAAGGCATGTATTTATAAATTTATTCATCTCAAAGCTAAAAAATAGCCCAATTTTACAATAACCATGCTTAAGCTTTTGTGTTTGCTTTTGTCCAAATAAATAATAAAGCGGTTGGGCGGCCCAAAAGTCAGGCTGTGCCCAAATACAATGTTTCATAATGAAATATTTAAACCCTGCGTCCATGCGCATACAAAATAATAAACATTTGTCAAGCACTTCAATAAATATGCGTGCCTAAATAAATATTAGCGCCACATCTTTAATAATAAGACGTGCATCCATAAAAAATGATAATTTCTTCTAGATAATTTGAATACACGCTATCGCCCACTACTTCCCAACACCACCGCCTCCTGCTCTACATATCAATTGAAGCATTCACAATTGTTAGAAAATAATAAAATTAAACCAACAAAAGTGAATACCTAGCCATATTCATCTACAAAATAAATAAATAGGTTGGAACTCTGTCCTAACCTTAATTTAATACAAGTGCACTCTAAACTCATAAACGTCCATTAATTTAAATATGTATTTTTTGGAATCACCTGTTGTGGAGTCACCTACGTGCACATTAAATTAACATGACGCTCAAAAAGGATAGGCATCCCCGTCAACTTCTCACATAAGGAATCCACCTTGTGTATGAGCCCCAGCAAATAGATATATTTTTATGGAATCCATCGCAAAACCTCATGGAATCCACCGTGGAATAAAAACTCACGAAATCCACTGTGGTCTCATGGAATTCACTGCGGAATATGCCTCTTGGCATCATACCCCCAAGGTGGGATAACAATTGACCTCAATTGCTATTAGCTCAATGTAGAGCAATCAGTGAGGGGTAAGCACTTAGGTCATGGACGTGCATCCATCAGGCCTCTTCAACAAGATGATTTTTAAACTTAACCAAATATCTAGAGTATCTACGGCCAGTTCTAGTGGTCATAAAGTCAATTTCTAGAATAGTTTCAGGTTCAAGGATTTCAGTTTCTTCTTCCAACAAAGGAGGGTTTTCATAGACAGGGTGAACAGGTAATTGGCCTCTAAAAGGTCATAACAAATTGATATGAAAAGTATTGTGGATTTTCCAATGTTGGGGTAGTTCTAATTTAAATGCATTGTCATTGATTTTGTGAATGATTTTGAAAGGTCCATAAAATCTAGGGGCTAACTTAACAACAGGGTGTTTCTTAACACTTTGTAATCTTCTCTTTTCAATGTGTAACCAAACATAATCATCAACTTTGAAACTCATAGCTTTTCTTTTCTTGTTAGCTTGTTTTGTGTATGATTGCTGGGATTTTGCAATCATATCTTTGACTTTAGCAAAAATTATAGCATGCATGTTGGCAATATCATCAGCAGCTTTAACCCTGTTTGACAATGTTGTAACAGGTGTAGGCAAACTATATCCATAAATGATTTCAAAATGTGATTTCTATGTAGCTGTATGTGTAATATTTATGTGCGAAATATTAATGACCTCGCACACGACGAGCAAAAAGTGGTTCAAAATATTCTCCCGCAACGTTAAATGTTGGTGGTTGCGGGAGAATATTTTGAACCGCTTTTTGCGCGTCGTGTGCGAGGTCATTAATATTTCACGCAAAAATATTAATGACCTTGCACACGATGCGCAAAAAGCAGTTCAAAATATTCTCCCGCAACGTTAAATGCGGGCTAGAGTGGCCCGCATGGAGCACTAGAGCCGAGGCTTGAAACCCGTAGTTCCATGCGGGAACACCCTTCACAGGAAAAGGCAAATGGATAATGGTTAAACTTTGTGCAATTTTTTTTATTATTAATCATCTCCCCTCAACCGATGCATGGCGGGGAGAGGGAGTATGAGTGTAAGAGGAGTTGTGTGTAGAAGAGCATGGGGGGGAGGAGGCATGCTACTGACCACGTGTGTGGCCATTCCCTCCCCCCTTTATCTATATGAACCCCCCCCCCCCCCCTTAAGCTTGAGGGGGGAGGAGAGAAGGGAGAAAGCGTGTTGCTGTAGGAGAGGGAGAAGACGCCGTCTGCCACACTGCCGCCACCAGGCCGCTGCTGCGCCACGCTGTCCATCATCAACCTCACCACCATCATCATCATTATTATCATCATCTTCATCATTATCCGTCATTGTGATCTCCTCCATCCTCTCCCAATCATTTCCCCCTCCATGTCATTCTGTGGAACAGAAGCTTCTAAACAAGGCTTCCATAATAAGCCTTGTTTCCCCATGTTCCTCGGGTTTTTTATACAAAAACATGTCTTGTAAAGGCAATTCCTGCGCAAGGGGAAGTAGGCAGTTTTTGAGGCTGATTTGCCATAGTCGGGAGGGAGTTTGGAGATCTCATAAAGGCAAGGACAAGTTTGCAGAGCCAAGGATCTACGTCATCGATGGCTCCCAAGCTAAAGACGCGAGATGCACACGTGGGAGCCTCCAACCCAAGTTCACGCATGGACAATGCTGCGAGTCCTCATGCCCAGGTTCCAATTGTATTCTCACATAAGAGGGGATGCGTTAAGCACACTGGTTTTTAGGAAAATTTAATTGCACTTATCCATTCGTTTTTCAAAGTTTAGTATATGCCGATTAATTGAAATTGCTCGCACTCCCGTCAACAAGGGTAGTTGCAATCTTCTTGATTGATAATGCATAAATTAGAAGATGATATCGTGCTAGGAAGGATAGAGCTTATGTCACATGTTGCACTTATGATTTAAATTCATGGATGTGATTCGTATAGAGGATAATCTTAGTCGCCCATTGAATATTGTCCAAAGAATTGCAATGCATGGAAAGGAAACTATGAACTTTGCTAGTTGCATGCGAGGATGCTTGCATTTTAAGTCGGGTTAAGTGCTAACGGAGGGAGAAATTAAATGCCGGGCTCATGGTATTCGCTCATGCATGGTCTTCTTTTATTGAAATTTGTATTTAGAAAAGGATGCATTTCATATTAAAGCTTGAATTCAATGCATTAAGTGAAGGGTTATGAGCATAGTTCTTGATGAAATGCAACGTAGGTTTTTATACGAGTTAGCCCTAAGTGTCAATCATTATAGTTTAGGCAAGGAAAAGAAATGGTCATTGTACATCTTATAGTTGAATAGAAGGAAAAAGTCTATGAATGGCATACTTGCATGGAATGTTGTATCTTGAATTTATTTATTTACATCTCTTAGTAAAAGTATTTGCATCTCTTGTAAGGAAAAATCACCTCTTGTCGCAAGACAATTAGATCGATTTAGGTGAATCCCTTGTAATGGCATAACCCACATGGGATTCATAAAAGCATAAATACTTAGTACAATGAAAACCTCAAAGTGCTAGGTACGGTTTAGTTACGTTAAAAATTATGCCTAGTATCGCACTTGGGATGCCAAGCCAAGACTTTTGATCCCAAGGTCCTACCCACATTCACGGAATGTTAGGGTTAGCTAAAAGCCCATGCAAGAATGATCTAGGGTCCTCACCCTAATGATCGGATAACCAAATGCTAGATTTCCACAAGGAATTTAGAAACCCTAGGGCCAAACGTTGTCGGCCTAGTTGGGTTAAGGTTGGGTTGGGTCAAGAGGATTCCCAAACCCTACTTCTTGACCAAAGTATTCTTGACCAAGGAATACCATTTGATGAGAGAACTAATCCCGCAAGTCAGATGCGACTCCTATGCAACAAGTTGCAACGTCGCATGGTTTTGTGTCTAAACCACAAAATAGTAATTGACACTCCTTAAAACAAGGGTTGGCAGGTTCTAAGTACAAGTCTAATTTGCAAGAGGATGAGTAGTCATCCTACTACATCACCCTTCCTTGAGGCTAATTTGCCAAGTTAGGGAAGTTGTGTATCGTTTAGCAAGGAATTTAGTTAGGGCGACGAGATTGCCCAGGAAATTTTGACCTTAATATAAGGAAACCTAAGGTATTTGTTAATTTGGGTTAACAGGGTATAAACCGTAACCCAAGGAAAGAGGGTAAACTACCAACACAGCTTACGAAACCCTTGGAGATCTTGCCAAGTCGCAATTGATCTCGGATCGAATGCTGGATGCATTCAGAGAGAATGATTATACCTTAGCAGTTGGCCAAACAAACGACCACTGGATTAATTGTATTTGTATAGTCAGGAGCATTGTTTATACTTCTTTGCTCAAGGAATGTGAGGTGCCCGCCCATCGGCTTTCCAGGCACTCTTTTAGCGGTCTATCGAGAAACGAATCTAAGCGTCGCTGCTCGGCACTCCCAGGGAATGTTCCGATTTTTGTCGCCTAGGGTTTCCCGAATCCGCCTCGCAACGGAACGTTCACGATCGAACCCACTAGGATCGACCTGAAATTCAGGTTCCTAGTTGTCAAGGTCTCCTATTAGCGTTCTAGCATCGGGTTTTGGACATCCTACTTTACGCAGAGATACCCAACCCGAAGCATATCTATGCCACACTTGGTTCAAAGAGAATGGGAAACGAGAGGGATGTGTTGCTCAACCTCTCTACCCATAAGGCATAGTCCCATTCCGGTCCCCTAAAACAGCATGAATCGGGTTCTAACCTATCAATATCTAAAGGTCAAATGACGATAAAAACTTGTGAGAAGCCTCCCAGTTCTCTGGGACCACCTTGCCATAGGACGGACCCGTCGGGGGTTCCGCCCACCCGCTTCTCTTAATAGCTTTAGTTTTCTAATTAGGTCCTACCACATTTATATGTGACACTTAAAATCAGCTTCATTAATTAAGCCTTTTAGGGAACAAGGTTCGTTCACGTAAATTATAGCACAGACACGAAAACAGAGCAAAGCAATCTATTGACAAATAAGATCAAACAAGTTCCTTAACTTATCTTCAAGTTAATCTTTGTCTCCCGCCCATACAGGAGAAATTATGTTTCGCTTCTGTCCAACAGAAGTATCCCTTCTTCCCTGCAGAAGTAACTGGTCCAATTCACATGGCACCAAAAACTCAATCCTTTATCTAGAATAGGATCTCCCAACATGCCCAGATGTTGGGGGCCACTGAGGTCTTCAACTCCATTCTTGACCTAGCAAGGGGTGTCCAGAGCTCCAACTGACCCACAAGCTGTCTAGGAGCGAAACATCATTCCCGTGGTTGGCCTTTTCACCACTCGACCTTCGGCCCATGAATCGAGCAGTGCTCTTTTCGGGTTAATATGCGCAGCGACCATGGAGGTGATCCACCCTTACAATATATCCTTCCTTAATTAAATCCTTTAGGAATCAAGCACAAACAAGGCATTCAGCCTAATATCATTTTCTAGGAAAACATTCCTTTATTCCCATGGCAACTTGTCATCACAGACCCTTGCCATGCATTTACCATAAATCACAAGCACTTGGAATAATCATCCAAACAATAAGTAACAACCAATTGAATGTAAAAACATTTAGAATGTTGTTCGATCAATCAACAAAACCAATTGCATTCTTTCCAAACAATGCAAAAATAGACGATATAATATTTCCATCGTATATTTGCTCTCTCCCTTGGGATCTAAGAGCAATACCATGCAAACATGTTCTTAACACTTCCTTCCTTCGGCTAGGGCATATGTTAAGGGTTCAAACACTATTCATGATGTAAGTTCTATAGGTCACTTACCTTGATTGATAACCCAACCCTGAGTTTGGATTAGCAAAAGTCATCGTTATCCGACGGATCTCAAGATATCTTAGTTTTAACCCTTATGATTAATTTCTTGTACTAGCTCTTAGTCAAGTCATGAGGCAAATAGAAATTTATCCTCATATATCAAACATGTTATAGGCATAACATATAAATACTTGATAAGATAAGTGCGAGATGATCTCAAGTAATTAGACTCTTAGGCTCTTAGGCTAAGTACCTTTGAAGTATCTAAACTTTAAACTAGTACTTCTCCATTCATGATTCTTAATGTCATATTATTTTAGCAATTATGCTATCTATAACCCTTGACTATACTTTAATCTAGCATTTCTATGCCCAATCTTTTAATGTCGTTCTTTTGACGACTATGTCATTCATAACGCTTGACTAATTCTTTCTTGTAATTGCTCTACTAGAAATTAAGTCATATGTACTTAGGTGCAATTATCTTCTCTTGATATATGTACTTCATAAACTCCATCTTCCGAGTAGGCGAGATGAAATTTATTCTTCCCCATGATCTATTCTCGTGCAATAGTATGGGGCCTAACGTATCTCATATGAGAATCAAAGCAAGCTTCTATCAACTTGAAAATACATTACTTACGACCGGAACCGCAGTTGGATTGAGGTGATGCCTTTGCTTGAAGCCTTGTTGTTGGCTGCGGGATTGTCATCCGCACGCGACATTCTTTGCTTGGAGGCCATCGTCCGCAGATAGACTCGAGAGATTAAGAAGGTGGAGTAGATTCAAGATTGGAGAGCGTAAGAGAAGATGGTTCAGTCGAGGAGAGGGAATTGAGCTAATTCTCTTTCTTGCAGCCTCTCGGGGTGACTCTACTCTCTCTCTCTCTCTCTCTCTCTCTCTCTCTCTCTCTCTCTCTCTCTCTCTCTCTCTCTCTCTCTCTCTCTCTCTCTCTCTCTCTCTCTCTCTTTCAAGCTCTTCCTCACAATCTCTTGGAGGGGTATCCTTCTCTCTACTTCTCTCTCGCAGCCTCTCGGGATCTCCTTATGCTTTCCTATGCCTCTCCCATGCCTCGTATTTATAGTGAATTAGAGACGAGGGCTTGTGGTTGAGGAGTGGAGCTCTTTGTGGAGGGGGATCTTGGAAAGATCAGTGATCTGATGCTCAGATCATAAATCTGATGGTTCCATTGGCTCCGAAAGGGGGGTAAAACTCCAAGACACTTGCTTAGAAAGCTCTTAGTTCACTCATTTTTCTATGTTCGAAGTGTTGTCTACTGCCTGTAAACTACGATCGCGGCGCGCGCGATTTCGCCAGTCACTTTTCTTTATTTTTCTTTTTATAAAATCTTCAAACTAACTAAAATATCACTTATCTTTTCTTTTAAATGACATCCAGTTCTAAAATCTCCATATCCTTTTTTCTTTTAGGATAATATCTAAAGTATCTAAAATATACTAGCTTTGCCCAAAATCTAATGTTTTTGGACCTTCCAAACTATACACATGAACTTAGTGATTAATATAACTCATAAGTCTCATTCACGTTGTAATTTACGTGAAGGGTAGCTACGGTCTTTGCCAATTCGAGAAAAATATCGAATTTACGACTCTTGATTTTTCTAAATTAAATATTTTAAATTAAATAAAAATTATCAATAATTAATGTTAGTTAGTTTTTACCTTAGTTAGTCTTTAGTTAGTAATCTTACTAACTTATTAATTGACTAACTAACTTACGAACCAACCAACTAACTTTTATTGTGCGGAGATATTACAAGGAACTACAGATGGAAAGATAATTAATGCTTCTTCAGGTTGAAGGCTTGGAGGGAGAGACAGCATCATTTACCCCCGATTGTCTGCCTCACCCTATTCCAAGGGGATTGTTAGTCGCGTCGGGTACGTGGACCGAACCCATCGCGAGAGGTCTCTCCATGGGTGCTACTTGGAGCAGAAGGATGCTTGGGTGCCAGGGGGGCTTTGGCTGTAAATCCCTTGCCTCTAGGTCCTGCATAAGAGGCCGCGAGATTGGATCTCAAGGCCCGCATACTAGTCTACGGGCGGAAACTTGGAATAGCGATCCCTGAGGATTGCTAGAATAGCCTTCGGGTAGATTATGGATTTCCTTCGGGCGAATTATGGATTAGCCTTTAGGCTGGATTATATGATGTATTCCAAAGACTGATAAATAAGATCAATTGTTGAAAAGGAACTTGCTTGACATTGTTTTTCTATGTCAGTGCTTAAGTTACGTGAAGGAACCGGTGATTAATTGGCTAATTAAGAAAGCTATTTTTACTTGTCAAACTAAATGTGGTAGGTAATTAGACAACTAAAGCAACCATGAGGAAAGTGCGATGGATGTGACCATGGGTCTGTCCTACGAAAGGGTGGTCCCGGTTGGCCAGGAACTTTTCTCGAAGGAAATTGACAGCAAGGAATGATGACCTAGAATCTAGAGTACTAGAGTCCTGATTTATGATGTTTTAGGGAAACGGAATGGGACTATGCCTTACGGGAAGAGAGGTCGAGCCTTGCATCCCTCTCGTTTCCCATTCTCCTTGAACCAAGTGTAGTATAAATCCGCTTCAACCCTGATATTTCTGTGTAAAGTAGTTTATTTGGGGCTCAATGCTAGTTACCTCCGAGAAACTTGATCATTAGGGAAACCCCGATTCAGGTCGATCCTAAGTGGGAACGATCGGAATGCTTTCGCTTCATGGCAGACTCGAGAAGACCTAGATCGCAAACCCCGTGTCATTCCGTGGGAGTGCCGGGTGATGCTTTCTGGACTCTCTTCCCAATGGGCTGCTAAGACGTGTCCTATAAGTTGACAGGTGGACATGTTATAGTATGTGGTGTATTATTGTATGCAAATAAAAGTAAATGCAAATATGTATCCCATGTTTGTGGTTTTGAAATTGTGTATGCATGTAAAAGATCTAAAATTGTACTATTAGTAGCTTTTGTTTGCCGATTGGTTTCAAGATGAAATGCAGATGAGAAATCAATCTTTGTACCTAAATTAGCAAATAATATAGTCCAAAAATTATTTCAAAATCTAGAATCACGATAAAAAATAATAAATTTAAACAAACCATGGTTAGTGAAAACAGTTTTCAAAAATAATTATGCAGCTTGAGATGCAATTAATGTTTTCTTGCATGGAATGAAATATACTTGTTTGCTAAATCGATCTACAATAGTCCAAATCATATCATGATTAACTTGGATATTAGGCAAACTAGTTATAAAATCCATTGAAATATGTTCCCATGGTCGTTCAGGAATTGGTAAAGGCATTAATAAACCATATTGCTTACCATGGTGTCGCTTAACTCTTTGACAAATTAAACACTCAGATACAAAGTTAGAAACATCAGATTCTATGTGTGGCTAGTAAAAATCTTCAGCCAATGTACGTAAAGTAGAAATAATACCTCTATGACCTTGATATGGGGGACAATGAATTTTGTGCAACACAAATTATCTAAATGGAACAGTTACACACAAGCTTTTCTCATAAAATATAAATCCGTCAAAACAAGACAATGAATCTATTGGAATCCAGTTATTTGCAACTAATTTATTCCAATCAACTTGAAAATCGGGGTCTTGATCATAGGTATCTTTCATAGGGATAAGGGAATCAAAAGATATAACAGAGATATTATGGATACTTGGTCTTCTACTTAAGGCATCGGGAATAACATTCTCTTTTCCAGGTTGATATTGGATAAATGGATGAGAACTTTGAATAAAAGCAACCCATTTAATATGGCGGTTAGAGATTTGTGGCTAACTAAGGAGATGTTTGATACTTTGTTGGTCAATTTTGATCATGAATTCATATCCCATTAAATAGTGTTTCCATTGACATAAATCTTGTACTACAACTAACAATTCCTTATCATAGGTAGAATACTTGAGTTCAGATGGTTTAAGTTTGCAAGCTAGAGTAGACCATGGGATGTGAATCTTGCATAAGGACAACTCCTATTCCAAATCCACTAGCATCAGTGACTACTAGAAAGAATGGTCTATTAAAGTCAAGTTATTGCAATACAAGGGCATGTGTTAAGGCATGTTTCAATAAATCAAAAGACTTTTGCTGATTTCCAGACCAATAATACACAATACCTTTCTTTAATAATTTTGTCAAAGGCAATGCAAGCAATGAAAAATTTCTCACAATTTTTTTGTGAAAGCTAACAAGACCTAAGAAAGAACATAATTCATGTACATTTTTAGATATGGGCCAATTCAAAATTTCTTCTATCTTTTTAGGATCAACTTTAATACCATCAGAAGAAACAATATGTCCTAAGTATTCAATGTGGCTTTGGAAAAATTCACTCTTTTAAGGGTTAGCATATAATTGACTCTCTTTCAATAATTTGAAAACCAAAGATAAATGTTCATAATGCTCATTCTCATTCTTACTAAAAATCAATATGTCATCAAAGAAAACAATTACACAATGTTGATGCTTCAAAAATATGCGATTCATCATACGATTGAATGTTGCTGGTGCATTAGTTAAACCAAAAGGCATAACAAGGAATTCATAATGACCAAATCGAGTTCTAAATGCAATTTTGAAAATATCAGGTGTATCCAATCATACTTGATGATATCCAAATTTAAGATCTATCTTGCTAAATATTTTGGCCCCTTGTAGTTTATCCATGAGGTCGTCTACCCTAGGAATTGGATATCTATTCTTGATAGTAATCTTGTTTAGGGAACGATAATCTATGCACATCCTGTAGGTATTATTTTTCTTTTTAACTAATAGGACATGTGCACCAAAAGGAGAACTATTGGGCCTAATGAGTCCTTGGGTTAACAATTCTTCAACTTGGATTTGAATTTCTTTCTGTTCAATTTGATTATGTCAATAAGGTGATTTACATTGTGATTGAGAACATGGAATTAAGTCTATTTTATGATCTTCAAGACGTGTAGGTGGTAAGCAGCAAAACAATCTTTAAATTGTGAAAGAAATTGTGCATGCCTAGGATGCATCTGATTTTCCTTAGCTTCAATTTCATTCACCCATACTAAGTATGATTTGCTACCTTTTCTTAATGCACGTTTAGCTTGTGTGTGACTAAGTAATGGAAAATTATCTAAGGTGTGCATACCATGTCATGTGATTTGTTGTTTCCCATTAGAATGAATCTTCATTGAATGCATGGAATAATCTATATTGGGATTACATTTATGACGCCAAGGCATTCCTAAAATAATGTCACTAGATTGCAAAGGCACAACCAAGAAATTTATGTGCTCAACATAATCGCCAATTTTAATTTCTAAGTCATGAACTTCTTGTGTACCATTGTATCTAGTACCTAAGAATGCAGCGTTGATGCGATAATGAGTTGAAACAGTATGTAAATTCAATTCATTGACCAGTTTTGCAGAAATAAAATCGTATGTCCTCCCATCATCATATTAAAAAATATTTTCTTTACCATGCACAAGACATTTCATCGTTAATAATGAATGAGGATTTGGCATACCTGGTAAAGTATCTGAAGTAGTACCGATATCATCATCGTCTTCCGTGAAATCTGGCATTTCTTCATGATCTTCATCTTCAGTCGCTCCCAAGTAGTTGATGTGAACAATTGGCTTTTTGGATTCACAATTCACTGTTAGATATCCAGGTTGATGGCACTTTTGTAGCAGACTATGGGTTTGGCTTTGGAAACATTATTGGTAATGGCTAGGAGTTTAGGTATATTGGGATTTGGCTGGAAAGATGGCTTAGGATTTGGACATATGCTTGATGGTAAAGTAGGGGGTCATGTCCAGGATTTACGGAGAGAAGATGGAACAAAGTGATTTTGATCAAATCTTTGAAAGTTAGAATTGAATTGCTTTGTATCAAAGTTACCGTTAGTTGGGAATTGTTGTTGCTTCTCTTGTCCTCGAATTTTGTCTTCAACATCATGGGCCAAAGAAATCGCATCCTCCTCCAGAGTCATTGGCTTGAACATGTTCACCTTCGCATAGAAGTGACCAAGCAAACCAGACATAAACTTGCGCTTGTGGATCACCTCAGGTACATCTTTGAGCATTCAAAGTTATAATAAGGTGTTCCAAAAACACTCAGTGTATTGTGAAATAGGCTCGTGATCTCTTTGTTGCAGAAGATCCCACTGTTTGATTGCCTTTTCATGAAATTGAGGTGGAAGAAAATTATGCAAAATTTTCTTTTGAAAAGCCTCCTAAGTAGTAGGACAATCAATACTGTTGCAGACAATAGTCCACCATAATGATGCTTTGTCCACTAAATGGTTAGTGACACACTTGAGTTTGCCTTTTTCGGCATATTGTTCTTCATGGAAATAATCATCAAACTGACTGATAAAAGCAAGAACAATTTTTTCGTCATGTAACCCATCAAAAGTATGAAATTTGAAACTTCTTTTACTTATCTTGGGTTCTTTCCTGATAGATTGTGCTTCGAGTGTCGCATTGATCGTATGCCATATAACATCTTCGGGTTGCAGTCCATCTTGATTGACAGTAGATCGTTGAAGAGTAGCTAGTTGAACTTGCAAAGTTTGACGTGCTCTTCATTCCTCTTGAAGTTGCATCATAATTAGGTCCAATTTTTGCTCCATCATTCGTTCCGGTAAATCACCTTCGGCCATAAAATCTTCCATATTTTGATCGAACATCCTACAAAATTTCAAACAGCCTCACATACTCGAAATCTTGTTAGTGGGATGAGCATAGCTCAAAGTTGGGTTTACAAGGCTTGCTTCTTTTGTTTTAAAATGGATTTTTACAATCTTTCTTCTTTTTACAAGTACGAAAATTGATGAATGCCTTCTTCAAGTGAAAAATAGACTGTGCGTGTCAGCTTGCTTGCTGGAAACTATCTCTGTCAGAGTGCAAGTACAAATAGGGGCTTACTGGAGTTGCAAAACCGGTTTGAGAAGATAGCTATTGAAATAGCTGGTATGTAGGAGGTTTAGGATTGAATTTTTAAGCCTTAATAAGGCTTGAAACTTTGAAGCTTTATAATAAAATGCTTAAGATATTTGAAAATTTTGTTGCCGGATGGCAGTAGCTTTTCGTCGATGTCATCTTCTTGGAGTATGTCCTCCCACCATCAATGCTAGAATTCGTGAGGTTAAGCTTTTAAGCTTAAGCAATAAGCTTTAGTAATTAACATTAAGCAAATTTTCTTCTGATAAGAAACAACTTGACAAAAAGGCTTCAGAAGTGGTCCTTCGTCACCAGAGGGTGGTCCTTCGCGATCCAACAGCACATCAAGGCGTTCTTCACCACTAGGAACACGTTGGTATTGACGAATCATCATGAGACTGACTGTAGAGCCCATTCGTTCCAGGAGCTTTGCCTTCGCACGAGATGGTAAGAGATTGGAATCTCTTGATCTTAGCTTCACTCGGATGCCACTGGTGCACAAATCTGATGATGGGCGCATACGTAGCGAGCATCGGAAGGTCCCCAAGAACAAAGAACTCTACTTAAGCTCACAAAGAAAGAATATAGATTTGCACGACATGAAAAAAAAAAGACAAATTGGGTACAATCTCCCCCCATGCCTTGTGTGAGCACTGCACAAGGCATGTATTTATAAATTTATTCATCTCAAAGCTAAAAAATAGCCCAAATTTACAATAAGCATGCTTTAGCTTTTGTGTTTGCTTTTGTCCAAATAAATAATAAAGCGGTTGGGCGGTCCAAAAGTCGAGCTGCGCCCAAATACAATGTTCCATAATGAAATATTTAAACCGCGCACCCATGCATATACAAAATAATAAATATTAGTCAAGCACTTCTATAAATAAGCGCGATTCTAAATAAATATTAGTGCCATGCCTTTACTAATAAGATGTGCGCCCATCGAAAATGGTAATTTCTTCCAAATAATTTGAATACACACTATCACCTAGTGCTTCCCAATGCCACCATTGCCTACTCTACACATCAACTGAAGCATTCACAATTGTTAGAAAATAATAAAATTAAATCGACAAAAGTGAATACCTAGCAATCTTCAACTACAAAATAAATAAATGGGTTGGAACTTTGTCCTAACCTTAATTTAATACGAGTGCACTCTAAACTCATAAACTTCCATTAATTTAATTATGTATTTTGCATAATCACCTGTTGTGGAGTCACCCACGTGCACATTAAATCAACATGACACCCGAAAAGGACAAGCGTCCCCGTCAACTTCTCACACAAGGAATCCACCTTGTATACGAGCCTTGGCAAATAAATATAGTTTTATGGAATCCAGTGCAAAACCTCACGGAATCCACCATGGAATAAAAACTCACCGAATCCACCGGGGTCTCACAGAATCCACTATGGATGATGTTTAGCAACAATTAGAGAGGCACATGAGACAATACATGAGGCATGTCAAGATGAGAAAGATTCACAAGAATGTGGTGCTTATGGTACTCTTAAGGCCACTTTGGCACTCCATCAGACACATGGAATTGGTTTCCAAATTAGATTAGGTGGTTGAATAGTTGGTTTAGTCAAACATGAAAACCAAGGAATTCGTGGAGCATATATCTCAATCAACCAATGATTCTTTGGAGAAGTTTCTCTCTTCTACTATAGGAATTCTTTGGACAAACTTAGCTCTTAGATTTCTATGCTTGTGGCAGCACAAATGGCAAACAAAGAGAGTAGAGATAAATAGTCCTTTCAGCCATCAAATAATAATTCTTAGTCAGGTATTATTGGAAAGAAAGGGATACAACATAGCACTTATGAGATTTGGAAGACTTCTTTTAGAGCTGATGAGCCTATTTTGAGCATCCATGGATCAAATCCTCATCAAGCCATTAGAAACTAGAAACTATTCCTCAATGCACCTCTAATCTTTTAAATCCCAATGGTAGTTACATGGATATGTAGTCCCGAGTAACTAATGGACAACAAGTCTTTGTTGAGAGGAAACTTTGTGATAAGATTGTGTTAACCAAATATAGTGGTCATTCATCATCTCACCAACTGATTTGGAGGAGTGGATTTCCAAGTTGGAGTCCTACTTTGATATTTTCCCTAGGTCAAATGACCAAAAGATTCACTTTTCTACTTTTCACCTTTAAGGCTTTGCTCATACATGGTGGAGGTACATAAAGAGCGAAAATCAATAGATTGGTAGTTGGGAGAAATTCAAAGCTAAGATTTACTTTTCTACTCTTCACCTTGAGGGCTTTTCTCATACATGGTGGAGGTACATATAAAGAGGGAAAAACAATAGGTTGATAGTTGGGAGAAATTCAAAGCTAAGATGACTCAGGTGTTTGTATCTCCCATCGAGAAAGAGAAGTTAGCAAGAAGATAGTGTCAGTTGGACCAAAGAAGCCTATCACTTAGATAGTATACAAATTAGTTTTTCAATCTTACCATGTATGTAGATAGTGTGAGTGATGATGCAAAGTTTCATAAGTATATCTATGGTCTGGAGCCTAATTGACCAGTTCATATTATGGCCCAGAAACCTACCAGACTATCCCATGCCTGGGGAGGTCAGTCATAAATATATGTATATATCATGTGGGTTCAACATAAGGGATTTTAAAAATACCAATTTTACACATTTTTTACATAGAAAAGGGTCCCATATAAAGGGGTTACTTACAGATTGAATAGAAAAGGTTATGTCTGAAACCATGGAATCCATGGTTGCTAAAAATACAAGAAATTTATAAAAATATAACATCTAATGCTAAACTAAATGTCCTTGTTATTTTCTTGAAGAGTGAACCAAATATGATTACAATGCCACTAAGGCTCCCTTTATACTCCTAAAATATTATCATTAGGGGGGATATGGACACAAAAAAGGCCCTTTATCTTAAGTTACTTCTTTAAGCAAGAGATATTTGAGATGAACCAATGAGAAGGGGGGTGGTATGCACATTCTATTCACTTGGTTTTCCCACCTTTGGACCACCAAGTTGGTTTTTCTCTCATGAAGAGTGGTATTGTCAAAATAGAATTTTTAATTTTGAATTTTTTAAGGCTCTCCTTCCTTTGTTAGCTACCACATGTAAAGATGGAAGGGTGAAATTCAAAATTTAAACTCAAGAAAGGCTACCTTTAATTTGAAAATTTTGATTTTGATACTTCCACACGAGGGAGAACACAATACCTACTCTCCACATCATCAATGTGTGAAAAGAGGCCGATAGCCCCCTGCAAATTGCAGGTTGTTTAGCATGGCATACTTGGGACTTGAACGCCTGACCCCTTCTTTATGGGGACCCCCACTAACCACTAAGCCAATGGACAATGTTGTAAGGCCACCTAGATCTTAACCTTTAACTATTCTATATTCAAATTTTGAAGGATTTTTAAATTCAATACCATCTTGTTTATTGAAAACCATTGAAGAGTCACAAATAAGGTAAAATTGAACAAATCTAAGTGTATCTAGAACTAGAATTTAAGAGAAAAATGGCCATAACTCAGTATATACTCCTTCAAATAAGGTAAATGAAGTCTCTAAATGTAGAAGACGCTTCATAGTACCCATTCAAACCTTAAAGAACCAATTTTTATGGAGCTAGACCTGTTATTTTTCATGCAAGTAACTATTATAGCAAGTTGTAACATGTTCTTTAACATCATAAATCATTCAAAAGATCCACCTAGATCAAAAGCTATCCCAGCATAATAGTCATCACACACCAAAAGGCATTTCAACATTATAGTTATCCATGATATGAAAATTGTCATCAAAGACAAATACTAAGCACCTCATATCAAATAGGTATAATGTATCATCCTCATAATTAGATCCAAAATCCCCCAAATCATAAAGATAGATAGTTTTATCCTCGTTCCTATCATCCATATCATATGCATATGCATTTCAAGCATGATATCCATATACATCCCCATCAAGAAACCCATATGCATCCAAATGAATTCCTTCTCTTGGTTGTTGCTACATACCATGGTTGTGCACAGTATAGAGGTGAGTACAGCCAACCGCCAAGACCCACGAACCACTTATTATTCAAGCATTTCAAGTGAGCACTATTGGCTACCTCTCACATAGCTGACGTGCTATCCCTCTCTACGAGTGTAGTAAGCTTACCTTTATGCCCGATTAAGTTGCTTCCTCTCTCAAGCACTCCAATAGCTCCATGATTCGTGATGCAAGCTCAAGTATCCTCAAACCTCTTCCTCCAAGCTCCATCCTCCATAGCCACATGCGAGACAAGAGAAGAGAAGAGAGGAGAAGAAGAAGAGAGGAGAAGGTGGAGAGCTTCACCTCCAAGATCTCTCACTTTCACAAGCTCACTCCCTCCCTCAAGCACTCACAAGCAAGAAAGAGAAGAGAAGGAGAGAAGAAGAAGAGTTCACTTTGCCACACACCAAAGAATGAGCTCTTATTCACTTTTTGAACTTTATATACAAAGCCCTGAATCCCTTTTGGACAGTCGTCCCCTTATCCTCTTTTTTACATGGTCGTGACTGGCCCTTTTTCTCATTGTCCTCCTATCTCCTTAACTTCCTTCCTACCACCCACCTATCTTTACAATTTGCACGAGTGAGAGCTTGGCGCTCTTAAAATAATTCACAATGTACCTTGCACTCTTTTACAAAAGTATTGACTTGCACATTTTCTTGTGCACTTTTCTCCTTGATTTTTTTCATACTTCGTGTTTCCATATTTTTCTTGGTGCGCCTTTGTCTTCCATTCCACTTTTGCCTTGGCATTGTCTTTTGCTTTATATTTTCTGGACTTTCCACCTTGTTTGTTTGAGGGTAAACATTACCCCCCTCCTAGTTGAGTGCCAGTCCCATGGCACTTGCTAAGTTGGACAATGTTGCTAGGGAGGCCAAGTGGCTTTTTGAGTTTGTATACAATCCATGTTGGAGGGTGTGTTGGAGAGGGACTAGAAGTCCCTCAAGTTGTGAATGAGCCCTGATGTTGGAGGGATTTATGAAACTTTGGACGGATTTATGGAAGTTGAAAGACCCATGTACTAGCCCTAGTGGAAGGTGTGTTGGAGGGATTTATGCCTTTGAAATTGCAGATAAAGTTGGACGGATCTGTTGGTTGCCCCTTCATGGCTGTCTTCTCCAGTGCTATTTGAAATGAGCTTCTTCATTCACTTTTTGATTAGCATGTTGCGTTTGCCCCTTGCTTTGTTGTGCATGCATGGTGACAGGTCGCATAATATGGGGAATACATTGCATGGATGATGGGGTCTCTGAAGCTGGTGGTGGGGCCTTCGCTTGTACTTGGAAAGAAAAGAAGGTGCACTACCTGGGGATGTGTCTGCCCTACCATGATGTGCATGATGTTGGTGCTTGTGGGACTGGGAGATTGGTCCACAACCTTCGGCAAGCCCTCGGTGTGTCCCACACTTGAGAACCCAGTTCATGCATACGAGAGGTGCGATGCGTGTAGCTTAGGGTGACAGGTCCAACCATTGGTGAGTGTTGCATCCCTAGGTGTATCATATTCTTGATGTTCCCTAAGCATGAAGTGGGGGATCAAAATGAGGCTAGAGGGTTAGGGACAGAGCCGGCTGACCAAGGCCACCGGACGTACCTAACTTGAGAACCCCTAGGTGCAGTGATGGTGATCGATGTGCAACTTGCATTTTTTTTTTTGGAATAAACAGTTTCTTGAATTTGGAGAAGTAGTACAGATTTATTTTTTGGGTTCGTGGGCATGACTTGGGAAAGTTGGGGCCTTTAATGATTTGTTAAGGAAGTGTTTGCTTAGCATATACCCTTTTTGGCATATTCTAACGTGGAGAGGTGTGGTGGACAAGAATGGATGGCTACATTTGGTAAATTGGCTATCGTTCATGTCCTCAAGAAGGGCCATGCAAAAGGATGGGAGTAAATCAGTGCATAGCATTAGCCAAGTCATGGCACACCCATCTATTCCCACATTAATGTCAAAAAAGAGCAGTGGAAGATGGTACTCTGCTGGTGCGGGGGGTTTCTTGAGGAGAGCCCTAAGTAATCTAATATAGTTACATGTTGTTACAAAGGCACGGTCTAGGCAAGAGGAGAATTCCATTAGGAAATGGGCCATGGAGTCCCATGGATCTTGTTTTGAGAAGGTGAGTGCCTCCTCTGATTTTGTGGCATTGACATTGTAGATCCTTGGGAAGTCGTATTGGCCATGGATGTCGGGGTCAAAATCTACTCCCACCCTTCGAGGATATTGTAGATAGGTTGGGCTGTTCCATTTGAAGGGTAGGGAGCCACAAAATGACATCCATGCATCCACGTTGCCGTTCTAGACTCTTCTCCTCCACTTAGGTTGGGATTCATAGCCTTTCACCGTGTGGGGTACCTCCTCAACCTTGTTTTCCTAGTAATTTGGGGACTCTATCCCCCAAGCTGTTGGATTTTTCTCTCTTTCAATGAGACATCAAGCCTTTTTCCCATGGTGATTACCTCCATTACTGCTTCAGTGGATAGCACTTTGCTCAAACCCGCTGGATATTGGAAGGTGAAGTCGAAGGGTTGGCAATGATTTTTCCACTGCTCCCACACCGACAACTCTGTATTGCAGCTGATGGGTAAGCGGTCCCTTTCTAGTGGGATGGGTGGCTGTGGAGCTACAAGTGGTTGTGCTTGAGCTCTTTTGCATGCTTGATCTAACATTCTGGCCCTCTTCTTTTTTGCTTCTTCCTTCCTTTCTGATGTGGCATCTTGTTCTTGAGGGGGCTCTAGTTGTGGTGAGGGGGGTGGTGGGATCCACTCCTCATCTGGTTGCTTTCCTTCATGGCTTGACCCTACCCCTACCTCCTGGGGTTGTCATTCTTGAATTTCCAAGGCATCAAAATCCTCTGGTGTCAAGCCTACTCCTAACCGTTTCTCTTGTTGATCTTGAACTGATCAGGTCGAGGCTTCCATCTTGGACTTGGGAGCACAACCCTTCTTTGATTGCCTTCTGGGCTATTTCTAGTTTCCTTTTAAGCACATCAATTGCCTCCTCCTCCTCAGAGAGTGTGACATCTAAGATTGTGATGAGGTAGGCACATTGTTAGATTTTGAGGCTAGTTTGAGTGGTGCCTGCCCTACCTTCTGCTAATATTCGGCCTTCCTTTGCAAGGGCCAAGCGGCTTGCTAGATCCTTCACTTGCTTCTCGCTCTTGGCTTCCCATTCCCTTGCCTTCTTTTTCATTTCTTCTAGGCACTCGCTTTACCTTTGTGACAGCACCACTATCATTGACTCCTGCCTTTTCCATTTTTGTACAAGGTCATATTTTTCTTCTGTTAGGTGCCCAATCTTCTCCTCTAGTGTTGCTCATTATTCGCTTTGTCATTGCATTCCACGTTTTTCTTCTTCTCTCTCTTTTTTCCATTCTTCCTACTCTTGTGCTCTCTCTGCTTCTAGCGTGGTGAGCTCTTCCATGCCCTCTTTAAGTTTTCTCACTTGTGCTTCAAGCTCCCCCTACTATAGAACCATGAGCTTGTATTCCCTTTGTATTGTGACCAACTCCTAGTTCTCTTCCTCTAGTCTTTTTCGCCACTGTTCTTCGTCATCTTCCTTGGCCCTTAGCTCAAGTTTCAATGCATGAATTTCTTTGTGTTGCAAGGCCACTTGGTGGGTCTTTTCTAGCTAGGAGGCATTTGCCATTTCCCTTTCCATTTCCAGTGTCGCCACTGCCGCTCTCTTCTCCTCCTTTGCTCTTTCCAACTAAGCATAGACCTCCTTGACATGCTCATCCTGGTCTGCGATCTGTGACTCCGTGGTGATAGCATCTACCTTTGGTCACTTGGGTCCCTGTTGAGATTCAATCTTTTCACTCGTGTAGTTGGGGTTCCTACACTAGAGGTGGGCATTGTGATATGTGCCTTATTGACTAAGAACTGCACCCATGCCATGAGGTTGGTGGCATCTACTGTGAGTGACTGGGGTGCCTTGCATTGCTATGATGGTTGGGATAGTGGTACCAAAGGGTAGAATGGGTTGAGTGGAGCATGGCTTTGCCCTTTTGTTCAGGGGCGGGTGGAGGCAAGTCTTCTACTGCTTAATCACTGGTTCCCAGCATGTCCTGCCTAGGCGGGCTCATTGCTGCTAGTTCCTCCCGCCTGCACTATTGTTCAATGGACATGTGCACAGCTTGTGCCAGGTCCTCCCCTTCTTTCCTTCTCAACTCCTCTTCTTGTTCCACAGATCTTTTTGACTCAGTCTTCACTTTAAGTAGATCCACTTCCTCCTTTTTCCTCCTCTCTTCCTCCTGCTTCTTTTTCTTTTCCTTCTTTTTAGGTGTCTTTGCCTTTTGTTTGCTAGATTGAGCTTCTTGCTCTCCCTCTTCTTCAATAATCGTTCTCTTAGTTGATGGTTCTTTGTTGTGACGAGGAGGTGACTTCTCAAGCATTTCACTTGATCCCTCTTCTCCGTCTTGTGCCTCTTATATAGCCTCTCGGATAAGGGCAGTCAAGACTCCTCCATACCCTTTGAATGCGGCCTTGGCCGAGGGCTTCTTCCTGTCAGTTACATTTGATGCTAAGGATTCTCCAACCACTGGTCTACTTCCAAGGGCTAGTGTCCTAGCTGATTGATCGATGGTCTTCCTAACATAGCCATTCCAATCCACTTCATGTAGTGAATATGCCGCCATGCTCTCTAGCACGGGCATGCTAATTCTATGCATGAGAGAATTGTACCTTAGGCTGGAGAAGAGAGTATGGATCACCTTTTTTGCAATCTAATCTCTGCGTCGGGGATGTACTAGATGCTTATGCCATCATTTGTTAAGACACTTTCCTTCTTTATCCCTAGCATGGCATAGACATCTCTTCTATGCCTCTTCTCCACCTTTGGTTCCAATCCCAATGCCTTTTCCACTAAGATCTTGTTGAGCGGGACCTGCACCTGCTTGGTTCCTTCCCTACTTGCCAAGGACACTGTCCCACTCTCCTTGTCAGGGTCATATGTCCTCAGGATATCCACACACCTAGTGTGGTCAACAAACTTTTTGATATACATGGTGAGATTGCAACACTGATCCACAATCCTCCTAATAGCTTCTTCGATGGTCACCACCCCTTCGATGTTGTGGATGCTCCTAAACTTGAGTTGGTTGTACACCCAATTTTCAAGGGATAGGTCGTACTTTTCTCTTTCCTCTTTCGTGAAAGGTAGGCAGTGGGCTCAGTCTTGCTGCGACATCCTCAACTCTTGTCATAAGCCATGGTTTGCCATCAATGCTTTTCCACCTAGCTTTACTAAAAGAAAGGACTTCATGCTTGTCAAATAAACCTATTTCTAGTACATGATCAGACTTTTTCCTTCAACAGTCTAAGTCAATTGCTTTCAAGTTTTATTGTCAATTCCTCATCCACAAGTTGCTTCATCCTACCATTGAGGTCCCTCATGTCCCACATGTGTTATTTTCCTTTATGGTTCTTATTATGTGTTTTGGTTTGTTTCACCATGCCTTTGTTTCACTATGCCTCCCCCTCTTGGAATTGAGAAGAATCCTTCCTAGGATTAAGAGGTTAGAGGATGAGGGTTGTTCAGCACATAATGTGAGTGCTTTACCTTTGCATGAGCCAAGCATAGAAATTTGGATCATACTTAAGGTTAGCATAGCTATCCATGTCAAAAGGGTAGATGCCTACGTGCATAATATAAGTAAGAATGTCAAGCAAGAAATCACCAGAGTTCATTCGACTAGCGATATACAACTCCCCCTCAGTGATGATGCGATCTAAATACGGATGTTCCTCAATGTGTTCTTCTAGGGGTCGGTTATGAATAGAAATCAACACCCCTATAGGAAGTTGGAGCGACATAGGTTGGGTCATATTCAGATGCCTTGATTGCACGTCGTTGTTTAGCATTGGTCATTATTTGGTATCACACTTTCTCCCACTACAATTATAGAGCATACCATTTCCATAAGACCATAAGAAGGAGGAGTCATGGTCGATAAGCTATTCCAACTTTGCGATGTCTTGATTTGTGGCCAGGGTTATAGTCTTAGTATATGATGTAATGAGACATTGCTTGATGGCTTGTTCGTGGGATATCTCAGTTGCAATTAATTTCTGAGCTGCTTCAGAAGCCTTGATGAATGAATACAAATTCTGACTCTTCCCAAGAGCAAGGGAGTGTTCGTACTTCTGTTGCTATAGGGTCAAAGAGGCCTAAGTCTAGTTGTTTATAGCTTTTAGCCAAGGTCATGAAAGTAGTGTCTAAGCATCGAAGGCAAGCAACCAATTCTTCCCCTGTATTTTCAGCTAAGTCCATGGCCAAGATTAAGATTGATCGTCACTCATAAGACGGTCGAAGGCCAGTGGGGGGTTGAGGCTTAACAAGACTAGAGAGTTCAGCAACCAATAGTTCCAATTTGGGTTGTTCTTTAGGTTGGATTTTGGCCTCACATTCGATGGGTTTAGTGGGAGTTGCAGTTGTTGTGCCACTAGATGCATCAAGATGTGAGAGGTATCATTAGCACTAGAGCTGGGCATTTTGCTAGTAGCAGGCTGCGATTTTGGGCGATATATTAGTTTTGCTGAGCTAGACTTTGGAGGTTCTATGGACTTAGTGGTCTGATTCTCTTGTGCTATGAGTTTCTGAAGCATGATGTTTCATGTGGTTAAGGGTGGCATTTGAGTAGGGCGGCCTTTGGTTGTTTTGGCTTTAGGTAGCCAAATCTAGGTTTTACCCGCATAGTAGCCTTGTGCTTGCAATAAGGTCTTGGGGACCCATCGCAGTGCATCGATGTTTATGGCAAACCCTTGGCTTCCTAGGTTTTGGGTGTAGATGATTAGCCTTGCGAGGCCGTGGGTTTCTATTCTTCCTAGGTGGCCCTCCCTGTTTAGGTACCCATTTGAACCGAGGTTCATGGGCTTCAATGTGGGTTCTAGAAGGGTTGCTAGCCTCAAGGCTGGGTGAGTTGTGACGAGTCATGGCCCCCATCCTTAACCTTGGCAGTGGGTTTCTCTACTAGTGGCTTTGTGGACTTGGAAAGAGTCACACTACCCTTGCTGAAAGCTATACCTATGCAGACGTCACCCATGGCGAGGTGGATGTGCTGTGACTCTAGTCAACATTGCAATGAGCTTGCTTCTTGAAAGTTTTCCCTAACAAAAATTTTGTGCCTGCATTCTTAGTATTGGAAAACACATAGAAAATTATCGGCATGCTCTTAGACTCGATAGAAACTGCAACCTTGCACTTTCCCAATAGCTTGTAGGGTTGGCCTCTGTAAGGGGTGAGACTAGCATTAGTGGGCTGCTGCAACTGCAATTTGCCGATCTAGGTCCAATGGTCTTGAGTCAAGATATTAAAATCAGCTCCCTTATTGATCAATGTGCTGATGGTGCATGTGTGTTTGGGAGCGAGCCTCATGCATAGGTAAGCCAGTGTTACTGCTTCCTCATCCTCATTGTCCATCTCAATGATAGTGGCTACTCGTACGTTGACAGGTAGTGTTGGCATTAGGCGCTCATGCAATGGGTGCATAGGCGGAAAGTACTTCTTTATGCGGCTGCCATTAAAGAAGCCTATGCCCTCGCCCTCTAGGGTTTCAAGTTCTACGTTGCCAGTTCGGCTAATGGTTCGAACCTTGAAAGGTCCTAGCCCTTGTAATTTCAATTTTTTCTTATGTCCTTTGACTGAGTACAACTTTTGCACTGCTTGACATGCTTGTCAAACCACTTCTTGCATATGAGTGAATGGGTGGCTAGAAGCTGGGTTTCGGTTAAGTGTTCGAGTTCATCAAGTGTTCTGTCCATGCCCCCTTCCCATTCCATCTTTCCTGAAGGGCAATCCTGGGACTTGGTATGAAGAATTCCAAGGGAAGGATTTCCTCTATACCATATGTAAATCTAAAGGGCATCCGTCCTCTTGTAAGTTGTGCAATAGGCCTAGAAGGCCGCTATCAATTTGTTATCCCAATCACTGCATGATGCGGAGACGACCTTTGTAAGGACGTTCACTAAACTCCATATTGGGGAATATGGGAATTTCCCATAAGTTTGGGACACGTGGTCAAATCTTTGGATTTGTCATAACCTGAACACTGTAATTCCAAATCGAGCACTCTATAGCTCAATAGATTCCATGTTTCAAGTGCTTTCCAATGATAGGTCATATCATATGGTTTTGAGAAAATTATGGGCATGTTATCCGGGTCCCACCTTTTTAGTATTCAAAAAATGGGAATTGGGAGATTCCCAAACTCACTAATATTGTGTTAGTAGGATTTTATTTGTTGATTCAGCTTGATCGCTTGCCTATGGGTAATATGGTGAAGATTTTTTATGGATGATTAGGAAGGCAGACACAAGGTGAGCTATCACTTTGTTGATGAAGTGGGTGCCTTGGTCACTAACTAGTTCGATGGGGCAGCCGAATCGTGAGATCACTTGCTCCCATAGGAACTTAACAGTGGTTCGAGCATCATTATTTCTTGTAGCTCACGCTACTGCCCATTTGGTTAGATAGTGGTGGCCACAATGATGTATTTAGCTTGTGAATATTGTGCCACAAGTCTAATGGGGATGATGAAGTCAATCCCCCATTTCTCGAACGGTTGTCATGCAATAATTGGGGTTAGCTCCATGCGATCTTTACGGATAGGTACTTTAGTTCGTTGGCACTCATCACAATGCTTCACAAATCGTGTCGCATCTTGGAAGAGGGTAGGCCACCACAGTTGGGGCTGCAACACTTTGCAAGTTGTCATGTCTCCATTGAAATATCCTCCTGCGACTCCACCATGTGCCTCTGTTAGTACATCATACATCTCATGCTCACACACACATTTGTGTAGTAACCTGTCTTTTCCCAGTCTGTAAAGTTGGCAAGCTATCAACTAAGGATTGGGTTTCCCGAATAAGCCACCTAATTCGAGCATTTTCTATCGTTCATTTTGGTAGTCCATGTTCAAGCACTTGAACTATGTCATCTGCCCAATAAGGCATCATATTGGCTCTAAACAAATCTTTTTTGCTAGACAAGCGGAATAGATGCACGTCTGGCAGTTCATCCACAATGTCTTGTCACCGGATCTCCCATGGGGATGCGAGATAGATGGTCAGCCATGTAATGTTGTTTCCCCTTATGCACCCTCATAGAGAAATCAAACTCCAAAAGCAGAAAAAACCATCTAGCAATGTGTCTTGTAGCACATGGTTTGTTAACCAGGTACAACAAGGCTTGATGGCCAACTACGAAAGTGAAGGTGTAGCTAGAAGGTAATGCTAAAATTTATTTACGGTAAACACCATGGCCAAGCCCTTTCGTTGCATTGTCAAGTAATTCATTTTGGTCTCAGTGAGTTGCCTATTAGCAAAGCTCATCTGGTAATCCAGGCTGTGTTCACCAGGTTGGCACAACACCACTCCTACGGTGAATTTAGAAGCGTCAATGTGCACATGAAATGTGAGTGTCCAATCTAGGGCTTGTAGAATTGGTGCTGTGGTCAAAGCCTTTTTCAATTCCTCATATGAGCATTGGCATTCCTCGGTCCATTCGAGTATCATCAACAACTTGTACAGAGGTCTAGCAATTAATGCATAGCTCAATACAAACCATCGATAATACCCTATATGTCCTAAGAAGCACTGAACACCCTTGAAATCACTTGGGGGTGGAAGATTGAAAATGTTCCTGATCTTTGAAAAATCTGTGGGAATACCTAGGATACATCTATGTTTCACCCAAAACTAGCACTTCAAGGGGTTCAATGAGAGACGGTATAGTTGACACCTTTCAAAAACCACTTGGAGTCTATCCAGGTTTTCTTGCCAAGTGGAGTGAACACACAAGTTGTCCACAAAGACTTCTAACTCCTTCCTTAGCATGTCTTTGAATACTTTACACATCAATTGTTGGAAAGTGGTTGGCACGTTAGTCAATCCAAAAGGCATGACTCTGTAGGCAAAGACTCCCTCATTCAGTGGTGAATCCAATCTTATGCCTATCGTTAGGATGCACTTGCACTTGATTGTATCCAAAGTATCCATCCAGAAAACTATAGGCCTTGTTGCCAACCACTCTCTCAAGCATGTGCTCGGTGTATGACACTGGGTAGTTATCTCTCTTGGTAGATGCATTTACCTTCTTGTAATTGACACACACTCTAATCTTCCCATTCTTCTTTAGTACGATGACTATGGGCAAGACCCAGTCCATGTGTTCAAATTTGTAGATGAATCCTGCTCTCATCAATTTTTCAATTTCCTCCTTAACAATGTGAGCATGCTTTGGATTCATGGGATATGGTCGCTACTTTTGGTAGGTGGTGCATCAAGCATCATGGGTATGTTGTGAGTCACCACACTCAAGTCTACTCCTTTGAGCTCTTCTAGGGACCAAGCAAAGATGTCTATATACTCTCGTAGGAGAGTAATGAGACTTGCTTCATCTTTCTCAACCAAGTCATCTGCTATAAAGATAGGTCATGGGGTCTCCCCTTCCCTAGCTAATTTGACCTCCTTGACCTTGGCAGGTCACTCGATTGGTTCGCTTGCATGCCCCTGTTGTTTGGCTCCCAGCAAGATCACCACCCTATCTCCCTTTTTGAACTTTGTGAATCATTTTGGTAGGTCTTGTGGTTTTTGTTGTTTGTCCACCCATGTTTCCTAGTTCAATGCATGTTGTTCTTCTTTAATCATTGGTGGTGTAGGTGGACGAGTAGGCCCCCCTTAGTGCATAGTCTTGGGAGGCCAAGGTATTTTGGGGTCACTATTTGAGCTAACCTTAGATTCAGAATCAAACTCTCCATCTTTGCTAGAAGAGGGGCTCTCTCCTAGTGGTCGTAGTTCAGAAGGTGAGTCCATTTGCAACAATGGTGCATTGCTTGGTTGGGCTAGGCCTGCTTGCTCGTAGTCAATTGCGCTTGTGTGTTGCAACCAAGTTCAATCACAGTCCTTGTGTGCCTGAATCCTTCCCCTACTCTAGGTGCACTTTGCTTATGTGGTTTGGGGTCGACTTGTATTTGTTTGATCATATGCCCCCCAATGTCATACTCTAGGGTATCAACTTCCTTTCATCTCATCACTGAAGGAACAACAGTCCTCATATTCGACTTCATAATTGTCTTTGTCCGGTTGTTCTTGATTCTCCTGGTTCTGACTATTCCTTTCTTGTTGGTTGGGAAGTAAGGCCCAATTGTACTTCAAGTTCAAATCATCCACCTTGCACTATTGCCATTCAAGCTCGCCTAAGAAATCTCAGAGTGGCTTAAGATTCGTTGTTGAGTTGCCCATCAACTTGTCAGTCAAGTACGTTAGGATCTCCACGAGCTTTGGGATTTGGAATGCAATAGGGTTGGGTTTTCCACGTAGACTTCTAGTCATCATGCAGAACGGCATCAAAGATGTGTCCTTGAGTTTGTGAGTTGCCTTGATGGCTTCTTTATACTCTTCAGTGTCTGAGAACGGTAGGCCAATGGTAGCAAGAACATGCATCCAGTCTCGCTCGTCCTCATGGCACGACAAATACTTGGTAAGAGCTCCATAGGATCCCCTAGTCTGTCCATTGCCCTTCAGCATGGTGGAGATGGCGTCTAGGTGGACTGATGTGGTCTTCCAAGTGTCAATCTCCACTCTCACAGCTTCTGTTTGATTGCCTAAGAAGATAAGACCGTTGCCCTAGTCTTCTACGACTCTCACATTGTGCATCCAAGGTTGGCCTAGCAAGATGTCGCAGTCCACTCCCTTCATGACCATGAAGTCAACAGAGAAGTAGATCCGTGCTATCTTTAGTGGCCAATTCTTCAACACTCCAAATGGCTTCACCTTCATTCCATTTTCCAGTGTGACATTAAACCTAGCAATCTCAACCAATGGGTTTCCCCAAGTTTGGAGCACAGCATGGCTTAGCACACTGCCCCTATGTCCACAATTCCTTTTCTTGTGACATCCCCGAGAGCTAGGATTGATACAACTGCATGCATTTTTTGCCTTCCCAAAAGGCATTGATGTGCAGGGATTTAGGCATGGAGTGTAGTGTTAGACTCAATATTTGAGTTTCTGCATCATGCTCAAACAAGTCCGTGGTAATTGGCACATTTGGTTTTTCAACCCACTAATTTAGCTCCAACCATAGCGTTGGGTGCTGCCTAAGCAGGTCGCCTAAGCTTAGAGTTGTAGGGGTGGTCACCAGTGCATTGAGGAGGTTGCTAGCCGCTTGCCTCTCTTCTAACTTCGCAGTTCTTGGCCAATGGCCTTGACTGGCTTGGTGGCTCGAAGAATTTAGACTTTATTTGGGTGGCCCAGCTTGTGGTGCCATCACCTCCCTTGATCTTGGTCGTGGGGAAGAGATTGGCATGCTTATGCTTGAGAGATTATCGATCTCATCCTCTAGTATAGGTTCAACGTCCTTTAGGTGTTCATAGGCCTCCTTCACCCACTCCTTCACCTTCTTGATGGCTTTGAGTTGGCACTTTGGATTAGGGTACTCCCCGACCTTAGCACTTTCCTTCTCACCTGTCCATGGAGCCAACGTTTCTTCCTCTATGTCATTGACTTTCCTTCCAACCGACAATGTTGTGGCACTTTTGGTTTTGAGGGTGACCTTGGCATTCAATATTTTCTTCCTTCGTCTCGGCTCTTCTTTCCAACTGAGGTTGTGTCAAGGTTGCTTGGCCCTGGCAATGATATGTTGGCATGTTTTGTCTGTGCTTGGATCATGACATGCAACGGTATAGGTGTGGCCTCCCCGTTGAGTGTCTCAACACCAAACAACCCCAATGGAACCAATGGCTTGGTTGCCGAGAGGATGGTCTCTGTCTCGGGGGCAATCAACAAAGAGATGAGTGATTCCACACTAAGTTAGCCTTATCTCTATTTGCTTGCTCCCTCTTAGGGCAGCACGAAGAAATATGTCCGAGGTGACTACAAGTCCAACATACCATCGATTCTTGGGCTTTCCCTCCTAGGCCTCTGCCTCTCCCTCTACCTAAAACCATCACCGATACTATGCAATAGTCCATGAGGATAGTGTTGCCTTCCTCATTGTATGACACATATGGCTTTACATAAGGTTCGTCACTGCTAGGCTTGTCCACATAGTGGACTGGAGCATCACTCGCGGTGGGTGGGTCACGTAGGGTCCTGGTGGTCTAGGGATGCATGTAGGATTCGTCACTGCTAGGCTCATCCACATAGTTGACTGGAGCATCATCGCAGTGGGTGGGTGGGTCACGTAGGGTCCCGATGGTCTAGGGATGCATGTAGGATTAATTTCTATTCTAAGGATGGTCAGTTTAGCATCATTAGGTGTAGAGAGAGCCAGTGGGACTCCCCTTTTGAAGAGGTTTGGTGGCATGTTTGCAAACGTAGGGTTGACCATAGGGCTATGGGTATGGGATCCTCCGAGGTAATCGATAATGCATGGTGTCATGGCCGAACCTACCATAATTAGCACAAGGTTGTAACCTAGGATCCTAACACTCAGCTAGCAAGCACATTGAACATGTGGGCATGTTGGCTGTCTCATCATCTCCTGTGTAATTTGTATATGTCCATCTTCAAAGACCATGGCCAGTGCGTCTCGTTGCAAGCTCGAGTTGCTAGCCAAGGCTTTGAAGAGCTCTTTGCTTTGTATTCCATTGATGAATACCCTGGATACTTCCCTTTCGGTTGGTCTCTCACCCATGGGAATTCTCTTGAAGAGGCTCCTCACATGGGTCACATAATCTCAAATATCCTCCTCTTTCTGCTTGACGTTCACGAGTCGTACCAACAGGTTTTCAAAGTATCCAGGTTTAGAAAATCTCTTAATGAAGAGATTTTTCAAGCCATTGAAATCAACATGCTCCGCACTATCTAAACTTGTGTACTAGGTCCGACCCTTGTCACTTAAGCATAGTGCAAATGCTTGGGAGCATTGAGTAGGATCATTGAGGCCGTTGGCCTCGCAGACTTGCTCAAACTGCTCCACAAAACTGTATGGGTCATCAATAGCTTTGGTATTTGTCCAACTGCTTTGCTACCACAAGGATTTTCGATTGACTCTTAGCACCTTGGTTGACTCCCAACCCCGTTACTAGTGATGTTGCCAATGCTACAGCGCTTTGTTCTACGGTCGTGTTATCTAGCAGCCACTTTGTCAAGAGCTCGTTTTGCATGAGATTCTAGCACTCTCTCACTCTCAGACCGATTCTTGCCCGCTAAGGCTAGATCTCTTGCATTTCTAAGCTCTGGCGTAAGTTCCTAATTTACTGATCTTGGTTGTACGCAGCCAGGCCTTGTAGAGCCCTTCGGGTCAGTTTTCTCTCTTTCTCTAGGTCTGCTATGATGTCCTCTACTGGCCTACAGTGGTGTTCTAGCCGGGTTTGAGCGTCGTATTGGTTCACTAAATGTTGAACAACCTCAAGAAAGTCTCCTAGGTTAAGCTCCTCATTGCTTCTACGGCCTGTACTGCCCTCTTCCACGTCTAGGACTTCCTACTCTGCAAAGTCATTGATCAAGTCAATAAGGCCAAGTAGATCCACTTCCAAAATAGTACACGTCTAGTTTTCAATTGTATTCCTTGCTTGGTCCTACCTTCGGGGATTCAATCCCCCCTCTATGTCTTTGGGTCTTCTCCTAGTGGTGGGTTCCTTCAAGTTCTTACATTTGGGTGAGTTCCTTATTAATTACAACCAGTCCTCAACTTACCCTCACTCTGTGCGTGTGTATGCTCTTTTCTGTGCATTGTGCGAAGTCAAGGTTTTAACTTTTCTTAATTGTGCTTAGAGGGCTAGAATTTAGAGTGAGTGAGAAGACAAGTGCCTAGACGACTCTATCAATCTCGTTGTGGGTTTAGCCTGATAGGCTTGTATGCCCGATTTTTTTCTATCCTTGTTGGTTTATAGGGTTCTCTGCTACTCTTTCTGCCTTGTCACAATTCGATAGTGCCCTAAGTCTCCACTCGACGCTGTTGTTGGGCTGAATTGCTAGATGGCACTTCTATGCTTAAGTCTCGCTGATCCCTTTGTTCCTTGTGCCAAAAAGGCTTCTCTAGCTTCTGTGTGGTCTTGTGATGTCCAACGAACAGCCAGTGTCTAGGTGGTCCGGTCTAATGTTTGAAAAATTCTAAAAATTTGAACTTGGCCCAACATGTCCGAATTGCAGGGGTCGAATGTCTCCTTTTGCCCGTCTGAATGTCCGAGGGCCGAATGTGATTGGTCTGAATGTCAAATTCAGACAGACTGAATGCGGTTGTCTAAGGGCTGAACGGCCCAACGATCGAGGGTAGTGAATCAGGTGGGCCGAATGGTGAATTTGGGCAAGCACGTGGGATTGGGTCAAGTTGGCATGGCCGAGGGCCAAATTTTTAAGTGTTCAAGTCAACTGGGCCAAATGGCCGAACAGTAGAGGGCCGAGCCAGTTGGTGGTGGGTTTAGGGCCGATTTTGGGACTCAACCCAAAATCACTTTCTCTCGGATGGGCCTAACGCGATGCATTCTTTGCCAAGCTTGCACAAAATTTACTACACCAAGCAATCAAAGCCTCTATGCTGCTCGAGCACCTCCAGATCCTAACTACACATGCAGGGGAAGGTGTGGGAGTACATGTAGTGGGCAATGAACTTATTGGTGATGAGATTGAAGCAAGTCCACGCACACTGAGGCTCTCTCTCTCTCTCTCTCTCTCTCTCTCTCTCTCTCTCTCTCTCTCTCTCTCTCTCTCTCTCTCTCTCTCTCTCTCTCTCTCTCTCTCTCTCTCTCTCTCTCTCTCTCTCTTTCTCACTCTCTCACAGGACCTGAGAGCGGAGTTTTGAGCTTAGAATGTGCCTAAAATTTGCCAAAAAATCCAGAATTTAGGGAAAAAATCTTCAACATCGAAGGCGGCGGCTGCAGCTAGGACAATTTTAAGCACCAAGTGAAAGACGGCTTTTAAAAGGCACCCGAGAGACACTTGTGGATTTTTGATAATTTTTTCGACTGCCGTGCAAGATGCCAGGAGCTGCCAGTCGGTGCGGGATGTCGAGACGAACACGCAGGATTTTTTAGAGGTCAAATCGGAGACCGGAAGCGAAAGTTGCCAGAAATTGGCCAAATTTGAAAAGGTGGACAAAAAATTAAGGCCAAAAGGGGGTACCCTTTGGGAGGGGGCACCCCCCCTCCATATTTTTTTCACACAGGCGGCAGCACGCCATCTCCATGAATGGTGCAAAAAAATGCCCCCCCCCCCCCCCCACAAATCGATTATGGAGCATCAAAGTACCACCTACAACAAATCATAACCGGCAAATTCTCCTTCTTCCCTGAACCTATCGCCGGTCTTCGCACGAGATATGGCTGACCAAATGGAGAGATCAAAACCTAGTCTTTCTCTCTCCTCCCTCTCTCTCCTCTCTATGGATTGTTCATGCACACTATCTTGAAGAAGGAATCGGGAAGGAGATTGAAGGAAACGGTGATGGAGATTGATGGAGATGCTAAAGATTGATGTGCGACATTGGATTGAGAGCAATGGAGGCTCCGTCCACTAGTCACGCAGTCATTTAATGCGTCTCGGGTTTCGTAAAAACACGGTATGACAATTTTTATGAAGAAAATGAAGGGGTTTTGGTATTTTATGATGGTAATGATGTTCTTATTTGATGAAAATTTGTTTGAGTGTTGGTTGCATCATGATTAATTGATGTTTATCAAAAAATTTTAATTTTGCAATGATTTACATGCGCTATTTAATTCTTGTAAAACCCGAAATGCGGTTTTTAAGCGATAAAATGACAGTTTTGTCGTTTTGGGTGGGTGAAATGTATTCCTATGGGGGAAAAATGGAAAATAAACTGAATATTAGTATGCTGAAGTGATTGGAACAAGAAAAATAAAAAATAGCATATTTTATTGACAAATAAATCAAGAAAATGGGAAAGATAAGGGGAAAAATAGAAATACACTTCACAAAAATAAGGAAAAATATAATGATTGTGGATGTATGGTAGTGGCAAAGCATGAGGTTTAGCCTCGGTTTGCCCTATCTCCTTGTCAAAGTTTGTGATTTACAGCTTTTCATACATCAAAACATGACAAAATGAACCTCTACACCTATGCAACGAAAGCAATACCTTAACGTAGGGGGGTGGGATGCTTGAATGGTGCGATTTGCGTGTTGATTATTGCTGATTTTTTTATGCATATCATGATATAGAGTTTGTTGTATTTTAATTAAGAGGATAGTAGCACAAGTGTTGTCTCGATGCTATCCTTACATCACCGCAACGGGTTAGTGAATGAGCATTGGAAAGCTTGGTTGTGCACAACACGTTTCTGATTGAAAATTATGTTTGAGCACTTTAGGATCATCCACTTTTGCATGTGCATGTGAACCATGGTATCAAAATACAAAGGGCTGGATGCATAGCACCTGTTTTCGATTGCGACGACCCACGCTTGAGTGTGGAAAGGCAACCTAAGCCGTAGGATAGATGTTCGTTTCTTGGGGAATTATTTGGAGAGGACACATGGTATCTCCTGGAATACATTCAAAATGAAAGAGTGGAGTTTGTTCGTTTGTTCTATATGTTGAGCAGTGCATCAAGGGGCCAATCCTTGAGATGTAGGAGAGCTGCAGTGGGGCCGCGGTGATTCCACCGAGAGGTTGCCTTCCATGTATGTGATTATCATGGCATTTATTGCCAATGTGTATGGGTTCTCCCTTTGTGGAGTTTATAGAAAGGGAAACGTTGGACTACAAAACTAAAAATGCATAGATTAGACTTTAGGACAGTTCTTCCTTTAGCAGCAAATAGACGCTCCTGGCCCGAAGGCCATGTGGGTGTGTTTGTCTGTTATGAGCATGAGGTCCAACTAGTGCCATAGCCAGTCTCGGCCCATTTGAGGTCCCATCAGTGGTGCGTCTACCGAGAGCTGCCAACAAGTGGTGGTTCTCGAATCTAGGGTTTTTAGGGACCAAAAAGTTGGTTTATGTCCTCTCACAAGGACCATCAAGCCGAAATACAAAAAGCAGAACGTGCTGAGAGGGCTAGACGGCGGTTGGAGATTGTAAGATGCTATTCTCCTCAAAGGAGCAGCCCGATACGCATAAAAGGCAGTGGTCTTAGTAACCCAACTGCTACACATAGTCGTTTAGGTGTAGGAGAAAGCGCGAGTTCTTCCTCTCTTCCACCAAGTCAACCCACTTCAAGTGGGGGTGTGATTCCATCAGTCCAAACTCCTATTGTTAATCCGATTGTCGTCATGGCACAACCCATTGCAATTCCTACAAGGACGCTGGATCTGGCAACTTTAGGAGTTCCTTTGCCCATTTTTAATGGGTTAGCCAAAGAAGATGCGGAGTTTCACATTTGTGAATTCCAAAGATTAATGTTTAATTACCGCATCCAAGATGAGGGACATCTTATGATGTTCTTTAACATGACGTTAAAAGGAAGGGCTGCAGTATGGTATCATAGCATAGAGACTGGAATCATAACTACAATCGACCAATTTTATGTAGCTTTTCGAGGAGAATATGCCCCTGAAAGAGGTGGCCAATACTGGTTGCATGTTTTGAATGTAACACGCCAAGAACCCCATGAGAATGTGAAAGCCTATGCCAAGAAGCTTAAGGAAGTGTTTCGTAAGTTACAAACTTACATTCTATTCCGTCGGCTGCCCAATTGCAATACTTCTTGCATGGATTGGATTTCAATATTCAGGTACAATTGAGCAATGTGGCTTTGGCTGATATAGAAACCGCCATCACACAGGCAAAAGGAGTAGAGTCACGATTACAAATGGCCTACTCCTCTCGAATAAATCTTAATGCGAGTCTAGTACCTAGAGGCAGTTTACCATTGATAAATGGAAGTCAAGGGATGCCTATGAATAACCCTAATGGGAGAGGAAGCATGGTTCAAAATGTATCTTTGCTGCCAGCTCCTCCCAGTGTGACTATGCCTATGGCTAGTCAATTGGCTCCACCAAATGTTGGAGGCCAAGCTTCGAACCCTAATGTTGTTCCTATGAGTAAACAACCGATGCCCAATCAAATTGTTAGGCCAATGGAACGACGAATAGACGATCAAGGCTATGAGTCGAGTGCCTCTAATGTCCTTGGCGAAGCTAAGGATATGATGAAGCACTACACTGACATGATTTCTGAACAATATCGGCAAATAGCTATTGAGGTCAATTTCCTGAAGAAGCAGCAGAGTCTAATAGGGAGTCGACGTCTGAAGAGGGTGGTCCCTCAAGATTCAGCTATAAGTGGTGTGGCGAACAACATTTCCCTAGAAACTATCCAAATGTTAAATGTGATATTTATGGGAAGTCGGACCACTTAGCCGCTACCTGTTGGAGTAAGATTAGTTCCCTCCAACAAGGGAGTAAACAGCCAGGTCCAGTTAATCATAGAGCGCAAGGTAGTAACCTCCAGCAAAATGATGGACCAAGACAAATACTGCAAAGGGGAAAGACCACTATAGAGGAGTTGCCACAAGACAATGGAGTCAGCCTTATCGAGGCTGTATGCGTCAATGGCGCTGAAACCTCTAACCTACGAGCCGTGACAAGAGGCCAAAAGGCTAAAGAGGGTGATAAAGATAATACAAAACCAATCGAGGAAAACCCTAAGCAAGGGGATAAGGGGACACAAGTGCTGAGTCTTGGCGTGGAAGGTGGACCTCTAAGGCCTGTTGACAAAAAAATCGATCCTAAGAAGGATGAGGAAGTGCCAAGAAAGAAGGCAAGAGCTAAAAGAGAAGCACCAAAGCCGGTCCTGAAACCAAAAGAAAGAATGCTTTGGTGAGAAAAGAGAGCTTTGGCTACCTATCATGATTTTGATTTAGCAAGTTCTCTTTGCGAAGTCAAACCGGATGTAAACCTCTTACAGTTGATTAAATTATCTCCAGGAGTACGCAAGGAATTCAAGCAGATCCTACGTATTGGGTATATTGTAGAACCTTTGGGCATAGCACGAGTAGGGGAAGATTGGTTTGATCATGCTGAAAAGAATTGCCCTAGGGTTCGAGCATACGTGGATGGAATATTAGTGAAGCATGCTATCGTAGACAGTGGGTCCTTCGTCAATATTATGAGTTCAGAGTTGATGGAGAGGTTGGGTCTAGGCATCCAAAAAGATGGCTCCACCCTTCTTAGAATGGCTGATGATAGTCTAAGGCAACCCGAAGGTTGCATTACTAAAGTCCATGTTACAGTTGCAAGTGTAGAATGCTTCTTGGACTTTAGGGTGATAAGATTTGCAGGACATCCTAGCTATCGAGTCTTGCTAGGTAGGCCTTGGATCTTACGAACAGACTGTCAAGTCGATATACCCGCCGGTCGAGTGGTTCTAGGTAGAGGTGCTAATCGAGTAATAGTCAATGCTTACCCTGAGTCTCCTCAAAGTGAGAGAGCTCCTTTATCCTCTACTAAATTAGAAACAGCAGATGATCCATCTGGTAGTGAGACATCATCCAGTGATAAATCTAAAGAGGGGTCCACTATAGAGGATATTTATCAGATAACTCTAAATGAGCCGGTAGAGCCTGAAGATAGGATAAGAGACGCGGATGTGACCTTGGCACGCCGAATGATTTGTGACAAATTAAATTAGGTTCCATGCTCAGTTCAGCAGAAAGGGAGGACTATGTGTCCTTGATTCAAGAATTCCGTGACATCTTTGCTTGGAGTTATGACGAGCTAAGAGGCATTCCTCCTAGCCTGGCTGTTCATACTATTCATGTAAAAGAAGGTAGTCGTCCTGTGCATCAAAAAGTAAGGCCTATGCCTTTTGAATTGAGGGACGGGCTATTTGAGGAGTTACAAAAGTTACGGAAAGCTGGTTTAATCTCCTTGTACAGCACACAGAATGGTGTTCACCAGTTGTCATCACGAAGAAGAAAAACAACTAGATCTGACTATGTGTAGATTTTAGAGAGTTGAATAAGCAGATGGTTAATGATTACTACCCATTGCCATTTATTGACCAAATTTTGGATCAATTAGCGGGTAGGAAAATATATTCGTTTATGGATTGCTTTGCAGGATACAACTAGATGGGAATTGCAGAAGAGGATAAGTTGAAAACAACTTTTATTACTGTCTTTGGTACTTTTGCATACCATGTGATGGCCTTTGGTTTGTGCAATGCACCTGGATCATGGCAACGAACAGCAGACAAGACCTTTGGTGACATCTCCCTAGATGAGTTGAAAGTATTTATCGATGACCTGGGGGTAGCCACTGTAAGGGAAAGGATGTTGATTATCTTAAGAAAGTGTTTTGAGCGCTGCAGACGATTTTTATTGCTCTTAACCCACGGAAGTGTGTCTTTGGAGTGCCTTATGGGCTATTGCTAGGCCATGTGGTCAGCTCAGTAGGGATCGCAATTGACCCTGAAAAGATCAAGGTTATAGTCACTATGAGTCCACCACGCACTCCGAAAGAGGTACATAGCTTTCTGTCATCGGTAGGATACTATCGGAGGTTTATAAATGCCTTGGCAGAAAGGACGTTACCATTAACGAACTTATTATCCTTTAGCTGTCTATTTGTATGGAGGGACCCTTGTAAGGTAGCTTTTGAGGATGTGAAATAGGAGCTAGTAAAAGCACCAGTTTTAAAAGCACCTAAAAGAGGCGAGGTATTTTACATATTTTCAGTAGCCACCATGCATAGCTATTGTTTAGCCCAAATCTGGGAGGAAAAGTGGTATCATCCGATAGCTTTTGCTAGTTGAAAATTGGGCATATTAGAAATTAACTACACCTACACGGAGAAGTTGTGCCTTGCAATGGTCTTTGCGACTAAAAAATTCAGGCACTACATCATCTATGAGAAGGTAGTTTTTTATACGAAGGCGGAAGGGCTTGGATTGTTTATGAACAAGCTACAACCGCCTGATCGTCTGGCAAAGTGGTTAATTACTTTGCAGGAGTTCGATTATGAGATTAAGAGTAAGCCACCAAGGTTGCAGGGGATTGTGGAATGCCTTGTGGATTTCGGGGAGCCAAAAGAGACTTTGGCTGAAGGAAGTGATATCAAAGAAATGTTTAAAATTGATGCAGCTTCTATCCCATCGTGGTATGCTGCTATCACGCATTATCTATCAACGGGAGAGATTGGAGCTGGTTTATCAAAATCTGAAAAGAGGAAAATCAGACAACACGCTTAGAAGTTTTCCTTGATCACACAGGAACACTATATCAGCAGGGTGTTGATGATATCTATCGCCAATGTGTGATGTCTGACGAGGTTCCTTTCATATTGGAAGAATGCCATGACTCTGCGTGTGGAGGGCACTTCGCTGGACGGTTGACGGCACAAAAAGCTTTAAGAGCTAGATATTGGTGGCCGCCCATCTTCCAAGATTCCTTTGAGTATGTTAAGAGATGTGATACCTGTCAAAGACATGACAGTAGAGAGAATAGGAAACGTCCACTTACACCTATCATGGCTATCCTTCCATTTGAGAAGTGGGGCATTGACTTTGTGGGCCCTATCACCCCATCGTCTACTACTCAGAAGAGGTACATTATAGTAGCAACTGATTACTTTTCAAAATGGTCAGAAGCGCGGGTGACGAGGCACGACAATGCAAAAGAGACTACAAGTTTCCTTTTAGAGCAGAGTATCTGCCATTTCAGTCCACCGAAGGAACTAGTGTCAGACCGTGGAACCCACTTTTTGAATAAAGTGATCAAAAGCCTGACTAAAGCTTGGCAAATCAAGCACAGCAAAATGACCCCTTATAATCCGCAAGCCAATGGGCAAGTTGAAAGCACTAATAAGCAGCTTGTGGGTATCTTAACTAAAATAGTCTCGGAGAAGAAACGAGACTGGGACACAAAGTTTTATGTGGTAGTATGGGCGTACAATACAACATTCAAGCGAGCTACTAGCCATACTCCATTTAAATTAGTTTATGGGGAAGAATGTGTGTTACCCCTCGAAATCGAGTTGCCAACCATACGGTTTGCAATTAACCACTCTTTGAGAAACGAGGATGCACTCTTTGAACGTTTCACGACCATAGCCCACCTGGATGAGCTGAAATTGCAGAGCTTATTACACCAGGAGGTAGCTAAATGTCGGATGAAGCAATTGCACGACCTTAAAGCAAAGAAGTATGCCTTTAAAAAAGGGCAATTAGTTCTACACTACGATGCGCGTAGGGAGCTATTTCCAAGGAAGCTAGAACCTAGATGGGATGGCCCCTACAAGATTGTCAGGATAGGGAAAAATAGGTCTACGGCTCTACTAGTTGATCTACAGGGAGTAGAATTTAAAAATAAGGTTAATCTTAATAAGATTAAACCTTATTATTTCTAAGTATGCTAACACAGAGAAATGCATTGCATGTTCATGCTGGGGCTAATTTGAGACCTGCAAAAGAGGTTAAAGCTAGTTGATGGGCGGTCAATTCCTTATTTGGAGCACCCATATCTGGAGCAAAGATACCATCAGGGGAAACTTATCTGGTGGAGCAAAGGATACAAAGTGATTGAGCAAGAAGATGGAACATTTGTGTGGGAGATCAAAGTCTTCTACCATCACTGCTTACGAATGTTGACAAGTATGCATGTTGAGTTTAATGAAGAAGGTGGGATGGAGCCGTCAGTTCATCCTCTAAACATGCTAAATTTTGACTATCATAATTACGAATAGAGGAGTTCGTGATGGCAGGCTATGTAAACCCATTGTGGACGTACACATCATATTTTGATGGAGCGTCTAGGGGACCTAATAAAAAAAGGGAGTGTTGGACTAGTAATCCGAGATCCCCGACGTAGAGTTATGATGAAGTTAGCTGCTTATCTCGGGGTAGGATTCACTAACAACATGGCGGAGTATAAAGCCTTGATTATGGGACTGTATATTGCCAAGCAAGGTGGTATTCGGCGGTTGTTAGTAAAAGGGAATTCCCAGTTGATCTGGAATCAGCTAGATGGGACATACACAGTGCGGAATCCCATCCTTTGTATGTATCATCGAACTGCCATGACCCTATTTGAGGAGTTTGAGAGAGTGTCTCTTCAGTTGATTCCACGTTACTAGAATCAGTTTACAGATTCACTAGCAAACCTTGCTTATGAAGAAGACCTTTTCTTCAACTATGGTCCTAGTTTGGATATTGCTATCAATAATGAGACAGGACTCGGTCGCTTGTGGGGAATGTTATCAGAGCATGCAATATATATAGCAGGCAATGGTTGATATGGGTGATATAAAGAGTAGTCGAGACCCATCTACCATTGTTATCCTGGATCCATAGGCTGATTAGACAACATGTTATGCATACGCCTCTTGCTATATATGCAGGAGGGATGGGTCATAATCTTATGCATTTAGCTTAGGGCTGCGAGCCCTATTTTTCCTCCTTGGAAAGGAGCATATTATTGTATATCTGTACTATTTCGGGGAGGGATGTGTAGGTGCTATTATGTTTGATCTCGTTAGGCCAAGAGGGCCAGTTTTGCAAGGTCTTAAATGCTTTATTTCATTAGGCCAAGAGGGCCGATCAGTTTTTGTAGTGAAATGCTTTATTTCATTAAGCCAAGAGGGCCAGTCGTCTATTTAGTACAGGTGCGGTTAATGTTTTCTTGTTTTAGTCCTGTGCTAGACAGGTTTAAAGCAAAGCTTGAAAGGAGCCTATATTGCGCGGAGACTTCTTGTGCCCCTATCCAGGTGATATCTCTCCTTTACGAGTATCGTGTTTCTATGCTATATGTGTCCGTGTACTTGTAGGGGATTTTCTTTCCTTGTTGGGGACCGGCATCCAAGGCATGAAATCCTAGGTTTAGGTTAGGTCTGTCTAAGGGAGGGCTGAGTAGTCACTGCCTCCTGTAAAGACATTGCCAGGCATCGAAAGGCTTGTTTTAGAAAGCAGTCCTAGTGACCCTGTTCTGCTAGCCTGCTAGGCAACCGTTCTAGGAGTTCTTGTCAGTTGTGAGGCAGTTAGAGAAGCCTGCCGAAGGAAAAAATGATGATGATAGAGAGGAAAAAAAATGCCCGAATATCTCCACAAAAATAAATATATATAAAGGTGTGTAAAAAGGGGTTCTAACCCCTATACAAGAATACCAAAAGGAAAAATCTTGGAAGCAGTTGATCATCGCCTTGCGAAGGCCTGGTAGGTTCCTGGGGACAAGACAGGACCCGTGGCTGATGCCTTATCTTCCTAGGGGTGGCGTCTCGCTAGAAAAGAAGAAAGTAAGGAAGGTTGGAGCGAAAATAAAAGTGAGTGTTTGAAAAGGATTAAGTGTCGCCTTGCGAGGGCTTGGTAGGTTCTTGGGTACCAAGACAGGACCCGAGGCCGATGACCTGTTCTCCTTGGGTCACTACGCTCAGCTCCCTCCTTTTTACATGCCCAAGTATGGAAAATTAAAAGCCTAAAAGAAAATACTTCTTGATCAGGCTATAGGAGTCCTCACCTAGTAGGAGCTTTTGGGGTGTGCTGTCCTTCGTTAGGTAGGTAGTTCAGACCACCACTTAGGGCGACTTCTTTGATAGTTCTTTTTAGTTTGGCCATGTTGGAGCAGTCGGTTAGTGACTAGCTTCAGACCTTCTATCAGATTATGCTAGGCCTACTCCTTGTGGATTTCATGCCTTGGTTTTGTCAAGGGGTAGGGTGAGCATTGTGCTGTGATTTAATATGTATCTATTTTGTATCAGCTTGATGCTTCCTTTGGTTGTTTTGTGCAAATCTGTTGTGGGATTCGACGAGCTGAGTCGCCCTATCCCATGGTCGCCAATGAGAGCAGAGTTTTGAGCCCAGAATGTGCCTAAAATTTGCAAAAAAAACCAGAATTTAGGGGAAAAATCTTCAACATCGAAGGCGGCGGCTCAGCTAGGACGATTTTAAGCACCAAGTGAAAGACGACTTTTAAAAGACACTCGAGCGACACTTGTGAATTTTTGATAATTTTTCCAACTATCGTGCGGGATATCGGGAGCTTCCAGTCAGTGTGGGACGTCGAGACGGACGCGCAGGATTTTTTAGAGGTCAAATCGGAGACCGGACGCAAAAGTTGCCAGAAATTGGCCAATTTTGAAAAGGTGGACAAAAAATTAAGGCCAAAAAGGGGGGCACCCCCCCCCCCCCCCTCCATATTTTTTTCACGCAGGAGGCAGCACGCCATCTCCATGAACGGCGCAAAAAAAACGCCCCCCCCCCCCCCCCAAATCGATTATGGAGCATCAAAGTACCACCTACAACAGATCATAACATGCAAATTCTCCTTCTTCCCTGATCCTATCACCGGTCTTCGCGCGAGATATGGCTGACGGAATGGAGATCACAATCTAGTATTTCTCTCTCCTCCCTCTCTCTCCTCTCTATGGGTTGTTCATGCGCACTATCTTGAAGGAGGAATCGGAAAGGAGATTGAAGGAAACGGTGATGGAGATTGATGGAGATGCTAAAGATTGATGTGCAGCATTGGATTGAGAGCAATGGAGGCTCCGTCCGCTGGTCACGCAGTCATTTAATGCATCTCGGGTTTCGTAAAAATACGGTATGACCATTTTTATAAAGAAAATGAAGGGTTTTGGTATTTTATGATGGTAATGATGTTCTTATTTGATGAAAAAAAAATTGAGTGCTAGTTGCATCATGATTAATTACTGTTTATCAGAAAATTTTGATTTTGCAATGATTTACATGCTCTATTTAATTCTCTAAAACTCAAAATGCGGTTTTTAAGCGGTAGAATGACAGTTTTGTCGTTTCGGGTGGGTGAAATGTGTTCCTATTGGGGAAAAATGGAAAATAAACTGAATGTTAGTACGTTGAAGTGATTGGAACAAAAAAAAATAGAAATACGCTTCACAAAAATAAAGAAAAATATAATGATTGTTTGTGGATGTATGATAGTGGCAAAGCATGAGGTTTACCCTCAGTTTGCCCTATCTCCTTGTCAAAGTTTGTGATTTACCACTTTTCATATCAAAACATGACAAAATGAACGTCTACACCTATGCAATGAAAGCAATACCTAAACGTAGGGGGGTGGGATGTTTGAATGGTTCGATCTTCTTGCTGAGCTGATTTTTTGATGCATATCATGATATAGAGTTTGTTGTATTTTAATTAAGAGGATAGTAGCACAAGTGTTGTCTCGGTGCTATCGTTACATCGCCGCAACAAGTTAGTGAATGAGCATTGGAAAGCCTGGTTGTGCACAACACGTTTCTGATTGAATATTATGTTTGAGCACTTTAGGATCATCCACTTTTGCATGTGCATGTCAACCATGGTATTAGAATACAAAGGGCTGGATGCATAGCACCTGTTTTTGATTATGATGACCCACGCTTGAGTGTGGAAAGGCAACCTAAGTCATAGGATAGATATTCGTTTCTTGGGGAATTAAGGCAACCTAAGTCGTAGGATAGATGTTCGTTTCTTGGGGAATTATTTGGAGAGGACACATGGTATCTCCTGGAATATGTTCAAAATGAAAGAGTGGAGTTTGTTCATTTGTTCTATATGTTGAGCAGTGCATCAAGGGGCCAATCCCTGTGATGTAGGAGAGCTGCAGTGCGACCACGTTGATTCCACCGAGAGGTTGCCTCCCATGTATGTGATTATCGTGGCATTTATTGCCAATGTGTATGGGTTCTCCCTCTGTGGAGTTTATAGAAAGGGAAACGTTAGACTACAAAACTAAAAACGCATAGATTAGGCTGTAGGACAGTTCGTCCTTTAGCAGCAGATAGACGCTCCTGGCCCGCGAGGTCGTGTGGGTGTGTTTGTCCGTTATGAGCATGAGGTCCGGCTAGTGCCATAGCCAGTGCCGGCCCATTTGAGGTCCCATCACAGCCAAGGTTTCAAATGAGCTTGCCCTTGGTCTCTTGGCTGGTAAATCCCTCCTCCACAAGGTTCTTGCCACTCATGACCCTTGCTTGTTGGTCTCAACCCCCAGCAGCTCTCCTTCCTCCCATTTTTCACAGATATGTGCCCCATTTGGCCTATTTTACAACAGCAAACCCTACATTTTTCCAAGTAATTTTCTATCCTTAACCTACTCTAAATGAAACAATAATCTAAAGTAAGGTACTGAACTAATTTCTCCTACTAAACTAACCATCAAATATTAAAAATACTTACTTGTAGCATGGATTAAAGACCTAAAATCTCCTATCTACCTCAAGCTCTAGTTCGAGGATGGAACCCTCACTTCAATGCTCGATTTGAAGCGTGCAAGTGCTCAAGCTTGAATCTATTGGTCCTAGCAATGGAACCAAAATGTAGAGGCAAGCACAATCTCAACCACCAAGACCCATGGACTGCTTATTGTTCAAGTGTTTCAAGTGAACACTAATGGCTACCTCTCATATAGCTGACACACTATCCCTCTCTACGAGTGTTGTGAGCTTACCTTGATGCCTGATTGAGTTGCTTCCTCTCTCAAGCACTCGGATAGCTCCACAATTTGTGATGCAAGATCAAGCATCCTCAAACCTCTTCCTCCAAGCTCCATCCTCCATAGCCACATGTGAGACAAGAGAAGAGAAGAGAAGAGAAGAAGAGAAGAGGAGAAGGTGGAGAGCTTCACCTCCAAGATCCCTCACTCTCACAAGCTCACTCCCTCCCTCAAGCACTCACAAGCAAGCAAGAGAAGAGAAGGAGAGAAGAAGAAGAGTCCACTTTTCCACACACCAAAGAATGAGCTCTCATTCACTTTTTGAACTCTATATACAGAGCCCTAAATCCCTTTTGGGCTGTCATCCCCTTATCCCCTTTTTTACATGGCTGGCTGAGGCCTATGCCCTTTTTCTCATTATTCTCCTATCTCATTAACTTCTTACCTACCACCCATCTACCTTTACAATTTTCATGGCTGAGAGCCCGACGCTCTTAAAATAAATCACAATGTGCCTTGCGCTCTTTTACAAAAGTAATGACTTGCGCATTTTCTTGTGCACCTTTCTCCTTGATTTAGAAGTTTTCTCTACTTCTTATGTTTCCATATTTTTATTGGCGCGCCTTCGTCTTCCATTCCACTTTTGCCTTGGCCTTGTCTTTTGCTTTAGATTTTTTTAATTTTCCACCTTACTTATCTGAGGGTTAACATATATATTGATGTAATCTATAATATCCACCATCATGTGATGATCCAACATCTTCAAGACATTTAGTTTTAACACAATCCTCCTAAGTCCCATGAGAACCATGTAACTCTTGAGCTTGCTCTCCTTGATCAATCTCTTGTCCATCTGTATCTTCTTGGTCTTCCTTATCTTCATCTTCGTGTTCTTCTTCCTCTTCATCTTCATGTTCCATCACTCTTGTAATTAAAGTATTCACCTTTGTAGTAGGTGAACTCATGATATCATGTTGCCCATATTCATGATGATTGTAACACCCCAAAGAATTAGCATGAGTATCGCTTATATAGGGCTGCTCATAGGAGTCATAGGAGTTACCCTATAGTTCACTTGCATAGGTCTGTCCATGGGAGTGACAAGAAATACCTTACAATACATTGGGATATGCATAAGAATGCTAACCATCATCATCCTAAGAATGGTCATAATAACGTCCACAATGCTAGTCCATAGCATCATAATAATAACCATGATTATGTCCATAATGGTGACATCCATATGCATTTGCATACTTAACCATCATCGTAACAAGATGCATAACGTACATCTTTCCCAATACCATAATCATCATATTTACACTCATCATGATGCTATCCTTAAGATGAAGGTACATAAGAAAATCTAGCATATGGCCTGCCCATATGATGTATCAATAGTCAATCCATTAAGATTTAATTCCACACTATGGGATGTTGACAAAGTAATCATCTTATCAATCTTTGAATCCATCATATGACCAAAATTATCAAACACTTTCCATAACTCCGCTATACGTTACCTCCATTTTTTATCTTTCATATCCTAATTGAACATTGTATGAGTGTTGTCCATAGAATCCTACAGTCCCATTGTAGTCACTAAGTTGCCTCTAACTTGAGAAGTACTTGTCCAAATGAGGTGTTTGATGGATCTCCTCAAAGATTATGATGTTCTGTAGATGCATTGTTGTTTTTGTTAGAATGAAAATACCAAACTTTGTAGCAGGTTTACCAAATCTATCCAAGTAAAATGGCACTCTATTTTGCCATGTTATGGACTTATTTGGACCTATAAATCCATATATTTCATCTAAAGAATATTAAACAACCTTATAAAAAACTAATAGGGTCACTTGGGCATTTTTATGACCTGCATGAGTATGTATGGACTCAAATTGTATCCATGATTCCCTACAGTAGCAATCAAGATTGACTAGTTCCTTGTGGCACTGTAATAGACCTCAATACATCCTACCATCAACAAATACATGTAGCTCTTCCTTGCTTTGAGTAATGGGATCTCTCATAATATTCAAAAGATAACAAATAGATGACCTATGTGTGATGAAATGCAATGTACAATAGCCTTGAGCATTATTACAAAATTCATACATAAGATTGATCATTTCATAACAAACCCCTAATACTTGTCTTCAACTTTTCCCCAAGAACCAAGATGCATCCAATGCCATATAACCATGAAGAATTTAGTCCAATCATTGCTTATGGAAGGTTCTTTATGATAGCTTCATTAGAACAAATAATTCAAGGTGACTTAGTCCTCGCCTATGATTCCTAATTTGGCAAGTTTCTAGAAAAGCTCCAATAGTGTTGGATGGGCCCCTATGAGATACCTACTCTCAACCTAATTGATGTCTCTAATGGCTAGTTCCTGATTAATGGTTATTGTATGAAAAAGTATCTCCCTTCCTAGAGATCTTGACAATCATAGCCAATAGCCCCTCTCTCTCTTAGGCATCACTTGTTACTAATGTTCATGCTGCTATTGATAGATGATCTCATTTTGATGAGATGGCACCATTATTCTAACCCCTCACCTCTACCTCTTGCTTTTGTTCTGTTACCTTCTCTTTCAAGTACCACACTCGATTCCATGAGAGTGAGAGGCAAGGGGAAGTAGAATGTAACCCCTTTCCCCATAAGGCATAGTCTTGGTTCTCACCATAGATCCCTAAATTGGTATTAATATTAGGGAAAAAGTTAGATTAAAAAATAGTATTGTAAGGAATTTTGATCAAAATACTCCCTAAAAAACTAGATACACAGTAACTTTTTTGCAAATGAGCTATAAACATGTCAAAGATTACATTTTAGGACCTACTCTTTAAGATCTTTCCGTTAATGTATGGGTTATTTGGGTATGGAAATGCGAAAAGAAACTTTGGTATAACTTCATTATCCCCCTTTCGAACCTAACAATCCATATATCAATGGAATTCTCTTGAAAAGTAAGTTCTAAAAATGCTATCTCTAACACGATTAGAGTTCATTTGTTGGAATTTCACCAAAGATCCATTTTTAAAGGAAATATTTTGGTCAAACTCCCTAACAATCACAACTTTCCACTGATGAAAACTCCACACAATTGCACATGGTGAGATGCACAATAGAGCATTGTTGACTCTTGACAATAGTAGTTCAAAGTTGAGCATTACTAGTCATGCACATGCTTCCACATCAAGAACCTCGTATGAAATAGAGGCATGGCTCAGAAGGGCATAGGAGGAAGACACCATACTAGAGTACACTATAGTATAGTACACATAGGTATAAACACCATAGTAAAGCACACTCTAGTGTAGTACACATAGATGCACACAAAGCACAAGGTTGCACATCATAGGGCACATAAACTAAAGCATATAAACCTAAGGCAAATAGATCTAAATCATGTAGCATAGGGAATGCATGCTAGAACATACCTTAGTGAATATTCCTAGAGCACTTAGAAGTTGGTCTCAAGCACGTTCTGTAGCACTCATGGAGCACAAGTGCATGCACACTCACATAGAGCATACAATGAATATGAGTTGATAGTACACACCCTACACCCATTGTAAAACCACAATACCACCTAGGATATCCACCCTTGGAACATTGCTTTAGGAAAGATTTAAGAATTTCATAGCTTGAACCATAAAGAGGATTGCCTTTACTCTCATTTGAACTACAATAGTACACCTCAAGGATCGATCCAATTAGACATGTTTCCCATAAATTGAAAAGAACTATTGACCAAGAGACTCATATCAATAGACCTTGACCCTAAGGGAAACAATATAGATAGTTATAAGATCAATTGCCTTATGAAGTTAAGAAGACCTAGGTCAAGGTCACATATAGATACCATTCAAGAAGCTTGGATAACACATATAAAGCTATGACTACTATCAACATCAAAATTTCTTGTTTTGAATTGAAAGGGATATTTGAGATCACATAACATTTTGGAAAGAAGAAATCTTGACTATGAATGATTTCACTCTTAAGCACTATTCAATACAACTTGGTTTTGAAAGAAGGAAATTTGAGCATGAGAATCACTATAGCAATCATCAATCCTTAGAAAGAGCTAATTGAGCATAACTACTAAGGAACCAACCAGACAACAAGAAAAACACAAAGAATTAATAAGAAACATTGTTCAACCCACATAATTGAGATAAAAAACTACCAAAAAAACCTTGGGAACCAAAACCATCTATACCGATTGAGCTTATCAAGAGCTTAGAGAATAACACAAGTGAATATGTTTGCAAAGTGGATTAAAAATCCCATATCCCCATCAAGATTAGAAGCCTAGGTAAACAATAAAAACTAATCACATGCACAACACCCCAATTCAAAAGTTGATTGATCGAGTCATTAAACTTATCAATCTAGAATAGATATCTCACCATTAGATATACTCAATGCCCCACCCTCATAAGGTGCCACCAATGATCCATGGTGCTCAAAGTTGTAAGGCCCCCATTATGAGGAGAAGCCATATGTGAGCCCGGACATTGGTTGAGTCTTGACTTGTATGTCAGATGAGGTGTATGTGATCGGATGGCAAAAAGGTGACCATTGTGGGTCTAATCTTTGGGTTAGACCGAGTAGTTAAGCTGGTAGCAACTCGAGGCACATTGCATTGAGTTGTGGGGTAAGAGAGTTATCAGGGGCCCTAGCCAATGGTAAAGGGAATATTCCCTATGATATTCCCTACCCAACTAGTGGAGGTGCACATGGAAGGTCAACAAACACATGGGCACATGGAAGGTCAATAGACACATGTGCATATGAAAGGTCAACATACACATGTGCATATGGAAGGTCAACAGACACATGGGCACATGGAAGGTCATCCATCATGACCCCCTTCACAAGCTATAAAAGCTAAACCCCTTCACAGCCATCAATTATCCATCTTTCACCCAGTCATAGTTTCTCTTCACCTATCTTCTATCTAGATCACCATCTAAGCTTCACAGTGGAAGCGCACGGGTGGACAGAGCCATCTTTGTATCAGTTGTTTGGAGATAAAGAAATTTTGTAATTCTCCTCTTATCTGTTGTGTACTCTCTATCTCTTTCTCAGATTCTATTCGCTGCGCCGTGTAATTTTTACATGGTATGAGAGCCCAGGGGGCTCTAAGGATCAAAGAGTGCGCAAGAGACAAAGGCTTCAATAGCAAAGAGGAACGATGTCATCTTCTGGAAGTAGTTCTGGCACATCAGGAAGTGGTGCAGGAGGTGGTGGTGCTGTACCAACTATTCAAACACTGAGGATTCATCCACCAACCTTCAACGAAGGCAAGTTAGATGGTACAAACTACACCTTGTGCAAGTTCAAAATTACAACTATCCTTGATTCTTATGAGCTTTTGGAGACTGTGTTGGGGACTAATGCAGAACCATATCCTACCCCCGACCCATCAAATTTTAGTGTGATGATTCCTCCGAATGCAAATCTTCTATGAGCTTGGAAACGAAGGAATGTAGATGCATTGTGTGCCTTAGTTACAAGCTGTTCTAATAGTGTTCTAACTTTGATTCAGCATACAACCAAAGCATCAGAGGCTTGGAATGTACTGAGAAGCCAGTATGAAACACGAAACCAAACAAGGATTCAAAACTTAGAGAATCAACTAGTAGTGGAGAAGTTTACTGAAGGAGAGACAGTTGAAGCATTCATCACTCGGATTAAGAATCTGTGCGATCAGATGGCTGGCACTGGCATAGAAAATACTAGCAAAGAGCTAGCTCGGAGGTGTCTTCGGATTTGTCCACAAAAGTTTGATGGACTAGTAATTGCCCTTAATACTTAGGTGAGACCTCAAGCTTTGACTGTTGAGGAGTTTTGTGCATTATTGATGAAGGAGGAGTTGAGGATGAAATCCCGAGAAGGAAGTAACAATGGAGATGCTGCATTCTCTGCCAATGCAAAAGGCAAAGGTGGTTCCTCCACCAAAAATGATGGGGACAAAAAGAAGAAGGGCGGTAAGAAGAAGTTTCAAGGAGAGTGCTTCTACTGCAAGAAGAAAGGACATGCAATCATAGATTGTCCTGTTAAGAAGGCAGATTAAAAGAATGGTACCCTTAAAAGTAAAGGGAAAGAGACAGCCAACACAACTGAAGTAGAGTTGGTGTTATTCATGGCGACCATTGAGGAAGTGTGCTCCTCGGCGCAAGAAGAATCTACCACTGACTCATGGGTGTTGGACAGTGGGGCCTCCCGCCACATGACCAACAAGAAAGGTCTATATAGTTCTATGCAGCCTCTACAAGAATCCATCACTGTGACGGTTGGAAATGATGCAAAATGCCCTATTGCGGGCACAGGTACTATTTCTTTTGTTATTGCAAATGGTGAAGTCAAAAAGATTTCAGATGTGTTGTATGTTCTTGAAATTAGGAGAAATCTATTATTAGTTTGCTGCCATAACTGATCTTGGTCATGAAGTGAGGTTCAAGAAGACAGGTGCGGAAATTCTTGACAATGCTGGCAAAATTGTTGGCAAAAGAGAAAGAAAGAACAACCTGTATGAGCTAAGTGCTCTTACAGCCACTGCTGGAGTGGGCACAAGTAAGCTTTGGCACGAAAGGTTTGGACCCATCGAATTTGCAGTGTTGAAGGAGATGCAAAGCCAAGGTATGGTTGCTCACCTACCTACAGTGACTAAATTGAAGGAACCATGTGAAGCTTGTATGATGGGCAAGCAACAGAGAAAGGCATTTCCACATGAAAGCAAGAATAGAGCATAGGCTCCTCTAGAGTTGGTGCATGCTGACTTGTGCGGTAAAATGCCTACACAAGCCTTGGGGGGATCTTCTTATTTTACGTTGATTGTCAATGACTACGGTAGGAAGATGTGGGTGTACTTTCTTCATGATAAGGCTCAAGCTTTTGGTAAGTTTAAAGAATGACTAAAACTTGTTGAGAATGAAACATGGAAAAGTGTGAAGAAATTTAGAACAGATGGTGGTGGTGAGTTCAACTCAAAGGAGTTTGAAGACTTTTGTAAGAGAAAAGGGATCAAGCGTCAATTGACGACGCCTGACACACCTCAACAAAACACTGTTGTGGAACGTAGGAATTCCATCATTGTGGAGATAGCAAGATGCATGCTAAAGGGCAAGGGATTCCATTTTTAGGCTGAAGCTGTTAATACTGCAGTCTACATTCTAAATCGGAGCTACACAAAGGCTCTCAAGGAAAAAGCACCTCATGAGGCTTACACTGGTAAGAAACCATCTGTCTCACATTTCAGAATTTTTGGATGTGAATGTTATGCACATGTTCTAGATGAGAAGAGAAACAAGTTAAAACCAAAAAGCAGAAAATGTATCTTCTTGGGTTATAGTGATGAGCAGAAGGCTTACAAATTATATGACCAAGAGGCAAAGAAGATCATCGCGAGCCGTGATGTGGTGTTCAAGGAGGAGCCGCATACAGTGGAGGAGGAGAAGGCCAGTTCTTCCACTTTATCATCAAGCAAAGAAGTAGTCCACTATGAATCTGTCCTGAGAGCTGTCCAGGAGGAGGAAGCATCGTCTTCAAATGATGAGAAAAAAGTTCACCAACCTGACACCACCCCACCGGAAAAGCCATTGCTACGTTGGGTGAAGCAGCTCTACGACCACAATAATCCTATGCTTGCATCTGTTGAGGAGAAGGTAGAGGGACCAAGGAGGTCTCAAAGAATAGAGGAGCAAAGGAGGGCTTCTGCTTCTCACATAGTCAATATGGCCTTGATGGCTGAGATTATGAGAGAAGTAAAGGAGCCAACTAACTTGGAAGAAGCACTTGTAGATCTAGCATGGAAGGCAGCTATGCAAGCCAAGTATGACAACATAATGAAGAATGACACTTAGGAGCTAGTGGATCGGCCGGCAAAGCGGAAGGTTATTGGCACCAAGTGGATCTGAAAGGTAAAGTACAAGGCTGATGGTACCTTAGAAAAGTACAAGAAAAGTACAAAGCCAGACTGGTTGCCCAGGGATTTTCACTGGTTGAAGGGTTTTATTTTCAAGAGTCATTTGCCCCAACTGCCAAAATGACCACTATTCACACCTTGCAGTGGCAGCCCACAAGCACTGGTCAGTTTACCAAATGGATGTTAAATCAACATTCTTAAATGGTGACCTCAAGGAGGAGGTGTACGTGGCTCAACCACTAGGGTTTGAGGCCCCCCATTCTGAGAACAAAGTGTGTAAGCTGAAGAAGGCATTGTATGGGCTAAAACAAGCCCCTAGAGCATGGTACTAGTGGATAGATAAGTTCTTTTTAAACTTAAACTTCAAAAGATGTGCCTCAGATGCTAACTTGTATGTTTATAGGGATGGTAAAAAGTCTATAGTGATTGTCCTATATGTGGACGACCTTCTTATTACAGGTGGCTATGAAGATATGATCAACCAAACTCGAAATGCTTTGAGTTTTGAGTTTGAAATGACATACTTAGGCTTGCTACACTATTGTTTGGGGATTGAAGTCAGGCAAGAGCCAGGAAGGATCTTCATCTCTCAGAAGAAGTATGAATGGGAGATCTTGAAGATGTTTGGCATGACCGAGTGCAAGGAGATAGCTATACCTATGGAGGTGAATGCAAAGTTATCCATTGAGGATACATCAGCACTAGTAGACATTGGAATGTACAGGAGTTTGGTCGGCAGTTTAATCTACTTGTGTAACACTAGACCAAATATCAATTTTGCTGAGCAGGTTCTCAAACAAACCTCATGAGAGTCATTGGAAAGCTAGGATGCGGGTGCTCAGATACTTGAAGGAAACTCTTGACTATGGTATCACATAGAGTTTCGAAACTTCTCTTGTGGGGAATTGTGACTTAGATTGGGCAGGAGACAGTGATTCCAAGAAATCTATTTCTGCTTATTATTTCTCTTTATGTTCAAGAATTTTCTCTTGGATTAGTAAGAAGCAACCAATAATGGCATTGTCTTCTACCAAAGCAGAGTACAAGGCAGCTTGTTTTGCTGCATGTGAAGCAGTATGGTTGAGAAGGATCCTATGGCATATGGGAGTGTAGGATGAAGAACCAACTATGCTAAGATGTGACAATCAGAGTTGCATCACCATTGCCAAAAATCCAGTGTTTCATGCACGCACCAAACATATAGAGATCCAGTATCACTATGTGCGTGATTTGATCGAGGATGGGATAATGGAACTGGTCTACTGGTCTACTATCCAACAAAGGAGAATGGAGCGGATATCTTCACCAAAGCACTTACGAAGGATCTACTTCAAGTTCATCTTTTAGAGACTTGGCATTGGGCTGAGGATATAGTTCACCTGCGGGTGGATATTGAGGGTATTTGTTAGATACGCTCAATGCCCCACCCTCATAAGGTGCCACCAATGATCCATGGTGCTCAAAGTTGTAAGGCCCCCATTATGAGGAGAAGCTATATGTGAGCCCCGACATTGGTTGAGTCCTCACTTGCATGTCAGATGAGGTGTATGTGATCGAATGACAAAAAGGTGACCATTGTGGGTCTAATCTTTGGGTTAGACAGAGTAGTTAAGCTGGTAGCAACTCGAGGCACATTGCATCGAGTTGCAGGGTAAGAGAGTTATTAGGGGCCCTAGCCAATGGTAAAGGGAATATTCCCTATGATATTCCCTATCCTACTAGTGGAGGTGCACATGGAAGGTCAACAGACACATGGGCACATGGAAGGTCAATAGACACATGTGCATATGAAACGTCAACAGACACATGTGCATATGGAAGATCAACAGACACATGGGCACATGGAAGGTCATCCATCATGACCCCCTTCACAAGCTATAAAAGCTAAACCCCTTCACAACCATCAATTATCCATCTTTCACCTAGTCAGAGTTTCTCTTCACCTATCTTCTGTCTAGATCACCATCTAAGCTTCACAGTGGAAGTGCACGGGTGGACAGAGCCATCTTTGTATCAGTTGTTTGGAGATAAAGAAATTTTGTTTTTCTCCTCTTATCTGTTGTGTACTCTCTATCTCTTTCTCAGATTCTATTCACTGCGCCGTGTAATTTTTACACTCACATAGTACCATGGTTGGAGCTAGGTCTTTGGGTGAGGCCTTCGATGATTTTTAGACAACCATAGAAAATTTTCAGAGTACTACAAAGTCTGATGCATCTATCATGACTCTTGAGGCTATAGAACAAAAAAATTTGAATATGGAAGTAGACATATGCACAAGACGTGCAAGTTTCCACAATGTTCATTGTCAAATCTAGTGTAGGGACAAATCTTTAACTAGATATATATGCTCTAAATTACAACAAGAACTTTTGAAAATGGTAGAAGCCTTGAAGTAGTCACAATCATATTGCCAAAATGTGTAGTACATCCACAATCATGGAGATAATCTCCCTTAAAAATGCTATAGGCTATGCTACATCTATACCAACTATGGATGCTTTGGGCACAACATTGCTCACAAAAAAGCACCACAGAGACTCCTAATTCCCAACACAAGCTTTTAGCAGATCAATCAAGGTCTCCCATATCCAAGACAATCACAATTGGTGTTGTCACGCCACTACACGGATATAGTGTGAAAAAACCTGGAGGGCTTATCATTTGGATTTCTTATTGATCTAGAGAGTCAATGCCATATTAGTCATTATTAGTGTCAGTATCCATAGTATGGATGGTTAAGAAATACGAGATTTTTAGATAAGTTTAGCCTACTTTTGATATTTTGGATATTATTTCTTGTAAATATCCTAAAAATGTGTAGAAAACTTCTAGAATAGGGTGACATGAAAAAAGCAAGTGGCTTTTTAGCTAGTTTTGGGAGATCTCATGCAAAAAGAGGAGCTTCCAAATTTTTGTGATGCACTCTCAAAATTTTCAGGCACAAACAACACTCTAAACAAGGAGAAGAAGAAAGAGCAATCTAGGAGAATTCTGAGTAGGTGTCCTTGACTTCTAACTCCCCTTTTGGAGCCAATGGAACCATAAGAGAAGAAGCTAGTGTTTGGTGCACGTTTTTGGTCTACCAGGGAGCTCCATGAGATCTAATGCTTGGAGATTTCTTCTGAGTAGTCCCAAAAAAGGATTTTGTTTATCTTCTCATATTCTATCAATAGATAGAGCTTTGAATCATTGAGCTTTGTCTTTATCTTGTGTAAAGGCTTTGGCAAATTTCATGACAATTCAAAGAGAAAGAGATGGAAAAAAGCTCAGGTACAAAGGGTAGCAGACATGCTGCCTATTCATCCCATTTTCATCAACACAGTCAAATCAACTGCCTACAACACACACATATAAAGGATCAAATGACCTAGATCTAACCATGGTTAAGTCAATATGACTTAATCTTATTCAAGTAAGGTAAACGACTGAAAAAGGACTAATGAGCTTGAATCTCAACATTCCCCCTCAAGCTCAAGTGGGGTACTTCACTCCAAGTAGCTCTTTGAAATGCACAAACTTGTCTTCACCCAATGACTTGGTAAAGATATCTGCAACTTGGTCTTCTGTCCTCACATGGACCAAATCACTATCACCTGTAATCACTTTTTCTTTGATAAATTGAATGTGTACCTCAATGTGCTTAGTGCTAGCATGATAGACACGATTACTGGCTAGGACTACAGTACTCATGTTGTCACAATAGAGTGTGACATCCTTGACTTCCTGCATGCCCAAATCATCAAGAAGCTTCACGAGCCATGATGTCTCACATGCAGCTAATGCATCACCTCTATACTCTGCCTCAGTACTAGAGAGTGCAACTGTAGGTTTCTTCTTATTGCTCTAGCTAACCATACTACCACCAAGGGAAAATGCATACCCACTAGTAGATCTCCTGTCATAGGTACTTCCTACCAGTCAACATCTATATATCCTATAAGCTCAAAAGGCTTACCATGTTCATATTATAGACCATAATCTGATGTAGCCTTCACATATCTCAAGATCCTCCTCACTGCATCCAAGTGCAGCTTCATAGACTTCTGCATGAATTGGCTAATTAGTCCAACTGAATAGCAAAGATGCGGTCTAGTAATGGTAAGGTAAATCAGGCTACCCACCATTTGTCTAAACATAGTGACATTCTCAATCTCATGTCCAACATCTGCAAGCACCTTAACATTTTGTTCCAATGGAGTGCTCAAAGACTTGCAATCCAATATACCATACTCCGTTAACATGTCTTGTCCATACTGCTTTTGCAACAACCAAGTACCATGAGGTGTAGAGACAACCTCCATCCCAAGGAAATACTTCAGCTCTCCCAAATCTTTGACCTAAAATTTAGCATGTAACATTTACGTGATCTCTCTAATTCCTGTGACATCATCACCTGTAATGATCAAGTCATCCACATAGATGACTAATATCACATAACCAGCCCTTGTCTTCTTTGTGAATAGGCTATGATTAGTCTTGCCCATGGTGAAACCAAGTTTATGTAAGCATGCACTTATCTTATCATTCCAAGCTCTAATTGCTTGCATCAGCCCATATAATGCTTTCTTCAATCTACACACATGTGTAAGAAAATCTGGATGTATGATCCATGTATACTTCCTCAACCAAATCACCATTGAGAAAAGAATTCTTCACATCCATTTGATACATACTCCATTCTCTAGATACTGCCAAAGCAATCACTGTCCTTACAATTGCCATTTTACCAACAGGACTGAATGCCTCCTCATAATCAAGACCATATTGTTGTGCATACCGTTTTGCCACAAGTCTTGCATTGTATCTTTCCAATGTGCCATCTGATTTGCACTTCACTTTGTATATCCATTTGAAACTGATAGCCATTTTTCCTTTAGGCAAATCAACCAAATCCTAAGTGTCATTTTCAGTTAATGCTGAATATTCCTCATTCATTGCCTTACACCAATGATCATCCAAAATAGCTTTAGAAAACTTTGTGGGTTCCTTGAAGCTAGTCAGAAGACGCAAATTGTGATGCGAGAGAAGAGAGAAATGAGCTTGGATAGGCATAATCAACCATTAAAGAGAAGTAATCTTCAAATATGCTCAAGAAGCCATTAAAATGAATATAAAGCTTGATGAAGCTCCAATATACAATACTTGAGCTCTAATAGTAACTCTCCATCATAGTAATAGTGCATATTAGACCATGCCACAATGGCACAAATAGCATAGGCTATCTTTGAGCTTACATGGATAGCTAGAATGGCTCAAACAATACCAATTGTCTTTAAGCCTATGTGGATATATTGATAGCCTATATAGAGTGCCTGAGCTCCATTATCAAGCTCTTAATCATGCTAAGTAAATATTTAGATCAAGATCAGAATACAAACTGCAATCATAATTTTTCTTGAGTATTTCATGGAATTTTTAATTTTTTTATAGTCAAAGTGGTAGTCCAACTAATCCTTAGAATGCAAGGATTGATGCTACAAAGGCTTGGAGTGGAGATATTGCCATGAAAGAGAGATCTAAGGTACGCATTTTTATGGGAGAAGAGAATAGGCCTAGAGAAGAAGAAGAAACCCTTGTTTGAGAAAAGTAACTAGGAGTTTAGTCTTCTCTAAAGTCTTGAGGACTCCATTTTTTCTAATTATCCCCAAAGTAAGGTCTAGGAGATCCACGACCTGCTAAAGTAGCAAGAAGACTACCATTCTTTTACCAAGAATCTCCATAATTTCTTCAACTATATCCAAGGCTATCTGTAAAAGTTTTTCCCCCGTGACATAGCAACCAAGCATTAGGAAAAATGAACTCTGAAATGGGCCTTTTAGTCCCCCCTTAAAACAAGGAAGAGATGAAGGATTTGGGTGAGCTAAGATACTTCTTGGTATTGAGGTGATCAGATGTGATGATGGTATATAGCTATCCCAAAGGTAGTATGGCTTGGATATGTTATCCAAGTATGGTATGACAGCATGTAAGCCTCTTTCAGTATCATTGGAGCAAAATGTCAAGTTGAGTGCCAACATTGGGGATGAGATAGAAGACCCTACTATGTTTAGGAGGATAGTAGGGAGTTTGATTTACATGACTATCACAAGGCCAGACTTGAGCTATGATGTTGGCCTTGTCAGTTAGTTTATGCATATGCCTAGAAAGCCTCATTTGGATGCAGTTAGACATATATTGAGATATGTGAAGTCCACTTTACATTATGGACTTTTTTATGAGGCAAGTAAGGATGTACAAGTCTTTGGATACACAGATGCAGATTGGGCTACTAGCATGTACGACAGAAGATCTACAAGTGGATTCATGTTTTCCCTTGGTAGTGCAACAATTACATGGAGCAACAAAAAACAACCTATAGTTGCTTTATCAAGTACAAAGGTTGAGTATAGAGGTGCTACTATGGTAGCATGTGAGGTGGTATGGCTGCAAAAGTCATTAGGTGATTTGGATGTGCAGGGATATGGTCGAGTTGTCAATCATTGTGACAACATGAGCACCATAAAGCTAGCTAGGAATCTAGTGTTCCATGTTACGACAAAACACATTGAGGTGCACTACCACTTTGTGAGAGAGAAGGTACTTGCAGGAGAGATTGACTTGGTATATGTCAGCATACACGATCAGAGAGCTGATAGTTTCACAAAGGCATTGGATGCAAAGAAGCTTTGAAAGTTCTGAATCTTACTTGGAGTTGTAGAGTGAGTTGAGCTTGAGGGGGAGTGTTAAGATGGCAAGCTCAAAACGTGCGGACATTGATGATGGACCACCTCGCTAGATGAGTCCGTATGTCTACACTTACCAGGTCAGTAGTCATTATGATACTCACATGGCCACTGACTTATCACTTATTATATTTAGTTTGTTACACCTACCTACAGCTGGTAAAGACATAGCGTCAGTCAATTAGTGTAGTTTATTATGCACTGTTCGACTTAGTAGGCCACTTTCCTTTATGTTGTATTGTTAACATTAGTTCAAGATGGCAAAAAAAAGAAGCAAAAAGTAGAAAAAGAACAAAAAAAGAGCAAAGGCACAAAGGCGACCCCTAAAAGCTAAGCTAAGGCAAAAGCGCAATTTTAAATAGAAGACGCCTCAAAAAACTCTAAAAACTCTTGTAAAAGAACGTCACACTCCCTCCTATGCCATTTGTCAAGGAATAGATGGGTATAGGCTTTAGGCATGAGGCAAGAAAAGGGAAATAGGAAAAAGGACCTTGCCACAAAGGCCGGTCATGTAAAAAGGGATGGGCGCCCATGGAATTTTAGGGCTTGTATATAAAGTTCAAAAAGTGAATGGAAGATCATTCTTTGGTGTGTGGCTAACAAGAGGCCTCTCTTCTTCCCTTCTTCTCTTCTCTTTGCTTGTGTGTGTGCTCTTGAGAGAGGGAGTGTGAGGGAGTGAGTGTGTGGAAGTGAGGGATCAAGAGGGTGAAGCTCTTCACCATCTCCTCTTCTCTTCTTCTCTTCTCTTCTCTTTTCCCGCGTGTGCACGGCTATGGTGGATGGAGCTTGATGGAGGAGGCTTGAGGATGGTTGAGCTAGCATCTAGGATCATGGAGCTACCAATGTGTGTGAAGGAGGCAACTCATTTCGGCATCAAGGTAAGCTCACCACATTCATAGGTTCGAAGGCGCGTCGGCTATGTGAAAGGTAGCCATTAGAGCTCGTGTGGAACGCTTGAAATAATAAGCAATCCGTGGGTCTTGGCAATTGAGTGAGAGCTCCCACATTTTGGTTCCGTTGCCGGGACCACGGATTCAAGCTTGAGCACTTGCGCACCTCATATCAAGCATCGAAGTAAGGGATTCATCCCCGAACTGAAGCTTGAGATAGGTAGGAAATTGGGGCTTTTGATCTTCGATACAAGTATTTTGGTTATTTTGGTTGTTTAATGATTGGGAAAGAAGGGGAGATCATTTTAGTTATTTTCTTTTGATTCTTGTCACATTTAGTGTAGGTTAGGATTACAAAATCAGATTGGAGAAGCATAGGGTTTACTGCTGTAAAACAGGGTAAAACAAGCACAAATCGGGGTAAATGGAAAAAAAGAGTGGTTGAATTATTAATGCCGAAAAGGGAGTGATTGGGAATAGCAAGACCCTACTCGAGAAGGGATTTAAGGGCCAAGAGACCATAGAAGAGCTCATTTTTCACCCTAGCAGTGAGAGAGAGAGAGAGAGAGAGAGAGAGAGAGAGTTTCCAACATTGATTCAGTTCGATCTTGCCATCGAGGAGTTATTCACACGATTCAGGTATATCAAAACCTTCCTACTATGAATTTGTTGTGATCAGGAAGTCGGCGTGCCTAGTGATTACGTGGATCATTGGATTCAACAAGATCATCCTCGGCGCGGCCGTCATTGTGCACAACTCGATCCTGTTCAAGTGGCTTGGTTTTGGGCCAAGTCCCAAATTCGGACCATTCGGCCCTCGGACCACCCAATACATTTGGCCCTCGGATAACTTGGACCACTTGGCTCGGACACATATCGCTCGGCCCATCCGAGTCAACCCCTTGAACCACTTGGACCACTCGCACTCAACCCTTGGACCACTCTGCCCTCGGCCAACTTGACTTGGTCCTTAGACCACTGAGCCCACTATTGTCACTCAGCCCTCAAACCACTCGGTCCATTGGGCTCTCGGCTACATCTGTTTGGCCGTCCTAGCTGCAAGTTTAGCCAGTGTCCCTATTCAACCATTCGGCCCGATTCGAGTCTACCACTCGGCCCTTGCAATTTGGATGAGTTGGACCGAGTCAAACTTTTGTAAATTTTGTGGAGGTTTGCACCAGATCCAGCAAGATCTCAACGGCACCAACCTTTGTAAGCCATCTTGACACCCATAACTCGATTCTGGCGCAAGGAATAGGCAAATTTGCAAGATATAGCTATTTAGCAGCTTGAGTAGGTTGTCGAGAGAGTCAGTTCCATAACGGCAACTAGTGGAGACATAGACCCCAAATGAACCCAAACCAATTAATATGGCATAGCAAGAAACCCTAAAACCTACCAAAACGGCCAAAAATTGATCAAACAAGCCTATCAGGCCTAAGACAAGACGAGGGTGCACAAGCCGCTTAGACACTTGCTCGTCACACTCACCTTGATTTCCAACACCTCAAATACACCTAAGAATAGCCAAATGCATGATTGAGCACAAGTGCACGAAAAAGAACACACTCACTGAGTGGAGGTAACTTGAGGATTGTGTGCAATAATTAAGGAAATCACTCAAATAAAGGAACGTGAAGGAATCCACCAATAAGAGGAGATCCCAAGACATAGACAGGTAATTGGAGCCCAGCATAGAACTAAGCGAATAGCAACATAGACGTGGATCTACCCGACCTGCTTAACCTTATCGACAGCTTGGTGGAGCAAGAGAACACAATCATGTCGAAGGAAAGCTCAGACCACAAGGAGAACGAGGAATTTGACTTAGGATTTTTTCCAGAAGCGATCTAGCAATTGGTGAGTAGCTACGACTCTCACGCTCAGTATGAGCATCGTGGTAGAGCAGCAGAAGCTATCATAGTTGACCTAGAGGAGGAAAGGAAACTAGCCCATAAAGTACTACAAGGCATAGTGGAATACAACCGAGACCAGCAAACTAGGAGCCTGAGGCAAAATGCAGAGATGCGAGAGATACAAGTCAAACTGACCATGAGAGAGCAATAGAAGAGACTTGACGCTAAGTGAGCTTCTCATGAAGCAATTGCTAGACAACACGGCAATAGAGCAAAGTGCTATAACATTGGCCACGTCACTACTAGCGGGGTTAGGGGTGAACCAAGGCTCCAAAAGTTAGCCTAAGATACTAGCTATCATTAAGCAGCTCGATAAGTACCAGCCCCAAGACGATCCGTACAGCTTTATAGAGCAATTCGAGCAGGTCTGTGAGGCCAACGGTCTCACTGACTTGACTCAACACTCTCAAGCATTCAGGCTTTGCTTAGGAGACAAGGGTCAGACTTGGTACACAAGTCTAGATGCCACAGAGCAAGTGAACTTCAATGGACTGAAAAACCTCTTCATTAAGAGATTTTCTGAGCCTGGATACTCCAACAACCTGCTAGTAGGACTTATGAACATCAAGCAAAAGGAAAGAGAGAACATCCATGACTATGTAACCCATGTAAGGAGTCTCTTCAAGAGAATCCCGGATAGAAAGAGCAGTGTTGACGGCATTCATCAGTGGAATATGAAATGAGGATCTTTATAAAGCCTTGGTGGGCAACTTAAGCTTGCAGCGAGACGCACTAGCAAGGATGTTCAAAGAGGCCATTCGAGTTGACAACCAATTGAAGGAGAGAAGCTCTAGGAACTCAAACCAAGACGAGATCAACTCAAGAAGTTTGAAGAGAGCTTCAACATCTAGCAAGCGATCAGGCCCAAGTACCCAAGATAAGGGAAAGGCTACAGACACCAACCAAGAATTGGCTGACATGAAAATGGAAATAGCCAAGATGCAGGAAATGCTAAGATGACCAATGCGACCACATATCCAATGCATGTACTATGGCAGGAACCACTTGCCGGTTGAGTGTCAAGACCCTAGGTCACAATCCTCTACTAATTGCAATAGGTTTGGTCATGATAGTGCTCATTGTAGATTGCCTAGAAGACTTCCGTACTCACAACTATACAGTCAACCTTACCTAGCAAATAGGCCGCAACAATTCTTCAGAAGGGGAGCGCCATTGGCCCTTCCCACACCAAATGATGCTAAGCCTACTGTTCCTAGAATGGATATAAATCCTACTAGAATAACCAGACCACCTAGTCCCAATGTGATACATCCACCAAGCAATGCTCCAATCCACTATGTGGAAGAGCCAAATGAGGAAGATCCTTACGTATGTCCTTACGTCTCGCATGAAGATGAGGGAAACACAATCCATATGGACTATCAACCAGTACCAGTGATGGCATTAGGTAGGGGACGAGGTAGAGGACTAGGAGGGTAGACCCAAGATCCCATCTTGTGTTGGACTTGTGGTCACCCGGGACATATCTCATCACACTGTCCCAAAAGGGAGCAACAAAATAGAGACAAGGCCAACCTAAGGTGTTCTCAGTGTGGAATCACTCATCTCTTTGTTGGCTGTCCGAAGCAAAAAGCATCCTCAAGCTTAGCTAACGTTCCATCTGTCCCATTGGGGCCATTCGATGTCGAGAATTTGGATGGGGAAGCTATACCTATACCATTGCATGTCATGACCTGTGCAGAAACGAAGCATGCTGACATATCACTGCCAAGTCCTAGCAATCTTGATGTAGCTCGATAGGGAAGAAGAGCCATAGGCAAAGAAAGAAGAGATCCGAAGCTGAAATCACGCTAAAAATTGAGAGTGCTACAATGCTACCTGCTGGAAAGAAAGCCATTGATGCCGAGTCAGAGACATCATCCCCAAAGACTGCTGAAAAGGGAAGTGCTAAGGTAGGGGAGTACCCCTACCCGAAGCACCAACTAGAGGCCATCAAGAACATGAAGGAGTGGGTAAAGGAGTCTCCAGAACACTTGAAAGATGCAGAGCCCATCTTGAAGGATGAGATTGAGTATCTCTCCAGCATCAACACACCACTCTCACCCCTCCACCGAAATTGAGAGATGCAATTGTGCCACAAGCAGTACCACTTAGGCAAGGCCTTAACTCTACAGGCCAGCAACCTAGTCAAGGCTATTGGCCAAGACAATCTGGAATAGGAGACAGACAAGCAACCAATGACCTCCTTACCACTCTAGTGACCACCCTGGTGATAGTAAGCCAAGGAGATCTACTTAGGCAGCATTCGATCCTATGGCAAGACTTGAAGTAATGGTTTGAAGAGTCTGTGGGAGCTTTCGCTCAACCGCCAAGACCCACGGACCGCTTATTGTTCAAGCGTTCCAAGCCGAGCACTAATGGCTACCTCTCACATAACCGACGCGCCATCCATATCTATGGGTGTAGTGAGCTTACCTCCGTGCCATTCGAGTTACCTCCTCTCCCGCACACTCCAATGGCTCCACGATCCAAGTGCAAGCTTCAAGCAAGCTCCATCCTCAAGCTCCACGCTCCAAGCTCCATTGCCGCGAGCAAGACAAGAGAAGAGAAGAGAAGAGAAGAAGAGAGGAGAAGATGGAGAGCTTCTCCTCCTCGGTCCCTCACCCTCACACACTCACTCCCTCACACTCTCACACTCCCTCTCTCAAGCATGAGCTCAAGCAAGCAAGAACAAGAAGAAGAAGAAGAGGAGGAGAGCTACTTTTGGCCACACACAAGAATGAGCTTCTCATTCACTTTTCAACTTTATATACAAAACCCTAAATCCCTTTTGGGCGGTCATCCCCTTTTTACATGGCCGGCCGTAGCCTAGGCCCTTTTTCCCATTGTCCTTCTATCTTCTTAGCTTCCTTTCCACCGCCCATCTACATTTACAAATTGCACGGGTGAGAGCCCGGTGCTCCTTGAATTAAACCATGATGCACTTGCGCTCTTTTACAAAAGTTTTGACTTGCACTTTTCCTTGTGCGCCTTTCTCCCTTATTTAGGACTCTTCTCCTTGTGCGTCTTTGTCTTCCATTTCACTTTGCCTTGGCCTCTGTCCTTGTCTTCTTATTTAGCTTTTCCAGATTTTCCACCTTCATTCGTTTGAGGGTTAACATTACCCCCCTCCTAGACGAGTGCCAGTCCCATGGCACTCACCGTCGTAGGTAGCAGGCTGTAGCATGCACCGAAGATGTGGGTGACAAGGACGCCGGTGGTTTCCGTGGAGGAGTGTTGGTGGTGGTGTGGTAGAAGGTCCTGGGGGCTTGTTGGTGGCCAAGGTGGCTGGTGGAAGGTTGTTGGAGTTGGTGGTAGGGCTATTTTGTGTTGGGGATTGCATTGATGGCCAGCACAAGTGGTAGTTTGTTAGGGATTCTGCACATGAGGATTCTTTGCGGGCTTGTCGGATGGTAAGGGATAAGTAGTCAGAGTTTGATGAAGAGCGAACAACACCTTATACCTGCAATTGGAAAACCTCGCATGTGGTCTCTCCTTAAGGGGTAGTGCTAGTCTTCTTATCGTGCACAAGACATATTTTGATTAGTTTGGGAGACAGGTCAAACTCTAAGCAAGCCTGGAGTATTGTCCTGCACTTGAGGACCCAAACCGTGTATAGGTTATAGTGTGAATATTAAGTGTGTACACGTGCATATTTAGGTATTACGTAGTTAGAAGACTATTGGCCTAGTTCCTTGTATAGCAATCAGTGAAGCAAGGGGCTAAGTTGATGGAAAATTTTGTCGATGAAGACGGGGAGAACACTTGAAGATTGCTTGAGACATCATTATGGTCTTGTCAAGGCCATGTAGCATAAGTGAGCTCCTTGATGTCTAGCTCTTGGTAGCTAGTGACTACCTATAGTGCGTGAAAGGTATGGTGTACTTTTCCATTGTCTTTCATACCTTGCTTACCACTGTGGATTGTAATGGCATTGAGATTAGTGCAAAAGAATTGTGCAAGTGGTTCAGGGTGACAAGTCTAACCATAGGCGAGGCGAGCTCCCTAGGTATGTCCTGCCCTTAATGTGCCCTGAACAATTGTGGGGGATGTACAAAGGGCTATGGGATTAGGGACGGAGCCAGCTGACCAAGGTCACTAGACGTACCTAATTTGAGGACCCCTAGGTGCGGTGCCGTGATCGTGTGTGCTCTTTTTTTTTCTTTTTCTTTTTTTTCCCTTTTTTTTCTTTTTTTTCTTTCTTTCTTTCTTTCTTTCTTTTTCTTTTTTGGGTGGGAAAAATGAATACAATCAATGCCATACATTGAGACTGTTAGCCTTTCATTTGGATTGAGAAATGTTGGGATTCAAAGGCTATGAAGAATTGATATTACAGAGATGTTTGTGTCACCAGCCTTGATGCTAGAGGAACTATTGTTGAGATGAAGAGATACACTTGAGATTTTGCAAACCTCTTTGTAACATATGAGACATCGAACAATTGAGGTAGCACTTGGAGTGAGCTATGCATGGACAAGGGCAGAGCATCTTGCAAATTGAATCCTGGATGATGAAGAGATGATCGCCCTTGTTGAGAGCGTGGCTCCTGCCCAACATAGAGTTTGGCCAAGAAGGAGGAGGTAATCTTTGGCCATGCTCAGTTGCAATATGTGCTTTTTCTGCAGAGGTGTCCTTGGGTTGTCATCCAGTGGCGTTTCCGTCATGGCTTTTGTTTCTTGGTATTCCTATCACTTCCTCCATAATGGTTCTTTGTGGGGTTGGTGGTCTTGTGGTGACTTGGATATTGAACCTTTTTGCACAAGGACCTGTATTATCCTGCACCCACTTGTCGCTTCATGAGAGTACATGCATTGTATATGCCGCAACTATAATAAACCAGTGCAATGCAAGGAGACATCACTTATCGGAATTCTATGGTGTTGACTTAGATATTTATCACCTGCGCTTGATTAGCTCTTTTTTTTTTGCTAAAGACATGAAATATATTAAACGCAGATATGAGAAGTTCGTACAATTCGAGAACATGTCAACACTTAACCATTTAAAGACAAAAAGTCATGGCCCGGTAGCATTTGATAAGCCCTTTATACAGCATGGGGCTACTCTATTTGTACGAGGCGGGGCAAGTCTGGGTGGCTGGGTGATTGGGGCTCTGCTGGTGTGGGGCTCCCGTGGGGTTGGGTAGGGAACATGTCGGCCGGGACATGAATGGTGTAGTCCCGGGCTGCTACCATTTCCAGAATGTCTTTAAACAATTCATTAAATTCTTCTCTTTCCCGAGCTGCCCTTTCTGCCCTTGAGCATCTGGGGCCCGAGCGTGAGCTGGGGGTTCGTGCCACTAGTGCTGCCACCTGTTGCGCATTTTGAGTCTTGGATTCCTTGACTCGAGGATTCTTCGGCCTTCGCCCTGGACAGTGTCGCTTAGGGCCTCGCCTCTTGGCATACATCTTGATGGTGGGCACATAGCGCTCCGGTGGAGGGGCGCATGCCACATGCTCCCGTCTTTTGCGAAGAACGTCTTTGCATGCTAGCTCTCCATGATTCTCCATGCGTTCCACCACAAAGGGAAGCTTGCAAGATGCAATCCAAGGGTCAGACCTGGATATAGGATACAACTGTTTGCATGGAAGGGATTTTAGTGTGGTTCATGAAGCGCATATGACAAGGAGGGAAGGGGTGAGGCATGCGGTGTTTGTTATAGAGGAATGGCCCCCATGCTGATGTTCACGTTGCCTCCAGTCATGGACATTAGTTTATGCTAAGTCATGTGGACTGGTTGTCATGGAGTGGGACAGGGTACATCCTCGGAAGGATAGACAAAAAAGGGAAGAAGGTGTATAGGAAGGGACTACACCCTGTCTACACCATCAGAGTTGTTGGTCAAGGCCTCCTATGGCGGCAATACGGGTTGCATGCCCTTCACTTGGAGGTGGGGCTGGTCATACGGTTTTTGAATGTGTGATGAGATGAGGACTTGAGGAGCTTAGTTTATCTAACCCCACTCTTCTGCCTGCGCCGCTTGACTATCATTGCTTGTGTGTGTTGATATTGTTTATACAAGGTGACACAAGAATCAGTGTTTATTTATATACATATTTATGAATCCATGTCACTTCACGAGGATGAGAACCAAATGTAGAACTCGAGGTTGTACCAGAGCGTGGCACACGCATCCAGTATTCGCGGCAGCTTACTTAATACTGATAGATATTTGCCACGTCGAGTAGCATGGAACCTTGACCGAGTCTACTGGCAATATGTAACTCCTCCTCAGTGAGAACCTTATCAATTAAAGGGCCCTGTAGCCTAGTTCCTGCTAATTCCGTACCCCGAATGCCAGATAGCACTCGAAGGGAAGTCGGTGCCACATAGGTTGGGTCTCTTTGAGACCGCCATTTGGCCAATCGCTCTTCTGAGACCGTCATGATCTGAGCCCCTATTTCGGCCATTAAAATGCGGCTTTTGCACCAACGCTGCTCAAATTGACTCTGGCCTGCTGACAGTCGCTTTAGTAGCTCTATGTCTACGAGATTCGGTCGGCAGAGCACTTCATTGAACGTGACAGTTAAGTGCAGTTCGTCGGCCTCCTTGTCAGGGATGAGTCGCATGTGTTCATGCAGGAGCCTGTCGTAGTGCCCGTTAAGATGTTCTTGTTCTTCCCATGATAGAGGAAAGGTCAAGTAATCTCCAAGCAGCTCCTTGGGGATTGTGCCCATGTCCGCAAGAACGTAGACATGCGCGACCACTTTGAGCTTAGCCTCCAACTCAGTTAAGCATTCTGCGACACTTCTATGTTCAACGAGGGCTTGCTCGGTTGCTATCTCATGCAAAGTTCTAAGAGTTTCCTTAGGCTTTAGCATGGCTGGGGGCTCAGGCCTAGATGAGCAAGATTGGTCAACGCTAGGATTTCTTATGCTCTTGGGGTTCTCACGTTTCTCTTGAGGTTTTGCTGCTATTTTGTCATGGTTCTTCTCGGATGTGACTGATATAGATTTGTCACCCTGTTGTGACGACATTGTATCCACCCTTGATTGGTCAATGCAAGTTCTATTCTCAGTGGATAGAGTGCTACAAGCAACTATTGATGGTAACAGCTGCTTTGATTTTTCAGAACACGCGGATGTGTATGAGGTTTCACCGCTATTAGGAGAGGCATTAATGGGTTCATTGGTGGATGGACTCGATGCGTTATTCATTGGCTCTCCGGCGCTCTTCGTCTCATTGTTCTTGGGGTCCACAACCACCTATGATTGTTGTTGTCTTCGTTGCTTTCTCCTCTTTTTCTTGGTTAGCGCAGGTGCATCTAATGGCTCAGGACCTTGGGCTAGGTCGACCGCTGATGTGCTTGGTTGGGCCTCAGCATTTCCCTTCTCTAGTGTGTCCTCATGGGACACAGTCATGGCCTGCTGAATTGCTTTACCAAGCTGTGAGGGTACAACTGCCTCCCTTTTCAGAGAGTCTAGCTCTTCAGCCAACTCCCTTGCGTGTAACTCCTCTAGCCTAGGCTTCACGCACTTTGAAAGTGCTGGAGTTGTCGAGGAAGTTGGTTGTGACACCTCCTCTACAAGTAAATTTCTAAGGACACGTTCCACAAGGGGCATTGTCATGGCCAAGGGCTGTGAGACTGCTGTGATCCCTGATTGGAAGTAGTAGCAACTAGTTCAGTGGGCTGGCTACCCTTGGTGGATTGCAGTGTCAAGTCCCTAGGGCGATCAGAAGTGGTTGTGTCTTTTGTTGGCCTTTGAGCACTCATTTGTGTAGATCGAACATGAGCTGATCTAGTCGCATTAGGTGGCTCAGGCATATCCTTGGGTCGAGAGCTACAGATGGCATCATATCCCACCTTTTTGACGATTGGAAGCTTAGATGGAGATAGAGATTGGAATTGAGCAGTCGCCCTTGACAACTGCTGTAGTGCTTCCTGTGTCTGTTTGGGAGAAGAGGGCGTAGGAGATCTAGGACTCCTAGCTGGATGTGGCACTAGCTGAATGATTTTCTCAAGGCTATTAGATGATTGTGCCATTTGCTTTGTTGAGTGAGTAGCCTTGCCATGAGCAATGTTGTGCCTATGATGTTTGTTCTCCCCTTGGGAAATCAAAGGCTCATTGGGCACTAATGGCTTTTGTGCACGCTCAATGGTTACATATGACATCTGCTTATTAAGCATGCTAGGTTGAGGCTCTTTCTTTCGAACTCTCATGTCTGGTTTCTTGCCTTGAGACCTAGAGTTTCTCTTAGATTTCCTCCTGTGCTTCGTTGCTTTTGATGCACTCTGGCCTTCAGTCGACCAGGGAGGTTTAGCAAGGGGTTTTGGCACCCAAATCCATTGGTTGGCTGCATAATACCCTTGAGCCCGAAGCAACGCCTTGGATATCCATCGTGGCGTTGTGCTGGCTCTCCATCGACGCCTCCGTCTATAAGGCTTGGGCTTCTTTTGGGGTCTTCTACAATATTTGTAAGTCCAAAGCCCGTCCTTGGCATTGTCTCTTGACCTTTTTGTTTCAAGCATGGCCTCACTCACACTGGTCCTCGTTGTTCGACCTGTGCTTGTATCAACTCTTCCAACAAGTCCTTGCCCTCGTTAGTAGGCTTGACTGTTACGTCAGCCCCTTCCTTGCCTTTCCCTCGAGGTTTGATGAGGTCACCCTTGCTAAAGGTTGTGACTATCCTCACACCTGGTAGTGTTAGGTGTATCCTCTGTGCTACATAGTCAGCCTCACACTTGGTCGCCCTTTTGAAGGGTCTTCCAAGGAGGGTTTCTTTCCCGCAACTAGCACTATTTGGAGGAACATGAAATAGGATAGGCAAGCTTTCAGTTTCAATAGTTGCCAGGATTTTGCACTTCCCCATGAGTGCTTGTGGGTGTCCCCCATAAGGGCTAAGAGTTGAACTAGTCGGTGTGAGCTCCGGTTGGCCCAGTAGGGTCCATGATTCATAGGTCAAGATATTGAAATCTGCTCCTTCATCAATCAGAGCATCGATACTATGCTCTCTTTGCGCGATGAGTTTGACCCTAAGATAAGCAGGTGGCACTATGTCCTCATCTTCCGGGTCTTGGCTTGTAAATTTAAGCCTTTTGACAGATGCCCTTGAGTCCCCACTCGCATGTCCAGACGTGGATTCTCCACCACAGTCTTGGGTTGTCTGTGCAGTGTTGCTCAAGGTACATCTCTCGTCAAGAGTGTCATGTCTAGTCATCTTGGCATTTGTAGCTTGCTGATGTTGCATTTTGCTCTGACTAGACATGGTATGAACACAATGTCTTTGTGTTCTCGTGATGTGGCATTTTTGCCCTTGATGGCTAGATTGGCCCATTGATGTTCTAGGGTCTCTGTTTCTCTCTGTTCGAGTATGGCCTTTTGGATGCTCTTTTGCAAGTGAGAATCCATGCTCGTGTAGAGCCATTACTTCACTAGGGTCCGATTTGGAAGACCTGTCACGGCGCGCGTTTTCTCTCCAACCTACTCGGGGGAGGTGCGGAGGGGGCAGAGCCCCCTCTGTGGGGGTCCGGGGGGGGGGGGGGGGGCAGTCCCCCCGGCCCGCAAGGCCGTTACGGTAAATGCCATACGCAATTTGGAGGACCGTTTATAGCCAAATTTGAACTACATGCTCTAAATTTTAGCCCAGTGATGGTCTGTGATGTGCCTTTAGCTCTACGTAGCCTTTGGGGTCAATCTCGGGGTTTAGATGCATCAAAATTTATGTTCTAGATACCTGTCCGATTTTGATAGGTTTTTGTCCGATTCTCAGATGTCCGATTTTTAGGAGTCCGATTATCAGAATCGGACGTCCGATTTTTGGTCTGATTGGCCCAGTGGTCCGATTTTGGTCACGTCTGATTCTGGGAGTCGGATCGAAAAAGTGGTCCGATTTTCAAAGTGGTCCGATTCTGGGAATCGGATCGGACAAGGTGGTCCGATTCTGGCTGGTCCGATTTCGGACTCGTCCGATTCTGGGTGGTCCGAGTGTCCGAGTGTCCGAGTCGGATGGGTTGGTCCAATCGAACGGTTGTCCGAGCGTCTGAGTCCGAGTGGTCCGATTCTCAAAACCGGACGGGTTGGTCCAATCGAACGGTTTTCCGAACGTCCAATTCTCAAAATCGGACGTCCGATTCTGGGACTCGAACGGCCTGGTCTGACGGCGCAGACGACGGCCTGCGAGTTGCACGCGATGCCTCTAGGCTGACGTCTACTACATCGAATCGTCCAACGCCTTCCAAATAGGTACAAGACGCTACAAGGGAATGCCAAACATGCCTGGAACCACTATGGTGCTCGAATCCAACAACACTCCAAGGATCTGTGCCCCTATTTCCCTGTTTTAGCCTGTTATACAGCAACAGAGAACCCTACTGTTTGTTTCTTTTTCTTTGTTTTTTCCTATCCTAATGCATCCAATCACAAAGTAAATTCCTACACTACTTCATTCCACAACATAAATCTCAAGAAAGCAAAACACCTACTTGCCAAGGAGATCGAATACCATCTTCAACCCCCTCACTTCCTACCTATCTACCTCAAGCACCGATTCGAGGAAAACCCTACTCCAGTGTGCTTGATTCGAAGTGCGCAAGCGCTCAAGGCTTAAATCCGTTGGTCCCAACAACGGAACCAAAATGTGGGAGCTTTCGCTCAACCGCCAAGACCCACGGACCGCTTATTGTTCAAGCGTTCCAAGCCGAGCACTAATGGCTACCTCTCACATAACCGATGCGCCATCCATATCTACGGGTGTAGTGAGCTTACCTCCGTGCCGTTCGAGTTACCTCCTCTCCCGCACACTCCAATGGCTCCACGATCCAAGTGCAAGCTTCAAGCAAGCTCCATCCTCAAGCTCCATGCTCCAAGCTCCATTGCCGCAAGCAAGACAAGAGAAGAGAAGAGAAGAGAAGAAGAGAGGAGAAGATGGAGAGCTTCTCCTCCTCGGTCCCTCACCCTCACACACTCACTCCCTCACACTCTCACACTCCCTCTCTCAAGCACGAGCTCAAGCAAGCATGAACAAGAAGAAGAAGAAGAGGAGGAGAGCTACTTTTGGCCACACACAAGAATGAGCTTCTCATTCACTTTTCAACTTTATATACAAAACCCTAAATCCCTTTTGGGCGGTCATCCCCTTTTCCCCTTTTTACATGGCCGGCCGTAGCCTAGGCCATTTTTCCCATTGTCCTTCTATCTTCCTAGCTTCCTTTCCACCGCCCATCTACATTTACAAATTGCACGGGTGAGAGCCCGGCGCTCCTTGAATTAAACCATGATGCGCTTGTGCTCTTTTACAAAAGTTTTGACTTGCGCTTTTCCTTGTGCGCCTTTCTCCCTTATTTAGGACTCTTCTCCTTGTGCGTCTTTGTCTTCCATTTCTCTTTGCCTTGGCCTCTGTCCTTGTCTTCTTATTTAGCTTTTCCGGATTTTCCACCTTCATTTGTTTGAGGGTTAACAGAGTCACAAGAGCAAGTTGCTACAGGCCTATAAGAACATGATGCAGATACTTAGATACTGAGTTTTATGTTGCACTCCATGCCCAAATCCTTGCACATTAATGCTTTTTGGAAAGGCACCAAGAAGCAGGCAGTCTTACCAGTCTCAGCCCTAGGCGACACAACAAGGAAAGGGATTGTAGACACAAGGGCAGGAGTCAGTGTACTGAGCCATGCAATGCTCCTGACTTAGGGAAACCCACCTGTCGAGATTGCTAGGTTCAATGACACATTAGCTAACGGAATGAAAGTGAAACCATTTGGGGTGCTTAAAAATTGTCCGACAAAAATTGTTGCAGTCCAATACTCAATTGACTTTATAGGCATGAAGGGAGTGGACTACGATGTCCTATTGGGCCAACCCTGGATGCGCAATGCCAGAGTGATCGAAGATTGGGGGAATGGTCTCATCTTCCTAGGAAATAGAATAGAAGCCATGAGAGTGGAAATGGACTTTTGGAAAACTACACCAGTTGACCTAGACGCCATCTCCGTGATGCTCAAGGGTGATACCTAGATCAAGAAATCCTATGGGCCCCTAACTAAGTATATCCCATATCCTGAAGATGAGCGAGACTGGATGCATGTCCTTACTACCATCGACCTCCTGTCCTCGGACGACGAGGAGTACAAACAGGTCATTAAGATGATCAGTGAGTCCAAGGGTGCACCCTTAGTACCAATCTACATGATGGCAAGAAACCTCCGCAGAAGACCCAACCCTGTCACCTTCTACCAACTGGAGGGAGCTCTAAGGGGTTTTAGAGTATTTGACCGGCAAGCTAGCAAGCAATCCAGTAGCAAGCATCAAGCCACTCCAAGATCTCTTAAATGAACCAAGGTGGCAATGGGCTAGGGTGCATGACCTAAACCTCAGGTACAATATGGCTCTGGTCCCCAATCAAACACACAAGACATACCATGACCTAGGAAATGACGAGCGGTCAGATGAAGATGCTTTCAATGACGAATACAAGGACCGTCGATGCTTTAGTGATGAGAGTGAGGATGAGATAGATACCATAGAATACAACACCGAAGGACGAGTGATAGAATACATACCCGAAGACTCCAAGCCAAAGAGAAAGAACACCTTCAAGATAGAGCAAGGGGTCATGCACGTGAATTGTGACCACACTTGGTTGGAATGTGTAAGAGCCATAGATCTAGGACAAGCAGGCCTAACCCAACCAAGTAACACACCAGTGCTTAGAACAGAGTCACCCTCTGAGTTGTGACCACCAGGGGAGACTACCTCATGTAGCAAAGACAGGGAGTTTGATTCCAAGTTGAAAGTGAGCTCAGAAAGTGACCCAGAAATACCAAGGCATCCCAAGACTAGAAGTACCAAGGGGGACCTGCCCGTCCACCTCAGGCGCAGATGCTTAAAAGAAGAAAGGACAGAACAGTCTAAGGACACAAGAGCAGACGAACAGTGAAAACCACATGACCTCCCCAAGAGATTTACAAAGTTCAAAAAGGGTGATAGGGTAGTGATCTTAGTAGGTGCCAAACGTCAAGGGCAAACAAGTGAACCCATTGAGGGACCCGCCAAGGTCAAGGAGGTGAACCTAGCCTAGGAAGAGGAGATATCTTGACCTGTCTTTATTGCCAATGACATGATGGAGGAGGAGGATACGCGTCTCATTTTCCTCTTACAAGAATATATAGACGTATTCGCCTAGTCCTTAGAAGAACTCAAGGGGGTAGACCCAAGGGTAGTGACTCATAGCATACCCATGACGCCAAACGCAATGCCAACCAAGTAGCGATTGTACCCCATGAATCCAAAACATACTCATGCGGTTAAGGAAGAGATTGACAAGCTAATGAGAGTGGGATTCATCTACGAAATTGAGCACACAGACTGGGTATCACCCATGATAGTCATTGTAATGAAGAAGTACGGCAAGATTAGGGTGTGCGTCAATTACAAGAAGGTGAATGTTGCAACTAAGAGGGACAACTACTCATTTCTATACACCGAGCATGTATACTGAGTACATGCTCGAGAGAGTGGCGGGCAAAGAGACCTACAGTTTTTTGGATGGCTTTTCTAGATACAATCAGGTACAGATGCATCCTGACGATAGGCATAAGACTGCATTCGCTACTGAGTGGGGTGTATTTGCCTACATAGTCATGCCCTTCGGGTTGACGAACACTCCAGCCATCTTTCAACGCCTTATGTGTACTATATTTAAAGACATGCTTAGGAAAGAGTTGGAGGTCTTTGTTGATGACTTGTGTGTTCACTCAACCTGGAGAAAACATTTAGACAGACTCCGAGCAGTCTTTAAACGGTGTCACCTATATCGCCTCTCTCTGAACCCCTTAAAGTGCCAGTTTTGGATAAAGCACGGATGTATCCTAGAACACATGGTGTTGAAAAAATGCATTGTTGTGGACTTTTCGAAAGTCATGATCATTGTTGATCTTCCATCCCGGACCAATTATAAGGGAGTGCAATGCTTCTCAAGCCATACGGGATATTATCGGCAGTTTGTGCTAAATTATACATTGATTGTTAGACCTTTGTACAAGTTATTGATTATATTCGAATGGACTGAAGAGTGCCAACACGCATATGAGGAACTAAAAAAAGCTCTCACCACCCACTGATTCTATGAGCCCCAGATGGACCATTACCTTCCACGTGCATATTGATACTTCGAAATTCATTGTAGGGGCAGTGTTGTGCCAACCTGGCAAACACAATCTCGACTATCCAATGAGCTTTGCTAGTAGGAAACTCAGTGAGACTAAGATGAACTACTCAAGAATAGAAAGAGAAGGTTTGGCCATGGTATTTGTCATGAAGAAATTTTGGCATTATTTGTTAGCCACTCCTTTCACCTTCTTTGTGGATCATCAAGCCTTGTTATATTTAGTAAACAAACCTTGTGCTATAGGTCGCATAGCTCGATGGCTCCTTCTGCTTTTAAAATTTGACTTCTTGGTGGTTGTGTGAAAAGGAAAACAGCACTACATGGTTGGCCACATGTCACGCATCCCCATGGGAGAGGCCGTTGGACAAGGCATCGTAGATGATTTGCCAAATGCGCACTTATTTAGCCTGTCTAGCGAGAGAGAATTATTTTGATCTGACTTGACTCCATATTGAGCAGACGACATAGTCCAAGTGCTTGAACATGGACTACATGAACAACCAATAGAGAAAGCCCGACTTAGACAGCTCATCCTCAAGATCCAACCCTATCAGTTGATAACAGGTCAGCTGTATAGGCTAGGGCAAGACGTATTTTTGCGCAAATGCATATGCGAGTACAAGATGCACAAAGTGCTCTGAGAAGCACATAGCAAAATCGTTGGAGGATACTTTAGCGGAGAAACAATAGTCTGCAAGGTGTTGTAATCTCAACTATGGTGGCCCACACTTTTTCACGATGCAGCATGGTTCATTTAGCACTCTAATGAGTGTCAATGGACAAAGGTTCCGATTCACAAGGATCAAATGGAGCTAACCCCAATAATTGCACAACAACCCTTTGAGAAGTGGTAAATTGACTTCATAGGACTTGTTAGTCCTACGGCACAATACTTTCAAGCCAAATATATCATTGTAGCCACTGACTATCTAACGAAATGGGCAGAAGCATGGGCTATGAGAAAGAATGATGCGAGAATGACTGTCAAGTTCCTATGGGAGCAGGTAATCTCACAATTTGCAGCTGCCCCATTGAACTAGTTAGCGACCAAGGCACACACTTCATTAATAAAGTGATTGCACATCTTCTATCCACTTTTCTAATTATCCATCAAAAATCCTTGCCATACTACCCTCAAGCAAACGGCCAGATGGAATCCACCAATAAAATTCTAGTAAACGCCCTAACCAAGGTAGTCTCTACTTTGTGCAGTGGCTGGGATAACAAGTTGATGGTAGCCTTATGGGCTTCCTGCACAGCCTACAAAATGGTTGTATTACATGCACCTTTTAGTTTGACCTATGGAAGTAAAGCAATTCTACCTATAGAGTTTTTCTTTCCTAGCCTGAGGATTGCACTTCATGAAAGAAGGGAAGGGAAGGAAGCATGGACGAAATGTCTAATTGAACTCAAACGCCTCTCGAAAACTCGCCTCCTAGCTACCCATGCGCTCATATGTAAGAAAGCACGCCGCAAAAGCTAGTTTGACAAGCATGTCAAACAGCGCGACTTTGAACAAGGAAACTTAGTGATCCTATACTCCCTTAAGGGGCATAAACAAAAAATGAAGTTTAAAGGTCTGGGGTCCTTCAAGGTTCGTGTCATCAGCTAAACCGGTAATGTCAAACTTGAGACTTTGGAAGACAAGGGCATAGGGTTCTTCAATGGCAGTCGCATCAAGAAGTATTATTCCCCCACGCACCCCTTGTATGAACCACCAATGTTAGAATCACCTGTCAAAGTACGGGTAGCCACAATCACGAAGATTGACGATGAAAATGAGGAAATCGTAGAATATCTCCTCTCCTACGCACTCCAGTAGCTCCATGATCCAAGTGCAAGCTTCAAGAAAGCTCCATCCCCAAGCTCCACACTCCAAGCTCCATTGCCGCAAGCAAGACAAGAGAAGAGAAGAGAAGAGAAGAAGAGAGGAGAAGATGGAGAGCTTCTCCTCCCTCGTCCCTCACCCTCACACACTCACTCCCTCATACTCTCACACTCCCTCTCTCAAGCACAAGCTCAAGCTAGTAAGAAGAAGAAGAAGAAGAAGAAGAAGAAGAGAGAACCACTTTTGGCTACACACAAGAACGAGCTTCTCATTCACTTTTCAACTTTATATACAAAACCCTAAATCCCTTTTGGGCGGTCATCCCCTTATCCCCTTTTTTACATGACTGGCCGTGGCCTAGGCCCTTTTTTCCATTGTTCTTATATCTTCCTAACTTCCTTCCTACCGCCCATCTACCTTTACAAATTGCACGGGTGAGAGCCCACAGCGCTCTTTAAATTAAACCATGATGCGCTTGCGCTCTTTTACAAAAGCATTGACTTGCGCTTTTTCTTGTGCGCCTTTTTCCTTTATTTAGGACTTTTTTGCACTTCTTGTGCTTCCATATTTTTCTTGGTGTGCCTTCATCTTCCGTTTCACTTTTGCCTTGGCCTTTGTCTTCTGCTTTAGATGTTCCAGATTTTCCACCTTGTTCATCTAATGGTTACGCTCAACTGCCAAGACCCACGGACTGCTTATTGCTTCAAGTGTTCCAAGCCGAGCACTAATGGTTACCTCTCACATAACCGACATATCATCCATATCTATGGGTGTAGTGAGCTTACCTCCATGCCGATCGAGTTATCTCCTCTCCTGCGCACTCCGGTAGCTCCATGATCCAAGTGCAAGCTTCAAGAAAGCTCCATCCTCAAGCTCCACGCTCCAAGCTCCATTGCCGCGAGCAAGACAAGAGAAGAGAAGAGAAGAAGAGAGGAGAAGATGGAGAGCTTCTCCTCCCCGGTCCCTCACCCTCACACACTCACTCCCTCACATTCTCACACTCCCTCTCTCAAGCACAAGCTCAAGCTAGCAAGAAGAAGAAGAAGAAGAAGAAGAAGAAGAGAGAACCACTTTTGGCCACACACAAGAATGAGCTTCTCATTCACTTTTCAACTTTATATACAAAACCCTAAATCCCTTTTGGATGGTCATCCCCTTATCCTCTTTTTTACATGGCCGGCCGTGGCCTAGGCCCTTTTTTCCATTGTCCTTATATCTTCCTAACTTCCTTCCTACTGCCCATCTACCTTTACAAATTGCACGGGTGAGAGCCCACAACGCTCTTTAAATTAAACCATGATGCGCTTGCACTCTTTTACAAAAGTATTGACTTGCGCTTTTTCTTGTGCACCTTTTTCCTTTATTTAGGACTTTTTTGTACTTCTTGTGCTTCCATGTTTTTCTTGGCGCGCCTTCGTCTTCCGTTTCACTTTTGCCTTGGCCTTTGTCTTCTGCTTTAGATTTTCAAGATTTTCCATCTTTTCCACCTTATTCGTATAAGGGTTATGCTCAACCGCCAAGACCCACGGACCGCTTATTGCTTCAAGTGTTCCAAGCCGAGCACTAATGGCTACCTCTCACATAATTGACTCACTATCCATATCTATAGGTGTAGTGAGCTTACCTCCATGCCAATCAAGTTATCTCCTCTCCCGCGCAATCCGGTAGCTCCATGATCCAAGTGCAAGCTTCAAGCAAGCTCCATCCCCAAGCTCCACGCTCCAAGCTCCATTACCATGAGCAAGACAAGAGAAGAGAAAAGAAGAGAAGAAGAGAGGAGGAGATGGAGAGCTTCTCCTCCCCAGTCCCTCACCCTCACACTCTCACGCTCCCTCTCTCAAGCACAAGCTCAAGGTAGCAAGAAGAAGAAGAAGAAGAGAGAACCACTTTTGGTCACACACAAGAATGAGCTTCTCATTCACTTTTCAACTTTATATACAAAACCCTAAATCCCTTTTGGGCGGTCATCCCCTTATCCCCTTTTTTGCATGGCCGGCCGTGGCCTAGGCCCTTTTTCCCATTGTCCTTATATCTTCTTAACTTCCTTCCTACCGCCCATCTACCTTTACAAATTGCATGGGCGCTCTTTAAATTAAACCATGATATGCTTATGCTCTTTTATAAAAGTATTGACTTGAGCTTTTTCTTGTGCACCTTTTTTCTTTATTTAGGACTTTTCTGCACTTATTGTGCTTCCATATCTTTCTTGGCACGCCTTCATCTTCCGTTTCACTTTTGCCTTGGCCTTTGTCTTCTGCTTTAGATTTTCTAGATTTTCTACCTTGTTCATCTAACGGTTATGCTCAACTGCCAAGACCCACGAACCGCTTATTGCTTCAAGAGTTCCAAGCCAAGCACTAATGGCTACCTCTCACATAACCAACACGCCATCCATATCTACGGGTGTAGTGAGCTTCCCTCCATGCCAATCAAGTTATCTTCTCTCACGGGCACTCCTGTAGCTCTTCAAGTGCAAGCTTTAAGCAAGCTCCATCCCCAATCTCCACGCTTCAAGCTCCATTGCCGTGAGCAAGACAAGAGAAGAGAAGAGAAGAAGAGAGGAGAAGATGGAGAGCTTCTCCTCCCCGGTCTGTCACCCTCACACACACTCACTCCCTTACACTCTCACACTTCTTCTCTCAAGCACAAGCTCAAGCTAGCAAGAAGAAGATGAAGATGAAGAAGAAGAGAGAACCACTTTCGGCCACACACAAGAATGAGCTTCTCATTCACTTTTCAACTTTATATACAAAACCCTAAATCCCTTTTGGGCGGTCATCCCCTTATCCCCTTTTTTACATGGCCGGCCGTAGCCTAAGGCCTTTTTCCCATTATCCTTATATCTTCCTAGCTTCCTTCCTACCGCCCATCTACCTTTACAAATTGCACGGGTGAGAGCCCAGTGCTCTTTAAATTAAACCATGATGCACTTGCACTATTTCACAAAAGTATTGACTTGCTCTTTTTCTTATGCGCCTTTTTCCTTTACTTAGGACTTTTGTGCACTTTTTATGCTTCCATATTTTTCTTGGCGCGCCTTCATCTTCCGTTTCACTTTTGCCTTGGCCTTTGTCTTCTACTTTAGATTTTCCAGATTTTCCACCTTGTTCGTCTGACGGTTAACATTACCCCCTCCTAGAAGAGTGCCAGTCCCATGGTACTCACCGTCATATGTAGCAGGCTTTGGCATGCACTGAAGACGTGGGTGGAAGGGACATCTATGGTTGCCGTGGAGGAGTGTTGGTGGTAGTGTGGAGGAAGGTCGTTGGGGGCACGTTGGTGGCCTAGGTGGCCCGTGGTAGGGTTGTTCTTTATTGGGGATTGTGGGAGCTTTCGCTCAACTGCCAAGACCCTCGGACCGCTTATTCTTTCAAGTGTTTCAAGCGAGCTCTAATGGCTATCTCTCACCTAGCCGACGCGCTGTCGATCCTACGAGTGTAGTGAGCTTACCTTGATGCTCGATCGAGTACCCTCCTCTCTCTTGCACTCCGGTAGCTCCACGATCCTAGATGCTAGCTCAAGCATCCTCAAGCCTCCTCCATCTCCAAGCTCCATCCTCCATAGCCGCGCGCGCAAGAGAAGAGAAGAGAAGAGAAGAGAAGAAGAGGAGAGGAGATGGTGAAGAGCTTCACCCTCTTGATCCCTCACTCTCACACACACTCACTCCCTCACACTCTCACACTCCCTCTCTCAAGAGCACACACAAGCAAGAAGGAGAGAAGAAGAGAGGAAGAAGAAGACTCCTTTTGCCACACACCAAGGAATGAGATTCTCATTCACTTTTCAACTTTATATACATGCCCTAATTTCCATGGGCGGTCATCCCCCTTTTTTACATGGCCGGCCATTAGCCTAGGCCTCTTTTCTCATTGTCCTTCTATCTTCCTAGCTTCCTTTCCACCGCCTGTCTACATTTACAAATTGCACGGGTGAGAGCCCGATGCTCTTTTACAAGATTTTAGGGTACACCTTTTTATTTTAAAATGCGCCTTTCCCCTTTTGCATTTCCCTTGGACTTTTAAGGTTGCCCTTGCGCTTTTGGTCTTTTTTTCCTCTTCTTTCTTCAGTCGGGCTACCTTTTTTTCGCCTTTGCCCTGCGTCTTTTCCATTTTCTTTTGCTTTCTTCGTGTTGGGGTTAACATTACCCCCCTCCTAAACGAGTGCGAGTCCCATGGCACTATGGTGGGAAGTAGTGGAATAGATGATGCTATGGCTAGGTGTAACTGGTGGGTAGATGACACTAAGGCTTGTGAATGAGAAGTGATGGAGTTTGATGACGATGACCAGGAGAGATTTCGGCGTGCTTTAGGTTTCCTGACGATTGGCGGTATCTTTCTCACTGTTCTGACACCCCTATGGAGCCGGTCGTCTTTTGAGTATCCAAAATGCTTGAAACAATAAGCAATCCCTTAGGAGGATGGTATTGGAGGGATTTATTTTGGAGAAACCCTCCAAACGTTGTTTGCCTTGAAAAGCCGTGGCCTGGGCTGAAAGCCCTTGTCGGGGAGTAGAGGATCTTCAAATTTGAGTTGAAAGTCTTCAGGCTTGTGGTGTTAATAAGCGATCCGTAGATCTTGAGGCGGTGGGCATGGATTATCGGACGGTGAGGTTCTAAGATCTATGCCAATGGCAGCCCATCCCGCGGTTTTCCTTCTGCTTGATTTGGTTCAATCATGGCAGCCACCATCAGTAGGCGGATGACTGGCAACATGAAATCCGTTGAGCCATTGAAACGTTCGCAGCGAAGCTCTTGAAGTTGCTGTAATGGGGTCATGTCCGACTCCTGGAAACATTCCTTGTCATTGGAGGATGTAGTAGATGATCCCCTTCAACCCAACATCCCGTTCTTGAAACATGAACATAGCATGCAAGGAAAGTGGTGCACTTCCTAAGGGGGGTGTCTGTCTCACTGTGTAGTGCATGGTGCCCGTGCCAGTGGAACTGGGAGATGGGTCTAACCTTGGGCAAGCCCTTGGTAATGTCCCACACTTGAGGACCCAGTTCGTGATTTGTTGGTGGTGCAGTGCAAGTCTTAGGGTGACAGGTCTGAATGTCCTGCCCTTGATGTGCCCTAAGTGTGAAGGGGGGGGGGGGGGGGCTAGGGAGGGTCCTAGGTGCGGTGATTGTGGTGCGTCTTTCCGTTTTTTTTTTTAAATATAATAGCATGAGGAGGCATATACATGGAGGCAAGCGGTACAAGGGCATGATAGGAGTTTACTCCTCGTCATCTGAATAGTGGGTAGGGGTTGGTGGAGGGGAGGGGGCCTTAGTAAGGAATTTTCGACTCAACAAGTAGCCTTTGATGTGGAGGCGAGTTTTGAGGGTGGTGGTAGAAAGGAAGGGGTGGTTGAACTGGGTGAATTTGCTATCGTTCATGTCTTCGAGTAGTGCACCACAGAAAGATGGCAAAAGAGAAGCACGCATCATGAGGTGAGTCATGGTGTTGCTGTCTATGGCGTTGGGGTCAAAATAGAGGGGTGGGAGGTGGCGTTCTTGGGGTGCGGGCTCTTGGTGGACTAGGATCCTAATTAACCTAAGATAATTACAAGTGGTGATGAATGCGGGGTCGGGGCAAGAGGTGAACTCGCTAAGAAATTTATCTATAGAGCTATACAAGTCGGGGAGGGTGAAAAGAAGGGCGTTTCTATGGGAGGTGCTATTGGTATTATAGATGATGGGGAAATCGAACCTGCCGTGGATGGATGGATTGAAGTCTACCCCTACCCTTCGAGGATACGGCATAAAAGTGGGGTCGTTTCTCTCTGAAGGGAGGGTGTTGCAAAATGCCATCCACGCTTCCAGGTTGACGTCAAAAATGCATCTCCTCCAGATGGGTTGGCAATTATAGCCTTCCACTGATCTAGGCACCTGGAGGACTTTATCTTGCCAAAACTCGCGGTCCTCGGCTCCCCAAGCAGTTGGGTGAGCCTCACGCTCCGCTAACCATTTGGCTTTGAGCCTTGCCCCCATGGCAATGACATCCTCCACCAATTGAATGGGCAGTACCCTATTCAAGGCAGTGGGAAACTCAAAGCCTTGCTCCACACCACAAAGGAAGGCGCGTAGAGCTCTCACAGCAGGCCTGCACGTGCCGCTGCAGCTAGGAGGCCCGCCGCCGCAGAGCCTAGAAGAGCAGAGAAGATATCTTGCACAGGTAGGCCTGACGGCGCAGGAGATAGATGACCTCGGTTTCACAGAGGAAAAAACACAAGAAGATGAGCAAGTAGAAGGGGGCCTTAGTTCATTGTTCTGCCTTCCTTTGTGGTGTAGCCTGGGGTTCTCCCTCCTCATCGGTGTCCGTTTCTGTTTCATCAGACGACCTCTACTACTCTTCCGCGTGAGGCTAGGACTGTGACAGTGATTCCCCACTTTCCTCGTCACCTCCCTCTTTGTCTTCTCCTACTTGTCCCTACCCTATCGCTTCTTGAATGATTGCCGTAAGGACACCTCCAAACCCTATGGTGGAGGCCTTGGAGGATGAGGCTTTGCGGGTCGATCGGGATGACGGGGACTCTCCTGCCACGGCTCTTCCTCCTGTCGCCAGGGCCTTTGCCGAAGCCTCAATTGTCTTTCTTACGAACCCATTGAGGTTCACCTCGTCCAGCGATTGCACCGCGATGCTGTCGAGCAGAGGTACATTGATTCGGATCATAATGCTGTTGTACCTCTGGCTTGAGAACAAGGCGTGCACCATCTTTGCCTGCAGCTGAATTTCTTGGTTGGGGATGTCCGCCAGGCTAATTCCGTCATTGGTGTGAACCTTCACTTTATCCATCCCCAACATGGCATAGACATCTCTTTTTGGCTTTCTTTCCACCTTATTTGGCAGCCCTAGTGCCCTTTCCACCAGCTCGGGGGTTAGCTCGATCTGCACCTGTCTGGCAGCTTCCTTGTCACGCACCGTGACGGTGCCCCTGTTTCTGTTGAAGGTACGCAAGAAATCAGCGCACAGGGTGTAGTTTATCCTCCGGCCCACTGCATCCAGGTACTTCTGTAGGTGGCACTGCTCTATAATTTGACGTACTGCTAGTTCTTCGATGACTACGTCTTCCAGGTTGAATACGTGGCGGAACTTTAACTGGTTGAAAGCTCTTGTTTCCACCGTGAGGCCGTACTTTACTTGTTCTTCCTCCGAGAAGGGGAGCTTGCCTGCTTTGTCCTGGCTTGCCATGGTCGCCACCTGCACATTTAGCCATTTCCCTCTTTAGTATTTTTTGGCAACTAATTTGCTGGACGACCAAAAGCATAGCAGATTTTATTGCCCATATCCTTAACTTTTCCTTTCAGACTTCTATCACCTCCTTTTATATTGCATTTCAATTTTGAGCGTTTCACACTTGGTTTACTTTTTAGATTTTATTTGGTTTATCCCCTTACTGCCCCTTCCCCCTTTTGGAAAAGAAGAATCCGTCCCAGGATTGGAGGTTGTGGGGCCAAGGCGTTCATGTTTATTTGTGTAGGAGCCAAACGTAGAAGTTGGGGTTATATTCCAGTTGTACAGCGCAGTCCAGGTCACAGGGTCGAATGCCTATCTGTGAGCAAATCACCGGAGTCGACCCGACTTGCGATGTGGAGCTCTTCCTCTGTTAAGAGGCGGTCGAGATAGGGGTGCCATGAGATATGATCGTCCATGGGCCGACCCCGAAGAGTGGTTAACACTCTATACGAGGTAGGCGCGACGTAGGTGAGATCATACTCGGCCGTTTTGATGGCTCGACGTTGTTCGGCGTTGGTCATTATGTGACATCCATCGACTTCCCATTGCAACCTAAGAGCGTACCACTGCTTCAAGAAGGGTGATCCCGTATCCGTTAGGTGGGTTAACCTTGCGCTCTCTTGGTTAGTGATGGCAGACGTTGTCCGTGGGTCAAATGATGTGATGAGGCATTGCTTAATGGCTTGCTCTTTGGAGACCTCGCTAGCGAGCAACTCAGCGGCAGAGCGAGAAGCCTGTGCAAAGGCGAATTCAAAAGTCTCCCAAGAGCAAGGCATATTGCGCACGTCTGTTGCAAAGGGTTCTACTAATAGACCCAAGTCCAGGTAGTCATAGAGCTGAGAGCTAGTGCAACAAAGGTGGCATCGAGCTGTTTGATTCAATCCACCACATCATCTCCAGTGTCCTCTGCAAGGTCAGCAGCGGCCAGCGTTAGAAATGACTTTCGTTCATAGGAGGGCTTAAGGCCGACGGGTGGTTGAGGTTTGCTGGAACTGGAGGTTCTGACAGTACAGAGTTGCAGCTGGGGGTCCGTTTGAGTCGGCAACCTGGCTGTTGGCAAGATGGATGGGTCGGGTTTGATCTCACTAGTTATGCTGCTGCAGTCAGCTAGGCTGTGGAGTGGCAGGTTGACTTGGTTGGATGATGCCACTTGTGGTGATGGCCGTTGTTTGGTCCGATAGGCGTGTGCGACTTTCTTGGGTTGACACGTAGAGGGGTCGGATGAGTGGGGTGAGCACTGCGATTCATGGTCTTGAGGCATCGGGGGACAAGGACTGATCAGACTTGAGGTCGACGTAGGACTAGTGCTTTTGGCAGTTGGGATTTTAGGGATCCACAGCGAGGCATTCCCCTCATAGTAGCCTTGTGCACGTAGGAGGATTTTAGGGACCCATATTTGTTTAATCACGTGGCACTTGCGGTGATGGCGTCTTGGTTTCCTAGATTTAGATTTGTAGGTCTTATGCAGACATGAGCATCTAGTTCTAGGCGGTTCTCGAGCCTGTTTAGGTACCCATTGCAAGTGAGGCTATTGGAGTTTTGCTTTGGGTGCTGCGGCCTGCGGTTTATGGGGATCTAGGTGCAGAAGATATGCATGACCCCCCTCCTTAGTCCTACCTACGGCTGTTTCTATCGGTGGCCCTGTGACCGGTGATAGGGTTACGAGGCCCTTGCTGAAAGTTGTGACAATATGCACGTTACCGATCGTTAAGTGGATGCGCTGCAACTCATAATCAACATTGCAATGAGTCTGCTTTTTAAAGGTTCGCCCGAGCAATGACTCTGTGCTTGCATCCATGGTACTTGGCAACACGTAAAACAGCATGGGGATAGTTTCAGACTCGATAGAAATGGCGACTCGACATGTGCCGAGAAGCGGGTAGGATTGAGCCCCGTATGGGCTTAATTTGGCTGTTGTGGGATGAAGTATTGGCTTGCCGAGCTAGATCCAATGCTTGTGCGTTAAAACATTGAAATCCACCCCCTCATCAATCAGGGCGTTGAAGGAGCACGTTTGCTTAGCAGTGACCGTGACACGGAGGTAGATGGGTTCTACAGGCTCCTCCTCATTCTCGTAGATTTCCGTAATTGTGGCTACTCGTATTTTGACGGGTGGTTCTACCATTGGTGGCTCATGCAAAGGATGAGTGGGCGGGTAGTACTTCTTGACATGGCTGCCATTGAAGAAGCCCATTCCTTCACCATCCAATGTCTCAAGCTCGACATTACCAGTTCGGCTGATTGCCTGGACCTTGAAGGGTCTGAGACCTCTGAATTTCATCTTTTGCTTATGTCCTTTAACTGAATAGAGGAGCACTAGGTCACCCTACTCAAACTCCCGTTGCTTGACATGTTTGTCAAACCAGCTTTTGCATCGGGCTTTCTCGCAGATAAGTGCATGGGTGGCTAGAAGACGAATCTCTGATAGGCGTTCCAGCTCAACCAAGCGTTGCGTCCATGCTTCCTTTCCTTCCCACCATTCTTGGATCGCTATTCTCAGGCTAGGGATGAAGAATTCTAATGGGAGAATGGCTTCAGTCCCATAGGTCAGCCTAAAAGATGTTTGACCGATAGCCGTTTTATAAGCTGTTCGGTAGGCCCACAAGGCTGCCATCAACGTTATCCCAGTCGCTTCGTGAGGCTGAGACCACTTTACTCAAGACATTGATGAGAATTTTGTTGGTTGATTCTGCCTGGCCATTAGCCTGAGGGTAGTATGGTGAGGATTTGCGATGGATGATAAGAAAGGCAGATAGGAGATGGGCTATCACTTCGTTGATGAAGTGCGTTCCCTGGTCGCTAACCAGTTCGATGGGGCAACCAAAGCGCGAGATTACTTGCTCCCATAAGAACTTGGCAGTCGTCTAGCATCGTTTCTCCGTGTGGCTCTCGCCTCTGCCCATTTGGTGAGGTAATCTATGGCCACCACGATGTACTTGGCTTGTGAGTATTGCGCCGCGGGGCTGATGGGTCCTATGAAGTCAATCCCCCATTTTTCGAAAGGTTGGCGAGCAATAACAGGGGTTAACTCCATCTGATCCTTACGAATCGGGACTTTTGTCCGTTGGCACTCGTCACAATGCTTGACGAATTGTGTAGCATCGCGGAAAAGTATGCGCCTTTGAGAGCACATCGTGCATCTCATGCTCACATATGCACCTACGTAGCAATCCGTCTTGCCCCAGCCTATAGAGTTGGCCTACAATCAGCTGGTAGGGCTAGATTTTCAGGATCAAGCGCCTAAGCCATGCCCGTTCTATTGGTCATTCGGGCAGCCCATGCTCGAGCACTTGGACTATGTCGTCTGCCCAGTATGGTGTCAGATCAGCCCTGAATAGGTCTCCTTCGCTCGACAGATGGAATAAGTGGCTGTCCGATAACTCGTCCATGATGCCTTGTCCAGCAGCTTCTCATGTGGGTATACGGGACAAATGATCAGCCATGTAATGTTGTTTTCCCTTCCGCACCACCACGGAGAAATCAAACTCTAGGAGCAGGAGAAGCCACCGAGCTATACGTCCTGTAGCACAAGGTTTGTTCACTAAATAGAGCAGGGCTTGATGGTCTACGAAGAAGGTGAAGGGAGTGGCCAACAGGTAATGCCGGAACTTCTTCACGGCGAACACCATGGCTAATCCCTCCCTTTCCGTTGTCGAATAATTCATCTCCGTCTTAGTGAGTTGCCTACTAGCAAAACTTACTGGGTAATCTAGGTTATGCTCACCAGGTTGGCACAACACTGCCCCCACTGCAAACTTAGAGGCATCAATGTGTACGTGGAAAGTAATGGTCTAGTCTGGGGCTCGTAGAATAGGTGCCGTTGTTAGAGCCTTTTTGAATTCTTTGTACGCCCGTTGGCATGCTTCGGTCCACTCGAAGACAATTAGCAGCTTGTACAATGGCCTAGCGATCAGCGCGTAGTTCAGTATAAACCGCCGATAGTATCCTGTGTGACCTAAGAAGCATTGAACTCCCCTGTAATTACTTGGGGGTGGAAGGTCAACGATAACTTTGACCTTCGAGAAGTCTGTGGCAATGCCGTTCTTTGACACCACGTGTCCTAAGATGCATCCGTGCTTCACCCAAAACTGACATTTCAAGGGGTTCAGGGAGAGACGGTATAAGCGACACCGTTCAAAGACCGCGCGGAGTTTGTCTAGGTGTTCAATCCAGGTCGAATGGACACACAGGTCATCGACAAAGACCTCTAACTCCTTGCGAAGCATGTCCTTGAATATGGTGCACATGAGGCATTGAAAGGTGGCGAGGGCATTGGTTAACCCGAAGGGCATGACTACGTACGCAAAGACGCCCCACTCAGTGGAAAAGGCGGTCTTGTGCCTGTCTACAAGATGCACTTGCACCTGGTTGTACCCTGAGAAGCCATCCAGAAAACTGTAGGCTTTCTTGCCTGCCACTCTCTCAAGCATGTGCTCGGTGTACAGCAAGGGATAATTGTCTCTCTTTGTAGCGGCATTCACTTTTTTGTAATTGACGCACACTTGGATCTTACCGTTTTTCTTCATCACAATGACTATGGGTGACACCCAGTCTGTGTGCTCAATTTTGTAAATGAATCCAGCTGTCATTAGCTTGTCAATTTCCTCCTTGACAACATGGGCGTGTTTTGGATTCATGGGGTACGGTCGCTGCTTGACCGGCGTTGCGTCCGATGTCATGGGTATATTGTGAGTCACAACATTCGGATCTACCCCCCGTAGCTCTTCTAAGGACCAGGCAAATACGTCCATGTACTCCCGCAAGAGAGCGACAAGACTCAACTCTTCCTTACCAGTTAAGTCACTGGCAATGAACACTGGTTGGGGTGTCCCCCCTTCCAGGGCTAGGTTAACCTCCTTGACCTTGGCTGGTCCTTCGATCGGTTCGCTTGTCTGGCCTTGACGCTTGGCGCCTAGCAGAACCACTACCCTATCCCCTTTTTTGAATTTAGTGAATCGCTTAGGGAGGTCCTGCGACTTCCGTTGCTCGTCTGATCGTGTATCTTTGGGGTGCTTTGCCGTATCCTGGTGAGACCGTCTGCGTCTCAGGTGGACGGGTAAGTCCCCCTTGGTGCGTCTGGTCATGGACGGCCTAGGGATCTCTGGGTCGCTATCCGAAGTAACTTCCGATTCAGAGTCAAACCCTCCATCTTCGCTGGAAGAGGCAGTGTCCCCTAGTGGAAGCAATTCGGATGGCGATTCGGTTCTAAGTATTGACGCCGTTCTTGCTTGGGCTAGGCCTGCCTGCTCCAGGTCTATGGCCCCCATACATTCCAACCACGCACGATCACATTCCATGCGCATGACTCCGTGCTCCATTCTAAGGGCCTGCCTTTGCTGTGGCTTGGCATCTACTCGTATCTGCTCAATTTCGCATCCATCCGTGTCGTACTCTATGGTGTCCACTTCACCCTCGCTCTCACCGCTGAAAGATTGGCAATCTTCGTATTCATCATAGGAATCTTTGTAGTTCAACTGCCCATCGTCTCCTAGGGCTTGGAGTGCTCCGTCTCATTGGTCTCATATCAGGGCCCAGTTATACATGAGGTTCAGCTCGTGCACTCTAGTCCATTGCCACTTAGGATCCTCTAAGAGATCCTGGAGCAGCTTGAAGTTGGCAGCCGGGTTACCCGCTAGCTGGTCTGCTAGATATTCCAATACCCCCTCGAGTTCCCTCTTGTTGGATGGTACTTGGAAGATGACAGGCTTAGGCCCTTCATGGAGGCTTGCTGCCATCATGTAGACAGGTGTAGAGAGTGTTTCGTTTGGCTTGCCAAATGTTTCGATAGCCTGCTCGTACGCCTCATGGTCTGAGAACAGCAGGTCAAGTGTAGCGAGAACGTGCATCCAATCCCGCTCGTCCTCTGGGCATGGGATATACTTAGTTAAGGACCCATAGGGTTCCTTGACCTGAGTGTTCCCTTTGAGCATAGTAGAGATGGCGTCTAGGTTGACTGGTGAGGTCTTCCAAGTGTCCATCTCTATTCTCACGGCATCAGTTCGGTTGCCAAGGAAGATCTGGCTGTTACCCCAATCTTCGATGACTCTAGCATTGCGCATCCAGGGTCGACCCAATAGGATATCATAGTCCACTCCCTTCATGACTATAAAGTCGACAGAGAACTGGACTGCTGCAATCTTTACTGGCCAATTCTTCAAGACCCCGAATGGCTTCACTCGCATACCGTTTGCTAGCGTGACATTAAACCGAGCAGCTTCGACAGGCGGGTTTCCCCACGTCTGCAACACTGCGTGGCTAAGCACACTAACCCCAGCTCCTATGTCTACAATTCCCTTCCTCGTTGTGTCCCCCAGGGCTAGGACCGCCGGCAGGACTGTGTGCATCTCCGAGCCCTTCGAGAAGGCATTAATGTGCAAGGATTTAGGCCCGGAGTGTAGCGTCAAACTTGGCAATTGTGTTTCTTCATCCTGGTCTTGAGGATCTGCCATGGCCTGCTCTTGCGATCCCTTGACCCACTGCTTGAGGTCTTGCCATAGGGCAAGGTGCTTAAGCAAATCTCCCAGGCCAAACGTTACAGGGGTGGTCACTAGTGTGGTCAAGAGATTGCTAAACACTCGTCCTTCCTTTAGCCTAGACTGTCCGGGCCAATGGATGCGGCTGATCTGTGGCTCTGTTGCGTCTAGGCTTGGCCTCAATGGCACTGCTTGTGGCATAGTAGCCTCGGCCGACTTAGGTTGAGGCGGTGACATTAGCGTGCTTATGCTGGAGAGATCATCGATCTCGTCATCCGTAATGGGTTCAACATCTTTGAGGTGCTGTTGAGCCTCCCTCACCCATTCCTTCACATTTTCTATGGCCTCTAATTGCCGCTTGGGGTGTGGGTATTCCCCTATCTTAGCACTTCCCTTTTGGGCTGTTTTAGGGGCTGAAGTCTCTGCCTCTGTGTCTGAGACTTTCTTCCCATTAGATAAGGTTGTAATATTGTCGATTTTTAGTGCGACCTTAGCTTCCGATCTCTTCTTTTTCCGCCTATGGCTTTTCTTTCCTACTGAGGTCGAGTCAAGATTGCTAGGTCCTGGCAGAGAGATGCCGGCCTGCTTTGTTTGTGCTCGGGTCATAACTCGCAATGGAATAGGTGTGGCCTTCCCATCGGGGTTTTCAACACCAAACAGCCCCAATGGGATGGATGGAAAATTAGCTGAACCAGAGGGTGACTTCCGTTTTGGGCTGTCTATGAAAAGATGGGTGATTCTACACTCTGCGCACCTTTGGTCAGCTTTGTCCTTGTTTTGCTGCTCTCTTTTGGGGCAGTGCGATGAGACATGACCGGGATGTCCACAAGTCCAACAAGTGACCGGATCCTGTGGCTGCCCTCCTAGGCCTCTACCCCGTCCTCGTCCTAATGCCATTACCGGCACGGGTCGATAATCCATGAGGACCGCGTTGCCCTCGTTGTCATACGAGACATAAGGGTATATGTAGGTCTCTTCATCACTGGGCTCCTCCACGTAGTGTACGGGAGCGTCACTCGGTGGGTGGGTCACATAGGGACCAAGCGGTCTAGGAATGCCGATAGGATTTATGTCTAGTCTAGGGATAGCTGGTTTCATATCGTTAGGCGCAGGTAGGGCTAGCGGGGCTCCCCGTCCGAAGAATGGCTACGGCCTGTTAGCCGAATAAGGCTGGCCGTAGGGTTGCACGTATGGTAGTCTTCGTGGTAGTTTGCAGTGTGCGGCATCATGGCCGAACCTACCGCAGTTAGCGCAAGGTCTTGACCTAGGGTCTTAACACTCTGCTGGCATGTGGTTTCCTCCACAATACACGCACTGGATGTGCAGACGCGTCGGTCGCCTCAACATGTCTTGTATTTTGGCCAATTCCATCTTGACCTCGGCCAAGCCTTGGTCCGTCTCGGTGGTCTTCCCCTTATCTTGGGATGACGGGTTTGATCGCTCGCTAGAGGTTGACGTTCGATCTATGCTTTGCGGGTTAGTCTCTTCCAGAGTTGAGCTCCTAGAGCTTTGCTCTTTCAGCTGGTCATCGACTCTGATGGCTTCCTCAAAAACCCTGGCCACCACGTCTCGCTGCAAGCTTGAATTGCCTGCCAATGCCTTGTACAACTCCTCATCTCTAATTCCGCTGATGAATATAGTTGATACTGCTTTGTCCGTCGATCACTCGCCCAAGGGGATTCTCTTAAAGAGACTTCTCACGTGGGTCACATAGTCGCGGATGTCCTCCTTCTCCTTCTGTTTGACATTCATCAAGTGTACTAGCAGGTTGTCGAAGTATCCGGGCTAGGCAAACCTCTTGACGAAGAGATCCTTGAGGTTATTGAAGTTGGCTCGCTCTACGGCATCCATGCTTGTATACCACATCCTACCCTTATCGCTTAAGCAAAGTCCGAATGCTTGCGAACGTTGAGTCTGGTCGTTGAGGCCATTGGCTTCGCAGACTTGCTCAAACTGCTCAACAAAGCTGTACGGATCGTCACATGGCTGGTACTTGTCGAGTTGCTTGGCAACAATCGGTATTTTGGCCTGGTTCTTTGAGCCCTGGTTTTCCCCTAATCCTGCAAGCAGCGACGTCGCTAGTGTTGTGGCACTCTGCTCTACTGCGGTGTTATCTAGCAGCCGTTTCATGAGGAGCTCGCTCAGCGTCAGGTCTCCCTCTAGTGCTCTTTCCTGGTCTATCCTTTTTCGGCCAGCCAAGTTCAGCACTCGCTGCACCTCATGCAGCTCCATGCTTTGCCTTAGGCTCCTGGCTTGTTGATCCCTATTACACTCGGCTATGCCCTGCAATGCCTTGCGGGCTAGCCTTCTCTCCTCCTCTAGGTCCGCAATGATTGCATCTGCCGTCCTGCCACGGTGCTCGTACCGGGCATGCGCATCGTAACTGCTCACCATCTGTTGTATAGCGTCTGAGAATGCGCTCACATCTAGCTCCTCGGTAAACCGATAGTCTGAGCCTTCCTCTGTCATGGTTGAATTCTTGCGCCTCACTGCGCTCTCGATCAGGTTAACCTGTCGTGAGACAGATCCTTGTCGTTGACACTCCTTGCTTGATTCTACCCTGCGCTTCGCGCGTTTGCCTATTCCTTGGGTCTTCTCCTATTGGTGGGTTTTTTGAGTGATTTATCTGAGTGAGTTCCTTTAATTTTTTGAATGCAGTGCTCAACTTATGGTCACTCATGAGTGTGTTGTTCCTCGTGCACTTGTGCTCAATCAGGCTTTCAGCTTTCCTAAGTGTACTTCAAGTGCGGATTTCAACATGAGTGCTGCAAGCAATTCCCCGGCGTCTTACTCACTCTCGCTTGTTTCGGGCCTGATAGGCTTTGCTACTCCAGTCCTGGCCGTTCTAACGGGTTCTAGGGACTTGTGTTGCTTCCTGTTGTTCACGCGGGGGTGGGTTGCTGGGGAGTGCCCCAGTGTGTCCCTGGATGGGTCAAGTTTAGTTTTTTTTTTTTTTGACTCTGGGAATCGGACGTCTGATTTACCAGTGTCCGATTTACCAGTGGTTCGATTTACCAGTGGTCCGATTCTAGGAATCGGACCAGGTGTATCAGGGCTGAGTGGCAGTCTCAAAGTCCGAGTGTCCGATTCTCAAAAATCGGATAGGCAAGTGTTCAATGAATCGGACAAGGGGGATGCGATTCTGGGCTGGTCCGATTTTGGGTGATCCGATTCGTCCGAATGGTCCGATCGGACAGGGTGGTCCAATTTCTAGAATCGGGCAGACTGGTCCGAGTATCCGATCCTAGTGGTCCAATTATGGGCGGGTCCGATTCTGGGAATCGGACCGGGCAGGTGGTCCGATTGGTGATGTGTCTTAATTCATCCGATCGGACAGGGTGGGTCTGAGTCAAAGCGTCTAAGTCTCCGAGCGTCCGATCGGACGGTTGTCCGAGTGTCCGATTCTGGGAATCGGACACTGGGTCGGACGTCCGAGTCCGCTGGCCCGACGAGCTTGCACACACGGATTCACCCAAATATCTCCAGATGTCTATTACTATTGACCACGAAATTCACCAGCGATGGAGTTGGAGTGGTGAGGGGATTCTCTTGCCCTTCCAGAATTTATACGCTGCTGGTCCTTCCCTGAACACTACAAATCCCTCTCCTGGCGTTTCCTACGTAGTTACATTCGCATTTCCTCTATTTTTCCCCCTGTTTTCTCCAATTTTCTCCCTGTTTCACAGCAACAACCCTCTGCCTCTTCGTGTGTGATTTCCTACTATTAATCTACCCTAAGCACAAAATAAATCGAAAGCAAAACACTGAACTAGTTTCTCCATGTTTTCCAATCATCAAACAACCAGAATATCCCAAAATACTTACCTGTTCTGAAGATTGAAAACACCCAACTTTCTACCTATCTCAAGCTCTGTTTCAGGGATGAATACCCTACTTCGATGCTCGATATGAGGCGTGCAAGTGCTCAAGCTTGAATCCGTTGGTCCCGGCAACGGAACCAAAATGTGGGAGCTTTCGCTCAACCGCCAAGACCCTCGGACCACTTATTCTTTCAAGCATTTCAAGCGAGCTCTAATGGCTATCTCTCACCTAGCCGCCCGACGCGTCGTCGATCCTACGAGTGTAGTGAGCTTACCTTGATGCTCAATCGAGTACCCTCCTCTCTCTTGCACTCCGGTAGCTCCACAATCCTAGATGCTAGCTCAAGCATCCTCAAGCCTCCTTCATCTCCAAGCTCCATCCTCCATAGCCGCGCGCGCAAGAGAAGTGAAGAGAAGAGAAGAGAAGAAGAGGAGAGGAGATGGTGAAGAGCTTCACCCTCTTGATCCCTCACTCTCACACACACTCACTTCCTCACACTCTCACACTCCCTCTCTCAAGAGCACACACAAGCAAGAATGAGAGAAGAAGAGAGGAAGAAGAAGACTCCTTTTGCCACACACCAAGGAATGAGATTCTCATTCACTTTTCAACTTTATATACATGCCCTAATTTCCATGGGCGGTCATCCCCCTTTTTTACATGGCCGGCCATTAGCCTAGGCCCCTTTTCTCATTGTCCTTCTATCTTCCTAGCTTCCTTTCCACCGCCTGTCTACATTTACAAATTGCACGGGTAAGAGCCTGACGCTCTTTTACAAGATTTCAGGATACGCCTTTTTATTTTAAAATGCGCCTTTCCCCTTTTGCATTTCCCTTGGACTTTTAAGGTTGCCCTTGCGCTTTTGGTCTTTTTTTCCTCTTCTTTCTTCAGTCGGGCTACCTTTTTTCCGCCTTTGCCCTGCGTCTTTTCCACTTTCTTTTGCTTTTTTCTTTTGCTTTCTTCGTGTTGGGGTTAACAAGGATTTCACTGAGTGGCCAGCACAAGTGTTGGTTGATTGGGGATTTTGCACATGACGATTCTTGGCGGGCTTGCAGGATGATAAAGGATAAGAATTCAGAGTTGAGTGTTGATGAAGAGCACACTGCACTTTCGTTGGAGTCTTCAATACCTGCAATTGAAAACATCTCATATGTGGTCTCTCCCTAGGGGACTTGCATGATGAGGATGGTGTACTTTTCATGGCCATTCGTGTGGTGCTTACCATGATTGATTGCAATGGTGTTAAGGCAGAGTGCAAGAGGGAATCGTGCAAATGGGTCAAGGTGATAGGTCTAACCATAGGTGAGATAAGCTCCCTAGTATGTCCTGCCCTTGATGTGCCCTGAACAATTTTTGGTGATGCTAGAGGGCTAGGGGACTAGGGACAGAGCCAGCCGACCAAGCTCACTAGACGTACCTAATTTGAGGACCCCTAGGTGTTGTGCTGTGATCGTGGGTGCTTCTTAGCTTTTCGTTTCTTGTCGTTTCTTTTCTTTTCTATTCTTTTGCTTTTTCTTTTCTTTTTTTCTTTTTTTCTTTTTTTGGACTTGCCTGAGTACAACCATTGCAATATGTTGAGGTTATCAGCCTTTCAATGGGTTGGGAAATGTCTAGATTTGAAGGCTCAGGAAATGGATATTACAGCGATGATTGTGCCCTAGCCTCGTTGTTAGAGAAACAGTTGTTGAGATAGGGAGATACACGTGAGATTTTGCAATCCTCTTTGGAACATGCGATGCCAGTAGCCTAGTAAAGTTGCTCAATCCAAGAAATAGGATCCATTAGGGATAGCTAATAAAACATCGAAGGATTGATTACCTTCCTTTGAGAGCATTATGATTGTCACTTTAGTTAATGAACATGTCTTCAGTGCTTCTATCTCACAATAGAATACATACTCTATAGAGCCCAAAGAGCATAATGAATGTGTTGATTCACGAAGTCCTATTCTTCTCAACTAGAAATTTGAGAGAATTTGGTATGCAAATCGGATGCTATATGCACGCGTAGTGAATGCAAGAAGGTCCCCAAGAACAAAGAACTCTACAAAACCTTCGTAAGAGCAAAAAGAGAGTTTGCACAACATGAGACAAAAAGACAAATTGGGTGCAATCTCCCCCCATGCCTTGTGTGAGAGCTTCACAAGGCATGTATTTATAGATTTATTTATCTCTAAGCTTAAAAATGGCCCACTTTACAAATAGCATGTTTTTGGCTTTTGTGTTTGCTTTTTCCCAAATAAAGAGTAAGGCATTTGGGCATCCAAAAGGGTTGTGCCCAAATACAAATATCAAGTAATGAAATATGTACATGCAAGATAAGAAATATTTTGTCAAGCGCTTTAATAAATAAGCATGCCTAAATAAATATTGGCGCCATGTCTTTAGTGATAAGGTGTGCGCCCATCAAAAATAGTAAATCTTCTAAGCATTTTAAATTCACGCCATCGTCGCGCCTACTCCACACATCAACTAAAGCATTCACAATTGTTAGAAAATAATAAGATAAAACCCAACAAAAGTGAATATCTAGCAGTCTTCAACTATAAATAATTAAATAGGTTGAAAATTTATCCTAACCTTAATTTAATTCAAGTGTGCATGATACGTATTTTACGGCATCACCTACTGTGGAATCACCCACATGCACATTAAATTAATCTGACGCTTGAAAAGGACAAGTGTCTCGTCAACTTCTCGCACAAGGAATCCACCTTGTGTACGAGCCCCAGCAAATAAAAATAGTTTTACGAAATCTACCGAAAAACCTCACGGAATCCGTCGTGCAAGCAATATGCCTCCTAGCATCATACCCCTGGGGTGGGATAGCAATTGTTCTCAATTGATATTAGCTCAATGTGGAGTGAGCAGTGAGGGGTAAGCACTTAGATCGCACGCGTGGATCCATTGGGCTTCTTCAATAGGATGATTTTTAAACTTAATCAAATATCTAGAATATCTAGAGCCAGTTCTAGTAGTCATAAAGCCAGTGTCTAGAATAGTTTCATGTTCAAGAATTTTAATTTCTTCTTCTAACAAAGGAGGGTTTTCATAGACAAGGTGGACATGTAATTGGTCTCTAAAAGGTTCTAGCAAACTGATACGAAAAGTATTATGGATCTTCCAATGTTTGGGTAGTTCTAATTTAAATGATTTCAAAATGTGGTTTTTGAGTAGTTGTATGTGGTATATTATTGTATACAAATTGAAGTAGATGCAAATGTGTATCCCATGTTTGTGGTTTTGAGATTGCGTATGCACGCAAAAAATCTAGAATTGTACTATTAGTAGCTTATGTTTGCCCATTGGTTTCAGGATGGAATGCAAATGAGAAATTAATCTTAGTATCCAGGTAGCTATCTTTCGTCACACGAGCAACACCGCTGCTACGTGTTCCGACTCCACATCAAGTGTGGCTGCAGGGCAAAAAGGCACGACCTCATCACCAATGTGTTGTTCTTGATGTAAAGAGAAAGAGGGGAGGAGCACGAAGGCTCGAGAGTTTACGGGGGAAAAAGAAAACGACAAATGGGGATGGGACGAGGGCATGCTTTTGTTTCCCACCGTGGACAAAGCCACACACGAGCACGTGCATCGGCCATCACCACCACCACGCACGAGGCGTGCTCCACGTTGTCTTGTCTGCCACATTTCGAGCTCGTGTCGAGTCGAAAGACGATGGAGACGCTCATATATTCCACCGTTTCGCGTCAACAAGAGCCCATCATGAGGTGAACTCAACCCCACCGGGAACAAGCCCCGCCGACGAAGAACCACCTCGATCACATCGTTCCATCGGTTTCGATCCATCCGTATCGATAATTAGCAAACAAAGTAGTCCAAAAATTATTGCAAAATCTAGAATCACGATCAAAAATAATAACTTTTTGGCAAACCATGATTAGTAAAAACAGTCTTCAAAAACAATTGTGCAGCTTGAGATGTAGTTAATGTTTTCTTGCATGGTAGAAAATATGCTTGTTTGCTAAATCGATCTACTATAGTCCAAATCATATCATGATTAGCTTGTGTATTAGGAAAACCAGTTATAAAATCCATTGAAATATGTTCCCATGGATGGTCAAGAATTGGTAAATGCATTAACAAACCATATTGCTTACCATGGTGTCGCTTGACTCTTTGGCAAACTAAACACTCATAAACAATGTTAGAAACATCGAATTCCATTTGTGGCCAGTAAAAATCTTCAACCAATGTTCTTAAAGTGAAAATAATACCTCTATGTCCTTGATATGGAGGACAATGAATTTCATGCAACACAAATGATCTAAATTGAACAATGACACGCAATCTTTTCTGATAAAACATAAATCCATCAGAATAAGAGAAAGAATCAATTGGCCAATTATTAGCAACCAATTTGTTCCAATCAACTTGAAAACTGGGCTCATGGTCATAGGTATTCTTTATAGTAATAAGGGAATCAAAAGATAGAACATAAATATTATGGATACTTGGTCTTCTACTCAATGCATCTACAACAACATTCTCTCTACCTTGTTGATATTGGATAAGTGGATGAAAACTTTGAATGAAAGTAGCCCATTTAATACGACAGTCAAAATTTTGTGGCTGGTTAAGGAGATGTTTGATACTTTGCTGGTTAATTTTAATCATAAATTTGGATCCCATTAGATAGTGTTTCCATTGACGTAAGGCTTGAACTACAGCTAACAATTCTTTATCATAGGTGGAATACCTCAACTCAGAAGGTTTAAGTTTGCAACTAGAATAGGCTATGGGATGTGAATCTTACATGAGAACAGCTCCTATTCCTGGTCCGCTAGCGTCAATGACTACTAGAAAGAATGGTCAATTAAAATTAGGTAATTGTAAGACAGGTGCATGTGTTAAAGCATGTTTCAACAAATCAAAAGACTTTTGCTAGTTGTCAGACCAATGATACACAACACCTTTCTTTAACAATTTCGTCAAAGGCAATGCAAACAATGAAAAATTTCTCACAAATTTTCTATAAAAGCTGGCAAGGCCTAAGAAAGAATGTGACTCGTGCACATTTTTAGGGATTGGCCAGTTCAAAATTGCTTCTAGGCAACACGAATACCATCAAAAGAAACAATGTGACCTAAGTATTTAATTTGTGTTTGGAAAAATGCATTGTTGTCAGGGTTAGCATATAATTGATTCTCTTTCAACAATTTGAAAACTAAAGGTAGATATTCACAGTGCTCATTCTCATTCTTATTGAAAACTAATATATCATCAAAGAAAACAATCACACAATTTTGATACTTCAAAAAGATATGATTCATCATACAACTAAATGTAGTTGATGCATCGGTCAAACTGAAAGGCATAACAAGAAATTCATAATGACCAAACTGAGCTTTGAATGCAGTCTTGAAAATGTCAGGTGTATCCAATCGTACTTGATGATATCCAGATTTGAGATCTATCTTGCTAAAAATAATAGCCCCTTGTAGTTTATCCATGAGGTCGTCTACCTTAGGGATCTCATATCTATTCTTAACAGTGATTTTGTTAAGGGCATGATAGTCAATGCACATCCTATAGGTATTATTTTTCTTCTTAACTAATAGGGCAAGTGCACCAAAAGGAGAACTACTGGTCCTAATAAGTCATTGATTCAACAGTTCTTCAACTTGTGCTTAGATTTCTTTTTGCTCAATCTAATTGTGTCTATAAGATGCTTTACATGGTGATTGAGAACCTGGGATTAAATCTATTTTATGGTCTTCAGGACCGTGTAGGTGGTAAACCAGGTGGTAAATCAACAACAAAACAATCTTTAAATTGTGAAAGAAATTTTACATGCCTAGGACGCATCTAATATTTCTTAGCTTCAATTTCATTTATCCATACTAAATATGATTTACTACTTTTTCTCAATGCATGTTTAGTCTATGTGTGACTAAGCAATGGAAAATTATCAAAGGTATACAATCCATGTAATGTGATTTGGTTTCCTTTGAAATGAATTTTCATGGAATATGTGGAATAATCTATGTTAGGGTTATATTTGTGATGCCAAGGCATTCCTAAAATAATATCACTAGCTTACAAAGGCACAACTAAGAAATTTCTGCACTCAACATAATCACCAATTTTAATTTCTAAATCATGAACTTCTTGTGTACCATTGTATCCAGTGCCTAAGAATGCAGCCTTTATGCGATAATGAGTTGGAACAGTAAGAAAATTCAATTCTTTTGCCAACTTTTCGAAAATAAAGTCATGTGTACTTCCATCATCATGTAAAATAATCTTTTCTTGACCATGCACAAAACATTTCATTGTTAGTAATGAATAAGGATTTGGCATACCTGGTAAAGTATCTGAAGCATCACTGATATCATCATCATTTTCAGTGAAGTCTGGCATATCTTCATGGTCCTCGTCATCAGTTGCTCCCAAGTGATTGATTTGAACAGCTTACTTCTTGGATTGACAGTTCACTGCTAAGTGTCCATGTTGATGACACTTGTAGCAAACCTTAGGTTTTGCTTTGGAGACATTATTGGTAAGGGCTGGAAGTTTGGGTATATTGGGATTTTGTGGGAGAGAAGGCTTAGGGTTTGAGTTAGCAATTGATGGTAAAGCAGAAGATCGAGTCCAAGGTTTATGGAAAGAAGAAGGAGCAAAGTGATTTTGATTGAATCTTCGGAAGTTGGAATTGAATTGCTTTGTACCAAACTTACCATTAATTAAAAATTGATGCATTCACTTTTCTCTTCCACGAATTTTATCATTCGCATCATGCGCTAAAGAAATCTCATCCTCTAAAGTCTTTGGCTTGAATATATTCACTTCCGCATAGAAGTGACCAAGCAAACCGGACATATACTTGCGCTTGTGGGTTGCCTCAAGAACATCTTCAAGCATTCGAAGTTGAATTAAGGCATCCAAAAACACTCAGTGTATTGTGGGATGGATTCACGATCTCTTTATTGCAAGAGATCCCACTATTTGATACCTTTTGCATGGAATTGAGGTGGAAGGAAATTCTGTAAAAAATTCTTTAGAAAGGCTTTTCAAGTAGAGAGACAATCAAAACTCTTGCGGACAACAGTCCATCATAATGATGCTCTCTCTGCTAGATGGTTAGTGATGCATTTAAGTTTATCTTTTTCAGCATATTGCTCTTCATGAAAATAGCCGTCAAACTGACTGATGAAAGCAAGAACAATTTTGTCATCCCATTGCCCATTAAAAGTATGGAATTTGAAATTTCTTTTACCTTTCTTGGCCTCTTTCCTAAGAGTCTATGCATCGAGTGTCACATTAATCATACATTGAATAACATCTTCAGTTGCACTCTGTCTTGATCGACAGTGAATTGTTGAAGTGTAGCCAGTTGTGCTTGCAAATTTTGAAGTGCTCTTCACTCTTCTTGAAGCTACGTCATGATTAGATCCAATTTCTGCTCCATAGTCAGCTTTGGCAAATCACCTTCGCCATCGAATCATCCATGTGATGATTGAACATCCTGCAAAAATCTCAAACAACCTCACACACTTCAAATCTCGTTAAAAGGTGAGCGTAGCTCAAATTTGGGTTTACAAGGCTTGTTTTTCTTTTTTAATGGCTTTTACTTTTACGATCTTGCTTTTTCTCAAGTATGGCAATTGATAACGGTCTTCTTCCAAGTGAAAAAGTCTTCCATATAGACTGCGCTAACAATCTTCTTGATGTAAATCAGCTCTGCCAAGTTGCATGTGGGAACAGGGGCTTGCTGGAACTTTGAAACTAGTTCGGGAGTACCACAATGCAAACATCTGCTATGGAGGAGATAAATAGTTGAAACTTTAAGCTTTAGTTAAGCTTAAGAATTTTAGGCTCTAAAGAAAAAGCTTATCTAATTCGTGGGTCAACAATAGGATGGCGACACGTTTTTGTTGGAGTCAACAACGATCAATACATCCTTCTGCCCCAACTCGTTGAATTGTTGAAGCTTAAGCTCTTTTTAAGCTTATTAAGCTTATAAACTCCAAACTTCATAATCTTCTTCTTTGCTTCTCTGTCACACAAAACGACTTACAAAAGAATTCAGAAGTGGTCCTCCGCCTCCTGGGAGAGGTCCTTCATGATCAGAGGGTACAATAGGGGGTTCTTCACCACCAGGAACACATCTATATTATCAATTAATTGTGAGACAGCCCGTAGACCCCGTTCACTCTAGGAGCTTCACCTTCGCATGAGATGGTAAGTGATTGAAAGCTCTTAGTCTCAGCTTCGCTTTAATACCACTAGTGCGCAGATCGGATAATGTATGTGCACGTAGTGAATGCTGAAAGGTCCCCAAGAATAAAGAACTCTACAAAACCTTCATAAAAGCAAAAAGAGAGTTTGCATGACATGAGACAAAAATACAAATTGGGTGCAATCTCCCCCCATGCCTTGTGTGAGTGGTTCACAAGGCATGTATTTATTTATCTCCAAGCTCAAAAATAGCCCACTTTACAAATGCTTTTGGCTTTTGTGTATGCTTTTGCCCAAATAAAGAGTAAGGTGTTTGGGAGTCCAAAAGTCAGGTTGTGCCCAAATACAAATATCAAGTAATGAAATATTTAACCAAATGCCTATATGCATACAAGATAATAAATTTTTTGTCAAGTGCTTTAATAAATAAGCACATCTAAATAAATATTGGTGCCACACCTTCAGTGATAAGGCGGGCGCCTATTAAAAATAGTAAATCTTCTAGGCATTTTGAATTCACGCCATCACCGCTTGCTCTACACATCAATTGAAGCATTCACAATTGTTATAAAATAATAAGATAAAACCCAACAAAAGTGAATACCTAGAAGTCTTCAACTACAAATAATCAAATAGGTTGAACCTCTATCCTAACCTTAATTTAATTCGAGTGTGCACTCTTAACTCATAAATGTCCATTGATTTGATATGTATTTTGCGAAATCACCTGATGTGAAATCACCCATGTGCACATTAAATTAATCTGACACCCGAAAAGGACAGGCGTCCTCATCAACTTCTCACACAAGGAATCCATCTTGTGTACAAGCCCCGGCAAATAAATATAGTTTTACGAAATCCGCCGAAAAACCTCACAGAATCCACTGTGGAATAAAAACCTCACGAAATCCACCATGGAATATGCCTCCTAGCATCAGCATTTGAAGCCTAAGACAATCAAGCGATCCATGAAGGAATTAGAAAAGGTGGGTCAATAAGAAGCTCAATCGATGGCTAAAAGCCCCAATAAACTTGAGAATACACTAGCAACACTTTCTTAGGCATATATTCATGCCAACATTGGAGTCTCTACTAAAGACCATAAGCAGATCATCTTAGAAATACCATTCATAAGGTAGTGTAAGAATCCATTTTCTTGCATTATCCAGCAATCATAGGAAACATCATGAAGCCCACATCCAAAGCTAAACAAAAGGAGCTTTGCTTGATTCCCTCATTCTACACTAGCCATTATGAAACCATCACAAGGAGAAACTTGAATCATTGGCATGGAAGGGAAAATGGCAAAGTCTATTTGAATAGAAATGGCATTCTAGCCACTTTTTAATAGTGTGAATTGGTCACTCCCTGAGATTGATGACAATAACTGACTAAAAAAGGGGCACTTTGGACTTCAATACGTGATCCTACATATCTAGCTTCTACTTCTCTTAGAGTGTTTAGTCATGTGAATTGGTTGTTGAGACTAATGACAATAGCTAAGTAAGAAGAGGCACTCTGGAATTCAATACATGATCCCATATAACTAGCTCCTACTTTTCTTATAGTGCTTGTAGCTCTATGAAATTCTAAGCTACCTGAATCAAGCCAAGGTCACCCTTTACTAGATAAACTCCTCACTGAGGAAGAATTGCATTTTGCATGCAGAGTAGGCCAAGAGAATATTGTACTTGGTGTGATTGCATATGTATTATTTCCACTCAAAGCACCACCATTTCTTTTTTATGAGTATGCTCCACTTGAATACAATCCAAATTTCCTGATTACTTTATGTCAAAATTGAGTGACACAAACCCAAATCTTTCCTTTGATTCTACGATCACACAAAACAAATCATTATTAAATACCATTCAATAGAGTGATGTACATAATAATTCTCCTAACAAGGATACAATAGTAGAAAGCAATGTGCTTGAGACTAGTTATATGGCACCCAATCCACTAGTTAGATCTAGAAAAGCAAGAAAAACCCTAGACCACTTTAAAGGATGTTCATTAAACTTAATTTAAAATTAGTGCCATTAAAGTTGATCCACTTGCTTGTATGAGATCTTTTGCCTAAGGCGACGATGCCACAAAGTTACACGTGAAATTGCATCCATATGGTCAATTGACTCAGATACAAGCAAGGGGTAGAGAGTATTGGACTTAATACCACATGCAACAATAAGATTCCCATGGGTATTGACTAAAAGAAACTCTATAACTTTACCCTTACCATTTTTCTTGTGCTTATCTTCACACATTTTATGGCATTGTGGTCGAATATGACTTACTTTTTCATAGTAATGATAAGTCAATGAGGACTGATGACCATGAGACTTATTGTGAGACTATCCACGTGAGTGAGAGTGAGACTATTGAGAGTCTCTCTCATGGTGGACATTATTGCTCCTTCCATTATTACCTCTAAGTATCAAAGCATGAGAGGTGCAGGAAGCATCAAGATTCTTTTTGTTAACCTCTTCAGTCAGTAGTGCACCCTCTATATCATGCAACTATACCCCATTAGTAGGCATATTGGCACACATAGAAGTACAAAATGTATCCCATGATTTAGGTAGTGTAACTAAAAGACATAAGAGAAGAAGAGTATCCTTGAATTTAATCCCCTGTGAAGATAAATTAATGATAATGGAATAAAACTCATTTAAGTGAGATGACATAGAAGTGCCCTCCTTCATGGGAAGGTCCATGAGTTGCTTTAGCTAATACATCTAAGAAGCAGGGCTCTACTAGTCATAGACATTATGAATCTTTTCCAATAGGTCCCATGCGGACTACCCATCAAAGACAACATTATAGAACACCTGCTTAGAGAGGGACAGTATGATGGTGGACTTACATAGTTCATCTTATTCAGCCCAATCCTCTGCATCAATAAGTTTGGACTTCATGCCCTTATGTTTCAAAGGCCTAACCTACATTTTCTGCACTAAAACTTGCAAGATTTGGGCCTTCCAGTAGTTATAGTTGGTGTCATCCATCTTGTCAATATTAAATATAGCACTATCACTATCACTCGAGCCACCAACCATAATGAAGGCAAACAATTATACAAATTCTCAAAGTAGACTGATGTAATTACTGTAAATAACCCTAAAACTAGTGCCAAATCAAGCTAAAAACAAGTTATGCTAACCAAATAATGAACTCTTCACAAGCTCAATCCAAAGAACTCTCAAATAAAGGTGACCACTAGCATAAACAGTGCAGTAAACTGCAATTATAACATGTTGAAAATGAAGTATAATAGTAAGACATCAATGCTAAAGAGAGGCAATCACTAATATAAGAAAAATTGCAACTGCCAGGGAAAGGATCCAACTAGCAGTGTGAGTGAATATGCAACTGGCATTGAGAATTGTCAAAGGACCAGTGTGTCAGACTAAGATACATCCCATAGGCATAACCATCATGCATACAGTGAGTCTCACGTGTACTAGAATAGACCAACTAAAGGCACAATGGATTGAGCAATGTAACGGAAGCTCAATACACATAGCCAATCAAGATGCATACATCATTGTCAATGATGTAATTTACTACATTGTTTATGCAAGTAGTGCTAACCAAGTAATGATAACATCATGATTGAGTTTGTGGTCATTCATGACTTGGTTAGTACCCCTTGTTTTTAGCTTGGTCTGATAGTGGTTTTAGGGCTATTTGCAGTAATTACAGTAACCTAATTTGACAGCTTGTGCACTTGTTTGCCTTCATTATAGGTGGTGTCTTGAGTGATAATGCTATCTTTAATATTGATAAGTTGTATGGCACCAACTACAGCTACTAGAAGGTCAAAATTTGGCAAGTTTTAGTGTAGAAAATTCATGTTAGGCCTTTAAAACATAAGGGTATCAAGCCCCAACTTATTGATGTAGAGGATCGAGCTAAATTAGATGAGCTATGTTAGTTCACTATCATAATATCCCTCTCTAAGAAAGTGTTCTATAATGTTGTCTTTGATGGGTAGTCTGCATGGAATTATGGGAAAAGATTTGCAATGTCTATGACAAGTAGAGCCCCGATTCTCAAATGTATTGTCTAAAGCAACTCATGGACTTTTGTGTGAAGGAGGCACTTCTATGTCAACTCACTTGAATGAGTTTTGTTCCATTATTAGTCATTTGTCTTTGTAGGGGATTGAATTCAAGGGTACTTTCCTTTCCTTGTTCTTCCTCCTAGTTAAACTACCTAAATCATGGGATACATTTCCTACTACTATGTGCTAGCATACCTATTGATGATGGGTTATAGTTGTAGGATGTAGAGGGTGTACTCTTGAGTAAAGAGGTTAACAAAACGAATATTGATGCTTTCCACACCTCTCATGCTTTGACAATTAGAGACAATAATGGTAGGCGTGGTAATGCTACCCCCGTGGGAGAGACTCTCAACAGTCTCGCTTTCAGTCATGTGGACAGTCTCGCAATAAGCCCCGTGGCCATCAGTCCTCATTGACTAGTCATTATTGTGGGAAAGCAAGATATATTCAGCCATAGTGCAAAGACAACTGCAAGGAAAATGTGTAAGGGGCTTAGTTAGGATCATGCAAGTTTTGAAATCAACTAGTCTCTTTGCCTTCCTTCTATTTGTCATAGGTGTGTTGCAATTGTTGAATAATGCTTGATGAATCTCCTATGGAATGATGAAAGACCAAGGAAGCCACAAAAGGAAGTGATATTTGAAGGTATGGGCTAGTCCTTTACACATTGCACCATTTGGGGGTTAGGTAACATGCCATTTTGTCCAAGTACTCCATTAATGTCTACATGAATACACATTTAGTTTCTTCAATAGATAACCTTTGTTCTCTCAATATGTCAAACACCCTTTTGACATGGGCATGTCCTACTAAGCAAAAATCGAAAGTCTTGGCTACATTTTAGCATTGGCTTGCTTCGGTTGGAGAATGAGTCTGGGTAAAGGTTGAAATTCCTAAGGTTAGATAATAGGGGTGAGTATGTCTCCAAAGCCTTTGAGCAGTTGTATTACAAGAGGGGTATTAAGCATCATTTGACCGTCCTATACACCCCACCCTAGAATGGCATGGCTAGCTAAGTACATGAATAGAATAATTCAAGAGTGAGTTCACAGTATGCTTATCTAGGTAGGCTTACCATAGCATTTTTGGGCTAAGGCAAATACTACTACCCTACATTTGATAAATCAATCCCAATGTACTGCTCTTGACTATCAGGTTATAGAGGAGATATGGTCTAGAAAACCTCCCTCAAATGCTCATTTTCATGTCTTTGATTGTGAGACTTTTTTCCATGCATCCAAGGACAAGAAAAATAAGCTAGATCCTAAGTCTAGAGAATGCATATTTCTTAGTTATGGTGATACTGGGTGAGATGGGCTATTTCTTATGGGATCCATAGGCTCAAAAGGTTATCTACAACCATGATGTTGTTTTTCATGAGGAGAAAATGCATAAGTAGCTTGAGTATATCATTGAGGTATATAGGGTGATATTTTAAGAGAAACCTCTTGCTAATGTATAGCCAACTAAATAGTCTATTGCAGAAAATGATGCCCCAATGGCTTAGGTCCTTTGATGCTCCATAGGATGTATAGGCCCCATAGCTAGCTTTGAGGTAGTCTACTAGAGAGAGACAACCTGGTTTGAGTCCTCTGTTGATTATGTTATGGTAATAGATGTTGGTGAGCCTCTTACTTTATGATGAGGCCATGCACAAAGATGATAGTCACTCTTGGGAGAGGACCATGCAATCAGAGTATGACTCATTGTAGAAAAATCATACATGGGATTTGGTTCCTTTGCCTAGTGGCAAGTGTGCTTTGCCATGCAAGTATGTGTAAAGGTTGAAAAGTACCCTTGGATGCCTCGAGCCGATGGGATACAATACTAGATTGGTTGCTAAGGGCTTCAAGAAGGAACATGGTGTGGACTTTGATGAAGTCTTTTCTCTTGTTGTGAAGATGACTATCCTACACTTGGTACTAGCTGTGGTTGCTCAACTTGACTTGGATCTTTATCAGATGGATATCAAGATGGCTTTTCTTCATGGAGACTTGATGATGAGATTTACATGGAGCAGCGTAAGGGCTTTACAAAACATGGTAGGGAATGCCTAGTGTGCAGATTGAGGAAGAGTCTTTATGGCCTTAAGCAATGTTGATATATGCAAGATCAGTCTACCTACCACTTGCTGACTCTATCCAGAAATAGATTAGTTGGATGACATGCGTGTGTAATAAAGTTAATCAAACTTGGTTGGTATAGTTAAACTAAGTCTCTTTACACTTCTTGACTTAGGTTGTACATTGTACTTTGTGTTGCTCAGTTAGAAAAAGTGTCATGAAAAATGAAGAAGAAGAACATTGAGAGATGTCTATGCTTGTGTTGGGCATAGACAAGTACATGATATGTTTGGCAATGTATATGCCTTGGACTTTGTGCATTTGGCATGATTAAAAGGGGCTAAGAATTCAATTCTAGAATGCTTTACAAATTTGAAATTATAGGTTGAAATCTATCATTGAATATATGAGAGATTACACTTGAAGTTTTGGAGCATCCTGGCACCTATTTGAAACACATGAATGCTTCGATGTTGGTCCATGAATATAAGATGTTTCTTGGATGTAAATGAGCATTAAATGCTTTGATCTAGATTGAAATATTGTTGGTTACAATAGTGGACTGGCTGTAAATAGCCTTTGGGAAAATATTTGGCACTGCTACTTGCATATGATGCAAGCATTAATGTTTGTCTGATCATGTATTGAATCCTTGATGTAATGGGACATGTCTATGATGTCTTGAGGATGTTTTGGGATGAGAATGCCTCAGTTTTCATAGGATTTAACTACTGGTTATTATAGACTACTTGTCTATCTGTTACATAGCTTGTTTGCATATAAGATATGTAGGAGATGAAGTCTACATGAACATGCTATCATGTCTAGATGTTTTACCAATGCCATAAAATGTTTTGAGTTGATTTGAGCTTGGTCTATGCTCATTTGATTGTGTTTTTCATTGTTGCTTACTCACAACCTATTTTGAAACTACAGGAAAAATACACCTAAAACAGTAGGAAAACTATCCTGAAACTGCAAGAAAACTACTCCTGAAACTGTAAGAAAATTGTTCTTGAAATTGCAAGAAAACTACCTTGAAACTGCAAGGAGTCTAATCTTGAAAGTGCAAGGAGTCTGATCATGAAACTACAAGGAGTCTAATCTTGAAACTACATGGAGTCTAATCTTGAAACTGAAAGGAGTCACGTATTTACAAGTTGTATACTACATTGAATAAATAGAGTTGCAGAGATGGCAAATGCTGAAAAAACTAATAACATAACTCAAATAGTGGGTGACAAATTAGACAATAACAACTATACTATCTAGAAGTTCAAGATGGATAACTTTCTCATTGGCAAGGGCTACTGGGACTTGGTTACAGGTACGGAGACTGAGAGCCCAAAGTCCCCTATAGGAATGCAACTCCTAATCAGCTTAGGGCACATCGAGCATGGATTGAGAGAGCTCGTAGGGTACTACATTGGCTATCCCTATGTATTTCTAATACTATGGTTATGCAAATAATGAATTGCAACTCACCAAAGGATGCATGGGATATTTTTATGAGATACTATGGTACTACCACTAGTGCCAAAAAAATACAATCGAAGCAAATGTTTAACACAATGGAAAGGAAAGGACGGTCCATTCAGGACTATGTGATTGAGATAAAGATTATTTTGGGTCAGCTCTAGCATCCATTGGGACTAAGGTAGACGATGAGGATTTGGTGGCTGTGACCCTGAATGGTCTAGGGCCTAAATAATACAAGTCCTTTGATACATCAATTTCAGTCAGGGCTGAAATGCCTAACTTTAATGAACTTGTATCCTTGCTTATCCATGAAGAAGTGAATTTGGGTTTTGCTACAAGGTCGAGTAGCTCTAAAAGCAAAGATGTATCTTTTTACTCTAATCAAAAAGGCCATGGTTATCATGGAAGAGGTTCTAGCCATGGTAGGGGAACTCATCAACATGCATCTCAGGGATTTTTCGATAGAGGTGGTGGATACTCCTGTGCAAGGGGGAGATCTCAATCTAGGGACAGAATATCCTAGCATACTCAGTCTACTCATGAAAATGCTAATAGGGATAAAGATTACCATCTCTTGATTGGTTTATCCATACGAATCTCCAAGTCATCCATCAACTTAACTAGCCATGCAGCCTCACATGTAGCTAATGTTGCACCCCTATATTCTGCTTTTGTACTTGAGAGAGCCACAATAGGTTGTTTTTTACTACTACAACTGACCATGCTACTTCCAAGACCAAATGCATATTCGTTGGTCGCGATCTCCTGTCATACATACAGCAAACCCAATCTACATCACAATAACTTGTAAGCTCAATAGGCTTACCATGCTCATAGAATAGCCCATAAGACAATGTACCCTTCACATATCTCAAAATCCTCCTCTCAGCATCTAAGTAAGGTTTCCTTGGCTATTGCATAAACTAGCTTATCAAACCAATTGCATAACTCAAGTCCAATCTAGTGATAGTGAGATAGATGAGACTACCAACCATCTATCTATACATAGTCACATTCTCTATCACATTTCATGTATCAACAACCAACTTTACATTTTGCTCTAGTGGTGTGTCCATGGGTTTGCATTCTAGCATGCCATACTTCTCCAACATATTATGTGCATACTATTTTGATATCATCCATGTCCCATGAGATGTATGCATAACTTCAATGCCTAAGAAAATTTTCAATTCTCCCAAGTCTATAATCTGGAACTCTTTCTACAACATAACTTTTATGTCATCAATGACCTATATGTCATCACTTGTGATTACTAGATCATCTACATAGAGCACCAAAATCACAAATCATGTCTCTGTTTTCCTGGTAAATAAGTTGTGATCAGCGTCGTCTGATCAACTTTGCCTTGCTGAAATCCAAGCGTCTACAAGTAGGAAGTAATCCTAGCATTGTAAGCTCGTGAAGCTTTCTTTAAGCCATACAATGCTTTCTTTAATCTGCATACATACCAGGGATAGTTGGGATGCACATGCCCTCTGGCTGATCCATATAAACCTCTTCTTCCAAATCACCATTTAAGAAAGCATTTTTAACATCCATCTGATAAAGATTCTAGCCTTTGGGGATGCATCCAATGCTATAATAGTCCTTACAATTGCCATCTTAGAAATTGGACTAAAGGTTTCCTCATAATCTAGCTAATACTACTGGGCCCTTCACTACCAATCTGGCTTTATACCTCTCTAGTGAGTCATCAAACCTACATTTTACTTTATAGACCCACTTGCATCGAATAGGCACTTTGCCCTTAGGAAACTCTATCAAATCCCATGCTCTATTTTTCAACAAAGCCTCATAGTCATTATCCATAGCCTTGCACCAGCTCTCATCCTTAACTACTTCTGCAAAAGATGTAGATTCTTTTTATTTCAACACTTCTGTCATGTATGCATAATGTCTCACTGAGCATCCATTGTAGGTAAGCCTATCCACAAGCTTCGTTTCTCTTTGCAATCTTCGCAAAATGGAGGTGAACTAGATTTTTCTCTCTCATGAAATGGTACATATCTCTGCTTAACTTTAAGTGTAACCACTATAAATATGCCAAACTTGCTATCAAGACTCTCACTAGAGTCATATCTTGAAGTCAATGGACCTATAACAACATCAGAAACATTCTCTTTTCCTGTATCTCTTCCCCTCACTGACATGTCCATGTTGGTGGATGGAGATCCATGGTTGTGTAGCCTAAGTCTCCAAGGACTTACACTGCCAGATGCATCCTGAATAGGTCCACTAATAGAAGAAGTCCCTCGCTGTCCATTTTCAGCATATGTGCCACCCTGTGAAGTGTCATCATATATTGCAGCCTGCTTGGCACCATATGAAGATGCTAACCTATCAAATATGATATCATGGCTAAGAAACATCTCTCGTGTAGTCACAAAAATCCACTTATATGCCTTTCTTTCTTGTGAGTATCCAATCAAAGCACACTTCACTACTTTAGGGTCAAACTTCTTCTGTTTGTCATCAGAAACATGAACATAGGCAATACTACCAAATACTTTCAAATGTCATATGTCAGGCTTGTAGCCATATAGCTACTCATAAGGTGTCTTTTCATGTATTTCTATAGTAGGTGTTCTATTCATAACATAGATAGTTGTAAGTGCTGCTTTAGCCTAATAAGATAAAGGCATATCCTTCTCATTGAACATGGCCCTAGTTGCCTCCATAATCACCGTGTTCTTTCTTTCAGCAACTCTGTTTTGCTGTGGAGTATAGTTGCAAGTTAAATGCCTCCTAATCCCATGCTTTGCTAAGCATCTTTCAAACTCCTTTGAGACATACTCTCATCACCATCAGATTGTAAGCATGAGACATAATACTTAAGCTCTTTCTTAGCATGAGCTTTAAAATCCATAAAGCTCTCCAACACCTCATGTTTATGCTTTAAGATATATATCCATGTGTACTTACTATAGTCATCCACAAATGTCACATAGTATTAAGACCCACCAAGTTATGCATTATGTGCAAATCCCCAAACATCTAAGTGCACAAACTGTAAAGGCGTGTTGCTATTCCGTGTATTCCTGGAAAAAACCTGGATTGTTTCCCAAGCTAACATATTAAGCATACATGTCCCAAATTAGCATACTTAAACCTTGGTAGGCATGTAACAAGCTCCTTATGCTGCATATTTTTCAATTTTTGAACATTTATATGTCCAATTTGTTTATGTCATATATCAATGTCTCGATTACTTGCCTCATCATGAGCAAACATAGTAGCATTCAACTCATGTATGTTTACATCCAGTGTAACCATCCTACCATGTCTCTAGCCTTTAGCAACCAATCTACATCCTCTGCCATACTCATTTATGAAGCAACCATCTCTATTAAATCATACATGCAAGTTTTGCTCAACCATTTGACCTATAGATAACAAATTCTTGGTAATCGATGGTAATGCAATACATCATGCAAGTGCTTTTTCTTGTCATAAGGCATAACCAAAGGAATAATCCCTGTGTGTGCCATGTCATGCTAAGAATCATCTCCAGTACATACATAGCCATTAGCACCTGATTTCAGCTCAGCAAGCCACTCACCATGTGATACCATGAGGTTTGAGGCACCAGAATCTATATACCACACATCAACAGACTTTCCTTACCACTTGCCCTTGTTGCATACATGAGTCATAGCAAAGAGTTTTTCACTAGTCATAGGCTCTACCTGACTAGAAGATGCACAGTGATCTTGTTGTCTACCCTTCTGATCAGCCTACTTCTTCGAACACTTTTGCATAGTGATTTCATGAGCAGTGTGCTTTTAGCAAGCAATCCAATTTATCATGCTAGCTCAAAGCACATAGAGGTACATTACCATTTCAATAAAGAAATGGTGCTTGGACCTCATACATGTGAAGACTGAAGACCAAGTGGTAGATATATTTACCAAATCCTTTGGCAGAGATAAGTTCACTCATTTTAGATCATTACTTGGGATAGATGAAGTGACTCTGAGCTTGAGGGAGACTGTTGAGATATACAAGCTCAATTTACCCACCATGAATCTATCTAGCAGTAGATTAGATGTATGACATGTGTGTATAATAAAGTCAACCAAACTTAGCTAGTACAATTAGACTAAGTCTCTTTACACTACTTGAATTGGGTTGTAATACATTGTACTTTGTGTTACTCAATTAGAAAAAGTGTGATGAATAATGAAGAAGAAGAACATTAGAGATGTCTGCTCTCTGTTGCCCCTATCTCTCTCTCATCTTTCTAACAAGTAAGCACCTAGGGAATTGTACCACAAGTTTGATGCCTTTATGCATTCACGTGGATATTTTTGTAGTGATATAGATCCATGTTTATATATGAAGAAGGCTCGTGATGGAAACCTTATGATTTTGATCCTCTTTGTGGATGATATGTTGATTGCTGGGAGTGCTCATGATGAGTTAGATGCCTTGAAAGGGTTTGCTCAAGAAGAGCTTTAAGATGAGGAATATGGGACAAGCCTCACATATTCTTGGGATATGCAATATGCATGATCGCTCTAAGGGGCTCCTCTATTGTCACATAAGAAGTACATATGAGTGCTAGTGTTAGCATCAATGCCAATGCAAGTGCCAATGCTAGTGCACATGCATTTACAAGTGCACGTTAGTGTATACTAGTGCATTGCAACGTTCCCCCTCCTCCCTTCTCCTTTCCTTTGATCCTCCTTTATAAACAAGTGTGGGTGTTGTGGTTGGAAACGAGAGGAAAAAGACAATTTTAAGCACATGCAAGCATGGCATGTGATGTCCACTTGTGTGTACATTAGGAGGTAGTACTACACACTAGTGCACAATGTGATCTAGTGAAGTCAATCTAGCAATGGGTGCACAATGGTATGCATGTGTAGTGCAAGTAATTACACAAGGCTATAAGCAAGGTGCAGTGCACTAAGTGGGGCAGTGCACACATGTGTGTGCACTAGGTAGTGAACTAGTGCACAATGCACATATATGTAGTGCTCTAGAGGATGTGCAAGGCTAGGGTTAGTGCATTCTAGTGCACTAAGATGGAGAGTGGAGTGCAACCGGTGGTATATTGTCATCTTTGGGGTGCAAGTGTACATGCACTAGTGTACTTGGGTGATGGGCTATGTGTAAGTGTGCATGCACTAGTGTAGTGCACTAGGCTTACTGCACTAGGGTGAAACTAATGTACTTTGGTGTGCAAGGTGTTAATGAGTAAAAACTAGTGCACTTTGATATGCAAGGTGTTAGTGAGTAAAAACAAAAGTGCAAGAAGGTGGGTTTAGTACTCGTGTGTACCAGTGCACATGCCAATGTCAATGCGAATATATGTGCATGTGCACACTAGTATACGCAAGTGTACTATGTGGGTGCAAGTGCAAAAAGGTGTATAGTAGGATGCAGCAAGTTCATCCAAGCACCTCCACAAAGTCGGATTAACATTCAGGGTGATGCAAACACATCGCTAACCAAAGTCGGCCAAAGCCGTAGTAAGCTCAAGACGGTCAGCAATTTTTCCATGAGATTGCCTCAAGATGTCGAGTTGTGTTTACAACAAAGTGAAGGAAGTGGAAAAAAAGGCATCAAGAGGAAAAGCGCAAGACAAAAAAAAAAGGAAAATATGCCCTACAAGAGAGTGAGCCTGAAAGAAATCTAAAAGCATCGGAACAACCTCTAGAAGTACTAGACGCAACCATGAAAGCCGCAAGAAGGCACATCTTTAAATATAAAGGCACAGCCAAAACCTCTGTAAAAGAGTGCCAAGCTCCCTCCTATGCAATTTATAACCATGAATGGGTGGTAGGACTAAGCTAGGAAGAGAGGACGACAATGGGAAAAAGGTCCTATGGCCAGCCATGTAAGAAAAGGGGGATAAGGGGATGACCGCCCAAAAGGGATTTAGGGTTTTGTATATAAAGTTTAAAAAGTAAATGAGAGCTCATTCTTGGCGTGTGGCAAAACGCTTCTTCTTCTTCTTCTCTTCTTTTGTCTTCTTGATTGTGCTTGAGTGAGGTAGTGAGGGAGTGAGTGTGTGAGAGTGAGGGATCAAGGAGAAGAAGCTCCCCATCTCCTCTCTTTATCTTCTTCTCTTCTCTTCTCTTCTCTTCTCTCGCACGGCTACGGAGGATGGAGCTTGATGAAGAGGGATTGAGGTTGCTTGAGCTTGTCTCAAGGATCGTGGAGCTACCGGTGTGCAAGAGAGAGGAAGGTACTCAATCAAGCATCAAGGTAAGCTCACTACACCCCATGGGTAGGGATAGCACGTCGGCTATGTGAGAGGTAGCCATGGCTGCTTGGCTTGAAACTCTTGACCAATAAGCAGTCCGTAGGTCCCGAGGGTTGAGCTAGAGAGCTCCCTTCATTTTGGTTCTATTGCCGGGACCAATAGATTCAAGCCTTGAGCACTGGGTGCTTCGAATCGAGCATGGAAGTAGGGTTTCATCCCCAAACTAGTGCTTGAGGTAGATAGGAGATTTAGGCATTTTAATCTATGAAATAAGTAAGTATTTTGGATTTATGATGTGTAGATGAGCAGGATAATTCAACACGAGCATTGTCTTGTGATTTTTGTTTGCATTAAGGTAGAATAGGACTAATAGACTGTGAGAAAATAGTAGGGTTTTGCTGATGTAAACAGGGCACAACCAAGAAAGAGCGGGAAAAAGATAGGCTTCCAAGCCTAATCACTAAGGAAGGTGAGTTGGGAGAGGTAAGGACTGAGTAAGGCACGACCCTAAAACCCCAAGGATAGGGGGAAAGAGCTCATTTCTACACACTGAGAGTGAAAGAGAGAGCTTGAGAGAGAGAGAGGGTTACAGATCAAGGAAGAGATCACTTGGAGCTTTTCAGCCACCCCAGGTAGATACAAAATTTCCTTGCTATGTATTTGCTCAATCTGGAAAGTCTTCTAGGCAGCCACAACCACTGTGTGGAGAAATCAATCAAGATGCATCGTGACGCATTGTTGGGTTTGCAATCACTGTGTCCTCGACTCCCATAGTTGGGTAGTCAGACCATCCCCAACTGGGAGAATCGGACCATCCAACTCCAGGAGTCAAACCGCCACCCTAGGTCCGATCAGACCACCCATCTAGTCAAATACACTTTGACAATCAGACCAACCCCTTTGGTTCGATCAAATCAACAGTCCAATTGAACACCCACCCGCCCACCTGTCCAATCGGACGACTTTTCCAATCAAACCATCCAACTGGTCTAGTCGGACCACCACTCAATCAGACACCTAATTGCCTCTTGGACCAAACTCTAAGTCGGACCAACCCGGTCCAATCAGACGTACCACCGTCCCACCACCCCCCAGGTTAGGACCAATTGGAACACATTCTCGAACACCCCCAAAAACTCAACACGACTCGTTGAAGCCAAAGACTAGAGAAAACAGCAACGATGCAGTCTAGAAGCAAGCTCTAGCAAGCTAGCCAAGAGACCAATGTGACTTAGAGCCATTCTAGGTCATGGACAAGCCAAGGAGGTAGCCATATCTGTATGATTGTTTTGTTTTGTTTGCGCATCCCACAGTGACTTCTTTTACATAAGTGCACCAAAAGGAAGAAAAGCCTAAATTTGCATTATTCACATTAGAGCACCCAGCACTGAGTGTACACAAGTTGAGGATTGTTTTCAATAACAAGGAACGCAGTCAGACATAATAACTCGAAGGAACCCACCAATAGGAGGAGACCCCAAAACATAGTCAGGTGTCTCAGAGCCCCATTAATAGGACCCTTCAAGACGGCGACAGAATAGAAAAAACATCAAGATTGAGGGCAAAGTGCTACCAGAGCTACTTGGATTGATCGATGACCTCATGGAGCAGGAAGCAGGAATGATGTCAGGAGCAAATGTAGATCAAGGAGACGATCAATTGGACTTGGGTGAGTTCCCAGTCGCTGTCCAAGACATGGTCAACGAATATGACCTGCTCACCAGAACAATAATCCATGGTAGGCCAGTAGAGGAGGTAGTGGCAAGCCTAAAGAAAGAGAGGAAAGCAGTTAGGAAAGCACTACAATGCATAGCGGCCTATAATTGCAAGCAGAGAGCTAGGAAGCTGCAGCAGGACATAAACACAATATTAGTGAGTTTGGGAATCTCCCAATTCCCATTTTTTGAATACTAAAAAGGTGACACCCGTATAACATGCCCATAAGTTTCTCAAAACCATATGATGTGACTATCATTGGAAAGCACTTGAAAAATTGAATCTATTGAGCTATAGAGCGCTCAATTTGGAGTTATATCGTTCAAATTATGAAAAATCAAAAGATTTGACCACATATCCCAAACTTATGGAAAATTCCCATATTCCCCAATATGGTGTTCATAGATGTGCACGAAGTACGATGCATGCTAGCCTTAGCCAGCAAAAGCAAGGCAAGACCAAACTCGAAGAGTGAGAAAGTGCTAGAGGCAAACCTCACAATGAGCAAGCTTGTGACCAAGCAGCTCATGGACAACACGGCTCTGCTGAATAGAGTGTAGCAACACTAGCGACCTCTCTACTCTCAGGCCTAGGAATTACTCAGGGGGCAAAGAGCCAATCAAAAATCCCTACAATAGCTAAGCAGCTGGACAAATACTAGCCTAGTAGTGACCTATACAGTTTTGTAGAGCAGTTTGAGCAAGTTTGTGGAGCCAACGGTCTCACGGACCTTGCACAACGCTCCTAAGCATTTGGGCTCCGCTTAGGCGATAAAGGTAGGACATGGTACACCAACTTAGACATGGTGGAGTATGCAAACTTTACCTAACTAAAAGATCTCTTCATTAAGAGATTCTTGGAAGTAGGATACTCTGATAACCTCATAGTTCGACTGATAAACGTCAGTCAAAAGGACAAGAAGGACATAAGAGACTACATCACTCATGTGCACAGCATCTTCAAGAGAATCCCCATGAATGAGTGACCCAATGAAAGAGCTATCTCCACCATGTTCATAAATAGAATCTGCAAGAGGAGTTGTACAAGGCTTTGGCAAGTAACTCTAGCTTGCAACGAGACATGTTAACTAGGGACTTTGACAAAGCAATTAGGGTGGATGACCAGCTAAGAGAGAGTAGCTCTCGAACACCCCTAGCACACGAACGCAAGACAAGGGGAAGAGTGTAGATCAAGGCCAGGAGCTAGTCGAGGTGAGAATGCGACCGCATGTGCAATGTGTGCATTGCGGCGACAACCACCTTCCAACTAAGTGCTAGGATCCTAGATCTAGGCCTTGTGCGAATTGTGGTAGGTTCGCGGCCATGATGCCATGGCACTGTAGGTTGCTTAAGAGATTCCCCTATGTTCAACAGTACAATCTACCGTACCTAGGGAATAAGCCACAAAATTTCTTTGGAAGAGGAGCCCAGCTAGTGCTCCCAGCACCAATACGACGCAAAACCCGTCATCCCTAAGATGGAGATCAACCCGACAGTGAGTATACCCAAGCCACCAGGACCCTACATGATCCATCCATCAAGTGATACTCTAGTCCATTACATGGAGGACCCTAACGAAGATCAATCCTACATGAGCCCTTACATCTTGTATGACAAAGAGGGTAGTCTACTCCTGATGGATTATCAACTAGTACCAGTGGTGGCATTAGGTAGAGGTAGGGGAAGAGGATTCACAGGGCCAACACAAGATCCGATCTCATGTTGGACTTGCGATCACCCAAGCCATATCTCATCGCGCTATCCAAAGAGAGAACAAGCGAATAAGGAAAAAACTAACCTCAGATGTGTTGAGTGCAGCATCATTCATCTCTTTGTCGATTGCCCTAGATGGAAGCCATCACCTAGCTCGGCAATCGTGCCATCAGTACCCTTGGGGTTGTTCAGAGTCAAGACATTCGAAAGCGAGGATACACCCATCCCTCTGCATGTCATGACCAGAGCACAGACAAAGCAAGCAGGCATATCACTGCCAGGTCCTAGCAATTTAGATGCAGCCTCAATAGGAAAGAAGAGCCAAAGGAGAAGGAAGAAAAATACTGATGCAAAGGTCACACTTAAGACTGAGGGTGCAACAACACTAGTGACCAACAAGAAGGTCACGAATGCAGAGGCAAAGACTACCGCTCCAAAGACGGTAGAGAAAGGAAGTGCCAAGGTAGGGGAGTATCCTCATCCTAGGCACCAACTTGAAGCAATAGCCAAAGTAAAAGAGTGGGTAAAAGAAGCTCAGGAGCACCTCAAGCATGTTGAGCCTATATTAGAGGACAAGATCAAGGATCTCTCTAGCATGAGCATGCCAGTCTTGCCTGCACGACCAAGGTCGAGAAATGCACCCATGCCACAGGCGGCCCCTTTGAGGCCAAGTTTAGATGCTATGGACCAGCCAGTCAATCAAGACCAATGGTCAAGAGGCACAACAGTAGGAGAGAGGCAAGCAACCAGCAACCCCCTCGCAATGTTGGTAACCACCACAGTGACTCTATGTGTCAGAGACCTACTCAAGCAGCACCCCACGCTATGGTAGGAGTTGAAACATTGGGTGGAAGAACCGATGGAGGATGTTGTAGCTGACTTGCAAGATCATGATGCAATCACGCAGATACCGAGCTTGACACTGCACTCAATGCCAAAGTCACTACATATCAATGCCTTGTGGGAAGGCATTGAGATGCACATAGTCTTGCCTATCCTAACCTTAGGAGACGTAACACAGAAGGGAATCGTAGATACTAGGGCAAGAGTGAGTGTGTTGAGCCATGCAGTGCTCCAGGCTAGGGGAAATCTACATGTCAAAATAGCTAAGTTCAACATCACTCTAGCTAACAAAACGAAAGTAAGGCCATTTGGAGTCTTGAAGAATTGGCCAATGAAGATCGTGGGTGTCTAGTTCTCTGTGAACTTCATCATCCTGAAAGGAGTGGACTATGACATTCTACTAGGCCGTGAGGAATGCTCGAGTCATTGAAGACTGGGGCAATGGTTTAATCTTCCTATGAATCTAAATGGAAGCAGTAAGGGTCGAGATGGACACTTGGAAGATGACCCCTGTCGACCTAGATGCCATCTCTACGATGCTTAGAGGCGACAAGCTAGTAAGGAAGTCTTACGGGCCTCTGACCAAATACATCCCTTGTCCTAAGGATGAGTGAGATTGGATGCATGTCCTATCGACCATCGATCTCCCATTCTCCAACGAAGAGGGGATGTACAAACAGGCTACAAAAATAGTGAGCATGTCAAAGAAGAAGTCCCCTAGTGCCACTCTGGCATGATGGCCAAGAGCTCCAGCAGTCCCCTAGTGCCACTTTGCATGATGGCCAAGAGCTCAAGCAGTTGACCAAGGCCTATCTCTTTCCATGTTCCTAGCAATAGGCTAGAACTTCACAAGATCCTCAAGTATCCGACAAGCAAATTGACTGGCAACCTCGCTGCTAATCTCAAGCCTCTCATAGACCTCTTGGACAAACCTAAGTGGAGATGGACCAAAGTGCATGATCTGAGCTTATTGTACAATTGGGCTTTAGTCACTGATGAGGAAGAAGCTAGAGATGAGAGTCTAGGAGATGATGAGCAGTTAGAAGATGGCGATTCCGATGATGAGTACAAGGATTGGCTCTCGGTTATTAGTGAGTAAAGCAAGGAAAAAATAGACACCACAGAATATGACACCGAAGGAAGGGTAATAGAGCAGATAAGAGTAGACTCCAAGCCCCAAAGAGGGAATGCCTCCAGGGTTGAGAGAGAAGTCATGCAGATGGAGTGTGATTGCTCCTAGTTGGAGCATGTTGGAGCAGTGGAGTACAAACAAGTAGGAGTGGCCCAACCACTGACAACACCCTTGCTTAGGACAATAGATGCACCCTCCGAGATACAACCACCAGGGGAAACCCCTTCCTCTAGTGAGGATTGCAAGTTTAATTCTGAATCGGAGGTTAGTATGGACAGTGACCCAGAGATACCCCGACCTCCTAGGACTAGACGTACCAACTGGGATCTGCCAATCCACCTAAGGCACAAACAATTGAAGGAAGATAGGAAAGGATAGACGAAGAAGTCAGAGGCAGAACAATAGAAGAAGCTGTAGGACCTACCAAAATGTTTCACGAAGTTTAAGAAAGGTGACAGGGTAGTGATCTTGCTGGGGGCAAAACGACAAGGACAGTAAAGTGAGCCGATCGAGGGACCCGCCAAGGTCAAGGAAGTCAACTTGGCAAGGGAAGGCAAGAAGCCTCGACTTGTGTTTATAGCTAATGACCTGACCAAGGGGGAAGAGGCCGATCTCATTGCACTCTTGCAAGAGTACATGAACATGTTCACCTGCTCCTTAGATGACCTCAAAGGAGTGGATCCTAGAATGGTGACACATAACATATCGATGGCCCTTGATGCGGTGCCTATAAAACTACGATCGTACCCTATGAATCCAAAACATGCCCAAGCCGTGAGGGAGGAAATCGATAAGTTGATGAGGGCAAGATTCATCTATGAAATAGAGCACACATACTGGGTATCATCGATCATGATAGTCATGAAGAAGAATGGGAAGATACGAGTGCGCGTGAACTATAAGAAGGTTAACATTGCAATAAAAAGGGATAGTTACCCATTACCATACACGGAGCACATGCATAAAAGGGTAGCAGGCAAAGAGGCCTATAGCTTTCTAGACAGCTTCTCAGGATACAACTAGGTGCAAGTACATCTCGATGATAGGCACAAGACCACGTTTGCTACTGAGTGGGGTGTCTTTGCTTACATTGTGATGCCCTTTGGGTTGATGAACACACCTGCAACCTTTCAACTGGCCAATGTGCACCATCTTCAAAGATATGCTTAGATGAGAGCTAGAGGTGTTTGTAGACAACCTATGCGTGCACTCTAGTTGGGCAGAACACTTGGAGAAGTTGCAAGAAGTCTTTGAACGATGCAGGCTTTACAACCTGTCATTGAACCCCTTGAAATGCCAGTTCTAGATCAAGCATGGATGCATCCTAGGGCACATGGTGTCCAAGAATGGCATAGTCACTGACTCTTCAAAGGTCAGGGTCATTGTCGACTTGCCACCACCAAAGGACTATAAGGGAGTTCAGTTTTTCTTAGGTCATACCGAATCACTTCATGTTGAACTACACATTGATTACAAGACCATTGTATAAGCTACTGATCGTGTTTGAATGGACTAATGAGTGCCAACGAGCATATGAGGAGTTGAAGAAGGCTCTTACAACTGCACCCATCTTGCGAGCCCCAGACTGGAACATCACCTTCCACGTGCATATAGACGCATCTAAATTTGCTATTGGAGCTATCTTGTGCCAGGCTAGTGAACATAATTTGAATTACCCCATGATTTTCACTAGCAGGCAACTCAATGACACGGAGATAAACTACTCCACCACATAAAGGGAGGGGCTAGCCATGGTGTTCACTGTAAAGAAGTTTCAAAACTATCTCCTAGCCATGCCTTTCACTTTTTTCGTAGGCCATCAAGCATTGTTGTATCTCTCATGAATAAGCCATGTGGTATTGAACACATTGCTAGCTGGTTTATTCTTCTTCTAGAATTTGATTCTCTGTGGTGGTATCCAAGGGCAAGTAGCACTACATGGCTGCGCCGGAATACCTATAGGAGAAGTTGTTGGACAAGGCATAGCTGACAATTTATCGGACACGCATCTTTTTAGCTTGTCTAGCAAGAAAGATTTGTTCAATGCGATCTACCACCATACTGAGCGGATGATATAGTCTAATGGCTAGCTGTTGATAAACCTATTGAGAAGGCCAAGCTCAGGAGACTTATTCTAAAAATCCAACCTTACCAGTTGATAGCCGGTTAACGTTATAGGCTAGGGCAAGACGGGTTGCTATGGTGATGTGTGTGCGAACATGAAATGCATGACATGTTGAGTGAAGCGCATGAAGGAATTGCTAGAGGCCACTTCAGTAGGGATACGACGACTCATAAGGTGCTGCAATCTCAGTTGTGGTGGCCCACCCTATTCCGTGATGTTGCTAAGTTCGTAAAGCATTGCGACGAGTACCAACGGAGTAAAGTTCCTGCACAAAAGGATAAGATGGAGTTGACACCTATCATTGCATGACAACCCTTTGAGAAATGGGGAGTTGACATCATTGGACCCGTCAGTCCCACAGCACAATACTCATAGGCTAGATACATGATCATAGCAATTGATTATCTCATGAAATGGGCCAAAGCACAAGCCACCAGGAAGAACAATGCTAGGACCATAGCGAAGTTCTTGTGTGAGCAAGTTATCTCACAATTTGGTTGCCCTATTGAATTAGTAAGATGGAGTTGACCCCTATCATTGCAACCCTTTGAGAAATGGGGAGTTGAATTCATTGGACTCGTTAGTCTCACAGCACAATACTCACAGGCTAGATACATCATTGTAGCAACTGATTATCTCACAAAATGGACCGAGGCATGAGTCACCAAGAAGAACGATGCTAGGACCATAGCGAAGTTCTTGTGGGAGCAAGTTATCTCATGATTTGGTTGCCCTATTGAATTAGTAAGCGATCAAAGCACTCACTTCATCAATGAGGTGATTGCCCACCTCCTCTCAACCTTCTTAGTCATCCAATAGAAATCCTCACCCTACTACCTCAAGCTTATGGGCAAAAAGAATCCATGAACAAGATCTTAGTCAATGTCCTTACGAAGGTAGTTTCTACCTCGCAAAGTGAGTGGGACAACAAACTTATGGCAACATTATGGGCTTATTGGATGGGGCCTATAAAACGGCTGTGGGACAAATGCCCTTTAGGCTAATCTATGGGACTGATGCAATTTTTCCATTAGAATTCTTTGTTCGTAGCTTGAGAATAGCAATGCAGGAGAGATGGGAAGGGAAGGAATCTTGGACCACTGCCTCATGGAGTTGGAACGACTCATTGAGACTCAACTCCTAGCCACCCATGCCCTAATTTGTGAGAAAGCACAACGGAAGATGTGGCTCGACAAGCATGTCAAATAACATGACTTTGAGCAAGGAAACCTTATTTTGATCTACTCGGTAAAGGGCCACAAGTAGAAGATGAAATTTTGAGGGTTGAGACCTTTTTGAGTGTGCACCATTAGTAGGACGAGCAACGTAGAACTTGAAACCCTTGAAGGTGAGGGATAGGCTTCTTTAATGGCAGTCGCATGAAGAAGTACTACCCTCCCACACACCCACTGCATGAGCCCCTTATGCTAGAAGCCCTTGTCAATGTCCCCATAGCCACCATCACCAAACTAGAGGACGAGGATGAAGAGGTAGTAGCACTAGCATACCTACGCATCATGGCCACTGCTCGACACACACATACTTTTGAGGTCTTAATTGACAAGGGAGCTGACTTCAATGTCTTGACTCACGCTCATTGGACCCTCATTGGTCAAACACAGTTACAGCCCACCAATACTAAACTTAACCCATTCGGGGAGCAAGCCATATGCACTCCTAGGGAAGTGCAAAATTACAGTCTCTATCGAGTCTAATAGCCCATTAGTCATCTTTTATGTATTGCCAAACACAAAGGATGCAGGTCAGGAATCACTATTAGGGCACGCTTTCAAGAAGCAAGCACACTACAATGCAAATTACGATCTGCAGCATATTCACCTTGTCATTGGCAATGTTCAAATCAGGATAGCTTTCAGCAAGGGTAGCGAGGCTCCACTCAAGCCTGCTATGCCACTAATAGAGCTACCTAGGACCAAGGCTAAGGAGGGGGGTCGTGACTCATCACAACCCACCCAGATTACAAAACCACCACTGGAGCCCCAAGAGGAACACCAAGGAAAAGGGAATTCTCTTGCAAGAAAATCTATCTTGTAACATCAACAAGCTTTTTTATTAGGGTTTATACGATCACAATGAAGAAAAGAACACCAGGCACAACAAATCTTCATGCAGCATCATGTAGATCTCCCACGGATTTGATAGAATCAACCATATTCTCCAACATCTTCACAAAATCCATCAATATAACAAAGAAAGCAAAGGAATACACCATCTTTGAATGGAAATACATCACATAGTATTCATCTTCAATATCTTCATAGTCTTCTCTCTCAATCTCTCATATACAATCACTCTGTTTTGATAGAATTGACTATCTCTGACTCTCTCTCTCTCTCTCTCTCTCTCTCTCTCTCTCTCTCTCTCTCTCTCTCTCTCTCTCTCTCTCTCTCTCTCTCTCTCTCTCCATCAATAATACATCATATCCTCACTACAACACTCTCATAATCACTCACAATAATCCTTCTTAGGTCATGGATATCCCTCCCAAGAGGTATGTCTGATATGAAGAGTCACCAGAGCCACTACAGTGTCCTTTCATAGCTCACCAATGTCACTTCACTTCAGTCTTTACTTGAGTCTTCAACAGCTACTTCTTTCACTTCTTTTAGCTCTTTTGCACTTGTATTCACCTCTTTCCAAGGCTAGAAAACTTTCCCAAGCTACACATACATTCTACAGAACACCTACAGAAGCATATAGAAGGTCTACAGAACAGTCACAATACAGTACCAGAACAGCTACAGTACAGAGATAGAAGCTCTACAGAAGATCTACAGAAGGTTACAGAAGGTCATCAAAATCTCATAACTCATACCAAACCATTCCAAACCTTTAAAAACTATTCAATAAGCTTCCAAATAATCTCAAACCCTATCAATCAATACTCCATCTCTCCTTACAGAGAGAAAACGGAACAAAACAGAACAAAACAGAAGCTCATCAGGACCTATCAGAACTTCATCAAAACTTTACATCTCTACTAATAAACATCATGAGCTTAATAAAACCATTCCAACCTATCCAAAACACTTCCAAACTAATCAATCGTCTCATAAAATCAAACATTCAACTCTCAAAAACAACAAAAAACAGGTCATTTCAACACTCAACATACCCCCACACTTAATAAGGAAGCGTCCTCGCGAGCCAGGAAAAAGGGAATACAAGTTCATTCAAAAGCTCAACTTGATCTTCAATATCTCTTCAAAAACAGTCCATCCAACCACGACCCCAACTTATCACCTGTATCTGATATAAAAATACAACGAAAGGAAAACCCTTTATACATTAACACTTCTTATCAAACTGGAAATCACAACAAACTTGTAAAGGATATAAGAGGTTTCTTCTTCTTCTTCATCAGCATCTTCAACTATTCAACCAGCAACACCATCACCACAATTCTCCAAAAATGTAGCTCGCATGAAAGCCAATCGAATAGGCAACCACCACGATCGTATTACATAAATTAAGCCACAACATAAACACTACACACAACACAACCATCTGAATGACTTCTCCAAAAAGAGATATTTTATCATTAAAAATCATCCATTATACATGGCAAAGGTATCAATGAAGATGATCCCTCTTGAAAGATTGGTGATTTCAGAAATGATCCATAGACAAAGATTCATCTACAAATGTCTTGGGAGGATTCTGAAAAAACTAAAGACAGCACATCCTTTCCAATATGACAAAATATCTGCTAGGCAAACACAGGGCATGAAAATATAGGACATCCAACTGGTGGGAGTCAATATTTACATTGACATTCATACAAAGTTTTGGAATGGCCTTTTGATCATTATGGGAATGCCTATGCATATACACCAGGTACCAAGCAAAATGAGCTGTTAATCTCACCGAAGGATCCAGAGACTGTAAATATTGGTGAGCAAAATGAATATAGTTCTGGTATGCTTGACTGGCAGTTATCCATTCTCCTAGAATTATTGGCCAGTTTATCTAAGGTCCTGTAAGAGAATCATTCGAGCTCCATCCCCTTCTTCTGGAAATCTGATGATCAAACCTGTCATAGTCACTAACCAACTGAGGTGGTTGAGATATAGAAGTGGCAGGAGATGGAAGTGGAATAAGGAAAAGTGGATGAAGAGATGGGCAGGCAAAATCATAAAAGGAGGAATAATTTAAAGGAGTGGCTGAAAATTGTAGGGAATCACTTAGGAAGGGTGTTAACTAATAAATAGGAAAGGTAGAAGGTACATGAATGGATGGAGAAGGACATGGTGGAGAAGGGGAAAATACTCTATCCTCGATAAAAGAACAGTATGTAAATATGGGAATTTGAGGAAAAGATTGAGGTTGGAAAAGAAGGGGTAAGATGGTTGTGGAATTGGTTTGATAGAGGAAAAGATATATATCATAACGGTGAGCCATTTGTTGGTAATACAGTAGGGTAGGAACAGAAGGACCTAAGATAGATCTTCTCTGATAGGCATCAAAAAAGGTAGAATCAAATGGATTATGTTTTGAAAGATAAGCTAAGAGATCCACCCTCAGTTGATTAGTGCTCTGTACATAGGTAGGGGCTATGTTCTGTCTTTGATTCAAGACCACAGACTCAATCATGGTATGCCATGAATTATCAGGGCAAGTAACCATTTTGGAGGAGTAACTCTGAAACATGTCATCTATTCGTAACTCCAAATGGTTGACATACAAAACAGCTTGTAAAACCACGTCTCCCACATACCAAGCCATATCCACTTCAATTGGAATCAACAAGTCTCCTCATAGATACATATATGACATCAACATGGTATCAGTCATTACAGAATCTTCAAACACCATATGGACCACCTCTATCAGCAACTCAGAAGACCAAGCCCCACTCCAACCATCCTCTAGAAGAGGAAGATCCATTGTGGAAAGCTTCATATAGAATGCCAACTTCTGTAATTGATAGTGGACAAAGAAAGAATGGTCCGAAGGAACATATTCCTGGAATTGCTCAAAAGAAGACCATAGCAAATCCATTTGAGATTGCAATCTTTCCACTTTATCTTGAAAGAGAGGACACAAGGTAGCATGTCTCTGAAGAGCTGCCAAGTCCTGCTGTGAGAGAGAAGGGATCAAGGGAACATGAGGGCTTTGAGGAACAAACCGTGACTTTGCCAGTTGATCTTGCAACTGCTTGATTTGGGAAGCTTGTGATTCCATTGTGTCATTAGCAATCTGTAAGGCTGAAAGTTTGACATCTAAAAGAGTTTGGAACTTGTGCGCTTCTTTGGACATCCTCTCCTTCTCCTCTGAGAGGCTAGTAACCTCTGATTGAGCCTCTAACTGAATCTTCAAAGAAGATATCTCATCTCTTTGGGTTTAAATCAATTGCGTTTGTTGCTCCATCTGCTTAAACAAATCTGCTAGGGTATCCTTAGCAGAGGCTAACTCGGATGTTGCCTTATGCAACTGGTCCTTAGACTGCATCAGTTCTTCATAAAAGGAAGCGTACAGCTGTTGAACACAGGCTGTCACTGACAGCTCAATGGAACTTTGAATGTCTTTACATAGGAAAGGAATGGCATCTCTCGAGACTAGACTATTCAGTGAGGGGACTGATATGTCCAACGAACCTTCTCGATGTGCTCTGAACAGGTTATTACATGTGAGATAACCATGGAGATCACTGCCAGAGGTAGCAGGAATGGGCACTGAAGGAAGAAGTGAAGGAGCTTTATCTGCTACCCGCTTCAAGCGTTTGCGCTGTATGACCAGGGGAGGCAGAGAATCCAAATCCTCTATATCAATTGGTTCTGACTCATCTGAAGGTGAAGGAGGAGGTACTGGATCAGATGGAGGAGGTGGAGGCACACTCTTCTGTAAACCTAAGTAGGTCAAGAAGGCAGACAAGTACGATCCATAGGTGACCTTGGTAACATTGCCTCTGGTGACTTTGACGAAATGTTGATCCATCTTAGTGAGTAGGTAAGTGCTCCAATCAATAGCTACTCCTTTTAACACCATCCTTGAAGCTGTAAAGAGCTCTTTGGACAAGTAATGGGATGGCATTTTTACAGGCATAAACCTGTCTTGGAGAAACTGACAGACCAACTTCCACACAGGATCAGTGATCATGGAAAAGGAAACTCCTGAAGAGTTGATCACCTTCTTAACATCCAGAATTTCCATGGTCTGCTTTTGTAACAGCTTCAAAATCTCTTCGTTAGAGAAAAGCTGGCAAGTTGTAACAAAGGGTTCACCTTTGGAGGGAAGAGACAGAGCCTTCCCGAGGCCTCGAGGTGTCAAAGTCATGGAAGTACCCTGGACCAGTCCCGACTTCTTGCTGTAGGAGGCCAGAAACTCGTCACACATCGATGGATCCTCTGGAAGCAATGGAAAGGAGGTAGCCACAAAAGTTGCGAGTCCCGCCTTCGTGAGAGGCTCAAAAGTGAGTAGGGAAGAGTAATCCCTACTGACTAGTGGGACATACTGGATAGGGGGAGGAGCGTGAGGCGCCATTCAGATAGTTACACACACCACAAACACAGACAATCAAGAAGAATGCCGACAAAGCAACAGACAAAAACCAAGGATAAGATATCAACCAAAACGATAAAACGTGACTCGACCAACTATCCCCAAGCAAACCATAGCCTAGAAAAAATTCGACATGACCTCTAGATATATGCGATCGAAAGCTTCATGTTATGCAACATGCAAACACCCAAATCCCCGTATCAGGCAATAAAGAAAAAAAAACTACACACCGTACCCTTAACCGTAACAAAGAAACTGAACCAAAACATAACAACAACCCACACATATCAAGACCACAACTTTGATAATCAGGTTTGACCATGGAGACAACTCCGAAGACTTCGCATACCCATCCCACGAAACGAGTTCATTAAAAAGGGGAAATAAGTGCAGTGACGGGGAAATTAATTTTAATGAAATGTTCATTTTAATAAATTATTAAAAAATGGGTGAATTTTTATTAAGTGATAAATCTTAACAAGAAAACGGTGGTTCCTTCTTAAAATTTTAATTACCAATTATTAGGTTAGAGTGCTTTAATTCGAATCCTGGACTTCGATACCTAGACTGGGTCTCTAAATGCAAATTCATTTATTAAAAATTAAGGCGATGTGGAGCGCTTTTTTGCTAGCGCATGCTTTTGTGACGGCTGGTTTATTTTAATTAAAAATATTAAAGTGCCTCTTAAGCACACTTAGCGCGTGCTAAGTGAACGGCGGGTTAATTTTTATTGTGTGTTTAGCGCGAGCGCGCGCCATGGTGATGTTTAGGGTTCATTTTAAAAATTAACCGTGGATTTTGGGATAGCAGGAAAAAAAAATAAAAATATAAAAGGAAAAATACCTGGTAGTGGGTGTATGTGAATGCAATGAATGCGCTCTTCTCAATCCCAAAAATGTATCTGGATGTTTTTCTAAATTTTTCAGTTGGTATTTTGAATAAAAAATGTGTTTTTTAAATTTTAAATGAATTTAGGATTTAATGAAGTATTTTTACAACTTAGAAAATATGCCAAAAATAAGTAAAAATATTAATGGAATTTTTTGGCAATTAAAATGGATTTTTTACCAGTTTTAATGAATTGTTTTCATTTTTTGGTATTTTTAAAAGAATTTTTAATTTTAAAATGGTCTGAATTTATTTTTTCTTGAAATTTCAGTTCAAAAAATAGTGCAATTTACTGCAAAAAGATTGGGAATTTTTCAAGATTTTTCTATAATTTTTTTTGTTAATTTTAAGTGTTTTTTAATGATTTTTTGGTAATTTTTCAATGTAGTTTGAAGGTTTTCGGGTTTTTGGAATTAAAAATCCGAGAACATACCCAGAAATAGGTTGCGTGGCAGTTGCGTGTGAACAGCCGGCTACACACCACCTCACGAACCACCTAACGCGCGTCCCCGCGCGTGAACATCCGCGAATGGTCTCCCGCACACGATCCCGCACAATCACAATCAACCACACGCGCGTGTGTCAAGGGCTGAGAAAAGGGCCTGCGGGTTTCTACGTCTCGAGGGGGAACAGGGGTTTGGAGGGTGGGGTCTGCGGGTTTCTACATGACGGGGGCTTACAGGGGGGTGGGTGTGTGTTGTGACAGTGGGCTTAAGAAGGGGTAAGGTTTTGCGGGTCTGCGGGGGAACAGGGCTTATGGGGGGTTAGGGGGGATTTGTGTCAATGGGGGGAAAGGGGGCTTAGATGGGGGGGTGGGGTGGGGTGGGGTGTGTGTTTGGGGGGAAGGGGGGCTTAGATGGGGGATGTTGTGGGTGGTTGTGTGTACAGGGCACGTGGCGGGCACTCGACGGCAAAGGGAGGTAGGGAGGGGACCGTGGCGGGAGGTAGGCATCAAAGGCGGGGCCCAGCGGCGGCCAATAGGAGGGCGACGGCGGCAGCAGAGGCTGCACGGCGGCAGAGTCCACGTGGCGAAGGCGGGGCAGGCAGGCGACCGGCATCACAGGCGGCAAAGGGGCGTCCACATGGCGGGCGCGGGCGTCGGTGGAGCACCCGACGGGTAGGGCGGTCATCGTGGAGGAGGGGGAAGGCCACAGCGGGGCCACATGCGGCGTGGGAGAGGGGCACACGGCAGGCAGGGCGGTCGTCGTGGAGGAGAGGGAAGGCCACAGCGGGGTGGCGTCGAGGATAGGGCGCAGGGCACTCTGGCGGCGGGGCAGATGGCGCCGTGGAGGAGGGGGAAGGAGAAGAGGAGTAGGAGGGGAGGGAGAGGAGGAGGAGGGAGCAGGGAGACAGAGATAGAGGGGAGGAGTGGGCACGACAGGGAGAGGGAGGGAGAGAGGAAGGGAGGTAGTTGGGGGGGGAAGGGTCGGGGAGAGAGAAGGGTGGGTTGGGGGATAGGGAAGGGTGTGGGGGGCTGCCTGAGGGGAAGGGTAGGGGGGAGGTGCCCGTGGATGGGTTGGGGAAAGGGTGGGGGGGTTGTCCATGGGGGTGCCCATGGGAAAGAATGGGCGGGGGGCCCCATAAAAGAGAGGCGTACCCTCGTCCCACGCGCGTGCGCAGGGCGGGGTAAAAAAATTTGCCGTAACGGGATCGAAATAGCGCCGGGATGGCGGGACGGGGCACGCAGATGCGACCGGGGCGCGTGGAGACGCGTGAAATCGAAAACGGGCACGTTCACGCACGGGACGAGTCACGCGAAAACACAAAAAAAATTAAAAAAAAAGGAATATCTCCCAATCCGAACGTCAAAACGAAATGTCATAAAAACAAAACTTGGGCAGGACGGCAGGGGGAAGACAAGAAAAATGTGCAACGGAGGTTATGGGGGGGTAAAAGGGCGTTCACATACAAAAAACACAAAAAACGGGTCTAAAAATGCAATTAAAAATTAATATCAAAAGATCCGTGCATCGGAACGAGGTGTAGGAAAAAGGAAATATGCGCAGAAAGACATGCCTGACAATCCTATCACATCAAAACATAGTTCCGACTAAGATAAGACGTGTTCACGTGGAAAAAATCCAAAAAACAAACCCGAAAATGGAATCGGAAATTAATATTGGATGAACCGCTAGCCGAAAGGACATGCAATAAAAAGGGAAAATGTCTGCAAGAAGGGGGGGTACAGGATTGTCATATCAAAACATAGTTTCGGCAGAAGTAGGAGGGTTCACATGCGAAAAACACCAAAAATACGCTCGAAAACACATTGAAAAATTAATAGTTAAAAATTTAGAAGTCGAAAGAGGGTGGAGGAAAAAGGAAAAAGGTGGAAGAAGGCGCGATGGACACGGCTGTCAAATCAAATTGGAATTCCGATGCAAACAGGGCAGGTTCACATGGAAAAATGTCAAAAAGACGTACGAAAAAGGCTCGAGAAACCGCAAAATTAATATTAGACAAAGCGTGCATCAAAAAGACACGGAGTAAAAAGGAAAAATGTTAGGGAGAAAGTGATTGTCAATGCTATGACATTAGATCACGGTTTCGAAGCAAGCAAAGCGCATTCACATGGAAAACCGGCTAATGTGCGTAAAATACTTCATAATTAATAACTCGAAAACCGTGCACCAGAACAGGGGTGGGTAAAAAGGAAAAATGGTCAATTAAAAGGGATGAAAAGGTTTGTAAAGTCAGATTGGAAGTCCGCTGAACGTAGGGTGTGTTCACATGGCAGGACCGCAAAATCAAGGAATAAAGGAAAACTGCAAGGGAACAGCCCCAAGGGTGGGTGGAAAATGGATGGGTGGGTGGGAAGGGACCTCATCAGGGTAAAAGCAAGTCATGGCATAGAGGCATTAGCATGTTAAGACATATGCAGAAGGGTAGGCAATGTAGACGCGCAAGGACGCATCTCCACACTTAAAACCTTAACGGATAGGGTTAACCGAGCAACAGGGACCTAGGACCACATAACAGACCATCCGCTAACGTCTCCACACTTAAAACATGAACGTCACTGAGAACAGAAGGTGTAGGGTTAGAAAAACTTGGCCCATGTTATCGAGAATCAAGATTGATTGTCGATGGCACGTCCTATGTTGTTGTCGACTGCAGCAGGAGGTACCAAGGCATCTCCACAGCACACGTCCTTCGTGGCAGGGACCACGCAGCAGCACCTAGGGAGGTAGCTGGTTGAAGGAATCACAGGAAATTTGTCGATGATGAGGGATATTGCACGCAACTCACAATCACTCATATGGAATGAAAGAACTGTCACTCGCCCCAGGACTAATATCACTCGAGGAAGAATGATTGAAACCCATATCTCGTACCCGATTTAGAAATCGACAAGGGAGATGATGCAGAGGGAGTATGCCAAGGTGCCCAGTTAATGGTACATTAGTGCGTCCAACCCGGCTGGCATAAGTGCAAGGAGGAAGGCAAGGAAGCCTTACAGTGCAGTGTACAGAACAGGGTGACGTGTCTTGTGATGACGGTAGAGACCCATTCCGTGGGTGCATAGGGAAACGGGAATATACATGACTCCAAGTGTCGTAACGTCCCTCAATCTCACCTCTCGGTAATTGATTGAAGAAACGCCAATCACACTCAGCCCACCCTCTGTCTCACGCTCTGCTGATAGATACAGGAGGGCAGCCCTTTCCTGAAACCCATTGATGTAATCCTCACAGTCACTTGTGCAAAGGTTGTATGCCTTGTATGCATTTGATGGTGCAACTGTGCATCCCGCCCTGTGCTGGCATAAGGTGCGTGAAGAAAGGCCAGGGAGCCTTATGGTGCAGTAAACAGAAACAGATTGTGCTTTATGCATTGAGAGGCCCATCCCATGCGTGCAACACTTCATCCACGCTCCTCAACTCTCATTTGATTTGAAGGGAAAAGACTGGTCACTCGCCCCACCCTCTGTCTCACTCTCTGATAGATACAGAGGGCAACCATACTCACAACCCCATCCGGTTAGGATGAAAGCGCACATCACTCGATTGTTTGTCGATGAAGAGCGCGTCATCAGTTGTTGAAGAGGCGTACCCAGGGAGGTAGCCATCAAATCGAACATTGTGTTGGATAGGACATGTCGTCTGCTAGATGACAGTTAGACGCTCTGCAGAAAGACACAGGACACAGCGTACCAAGGGAGGCAGCTGCAGAACTGGATCCTGGGGATATCAATTGATGAATCCACTTTCTGGACTGCTGGGTATTGCCACCTTTTCCATAGCCAGCTTCTCGCCCAAGGGTGTGTGCCACCTTTTCTTGGAGCGAGGCCTGCTATGACAGGGAATTTCTTCCTTTTCTCCCATAACAGATTTTTTTTTCTTGTTTTTTTTCTTCTTCTTTTTTTTCTTGATTTCCCCTATTCCCGAGGGTGTCTCCACCTTTTCTCGAAGAATAGGTCAGCATGACAGGGACCTAAGTCCTTTTCTCCCATGACCGAGATGTATATATTTTTTTTCTTTTTTTTTTCTCTTCGAATTAAGGAAGGGAATGGTAGAAATACTATTTGTCAGAACCAACCTCGCCACTGGCGCTGGTGGAAAATAGAGGATAAGAGATCAGGGCTGGAAGGTGGGGCTGAGGGGACAGAGGGTTGTGTCCACTTCATCAGGAGTGGCTGAAGAATGGCTATCAGAAGTAGCATCATAAGAGTAACAGTGCCACGCCAACGAGGGAAAGGATCAGGTGACCGTGATTGTCAAGATCCCCAAGGAGGAAAGTACTTCTTCAGGCGATATCCATTGATCAGGAAGGGATCATCAGAGGCATCAACGGTCTGCACTTGGACAAAGCCATTAGGGTTGACAGCAAGTACCTTATATGGGCCCATCCACCGTTGTTGAAGCTTGCCAGGAAACTTGCCAAATCGTGAATCATAGGCTAGGACCAAATCACTTTCCTTGAACTCCTTATGCTTGATGAAGCTGTCATGGTAAGCCTTGCATCGAGCTTGCGTGGCTTCCATGTACTGGAGAGCCATCCTGCGAGTTTCGTCAAACATTCTAGGTGCAGGAGACAGCATTGCAGTGAATCATCGTCCCCCAAACGCTCTTTGATAGCCACTCTCAAAGAGGATAATTCCAGTTCAACAGGGAAAATAGCTTCTGTACCATACACCAGCTGGAAGGGTGTCTGTCCTATTGCTGCTTTATGGGAGGTTCTATACGCCCAGAGGGCCTCTGTAAGTCGATCATCCCAATCACGACGATGTGCGGAAATTGTTCTTGTCAGGATCGAGCAGAGGATTCGATTCGTGACTTCGACTTGGCCATTGGCTCTGGGGTAATAAGGAGTGGACTTGCGATGGTGGATCTTATACAGCTCTGTCAACTCTTCCATGACTTTATTAATGAAATGAGTGCCTCTGTCACTTACTAGCTCTAAGGGACTGCCAAAACGGGTGATGATATTCTTGTACATGAACAGGGCCACGCTGTTACCATCGTCCCGCTTTAGGGCTTTAGCTTCACACCACTTTGTGATATAATACGTACATACGAGGATGTATCTGTTATGTTTCCTTCTGGTGGGAGGATCGATCGGCGGGCCTACGAAGTCAATACCCCACTTCTCAAATGGCTTCAAAGAAAGGATAGGTTGCAGTGGCATGGCACTTGTTTTCGTGGGTTTTCCCATTCTCTGACAAGCATCACATCTTTTACAGTAATCATAAGCATCCTTATGAATGGTAGGCCACCAGTATCCTGCTAGCAGAGCCTTCCTAGCTGTGGCTTCTCCTGCAAAGTGGCCTCCACATGGCTCGTCATGGCAAGCCTTCAGAACAATCCCAATCTCATCTCCTGCAACACATCTTCTAAGCACTTCATCTTTGCCTTTCTTGTACAATGCACCGCCTAACAGGGTGTAGGGGGCTGATTCTAACATAAGCTTCTTCCTTTCCCGACTAGAAATGCTAGGAGGGTACTGTTGGGTTGCCAGCAGATTGGCAATGTCTGCATACCAAGGAGTTACAGTTTCTACCAGGAATAGGGAAGCATCAGGGAGGTCTGGATCATCCTGCTCCTCGTCTGCAATTTGTGGGATACGCGACAAATGATCAGCCAGAACATGGGAACGACCAGGCTTTGTAATTACCTCAAAGTTGAACTCCTGGAATAGAAGGAGCCATCTCATCATTCGTCCTTTCACATCCGCTTTGTTCATCAAGAAGGACAGGGCCTCATGATCCACATAAAATTTAAAGTAGGTAGACAGGAGGTAGTGGCGGAACTTTTCTAGGGCAAACACCATTGCCAAGCACTCCAGCTCTGTCACTGTATAGTTCCGTTCCCTATCAGTGACTTTTCGGCTTGCATAATAGATGGGTTGATCCAGCTTCGAGGAGCCCTTCTAGCAAAGAACTACGCCTAAGCCTTCAATAGATACATCAGTGTGTACATGAAACTCCTTTGTCCAGTCAGGAGGTTGCAGAATGGGTGCCTCAATCAAACACTGCTTCAGAGTGTTGAAGGCTTTGTCACATTCTTCTGTCCAAGTAAACTCTGCATCTTTCCTTAGAAGCTTGTGCAAGGAGGTTGCCTTTGTTGCAAAATGAGCTATGAACCTTCTGTAGTAACCCACATGGCCTAGGAATCCCCTCAACTGTTTGAGGTTGGTGGGTGCTGTCAGAGCTGCGATCTTTTCGATCTTTGCAGGATTTGTTGATATCCCTTGTGCAGAGATAATGTGGCCCAACAGAACTCCAGAAGAGACCCCAAAGATGCATTTGTCGGGGTTGAGGGAAATCCCATACTCCCGGCATCGATCAAAGCATTGTTCCAGGTGTCCCCAATGTTCGCGGATCAAACTATAGACACAGAAGTCATCCAAATATACCTCAATAAAGTCGTGTAGATGATTTTGGAATGCGGCCATCATGATTCGCTGGAAAGTAGCAGGGGCATTGCAGAGCCCAAATGGCATCACTCGATAAGCGTAGGTCCCCCATTCTGTGGTGAAGGTTGTTTTGGATTGGTCTTCTTCTGCTATCTGCACATGGTTGTATCCACTGAATCCATCCAGAAGGGAATAAAGCTCATGTCCTGCCACTGTGTCCAATAGTTGGTCTGTGAAAGGGATAGGAAAGTGATCCTTCTTCATCTTGGAATTCAACTTGCGAAAATCCACACATATGCGAAGCTTGCCATTCTTCTTGGGTACAACCACGATGGGTGAAACCCATTCACTATTTGCCACTGGATAGATGAACTCGACTTCCAGAAGCTTCAACAGCTCTGCTTTCACCAATGTGGAATAATTTGGGTTCATCCGCCTCTGTCGTTGCCGTACTGGCTTGGCATCAGGCTCCAAGTCAATATGATGCTGACATATTGTGGGATCAATCCCCTTTAGGTCTTTATAGGACCACGCAAACACGTCCAAATTCTCTTTCAACAAGTTGCACAAGGTTGACAACTCCTCTTCTGGGAGGCTGCTACCCACCTTCAAATGGCGTTCAGTGCCATCTACATCCACAAAAGTTAACCGCCTTTCACCTTCTACTTCACGGATGAAGGTCCCACGGACCGCTTCTAGATATAGATCCGACTCCTTCAAGGGAGTGGTGTCCTCTTCTGATGTCCCACTAGAACTAACTTCTTCTTTTGGTGGAGACTTAGGTTGCTCCTTGAGATGTTGAAATGGGATTAGAGCCGTTTCGGGTTTGGTTTCAAGATTAGTTACCTCTTGGCTTGGAAACTCATCTTCGGATGATACGTCCAAGAATGTCACATAACAGGGACCTACTGATGCCTGTTGGAATTGTGAGACTGGTGCTTGTTGGCACGGTGCATCATCATCATCTTTCTTTGGCAAGGATGGGTGAGGACGGCAAGAGCCACTGCTGAAAGACGGCTTGGTCTTCTTCAACCATTTCTTATAAAGATTTTGCATATGAGAAGATCCATTTACCAGACCAAATGATACCATCGCCATCCTATCCCACAGCATGAGCTCATCTGCTTCTGATGCCTCTGGAACTTCTTCTTCATATATATCCTCTTCGGGTGGGATAGACTCTTCTATCTCGCTTTCATAACCTTCCTCTTCCATATCATCTCCATCCTCTTCTGTCTCTGTTTCTGTCTCTGTCTCTGTCTCTAGCTCTGTAGGAGCTCTGTAAGAGAAGAACAGGTTCTCTGTTTCATCTTCTGCCTCTGTCTCTGGCTCTGGCACTGGCTCTAGCTCCGTCTCTGTAGGAGCTCTGTAAGAGAAGAACAAGTTCTCTATTTCATCTTCTGCCTCTGTCTCTGGCTCTGCTATGGCCATGTAACAAGGAGAGCAGTACATCCATGCTTCTATCTCACTATCAGAAGTGATTTCGGAAATCGTTCGTGGTTCAGGCAGTAAGTATTCATCCATTGGATAATGGCTTTGCATCTTTTGGGAGTTGGCTTACAGTATCCACTGTTAAGGAACGGGCCACTGTTTTCTTGGGAAGGATCTGTTTGACAGCATCTTTGTCTGCTGATGTTCCATCTGTAGCCTCATTAGGGGAGTCATAAGATAATTCCAAGGAGGTGGATCCATGCCCTTTTTGAGCACCATATAGCTTCAGCACCACTTTGTTGGGTCCTCTACCCAAGGTCAAGGTTCCTTTGAACCAATCTGTCTTTGCTCTGGCTTCAAAAAGCCATGGTCTGCCCAATAACAGAGGGTAGAATGTATCATAAGAGTTTGGCTTCACCACCAGATAGGTTAGCCAATAATCTTTTCCAACCACTGTAGTCTTCACATATGGGAGAATGCCCAAAGGCTTGATTCTGCTCTGATCCGCCAGTCTGATGAGCCATTGGGTTGGTTGCACACCTTGTAGGCCGAGATCCTTCATTGTCACATCCGTCATAATGTTCACTGATGAACCACCATCAATTAGTGCATTTGCAATGAAGCAGCCTTCTATCCACATGCCAGTCTCTGGGGTACTCGAATCTAGGAAGGCGTTAGTCACGTCCACTTCTTTTACAGGCTCTGGAGCTTTGTTGGACTTTGTTGCTGTTGAGGGAGCAATCCTTAATCCGCGTCTTCTTGTCAGTATACTTTTAAACCGTTTTCGGCAACTGGGAGACAGCATCAATAATTGTCGGAATGTGAGGTTTGGTTTAAAGGTATCTAGATCTCTGACCAGATCGTATTCCTTAATAGGATCCACTGGCTTCTCTAACCGGTTAGGAAATGGGGCAACACCCATTTTCATTTTCCTTGTTTCTTCCAACAAGGGCATCATGGGAACTTCTTCTGCCACTTGTGGCACTTCCTCCTCTTCTATTTCCTGGACCTCTGGTCTTGTCTCTGTGACTCTCTGTGGCACTGTGGTGCTCTGTACAGCACTGTCAGGCTCTGTTCTGTTCTATTTTTCTGGTGGAAGATTGAACTTCACTGTTCTGACAGGAGGATTATTTTCTTTCTGGTTAGGCGGTTCCTTCTTCTTTGCACGCGTGATGGCAACAACTTCCAATTCCACTAAATTGGAGGTAGGCTCTTGGGCCTTGGCCGGACTATCAGTAGCACTGTTTTTCATTGGGGCTGGGCTTGGACAGTCTTTTGCAGTGTGGCCTTCTCCTTTGCATCGACTGCATAAGGGTTTGTAATCCACCAACCTTCTGGGATTTGGACCATTTGGTGAAATGTGTCCCTTTTCTCCGCATCTGTAACACTCCACTTCTGATCTCTGACCACCGCCAGACTGTCTTCCTCTATAACTTTGGGATGGAAATCTTTTGGGTCCGAAATTAGGACCAAACTCTCTAGGCTTGGGTGCATTATGCCTAGTAGGTCAAACGAGAGTGCTATCTTTAACATTGAGAAGTTGAATGGCACAAATTGTAGCTATTGAAGGCAAAAATCCGGTAGGTTCTAGTGCAAAAATTTTAGATTAAGCCATTAAGCCATTAAGACATGAGGTTGTAAAGCCTGAATGCTTTGATGCAAGTCTCTAAGCAAGTCTACTCTCTAAGCAAGTCTACTATAATGTTGTCTTTGATGGGTAGACCACTTACAGTAATTATGGGATAAGATTTGTAATGTATATGATAAGCATTGGTTGAAGTAACTCATGGACCTTCATGTGAAGGAGGGGACCTCCATGTTCACCCATGTGAATGAGTTTCAATCTATTTTTAGCCACTTGTCTTTGTAGGGAATGGAATTTAAGGACAATCTTCCTCCCTTGTTCTTGTTGGTTACATTGCCTGAGTCATGGGGTATATTTCGTACTACTATCTGTGCAAATATGGCTACTGATGGGCTAAAATTGTACGATGTAGAGGGTGTACTATTGAATCAAGAGACTAATAGAAATAATGTCGATCCTTCCCACACCTCTCATGCTTTGATAGTCAGAGGCAATAATGGTTGGAGCGGTAATGATCACCATGGGAGAGACTCTTAGAGGTCTCATTCTCAATCATGTGGATGGTCTCACAATAAGTCCCATGGCTGTAGGTCTGCATTGGCTTATCACTATTATGGTTGGAGTGGTAATGACCGCCATGGGAGAGACTCTTAGAGGTTTCATTCTCAATCATGTGGACGGTCTCGCAATAAGTCCCGTGGTTGTAAGTCCGCATTGACGTATCACTATTATGGGAAGAAAGGTTATATTCAGCCATAGTGCTATAAATGCATGATGACAAGCACAAGAAAAGGGAAAATGATAAAGTGCGAGAAAATAATGATAATCACAGCATTGTCCCTAGCAAGTCTAGTGTCAAGGTTGAAGAGGTTAATGCCATGTAGATTAATTCTGATGTTGACAACATACTTGCAGCTTCTTCTCTTGATGCATCACAGTTGAATGATGCCTTGTCAACCTATGCTGAATGTTGGTTGCTTGATTCAGGGGCTTCATTTCATGTCACTCCTCATTGAGAGTAATTTCACTTCTATCGTAGCATGACAGGATCTGTCAAATTGGATAATGACTTGGCATTGGCTATAGTTGGTATTGGAGATGTCCAACTGTAGTTTCCTTAAGATAATATGTTTACTTTGCCTGATATATACCATGTTCTGGCTTTTACTAAAAGCCTACTTTCATTTGGATAGTTGAATGATGCAGGTTATGCTATCTCTTTTGGTGATTCCTCATGAAAGCTTACCTATGGAAATCTTGTCATGGCACGAGGTGCCAAGTTTGGCACTCTTTATTCCTTACTTGTATTTGGGTCTATCAACCATGTTTTGGCTGTATCATTATGGAATCATTGCCTTGGGCACATGTCATTAAAGGAAATGAAAATGCTTACCCATTTTCAATACCTTCTACCCCTTGACAAAGTGTTTTCATTCTTGTGATCATTGTCTTTATGGCAGGCAAACTTGTAATTCATATAAGAAGTCTGGCATTACACACATGGGTGAGCCTTTGGCTCTTGTTCATTCTAATGTTTGTGGACCTACACCTTGCAAGTCTTTAGGCGACGTGAAGTATTTCATTACTTTCATTTATGATTGCTCACATAAGGTTTGGGTATACCCCATAAAGCAAAAATAAAAAGTCTTGGCTACATTTTAGTGTTGGCATGCTTTTGTTTAGAACTAGTTTGGGTGTAAAGTAAAATGCCTATGTTTTAACAATGGGGGAGAGTATGTATCTAAAGCCTTTGAGTAGTTTTGTGATGAGAGGGGTATTAAGCATCAATTGACTACCCTATACACCCCACCCCCGAATAGTATGGTTAAGCACATGAATATAATAATTTAGAAGCGAGTTTATAGTATGCTTAGCCAAGCAGGCTTGCCACAACACTTTTAAGCTGAGGCAATTAATAATGCCATACATTTGATTAATTAATCCCCATGCACTGCTCTTGACTATCAGGTTGCAAAGGACATATGATATGGAAAACCTCCATCATATGCTCATTTGTGTGACTTTGGTTATAAGGCTTTTTGCCATGTTTCCAAAAACAAGCACAATAAGCTGGATTCTAAGTCCATGAAATGCATCTTTCTTGGTTATGGGGGTACAAGTGAGATGGGCTATTGCCTATGGCGTCCATAGGCTCATAAGGTTATCCATAGCCATGACGTTGTTTTTCATGGGAAAAAATGCATAAGCAGCCTGAGCAGATCATTGAGATACATAGGATAATATTTTAGAAGGAGCCTCCTGTTACTGTACAGCTAGTTAGATGGCCTATAGCAACTAATGCTCTAGTGGCCCAGGACCATGATGTTAGGCAAGAGGTACATATCCCACATCCTATTTTGTAGTGGTCTACTAGAGATAGATGCCAGCCTGATCGGTTTGTGCCCTCTATGGATTATGTATGGTGACAAATGCTAGCGAACCTCTTACCTATGATGAAGTCATGCATAAAGGTGATAGTCACTCTTGGGAGAGGGCCATGCAGTCAGAGTATGCCTCGTTGTAGAAAAATCATATGTGGGATTTGGTTCCTTTGCCTAGTGGAAAATGTCATTTGCCATGCAAATGGGTGTACAAGTTGAGGAGTACCCCTAGATACCCCAAGCCAACCTATAAGGCCAAAGTGGTTGCTAAGGGTTTTAAGTAGGAGCATGGTATGGACTTTGATGAAGTCTTCTCTCCTGTCATCAAGATGACTATCCTACACTTGGTTTTAGCTTTGGTTGCACAACTTGATTTGGACCTCTATCAGATAGATGTCAAAACAACTTTCTTACATGGGGACTTGCATAATGAGATTTATATGCAGTAGCCTAAGGGCTTTGAGGAAAAAGGCAATGAGCACCTAGTATGCAAGTTGAGAAAGAGTCTTTATGGCCTTAAGCATGCACCTAAAGAATGGTACCACAAGTTTAATACCTTTATGCACTCACATGGATATATTCGCAATGATATGGATCCATGTTTATACATGAAGAAGGCCTATGATGGCATAATCATGATTTTAGTACTCTATGTGGATGATATGATTTTTTTTGCTGGGAATGCTTATGATGAGTTGGATGCCTTGAAAGGTCAACTCAAGAAGAGCTTTGAGATTAAAGACATGGGACATGCCTCAAATATTCTTGGGATGTCTATCACACATGATCACTCTAAGGGTCTCCTTTACTTGTCATAGAAGGAGTATATCCATAAGGTTCTTGAGAGATTTCATATGTAGAATGTTAAGCCGATTAGCTGACCTTTACCTTCTCATGTGAAGGTTAGTTAGGCTAATTGTTTACAGTTTGATGAGCAGAAGACTGAGATGGCCAAGATCCCTTATGCGTCTCCAGTGTGGGTAGTTTGACGTATGCCATGATAACCACTCGTCCCAACATAGCATTTGCAATGGGAGTTGTGGCGCCTTACATGGCTACACCTGGCAGGTGGCATTAGGATGCCATGAAGGGTATTGTGAGGTAACTTAAGGGCACTACATATATGTGCATATGTTATGATGGCCAGGATACAAGAGTTGTGGGTGCACTAACTCTGATTATGCAGGACATGCAAACAGTAAGAAGTCCACCTCTTGTATGTCTTCACCTTTGTTGGAGGTGTTGATTAGATGTCTAGAGTGTAAAATGCATGGCTCGTTACACTAGAGAGATAGAGTATGTTGCAACCACTAAGGCTTGCAGGGAGGCTCTCAGGTTGCAGACTATGATATTATTGATATGGTCTCTGCACTGTATTCGGATTCTGTGAGTGCCAAGAATTCGATCTTTCATGCGAAGACAAAGCACATCGAGGTGTGATATCACTTCATCAAGGAGGTGGTAGAGGACAATTCTATTGAGCTTGTTAAGATCTTGATTGATAAGAATCTTGTAGATTTGCTCACTAAAAGTTTCTCAACAAAATGTTTTGCCTTCCTTGGGAAGATGATGGGTGTAAGATGAGATGACATCTATTTTTCACCCTGTTGTACTTTATGTACATTTGTACTTTGCCACTTTTTCTCATTCTCTACTTACTAGGGACACATTTGTCTTTGACTAGGAGGTTGTTGGGGGTAAAGGCACCTGTTTCTAACCACATGTATTTATTACACTAATAGTACTCACACACCTGTATACTATAGATGACGGGCGCCCATCACTATCACTTTATTCTTTATTCTTTTAGTGATATTTGAATAATGGAAGGTTGGTCACACATTGTGATTGTTGGAGTTCCCACATATGGTCTCTCTCTCTCTCTCTCTCTCTCTCTCGCTCTCTTGCTCCGTCTGTCATAGCTCTTCCTTCTCCTTGTGTGGTTCCACTACCTTTCAAAAGGAAGTGTTTACAAAAATATCATGAAATGACGTAATGTTCCTTCATGGTATGCTAGTTATCTTCATTATTCTACAAAACCTTTACTCATGAAAACAAGATTGCTACCTAAGTGGGTTGAGTTATGGGTGTGTACATGGGTGCATGAGTTCAAACCTTGGGTATTTTCTTCATCACTATGTGACATGGAGAAGGGATTCCCTAGGTGTTTGGGATCAACATGGTTGAGGGGATTGCACAAATCTCTAGATCAATCTCACTTTTTTTATGTCACACAAGTAAGCCATGTAAGATTGAAATGGCATCGACTTTTAATGTGGATAGGGAACGGCATCATACTGAAATTGCCTCTAACTAGGCTAATTAAAAATTAAAATTTTTTGATGCTCATTTGGACTTGAAATCCTCTCCAAATTTTACATGTGTCTCCAATTTTTCTATTAGTTCATTTGATGCATTCATATAGGGAGTTGCATGTCTTTCCTAAAACAAAGCCCTAGGCAACATATCATGTAGGATCAAAGACTCATGCTTGACTTGAATCAACCATTCATTCTCAAGGATTTTTTAGAAGCACCATGTAGGATCAGAGAGACTCATGCTTGAATCACCCATGTGAGTCAAGCTCATCAATATAAGGGTGAGAGTTTGCCCTTTTGTATGATTTCTATCTAAGGGCACCATGTCTTCTCTTCAACTCTCATTATTGCCTTTTATTGAAGCCAAATGACTAAATGGATGGCCTATTTGTGAAATAGTAGTTGCATATGGCTCTAAGGAATAGAAATGCATTTTGCATATGATCAATGGTTTACTCTAAAGCCACATTCTTTGGCAAATCAGAGAGAAACCTACTACACTAGCACGAGAGCATGATACAAGGGGCTAATATCAATGCATGCATTGTCTCAAGGTTATTGAACAAGTAAGAATTAGAGATTGCAATATTATCCATCCTTACACTAAGCATAATAGTTTGTGTGTTAGCCTAGAAATATTAGATTTTTGCAATATGTTAAGAGTCATTCAACAATTTGTTCACTATCCAATTGGTAAACTTAGAGTGCCTCATCCACATCTACTACTAAACTAGTTATTAGCAAGACATTTTTTTGAGACATCAAAAGTCTACACCATTAATTAGACTCAACTAGATAAGGAATCAAAAAAATCGCAATAAAACATAAGACACAACTTATGTTTGAGTGGTCCACTAAACATGCATTAAAACCATCAAAGTCTATTGTTGATATTTGTGTAATCAAGGTGGCAAAGGGCTTTGTAGATATAGAAAGATTCAAGACTTGAAAAAAATGTGATTGTTCATTATGGCCCAAAGTGAAATATATGTAAGGAGGGGAGAGTGTCAATGTACACATCCATGTTGTTCATTTTAGACATTCCCCAAGCTCAAGAGAAGACCTACATCACCTCCTAGTTCACCAAGTGCCATTCAAAGTTGCATGGATAATCTATTTGATGGGGGCACATATCGTACATGGCAAAAAATGAGCTACTATTCAAGCTGAAAAAAGTTTTCCTTCGTTTTAAATCTCATATATGGATTACCCTATAGCATTCTTCAAAATTTGCATTGATTGTGAGTACACAAAACCATCCAAGTTAACCAAATGCCCTTCTTTCTTCTAAGGACCTTTTCCATTCATTCACTCTTTAGAACCCTAGGCCAAACCTTTGTGAAATAATATATAGGCTACCAAACGGAAGCCTTATGAAGGGAGTGAGCCCTAAAGTGGAAGCATGAAGTGGAAGCAAGAGCTATGGTGGAAGGAGCAAGAGCAAGAGAGAGAGAGATACACACAAGATATGGGAACTTCAATAGTCACATTGTGTGACTAATAGCCTTCCCTTTATTCAAATGTCACTGAAAGAATAAAGAATAAAGTGATAGTGATGGGCATCTGCCACACCTGCAGTGTAGAGGTGTGCAGGTAACTAATACACAGTGTGGGTGCTGTCAATGTAACTAATGTATGGGCGGCTAGGCAGAGGCACCTTTACCCCCAACAATGAGGACTTTCATTTCTATCAAGCATCCCCAAAAAGTTTACATGACTTTCAAATTCTCCATGATTTTGATAGTCCAAATGATGTTATTGCAACTACAAGATCAAAGTATTCATCTTCATTATATGTTTCATTTGTAATGTTTACAATAAATAAGTGACTAAAACTTGATGTATATCTCACAATGACTAGACCTTGATGTATATGGAGGCAAAGGAGCTTCTCACTTGAGAAGGAAGGTCTTCTACTTCCAATCCTACAATCTCATGGCAAATAATGAGATCAAGAGACCATTTCTTTTGATCATCCAAGATAAGTGAATGTTGGAGATAATGATACATTTGCCTACCAAAACTGCATGGGCATTGATGGCACTTTTTAAACCAATGTGTGTGGGCTTCCACTTTATGCTACAGTGGCACCTAAACAGTTAGGCCTTCATATCACATTGTGTTTTGTGATTTGTACACGTGCTCATGTTCCAATCAAGAGAAACTGGCTTTATGGATAAATCTCCAATAGATTTTCTCTTGCATGAACCTTTAGACATTATTATTGACAAGTGTTTCCTCAAACTAGCTATAGCAATCCTTACTATTGGATTCTAGACCACCACCCAGTGAGGCACCAAGCAAAATACCACATTCTATTGTGTTGGTTTCATGCAATGAAGACATGGGTTGAGAATCCTTTTGTAGATGTGCTTTATTTGTCTTTTAGGTTACTTAAGAAACCTACTTGAGCATATAAGAGACAATGACATGGGAATTTGGTCATTCTTATGCAAATATGTAGGTGACAACAAAGTCTCATGATGCGATTTATTCATCTATGTCAAAATTGATACACTTATGCAAGGAGGACAATTTCAAAGCCAAATACCATGTCTAAAGGTACATTAAAAAATGGTTGGTGTAGTGAAGCTTAAATTTGAAGAAGACATTGGCCCAAGTTCAATTGTCTCTTTCAGTATGGTAATGTGGACACAATCAACCTAGTGGTGAGACTCTAGCAATACATAAAGTAAACATGGCTTAGTTGTTGAATCAATCACAGAAGACATGCCCTCTACATATCAATAAATGCAACAATATCATTGGTAATCTAATTCCACTTATAAAAGTTGATATACCCATGAAGGGAATATTTGTGGAATTTAAGTCAATGTACATGTGTCATGGGATTGGAAAGCAACCATGGATGTCATTACATGTGCCAACCTACATCTATGAGCCCCGTCTTGACAAGTCTCTTTTGGGATACACACTAGACAAGCCGCACCACCAAAAGGGTGCATTGAGGCATAAACATCGATGTGGAAGTCAATGCCTGCATTTCCCCAAACACAAATGCATTTATTACTACCATTGCACAAGGACCCTTGTGTTGTATATATAAATATAAATATAAATATAAATACATGTATTATTATATTTAAAATATATATAATAAATAATAACAATGATATACTTGATATAATTGTATGTTAATCCAATAATAATGTAAAAAATATAGTTATTAATATATTAATTAATTATTAAATAAAGATGTATAATGTATATAAAAATTACTAAATAAATTAGCATGTATGTATGTATGTATGTATGTATGTATGTATGTATGTGTATACATACATACATACATATATACATACATACATATATATGTGTGTGTGTGTGTGTACATACATACATACATACATGCATATATACATACATACATACATATATATACATATATATATATACTAGACGAGGACTCCTATAGCCTGATCAAGAAGTATTTCTGTTAGCACATTTCTTCTTTTAGGTTTTTATTTCCCCATAGTTGGGCGTGTAAAAAGGAGGGAGCTGAGCGTAGTGACCCAAGGAGAACAGGGCATCGGCCTCAAGTCCTGTCTCGGTACCTAAGAACCTACCAAGCCCTCGCGAGGTGACACTTAATTCTTTTTTGACGCTCACTTTTATTTTCGCTCCAACCTTCCTTACTTTCTTCTTTTCCAGTGGTACGCCACCCTTAGGAAGACAAGGCATTGGCCCCGAGTCTTGTCTCGTCCCCAAGAACCTACCAGGCTTTCGCAAGGCGATGATCAACTGCCATATACATACATACATACATACATACATACATACATACATACATACATATATATATATATATATACATATATATATATATATATATATATATATATATATATATATATATATATATATATAATAGATTAATTAATGTACTATTATTTTAAATTATTATTATTATATTTAATTATCCTCCACAATACATATATTATAACTATTAATATTTTAATATACTTGATTACATATATAATAATTAACATATATAATAATATAATTAATTAAGTATTAATATATTAATATATTATAAATAAAAGATGCATAATTATATTTCAATATGATTATGTATGTAAGTTATTAATGATTAATTATGAGAGAGAGAGAGAGAGAGAGAGAGAGAGAGAGAGAGAGAGAGAGAGAGAGAGAGAGAGAGAGAGAGAGAGAGAGAGGAGGAGGAGGAGGAGGGAAGAAGAAGAAGAAGAAGAAGAAGAAGAAGAAGAAGAAGAAGAAGAAGCAATTCTCAATATAGTTTATGGGTTGCTAAATTTATGTAATATTATAGCCTAAGTGTGTGAGGATAATATGCATGCCATGATAGGCTCAATGTGTGATGCCAGGAGGCATATTTCACGGTGGATTCCGTAAACTTTGATGACTGGGGCTCATACACAAAGTGGATTCTTTGTGCGAGAAGTTGATGGGGACGCCTGTCCTTTTCGGGCGTTTCATTAATTTAGTGTGTACATGGGTGATTCCATAGCGGGTGATTCCGCAAAATGCATATTAAATTAATAAACGTTTATGAGTTTAGAGTTCGCACTCGTAATAAATTAAGGTTAGGATTTATTTCTAACTATTTGATTTATTTATGTAGCTGAAGACTGCTAGGTATTCACTTTTGTTGGTTTAATTGTATTATTTTACTAACGATTGTGAATGCTTCAGTTGATGTGTAGAGATAGCAACAGTGGCAGAGGAAAGCATTGGAGGATAGCGAGTATTCGATTTATGGATTATAGTTTGATGGGCGCATATCTTAGGCATGGCGCCTATATTTTGTCGCGCCTATTTATTGAGGCGTTGGATATTTATTATTATTTTGTATGCGCATGGGCGCACGATTATGTTATTTCTACTTGGACATTGTATTGGGCGTGCCAGACTCTTTGGGCACCGTCCATTAGCTTTATTCCTATTTGTGTTAAAGCAAACTCAAAAGTTAAAAGCTTGCTATTTTGTAATTTGGGCTATTATTTGAGCTTGAAGATGAATAATACATAAAATACATGCTTTGTGGAGCGCTCACACAAGGCATGGGGGGAGATTGCACCCAATTGGTCTCTTGCTCTTGTCGTTCATGCTTTTTACCTTGTAATTTGTGCAAAAAATAGAGTTCTATTGTTCTTGGGGACCTTCCGGCATTCACTACGCGAGCGTACAACATCCGATCTGCGCACCAATGTGAGAGGATATGCATGTCACAATAGGCTCAATGGGAATAGAAGTCACCATAAATGTGTTTGTCTTTGATAAATGGTTATAAAGGTTATTTAGAAATATTGTTTAGGTTTGATCTTGTTAATATTGGTTGTCCACTCCTTATATATTGATATTGATGGGTGTTACATCCTTATATATTGCATTTTCGTGCGTTCAACATTGCACTAGTTTTAGTTGCCAAAGATTTTGAAGTTCAGATTATATTCCTTATATCAACCTCCAAGAATTGTCTTGCTACATGAAACATGCTTTCGAACCTCGGTGAGGAGTATTGGAAAAACATCAGTGCGAAGCACTCGAAAAACAATAGTACGAAATGCTAGGAGAATCTAAGTATGGAGCACCTAGTTGGATTTAACATTAGGTTAGTCCTTGCGCTAGGGTGGTCTTTCATGATCGAGATGTGTGTGATTCTTTGGCTATTTGGGGGTGCCGGGGTACTTCCTCATCTTATTGATTGCGACCTTCTCAAAAACATTAAAAGGAAGAAAACACTTGCTTGCAAGCTGCGATAGTAGATACAGAAAAAACGCGAAGCACTGAAGGGGTAACGGGTTGCGTTGGCCGGCTAGGTAGGTAGGTGCAGGTAGATCGAGAAAAGCAACCGGGCAGGCGCACAGAGAGAGAGAGAGAGGAGAGAGAGAGAGAGAGCATGGAGGCTGCATTGGGCCTGATGAGAAGAATGCCTCCTTCTTTGTCTCGGACCGCTCTCTCTTCCCTGCTGCTTCTCCTTCCCAGCCATTCTTCGGACCTCCTCTCCCTCGTCGATCAGCCCCTCGAGGTAAGTAATCTTCAGACCATCTGCCAGCCTGCATTATCTCTATGTTTCTCCTATCGATTCCGACTGCTAATGCATCATTCCAATAAGGCGATCCGTAATGGACTGAAATGCACAGGCTGATCTGCGCTGGTCTTTATCACCAGCACTGCCGATTCTGTTATAGACCACCATAGTAGCACGATTCATACGTTGGTCTGGTGTCTACAAAGATGTCGGAAATGTTTTGATTGTTTTTGATCTGACAGGTTGTCTGGGACGACGAAAGTGGTAAGCAGTTTCTTCTTTGCGACTACAATAGAGATGGCGATTCATACAGGTAGAATCGCATTATTCGTTTTCTATTCTTCGAGAGAACAAAAGGATCTAGATTATGAATCTGCTAGTTTCAAATTGCCATTGCTGTCCTTTAAATTGGTGGTTCAGAAATCTTTTCCTGTGGAAGATTCTGAAAATATGTAGGGTTTAGTTAACTTTGACTTCAGCCAAAGTTGTAGGAGTCAATGTGTGATGGAGGCAAATGCACTCATTGCCATTGATACACAGAGAAATTTGAGGGACACGCTCAGAAAAGATGATGCAGAAACTTTGTGACGTCGAGAATCAGGGCATACAAGGGTTTATGACAATCTTACAACTAATTATGATAACTTTTTAATATTATTGCTCTAGCCAGTAGTACATTAATCAAGCTAGGTATTGAAGTTGAAAATGATGATTAGAGTACTGACACAGAAGCATTCCGTCTTGATTTGCTATTGGGATTCCATTTCCAAGTTCTCACGACCTATTATCAATTATATCATATTGCCATGATTGTTAGAAATAAAGCGTTTCATCTGTGCGCAAGAGAATTCATAATGGATGATTTTTTGCAATTTATTGTGGATCCACATAGTTGGCTTGTTGGCTAACCGATTGAGAATATTATGGTCAATCAGCAAATTAGAAGGATCAGTACCTTGAATTGTGGGCTAGATTCAGACATATTGAGGTCTAGCGCAACATCATGAAATCATCTAGCGATGGCCATTGAACAATCATGATATAGCGATAGATAATGAATTGCTCGACATGTATGCCAAGTGTGGCATGCTTGCAAAGTGTAAGCAACATTCAATGAGCTTCCAAGGTGGGAATTAAATCTCTTAGAATGCATAGATTGATGGATATTGCGAGCATGGACATGGTGATGAAGCTCCAAAATGCGGTGAAGAGATTCATGCTGCCGCCTCCTCCTCCTCCTCCTCCTCCTCTACTTTCCCTCTTCTTCCTCATGGAGTGCATGAATCAAGAGGGAGTGACAGAGTGAGAGGAGCATCTAGAGCTTGGAAGCAAGGATGTGTGTTGCCATCTTCTTCCAGATGACAAAGAGTAATGAAAAAGCCAACATGTGCCCTCCTCTATTTGAGACCGGTTGAAAATGTAGTCCAAAACATTGATTTAAGGCATCACATTATTCTCTCAAGTCTTTTGCCTTTATTGAGTGCACTTGCAAAGATGATGATCTTTTGCTTGTACAATGTCATTAAAGAATGTGTAATGCAATCGGGTATCATCCATATATCTTTCTCATCGGTTGGTCGTCGGCAATGGGACTAGTGGAGGTGCATAATGTGGCCAAGAAAGCATGTTAGAAACGGATCATGTGATAGGTGAGAAATGTTTGCTAGGCAAGGTGAATCACGGGCAGTAGATGGTCTTTATGATTGTGGTAGGAGGCCCTTTTTGGGTGCAAGGCTGAAATCAACCTTTTTGTGCAAAGGCATTTTTTGGTGACATGGCACAAACCTTAAGTTGACTGAAGTGACGATTAATAAAAGTGACGGTTGCATTAGTCTAATGGAAAAAAAGCAACTTTATTTGATGATTAGAAGTATCAACTATTTGATGTGTAAGCTATAAGAATTCCTAGGCATCAATAAAAATGGATTGATGGGGAGTTGAGAGATCATCATGGTGGTGCATTGTGGCAATTAGGAAACACATGTCCTTTTTTTCTTTTTGTGATGAGTTGCAAGAAGGAGTGAGCAAGTCTACTCTTTGCTAGAATGCACGCGAGATTGAGCTGAGTGTTCATGGCTTGATCAAGGGGAAGATTGTTTGGGGTAGATTGGGATGGAGTGAAGAGCTATCTTGGATAGGATAGTTAGGCATCTTTGTGGATTCGAAGTGTTAATTAGAGCTTGGGCTCATGAAGTTGGTACTTGTACAAATCTCTATTTGACTATTGCAATAAAGATTTGAGGATCTTTTCAGCCTTTTTTGGGTTCCCTTATCTTTTGTTGCATCACTCATTAGGAGTACGAGTCTTTACAATTGGTTTCAAAGCCAACTCTTAATGATGAGTGACAAGCGAATGGGTGGTGGATTTAAAAAATTTGTGCTTCTTCTTTACAACAGGTTGCATGGTTTTGCTTTTTCGACCATGGGTGCTTTATATGAAGATGCTTTGTACAACGATCTCACGATGCAAGTGGAGGCTCCAAGTGCCGTGGTAGAGCCGACACGCTTGGGAGGCTGTATCACTTCGTCAAGAGCTCATACTCTCCAAAGTCACACGACTTCTTGTTTGATGCTCTCCCAACCTTGAGGGAAGGTTATTAGAGTGCAAGGGATGCGGAAGTATGGTGGACAAGACTAAAAGACAATAAGTACGAGACAAGAGGGAGAGAGAAAGGAGACAGAAGAACTCTAGAAAACAGTAAAAAAATGTTGAAATGAAGAGGGCAGATGTACAAGGGCTGTCGATGTATCTCCTTGAGCCGTGTCTCTCTTATTGGCACTTGAAACACAAGCGATGGAGGGCAAGCTACAAAGTGCCTATATATAGCACAAAAAGATTGCAATAAAATATGCAAATCAACTTACAAAATTGGCCGACCAGTAGGCAGCCATCATAAATGCAGCTGATTGGCTGCATGCAGCCCAAGAAATCAATGATTTGTTATCAGGCTGCCATATAGCATTGCCCCTACTTGTAATCAAGTGCCCGTACATTGTGAATGCTGAAAATGCCCAAATAACTGATAGGTAATGCGTAAGTGCTCCTGAGAGAATTGACTGTAGCAATTGTATCTTGAGAATGCTACTCTAGGGGATGACTAATCTCTAACACCCTCTCTAAGATCCTAGACATAGCATAAGGCTCAAGGATTAGGGTGTTGTCGGAGAACAACATGAGGAAGCGCCTTTGTAAATAATTTTGCTAGATTATCCTCTGTCTTATAGTAAACCACATTAAAAGTCTCATCCAAGATCTCTCGAATGAATTGGTACTGTATCTCAATGTGCTTTGGCCTAGCATGAAATACAATGTTTCGTGTCAAAGCAATGCACTCTCATTGTCACAATGAAGGGTTGTAGGACCTGTTTGAGGGTAGCCAAGCTCTCCTAGTAACCTTCGAAGCCACATTGACTCACATGTGGTAGAAGATACCGCTCTATACTTCGTCTTTGTGGAAGAAAGGGCAACTATGGGTTGCTTCTTGCTCCTCCACGAGATAACACCTGCACCCAAAGTAAAGCAATATTGTGTCATTGACCTTTGCTGGTCAACATCTCCGTCGTCTAGCTCATAAGAACCAAAGTTGAATCTCCAGTACTTGTGTCTTTGTGGAAGAAAGTGTAATTGTGGGTTGTTTTTTGCTCCTTCATAAAATAACACTTGCACCCAAAGTAAAGCAATATCTTGTCGTTGACCTCCGTTAGTAAACATCTCTAGTCCAATCTGAATTCCCTTTGCAATGATCCATGCCTTGTGCTTATCTAAAGTGCCATCACTAGGTGGGTCCTTCTAGGTCTCTTTAAAGGTTGATGATCAGCAAGAGGAAGATGAATTTGATGACTTGTTTAAAGATTAGTTGAGGTCAACAAATGAAATGTTTACGCAATTGGCAAATGATCCTCACTTCATACACTTTTTGAACCCATTAAAGGAGGGAAGCAAAGGCAAGAAGAGAAAATCGTCTTCGAGATCTTCAGGGCATCAAGATGCACTGAAGTAAGAGCCAATACAATAGCATGATGTTCCAAATGTGGGTAGTAAGCATAAGCAAATGATGCCAGTGTGGCAAGTGATGCATATGCAAGGCCAACTTGGAAGTGCCAATCCAATGCTTTTTGGACAACAAGGTATGCATGCAATTATGGGGTATCCAAGTTACTTTGGTGGTGGCACTAGTTTCCATACTATGGTGGGCTTGGGATTGCATATGGGGATTTATGGCACAACTCCTTATGGTATGTAGCGACCAATGCATGGTGTGCAAGGCCTAGTGTATCCAGTTATGGATGGTAATGAAATTAGCACCCTTCCCCTGAAAATCCTTGCAATCGTCCTCAATTGCCTTGCTAGATGTATCAAAAGTAAAATAGTGGATTGGAATTTCCAAAAGACATCATAGTTAACATAACATTGCGCACTACTTCTCAACCATTCCATATGCCCAACACATGCTAAAAATTACCAGCCAATCATAACATGACATAATACTCACAAAGAATCTAAAAAACATTGCTAGATTATCAAGTGACATGTCTATCTCACATGAGCTCAACTCATCTGGCAAAACCAAACCATAGCATAGCATAACCAAGCATGAACCATGGCTAAAACATCAACGACATCATAACATATGCTGTTGTCCATGGAATTAGATGTAAACCATTGAAAACTGAGCATAATTTGATCATAAACTGATCTCTTGCTGATTTGAGGACTAATAACAAACTGCTGCAAATGTGGCTTCAAATTGATCACAAACTCATTGCAAAAATTGACCAGTAATCAATGCAAAAACTGATCCCAAAAGTAACCATAAACGATTCTCAAACGGATAAAAAATGATCAAAATTTTTGTCTCCAAATTGAGGTAAAATTCATGCCAAATTGATCATAAGCTGATGCAAAAGTATAGTTTTAGTGCCCGGGTGAAACTCATACTCATTTGCATACATCTCACAGCTCTATTTTTGATCAGTTTGAGAACTGTTTATGGTCACTTTTGGGATCAATTTTGCATTAGTTACTGATTAGTTTTTTCAATCAGTTTGGAGTCACATTTGTAGCAGTTTATGATTAGTTCTCAAATCAGCAAGTGATTAGATCATGCTTAGTTTTCAATGGTTTATAGGTGGTTCCACGGACAACAGTATGTTAGCAAATGCCATTGATAGTTTCAGCCATAGTTTATGCTGAGGATATGCTCTACAATGGTTTTGAAGTGAGAATAGCCGAGAAACATGAGTTATGGATGCATGCAATGGGTTTCTAGCAACAGTTTGGAAGTATTTCTCAGTATTATTTGATGTTTATGTAGACTAGAAAATTTTAGTAAGCTTTGGGGCATAATGGGGGGTTAGACAAGAGTGTCAATGTTGTGACCTTGATGCTTTATGGAAATTCTTGTGCAGTATGCTTTTGTTTTGGCACAATGCAATGTAATTGAGGACGATTGTAGGGATTTCAAGGGGGGAGGTTTTTAACGGGGATGTGAAATTTTGAGATGCTTTAATCTTATTGATAATATTTGATTAAGCTATTAATCAAATGTGCAAGGTTGTTTAAGCACATGTGATGCACGTGGTAGATATTTCATAGTAACAGGCCAAAGACTCCGAGAATATAATGGGTGTCAAAGGCAAATGTGGTGATAAGTTATGCTTACTGGGTCCTGTTGGTCAGTTGGAATCAAAATCGGCCCTTAGACAATTATTTGGCCAATAAGTGTCGGTGGTGATACTAGGGACTAACATTAATTAATTAATTAATTAATGCCAGTCTAAGGGTCAACAGAGGTTGGGGACTACTCCAAATTGCAAATGGTCTAGCGAATTTAATCATGAATGGGCACATTTGATTTTGGGTAGGGTCAGAAGGGCTAGAATTAATTTTCAGCATTATTTAATTCTGAAAATGAATTAAATGGCTGGATAATGTTGAAAAATAGGTTTAGAAGATTGCCACTAGGCCAAAATGCCCATGCAAATTGAGAAAACGTTTTTGGGGGTTGAGTCTCAACCATTTGGTTAGTTTATAACTTGGGAGAGAGAGAGAGAGAGAGGGAGTTGTCGGTCCATTTTTTGATCAGAGAATAGCAATTTAGCACTTTGAGAAGTATAGGAATACTTTCCTTGGGAAAGAAAGTAGTTTTTGAATAGTACAAAGGCTTGTATGTTGGAAAACACTATAGAGACATCTTAACATGGCCAAGATATGTGAGACTTTGTGCTTTGTTTCTTGAAAATGAAATACAACTTGAGAGTGGATAGGAGTTGTCTAAGTTGCTACATGCCAAAAGGCATGCTGTTGTAAATATTTTGCTTGACCTCCATTGTGTGCAAGTTTACATCACTTGGAATTGGATCCATCTCCAACTTGATGGTAGGGGACAGCAGGGAGTCATCTTCTAAGGACTGGCAATAACATTGTTGATCAGATGACATATTTTGGAGGTGCCTAGTAGTAGGTGACTACATTAAATGTAGGCTGGAGTAGGCAACAGACTGAATCTAGGGTTTCTTCGCAAAGAAAATCAAATTTCTTTCTCATCGTGGCTTTCTCTCACCTTCCTTAATCCATTCTCAGGAGATCTTAGCATTTCTTAGTGATTTTGAGCAGATCTCAACGAAATTTGGTGAACAACAGAGAGATCTTTGGTAGGATTTAGTAGCCACCTTGGGAGTTGTGCCAACAGGAGAAGGGATTGTACATTGAAATCAACAACTGAAATTCGTGGAATTAATAGGGATTTCAGGTGCCAAGCCTTCCATTGTGAATTGGGGCAATATTTAGTGAGTTGAACGTTTCATTTGTGCAATTCCTAGGTGAAAATCAAGGGGCAATTGGTCCAAATTTCTTGCTGATTATATGTATAGCAAGGGGGTTTTGGATTAGCAAAGGAGATTGTGGAATTTCAACTTGCACTCAATGCATTAGCAATTATAAGATAAATAAATATCACAAGGGGTACCAGTTTTGGGGTGAGCTAGATGTTCAATGTTGAAGATTAAAGTGGTAAATTGTGCATTTTCAATTTATATGAATTTAATGCTTGCTGTAATTAGTGCCTCACTACTCTATCCTAGCAGGAAGGTTGGTTGCAAGCCGATTCTTTTCTTACCTCTCCTTGTGCCAAAGTCTATGGAAGATCCACTGAGGTTGACTCAATGAGTGAAATTTGGGGGTGAAGCAATCTCCTTCTCCACTAAGAGTGGAGCCTAAATAAGCAGAGGCTTGGAAGTCATTGGAGTAGGTGCCCAACTGTCATCCGGATCTCCAATACCGCCTTTGTAGTGGAAACTCCACTATATCTTGACTCGTGTACACCTCTCGGGAAGTGGGATCATAAAGCTTGTATCCTTCGGACTATGATCTATATCCCACAAACATCTATTTCTTGGGAAGCTGGCTCAAACTTGTCCCTCTTCTTCTTTGGGATGTGAATATAGGCATCACACCCGAACACCCTAAAATGTGAGACATCCAGCTTTTTGTTCAAAGTAAGTCTCAAAAGGGTCCATATCATCCATGGTTGAAGTAGGGAATCGATTATGGATGCGGATGGCGGTGGTCACTGCTTCGGTCCGTAGATACTGAGATGTCTGCCGATACTCCATCATAGTTTGCGCCATCTTGATCACACATTGATTCTTCCATTTCAATTTGTCATTCTCTTGAGGGGTACACATACTGGCAAGCTCTTGGTGAATGCCACAATCTGCACAGAAATGAGTTAGCTCTTGGGAGACAAACTTCCCTCCCTTGTCACAATGTAGGGTCTTGAGTTTGCTGCGAGACCTGTTCTCTTCAAAGATCAACCAATCCTTAAGGTGTGAGAATGCTTCGGACTTCAAGGCCAAGAAATACGCCCATGTTATCTTGCTAAAATCATCAACAATTAGCATAAAATACAAAATCCCCGTAAGGGGCTTTGTCCTCATGGGTCCACATAAGTCCACCGAAACAAGCTCTAAGGGCTTCTCAGCCAGTCGTGAAGCCTTGCTAGGAATAGTATCTCTATGTTGCTTACCATGAATACAAGATACACATGGTGTGTGGCTTACTTGAATCTTTGGCAATCCATGTACGGGCTGAACACGAGTTGCCTTTCAAAAGTACTCATAGTTGAGGTGGCCAAACCGAGCATGCTAAACGTCTGTCTGAGTCTATGAAGAAAGAAGAAGAGAAGAAAAGGTAGAAGAAGACCGCATCTTGTAGATTCCATTCTCCTCATGTCCTGCACAAAGAACTTGTCGAGATACACTATTAAGAACTTAAGAGTTCTTATCAAATTGGATTGTCAAACCAAGAGTATAGATCTTACTCACTAAAAGATGTTACTCAAGACTTGGCACATAGAGCATCTCTGATGTGTGGGCAATGCCTTGCCCATCTAGAATCAGTTGTATGTCACCCTTGTCTTTGATGGGGATTGAAGAATTGTTACCTGTAAGGATTTGCCCATGTATTGAATGCATACATGCAATCTCGAAGGAGTCATGTGGCGGGAAGCGTCACTGTCCACAAATTGTGGGGCCATCATCATTGCATTAGTGGCGGTCAGAGGAACATCCTTTGTCATCTCCAGATGGAGGAAGGCGGTCAATGAAGGAGGAGCCATCGCTCTTCAGTCCTTTGTGGTCTTCTCCTTCTTGGAATTGAATTGGCGCAGTAATTGAGAAAGAGAGTTATTGCCATGTCCTTTGAGGTAATCACTTACCTTGCATTTTGGACCTGCATCTGCAATTGCCGAAGCTCATTGACATGCCCTTGCATAGAAGAAGACTTGGTAGGACTTAAAGTCCTCATCTAAATCTCTAGAGGCACCCGCTTCATCATGGTCGTCCAATTGTACATTTGATCTAGCGCTAGCCATATCTTCTGAGGCATGGCCAAGTGCTCGATGTGGGCAATGGGGGCTAGAGTGCAAAAGAGAGAAAGAGGAAAGAACGGATATGGGCATTCAATCTGTCCCAATGTGCATGTATTTTCATCGATTCGGCGTTTCTCAGCTATAGAAAGCTTGGAGGCATCACAGGTTGTAGGATGGTCTATAGTCTCGGTCACGAGTTCTGCAAAATCATAAGACTCCAGTATGGCAAGCACGATTACATGCCAAATGCAGTAATTCTTCCCATGGAGCTTTTGATTGAAGGAAGAGCCGGTAACACGGGGACCTTATGGTCCATAATAGCGTGAAACTTTGCGTCAATGTCGGCTGACATTGTAAATGGAATGATGTGTACAAAAACAAGGGCAGCCCCCTTTGATGGTGCACGGTGGTGGTGCCTACTAGGGCTTCCTCTTCTCGTCCTCTTCACGTGTCGGAGGCAATGAAAACTCAAAATCTGCTGCAAAAGGCTGAAAATGCATCCTTTCCTCCTTCGCCAACGGCAAGAACCTGCAAAAAACAGGATCTTCTTCGTTCTTTGTGTTGTACCTATTCACCTCAGCCTCCAAAGGCTGAAAACACAAAGTTTTGGCACGAAGAATCCTCCCGATCAGGTCTGCCCACGATCAATTAGCCCTTCTATATTGCTTTGATACCATGTTAGAGTGCAGTGAATGCAGATGTGTATGGACAAGACTGAAATACAATTGTTGATATATCTCCTTGAGCCGGATCTCTCTCACCAACACATGAAACACAAGTGATGGAGGGCAAGCTGAAATCAACCTTCCTTCTTGGAAAGGGTGGTGAAATCTTGATCAAGCACTTAATTACAGCAATTAGCAAATTCACAAAAATTGAAATGCACACTTTACCATACAATCTTGGACATTGGACACCCAATTGGCCCCAAAATTGGCGTCCCTTGTGGTATTTCTTTATCTTGTATTGCGATCGGATGGAATACAATTGAGATTTCTTAATCTCCTTTACTAATCCAATGGCCCCTTGCTGTCATAAACTATCAACAAGCCTTTTTGGGCAATTTGCCCCTTGACCTTTACCTAGGAGTTCTTGGAATTGGACTCTTGACTTGCCAAATGCTGCCCTAAATCAAATGGAATGGGCTGGCATCTGAAATCTCTGGCAAATTCTTGAATTCCAGCTGCTGATTTTAGTCCTCTATACCTCCAATTGTTGGCATGGGTCCCGAGGTGGATTCTAAAACCTGCTCCTATTGTAAAATAGGGTTTACAGCAGAAATTCCTTTGTTGTCCACCAAATTTTGCTGAGATCTTCTCCAAATGGTTGAGATTTGTTCAAATTATCAGGGAATGGGTTGGAGAAGGTGAGAGAATGCTATAAACATAGTTGTTAGGTACGAAAGGTACGGTACGATAAAATAGTTGCCGGCCCTAGGAGAGGGCAACTCTGCTATTGCTCGTCTTCTGGAGGGTGTTGGCTGTTGTCACTTGCCCTAGATGGGATAGGCATTAATTGATTAATTAATGTCTAGCCCCTACTGTCACCACTGACACTTATGGGCCAATCAATTGTCTTAGGGCCAAATTGATACCAATTGTCATCTAGAACCTAGCTACCATAACTTGTTGCAACATTTGCCTTTGACAACCATTGTTTCCTTCAGGTCCTTTACTTGCTACCGTGAAAGATTTGCTATGTACATCACATGTGTATCTCAATATTACACATTTGATTATTAAATTAATCAAATGTCTTAGCATAAGCAAAGCATCCAAAAAATTCATGTCCCTGTGATAGACCTCCCCCTTGAAATCCATTCAATTGTCCTTGATTGCAATGCAATGCGCTAAAGCAAAAGTATGATGCACTAGAATTTCCATAAGGTACCACAGTCAACACAACATTGGCTACTATTGTTTAACCATGCCACATGCCCAACACTTGTTGCAAATTTCCAGCGGGCACAAACATAACATAAAATTGAAAGATTGTTTAGAATTGCTGCTTGAAACCCATCAAATGCATCCATTTCTCATGTTTCTGAACTTTTATGACTTAAGAACCATAGTAAAGCATAAACAGAGCCTAAACCATGGTTGTACTGTCAATGGTGTTGTGCTAAGAAATGCAATTAGCCATGGCCCCAAAACATGCTTATTTTAGGCTTATTTTAGCCAAAACCCTAAAATGGAGAGCGGATCAATAAAGTTAAGTGGGAGAGGATCTAGAATCCTAATTTTCTATAAATTGGTAGCCAGCCCTCCACTCTTTTACAATCTCGTTTTTGCGGGTTTCAGGTGTTACCGGCTTGCTGTTTACGCCTTGGTCACGGAGGACATCTCAGCCCTTGCTGTCCATCACTGTTCCCTACAGTCTGGCACTTGTTTCCAGCCCTCCACACACTGATTGCTGCTGTCTCTGCGTGGCGACTGACTGTTATTCATCTGCACTGCTGTCGTACAGACTGCCACGCTAGCAAATTGTTGCGTTTTCAGGCTCCAGCTGCCGCCCTGACAGTTTTCTCTCTCCTGTCTGCAGTCGTTTTCAGTCTTTCTCTCTCCTACAAGCTGTCTTGCCTGCGTTTTCAGTCTCTCCTACAGGCTTCGTTTTTAGTCTTTCTCTCTCTTGCAAGCTATCCTGCCTGCGTTTTTAGTCTTTCTCTCTCCTGTAGGCTCCGTTTTTAGTCTCTCTCTTGTAGGCTGTCCTGCCTGTGTTATAGTCTCTCTCTCTTCTGAAGGCTCCGTTTTTAGTCTTTCTCTCTCCTGCAGGCTCCGTTTTTAGTTTTTCTCTCTCTTGCAAGCTTTTCTGCTTGCGTTTTTAGTCTCTCTCTCTTGCAGGCTCCGTTTTTAGTCTTTCTCTCTTCTCACTACTGTCTGCATCAGATCCAACTTCTCATTGCTGCGTTTGTTGGTGTTCGACATCCAGAGGTTGCCTTGCTGCGATTCGAGATCCGTTCAGAGTACGACATGCTCTCCAGCTCATTACCCCTGCTCTGATCCTAGAGATATAGAAGTTCGGGGTTCAGTATTCATTCATTGCATAGTGTGTTTGCTGCATGAGCATTGTATTATTAGTAGTCATATCATTTCATTTATTCATTGTGCTCATTGTTTTTGAGTTACTCTAATCCTAACCCTAACTGTGTTCTTTTTATCAGTCTGTGCTTTGTCGTACGGTTTTTGTTTATGTTTCCATGTTAGGGTATTTTTCTTTACATGGTATCAGAGCTTGGTACTCTTTGAGAAACCTAGGCCTTTGATCTGAAAGCTCTTTGCAAGAAGCAAGAATAATAGTAGATTCAAATGACTTCGAACGTATCAACACCTATTCAGTCTCCAGATCAGCCTATGTCGAGAATCGAGCGAGAGTGGACCGATCAACTTGCTTCACAAAGTTCCGACATGGTGGGAGAAACATTTGAGTACATGGAAAAAAAGATATGCAAGCTGATCTCTGAGGAATATAAACTGATCATAGCCTATTGACAAAAGAAGATTGAGAAGCTCGACCGAAGGATTGCCATTTAAGAAAAACTTCCAAATGAAGGTATGCATGGATTTCACTCTTTAGATGTTGCGCGTAAGTTTGATGATGTTGGAGGGCCGTCGAGACCTCCATCAGGAATGGGCCCCTCTCTTAGAGAGCAAGATCCGGAGTATGTTCCATTTTTTCAGACTCTTCCGTCCTCTCCGTTGCAAGGTACTTTTGATTCGTCTTTTGTGCCTTCTTTTTTTACTTCTTCTGTTTTGCAATATACTGGTAGAGATCATGTGGAAGAAAGAGTCCAGTTTGTTGACTACGGAAAAGATTCTCTAGAGGACCAATTCTTGTATGTCAGTACACGTTGCGGGGATTATAAAAAAAAGCCAGGTAACTCTTCTTCTGTCCTTTCTTCTTTTCCGTCTACTTTACATAATCAGAATGAATTTGGTGTTCCTTTCACTTCATTATATGGTGTATCATCATCTTCACAGTTTTATTTTCAATCTTTAAATGATAAAAATGAACAAAAAGAATCTGCATCTCATACACCTCACTTTCAAAACCCACCCATCCCACCACATTCTTCTGCTGCTTCACCACTTCCATTTACACCATTTACATTTCCATTTCAGACACCTCATGTCGCACCGCACATCACTCCGGGGGGTTATGAAAACATAGGCATATCCTTTAGGACCTCATCCTTCCCTCAGCCAGGTGGTGTTTCACCTACCTTATACACACTTTCGGGATCATTGCAGTGTGGGTATCCCACTCAGTCTCTCCCGAGTGTGGATTAGTTGCCTTCACAGTTTGCCTCCATGGCATTGCCTAGTGGACCTTCTGGTCATAATGCTGTGTTCCAACTTTACTTTGGACAAGGCTACTGTGTCCTAGTGCCTCCACTTACACCGGCACCTTATGGAAACATTCATGTTCCAGTGCCTCGGCATGAATCGGCACTCATTGGATACTCACAGCCTACTTCTGCCTACCCACCTCTTTTCCCTTCTTCTTACTCTTATTAGACACTCTCACCTCCACCATCTTTCCCACCATCATCTTACTCCATCCACCCAACACCTCATGGTTCTAGCTCATCTTCTGCCAAGAATGCATTTAATGACAAGACTCGTTTTAACGGGTCAAACTTTACTACTTGGTCGAATTTGATGAGACATGCCCTTGATTCACAGAACCTATGGGATCCAGTGCAGGGGTTGGAACCCCAACCCGATCCCGCATTTGTTCCATATGAGGTCGTCCGCTTATGGAAGGTTAGGAATGTCTCCGTTATTGTCAAGCTAATGCAGGGCTTATTGCCAGAGTTTCATTCTCAGCTTCAGCATTTTGACTTAGCGTCAGAGCGATGGGCCCACTTGACTGACCACTATGCGGCTTAGGATAAGACCGATCATATTAACTTGACCATGAGCTTCAGCTTTTCAAAATCACTGACCGAGATGACTTGAGAGTCAAGTTGGCTGAGTATCGGTGTCTCCTCGCTGAATTCTCCACTACGGGGACTCCCAAGTCCTTTGACAATGAGGTCACATTGTTCCTAAATAAACTCCCCAAGAAATACTTTAATTTTGTTGAAGGAATAGTTTCAAAGCCTACCATGCCTACATTCTATGAATTTGAGTGTCAGCTGTTGCGTTACGCACGGTTGTTCGATTAGTTTCATATGAATTCTTCTTCAGAGGGGGCTCTTCTTGCTCATTCTCAGAAAGGGCAACAAGGGAAGGGCAAACCAAACCAAACCTCCACTCAAAATCAAAATCAAACTCAAAAGCTAAATCAATCTAGGGATTCTTGAGGAAACTCCCAGTCACAACTCAAACTTGGGTAGCAGAATGTACCTAAAAAGAATAGGTATTGTCAACATTGTCAAAAGGTTGGCCATTTTGACGACGAGTGTCGATCAAAGGCACGATACCAAAACCTAAGTCTTAGACCCGCGCCCCTCAGTCGGGTAACCCCCAGCAAGGGAGGCAGGGTGATGGCAAGGAGCAGTTTAAAGGTCAGACTCACACTGCCACCACACAGTCATCTCAGTCGACAACGTTCTCAACTCCAGAGGGCTTGTCTGACTGGTCTGTAGAGGCCCATATCGTCTCCATAGAGACATTAGATGCGAGTCTCGTCCATATCTGTGAGTTGTCTCCTGATGAGGTTACTGTAGAGGCCTACACGTCACAGTCGAGCACTTCAGCTCCAGTTTGGATTGTGAACAATGGAGCTACACATCACATGACTCCTATAGAGGACATTTTCCGTACCCGAGCCCGTGGAGTCGGGCGGGTCTGTGTAGGAAACAACTTCTCGGTCAAGATTTAGGCTCAAGGTTGCGTCAGTTTTGCCACTAACAAGGATCCAGATTTGGCTTGGCTGGGCAATGTATATCATGTCCCTCAGCTTGGGGTGAATTTGTTATTTGTTTAGCAACTTTGCCGGTTGGGGCAAGCAGTTTTCTTTACAACGATCATAGTCGAGGTCCTTGACTCTCTAACTGGTTTAGTGATTGCTCGCGGTGAGGCACAGCCTAATGGCCTATACCACATGATATACTTTTTGACCAAGACGACCGTCAAAGGCTCCGAGTTCCATAGCTTCCAAGCCTTAGCCACATCTCGGGAGTCTACGCACAATGAGCGTCTTTGGCATTTTCGCTTAGAGCATCTTGGTTATGACTCACTTTATGAGTTGTCACGCCGTGAGCTGGTTGAGGGCCTTCCACGTCTAAAGCTAGCTCGAGATGTCTGTAAAGCCTGTCAGCTCGGGAAGCAGCATCGTATCCCGTTTCCTCAGTAGTCTACACATAGAGTTAAGGATCCTCTTAGACTGATTCACGTTGATCTTTGTGGGCCGACATCCACTATTGCTTTGAACGGCGTACTGTATTTCTTTTTGATAGTGGATGATCATTCTCGATACATATGGGTGTACTTCCTCAAGTATAAGTCAGATGCTTTCACATATTTTTCTGCTTGGGTGTTGTTGGTTTGTAACCAGTCTGGTCGTCGTGTTGGGTGCATTAAGAGTGATAGCGGTAGTGAGTTTATCTCCCACGAGTTTTTCGAGTTTCTACAGAAGCATGGTATTTCTCGCCAGCTCACCTCTACCAACTACTCCTCTCAGAATGGAGCCGTAGAGCGTAGGAACCGCACAATCATGGAAATTACACGCTCTATGCTGTTCGTAGCAGAGCTTCCTGAGTGCCTTTGGGTCGAGGCTGTTAACACTTTGGTGTACATCCTCAACCGGTGCTTGATTGTGGCTCTTCCTCAGAAGACCCCGTATGAGGCATTTTTTGGCTCTCGGCATGTTATTTTCCATTTCAGAGTCTTCGGGTGTCGTGCGTATACACACACGCCTGATGACAAGATAGGTAAGCGTACTCCCTGAGCTGATCTCCTTATTTTGGTGGGATATTCCTCTGAAGCGAAAGCCTATCGTTTGTTCGATCCTCGGACAAACAAGGTGATTGTTAGGTGGGATGTTGTTTTTGACGAGAGGGATACCCTAGGACAGCCCTTTGATGCACACATATATCGTTCTGTTGTAGGAAAACTTCTTTGGTTAATTCACACTAGGCCAGATTTAGCTTACTCAGTTAGCATACTCAGTCAGTATTTCACAGCACCTAGGATGTCACATTGGATTGCATATCTTCGTGTGTTGCGTTATTTGCGGTGTACTTTTTCTTATGGCTTGACATATGGTTTTGATTTATGTTTGCAGGGGTACACTGATTTTGATTGGGCAGGAGATCCTGACACCCAGCGTTCCCATGGCGGCTACCTCTTTACCTTGGGCGCGGCTCCCATTTCTTAGTCCAGCCGTAAGCAAGAGACGGTGGCGGCTTCCACGGCCGAGGCTGAGTACCGGGCTCTCTTCGATGGTATCAGCAAGGCCATCTATTTGAGGAGTTTACTGGCGACGCTTCATTTTCCATTGCTCTTCCACAGTTGTCTATTGCGACAACCAGAGTGCCATTGCCCTTGCGAGCAATGCAATTATCACACCACGGACACGGCATGTGGGAGTCCACTTCCACTTTTCCAGAGAGCAGGTTGAGCTAGGCACTATTCGCCTAGAGTTTGTGCCTTCATCAAATAATTTGGAAGATATCTTGACCAAAGCGGTCAACTGGCCGGTTCTTCAGTACTTCTTACCTAGGATCGGCTTGGGTACACTCTCTCCTACTTCTTCAGCTTGACGGGGAGAGGGTGCTTTTCTCTTGCTTTCCCTTCTAGGTTGAGAGGGGACGACTCCTACTCTTGATTCTAACAGTGATGATACTTATAGTTTTTTAGACATTACATTCACTTATTCTTTTATATTGTATTATGGGCATTTGTAACTTCATCCGCACTATCAGGATGACCTAATTGTAAAAGGGCACTTAGACAAGTGAACACTTCCCCTGCGAGGGCATCGTCCTAGTGGCACCGTTGTATAGCATATTGCATGAGCATGACATCTTGCATCTCTCTTTGCATTATCCTATGCATTGGCATTCTGGTCATGTCAACATGTATCTGTGTGCATTTATCCCTTTTCGGTCTTTTGGAGTGGTCGACTCTAGGATCCACCATATTCGTAGCATAACACATGGTAGTTCTTCTAAAGGCAGTTTCCCTACCCTTGCGTGCTTTGCTTGTCTTGCTAAGCCTACCGTTTTTTTTGCCTCTTAGATATTCAACACATGATTGGCACATACACTCACTTTTATCATCCTTAGGCACTTATTCTCGTTAGTGCCAGAGATTGGCTTGCCAGTTTTGTGAATAACTTGGGTTTAAAATTCTCTTTATCTTTTCCTATCTGTCACTTAATCGACTGCTGCCCCTATATTACTCATGTATTTTCAAAACACTTTAAAAAAAAAAGTCCATTGTTGATTCTATCCACCTTTGTAGGCCTTGGTAGGCCCTTGGGCAGTCGATGAGCACCCTTGGTCCGATGCCCTGACCTCTCTGGGGTGATCACTTGGGCTCCCTTGGTAAGATATCCATTGCCTCTGTAGTCTTGGTAGGCCACTGGCCAGCCGACGTGCACCTTTTGTTCGATGCCCTGGTTGCTTTGGGGTGAGACGCCTTGGGGTGAATCAAAATTTAGGTTGGCCTACTTTTCTCGCCCTATTTTGGGCCTGAGAGGGGGTGTTGTGCTAAGAAATGCACTTAGCTACTTAAACAGTCCCAAAACATGCTTATTTTAGGGTTATTTTAGCCAAAATCCTAAAACAAGGAGCGGATCGAGAAAGTTAAGTGGGAGAGGATCTAGAACCCTAATTTTCTATAAATTGGCAGCTAGCTCTCCACTCTTTTACAATCTCGTTTTGGTAGGTTCCAAGTGTTACCAGCTTGCTGCCCACACCCTGGTCATGGAGGACATCTCAGCCCTTGTTGTCCATCACTATTCCCTACAGTCTGGCGCCTGTTTCCAGCCCTCCACATGTTGATTGCTGTTGTTTCTACCTACAACTAACTGCTGTTCATCTGCACTGCTGTCGTATAGTCTGCCATGCGAGCAAATTGCTACGCTTGCAAGCTCCAGCTGTCGCCCTGACAGTTTTCTCTTTTTTGTCTGCAGTCATTTTCAGTCTTTCTCTCTCTTGCAAGCTGTCCTGCTTGCGTTTTCAGTCTTTTTCTCAACTGCAGGCTCCGTTTTTAGTCTTTCTCTCTCCTGCAAGCTGTCATGCCTGCGTTTTTAGTCTTTCTCTCTCTTGCAGCTCCATTTTTAGTCTTTCTCTCTCTTGCGGGCTCCGTTTTTAGTATTTCTCTCTTCTCACTATTTTTTGCATCAGGTCTAGCTTCTCACTGCTACATTTGTTGGTGTTCGACATCCGTAGGCTGCCTTGCTGCGATTCGGGATCTGTTCGGAGCACGACACACTCTCTAGCTCATTACCCCTGCCCTGATCCTAGAGATACAAGAGTTCGAGGTTCAATATTCATTCACTACATAGTGTGTTTGCTGCATGAGTATCGTATTATTAGTAGTCATATCATTTCATTTATTCATTGTGTTCATTGTCTCTGAGTTACTCTAACCCTAACACTAATTGTGTTCTTTTTATCAGTCTGTGCTTTGTCGTACGGTTTCTGTGTATGTTTCTGTGTTAGGGTATTTTTCTTTACAAATGGCATTCACTAGACATGTTGCTGGCCATAGAATAAGCTGAATACCATTGATAATTGAGCATAAACTGATCATACGCTGATCTGAAAATTGTCACAAACTGATGCAAATGTAATCCCAAACTAATCTCAAGCTAATCATAAACTGATCTCTAACTGAATGGAAAAGTATAGTTCTAGAGCCATGGTAAAATCCATACTCATTTGCATACATCTCATAGTGACTAGTATACTGAGTAGTGACCTCATGGTAGATATACTATTAGTATAGTATCTTGGATGCATGTTGAATACATCCGAGATCCACTACATACAAGAGATGACCATCATTGGAGGAGTGGAAGTGCTATCTCCCCCTTGAGCATCAGACATTGCTCTGCTGAACTTGATTGAGCCCAAACCAAAGTCGGCTCTATCTTAAAAGTATCAAGGCAAAGCTATAACAATTAAGGATGGTTTGCCAAGTCATCCCGTTGAGATCTTTGAAGTGCATACTTGATCTTTGCATAGGCTACATCCAAACTTTCCACATAGTGATCAGCCTCAAAGATATTATCCTTAGTGTGCAAGATAGGTGGTACCTTTTTGCCACCCTTAACAACCTTGAATGGAGTTAAGCCAGTGGAACTATGCACCATATTGTTGTATGCAAACTCTACTAATGACAAATATTGCTTCCACCTTGTCTTATGTTTTGATACATAACACCTTAAAAGATCTAGCACTGTGGAATTTGCCTCTTGAGACTTACCATCTAGCTGCGGATGGAAGGATGATGACAATTTTAGCATGATACCCATATTCTCAAACAACCCCTTTCAAAATAAATTGGTCATTGGAGGATTTGAATCACGGACAACCTCAAATGGAGTTATGCTAGTGGAACTATGCACCATATTATTGTATGCAAACTCTACCAATGACAAATACTACTCCCACCTTGTTTTATGTTTTGATACATAACACCTCAAAAGATCTAGCACTGTAGAATTTGCCTATTTAGACTGACCATCCTCAACAACCTCAAATGGCATTATGCCAGTGGAACTATGCACCATACTGTTGTATACAAACTCTACCAATGGCAAATACTGATTCCACCTTGTCTTATGTTTTGATACATAACACCTTAAAAGATCTAGCACTATGGAATTTGCCTCTTCAGACCGATCATCTGTCTGTGATAGAAGGATGATGATAATTTCAACATGGTACCCATATTCTCAAACAACCCCTTCCAAAATAAACTAGTCATTTGAGGATTTGAATCACTAATGATGGACTTTGGCATATCATGGTACTTAAATATATGCTGCAAAAATAAGCATGTCATATGATGAGCCTTTATTTTCTTCCTCACCAGAATGAAACGGGCTTGTTTGTTGAACTTGCAAATGATAGTCCATATCCCATCATTCCCAATATGTATCCTAGGAAGCTCAAAGATGAAATCCATAGCCATGCTTTGCCAAGTCCCATCATTCCCTATATGTATTCTAGGAAGCTCAAATATGAAATCCATAGCAATGCTTTGCCAAGGTCTGGAATAGACAAGGGTTGTAACAATTTGAGCATCTTTTGCCTATCATGCTTTACTTTTTGACATTGATGTATGTCCTAACAAACTACTCTATATTATGCCTCAAAGCTAGCCAATGAAAGAAATGCTTCATTGCTTTAATTGTTGCATCGATCTCTCTATGCCTTATATAAGGAGAAGCATGACTCTTAATGATCACTCTAGGCCTCAACTGCTTTGTGATACATAGTTTCCATGTATCATCAAAAGACCATCTCTAAGCACAAAGTGCTCATGCCTCTGGCTATTGCAAAGTTGATCATACACATCGGTAAAATTTGAAATAGTAGCATATTGATCCTTCATGGCATCCAACTCAGTGTAATTAATGATACTGATGGCTGAGATCTGAGGCTTGCGTGATAGTGTATTTGATGCTAGGAGGCATATTCCACGGTGGATTTCGTGATTATATTTATTTGCCGGGGCTCGTATATAAGGTGGATTCCTTGTACGAGAAGCTGACAGGGACGCTTGTCCTTTTCAGGAGGCAGATTAATTTAATGTGCACGTGGGTGATTCCACAGCGGGTGATTTTGCAAAATACATATCAAATTAATGGACGTTTATGAGTTTAGAGTGCGTACTTGAATTAAATTAAGGTCAGGACAGAGTTCCAATCTATTTAATTATTTTGTAGTTGAAGACTGCTAGGTATTCACTTGGGTTGGATTTTATTTTATTATTTTCTAACAATTGTGAATGCTTCAATTGACGCGTAGAGCAGGCGGCAGTGGCGTTGAGTAGCATTGGGCGATGATGTGAATTCAAATGTCTAGAAGAATCACCATTTTTGATGGGTACGCGTCTTATCACTAAAGGTGTGGCGCCAATATTTATTCAAGCATGCTTGACAAAATATTGATTATCTTGTATATGCATAGGTCCCCGGTTAAATATTTCATTATTTGACATTTGTATTTGGGCACAACCCGATTTTAGGACGCCCAAATGTCTTACTTTATATTTGGGCAAAAGCAAACACAAAAGCAAAAGCATGCTATTTGTAAAGTGAGCTAAATGATAAATAAATCTATAAATACATGCCTTATGAAGCGCTCATACAAGGCATGGGAGGAGATTGCATCCAATTGGTCTTTTTGGTCTCATTTCGTGCATTGATGCGCAGATCGAATGCTGTATGCGTGCGTAACGAATGTCAGAAGGTCCCCAAGAACAAAGAACTCTACAAAACCTTCATAAAAGCAAAAGGGAAATTGCACGACATGAGACCAAAAAGACCAATTGGGTGCAATCTCCCCCCAAGCCTTGTGTGAGTGCTTTTGGGGATCTTCCGACATTCGCTACGCACGCATATAGCATCCGATTTGCGCAGATTAGATGTATGCGTGCGTAGCAAATGTCAGAAGGTCCCCAAGAACAAAGAACTCTACAAAACCTTCATAAAAGCAAAAGAAAAATTGCAGGACATGAGACCAAAAAGATCAATTGGGTGCAATCTCTTCCCATGCATTGTGTGAGTGCTTCACAAGGCATGTGTTTATAGATTTATTTATCTTTTAGCTCACTTTACAAATAGCATGCTTTTGCTTTTGCGTTTGCTTTTGCCCAAATATAAAGTAAGGTGTTTGGATGCCCAAAAATCGGGCTGTGCCCAAATATAAATGTCAAATAATGAAATATTTAATCGAGCGCCTATGCGCATATAAGATAATAAATATTTTGTCAAGCACTTTAATAAATAAGCATGCTTAAATAAATATTGACGCCACACCTTTAGTGATAAGGTGCGTGCCCATAAAAAATGGTAATTTTTCTAGGCATTTGGATTCATATCATTGCCCGGTGCTACCCAACGCCACTGCCGCTTGCTCTACACATCAACTGAAGCATTCACAATTGTTAGAAAATAATAAAATAAAACCCAACAAAAGTGAATATCTAGTAGTCTTTAGCTACAAAATAATTAAATAGGTTGGAACTTTGTCCTGACCTTAATTTAATTCAAGTGCGCACTCTAAACTCATAAACATCCATTAATTTGATATGTATTTTGCAGAATCACCCGCTATGGAATCACCCACATGCACATTAAATTAATTTGACGTCGGAAAACGATAGGCGTCCCCGTCAACTTCTCGCACAAGGAATCCACCTTGTGTACGAGCCCAACAAATAAATATAATCGCGGAATCCACCGTGGAATATGCCTCCTGGCATCATATCCGCGGGGTGGGATGTATTAGCTACAACATTCTTTTTACCATCAATGTGTACAATCTAAAAATGAAACACAGAGAGAAAATTTGCCCATCTCATATTCTTCTCTGACAACTTTGTTTGCATCAAAAAGTACCTCAATGTTTGATGATTTGTTTGCATTGTAAAATCAGCCCCTAAGAAGTAATGTTTCCGCGTAGATAGTGCATGATTATAGCTAAGAGCTCTTTCTCATAGACGTGCAAATTCCTCTTTGCATTGCGGAGAAGATGTCTCTCATAAGCAAGAACTCGGCCATCTTGCATTAAAACAACCCCAAAGTTGGTTTTTATATGCATCACACTAGACCAAATGACTTCCTTGGATCGGGCAACACAAGCATAAGATTTGAAGGCATCTTTTTTTTAAACTTATCAAATGCTGAAATTTCTACTATTGTCCATCTAAATAGCACATTCTTTTTTTGCAAAGCATGCAATGGAGATGCAATTTCAACAGAATCATGTATATACTTTCTGTAATAGAAGCATAGACCCAAAAAGCTGCGGATCTCATATACATTTCTCTAATGTTGCCATGAACGTATTGCCTCAACCTTTGTAGGGTCCATATGAATACCATCAGTCAATATAGTGTGCCCCAAAAAGTGGATTTCATGCAAAAAGAATTCACTTTTCTTGTCATTAATGACTAACTTGTGCTTATGTAGCTCATTGAACACCATGTCCAAATGCTTTCTATGCTATGTCTCATTCTTTGAGTATACAATCGTGCCATTGAAGAAGGTGTCCATAAATTCCCTATGTGGTCTAAAGATGCCATCCATCATCCAATTTAAAGTGGAAGGAGCATTCATGAAGTTCAAAGGGCATGACAAGAAACTTATACAACTCGAAAGATGTCTTGGAAGTTGTCTTACGCACATTCCCCAGTCTAATGGGTATCTGATTATACCCACTTTTCAAATCTATACGGTTGAATATGGCTGTCCCTTGCAAAATCTATCCATATCATCATTGATCCGAGGGATCATAAATAGATTTTTTGTTGTGATTTTATTCAAAGCACCATAGTCAATGCATATACGCCATGATGCCTCTGTTAGCAGATATTAGTCAGCTCATGGTGTGAGTCTGTGTGCAGAGGCTGGGCATTTTATGTAGCATTTTATGCAGTATTTTATGGCACATTTTTGTGGCCATTTATGATGTATTTGTAGCATTTATTGCTGGCCGACCAGCATTAAATGCTGGCCGACCTGCATTTTATGCTCCCCACTTTTGTGGCTATTTATTGGGCTCCTCCTCCACAATCTTCAGTCATCAGTGGAGATCCTTCTGAGAGAGAGGAGCCGGTGCTGAGGAGCCCACGCAGCCAGTGACTCACCGTTGTATGCTGTTGTCTCGTGTTCGATATATGGATTCCATTTCCCGTGCATACATCTGAGTTCTCATCTGTATTGTGTTCTTTTCTTTTCTCTTTTTGTCTTGTGTTTCAGCAGTTTATTTCAGCACATGTTTATGCTTCCACCGCTACTCCACTTCTGACATGGTATCAGATTTCAGGCTGCAACCTATTTGTGCTGTGTTTTCTTGCCGATTTCAGGATTTACACCCTTCTTGCTGATCAGCCAGCTGTCCTTCCTGCTGGCGACTGCTGATTTGCTGCTGGCGACAGTGTTTCAGCATTTGCGTTTTGCGTTTTTCTGGTCAGATTTGCGTTTACTGCTGTTCCACTCTTTGCTGCCCGTCTTTCCTTCATCAAACTGCTGGCAACAGTCTTTAGCCCCTGTTTCTTCAGTTTGCAGCCTGTGTTTTGCTGTTTACAGCATTATTTTTGCCTGTTTTTCTGATTATTCAGGCCGTTTTTGCTGTTTTTGACAGTTTTAACCTGATTTTTTCACTTTGTGCAGCAGCTTTTGGCTTATTTTGGTCAGCCTTTGGGTTATATTGCATGTGAACTCACTATTTTTGGTGTTTTTGGTTGCGTTCTGGCTGTGCTCACTCTCTCAACGACCCTCTTTTCTTCTACTTCTCTTCTTATCCTCTCCATATGGCTCCTCCGTGCACTTCCTACAAGCTCCCCCCGGAGTTTGATGGAGTGGCCAATGCTTTGCGGGCGCAGACATCATCGACTCCTGTCAGTTTTACACATATGACCTCGATGCTTCTTGAGCATGAGGCATCCTTGAGATTACAGGGGCGGCTTCCGGCACATTATGGAGGTGAGGCTTATGTAGCTTCAGAGAGGGGTGACGGGAAGAAGAAGTCGAAGGCCCAGTGTTACCACTGTGGCAAGAAGGGACATTTGCGGAAGGACTGCAAGAAGTTAGCGGCGTCCAAGAAGAAGGAGAAGAAGTCGAAGCGGGATGCGGACTCCTCCGATGAGTCATCATCTGCCTCTGATTCTGACTCCGATCCTCCAGCCTCGGCCACGGCCAAGACGCGGAAGGGATCGTCTTCGACAGATCGTGGGAAGGGATTGATGGTCCCTTCCACAGCTGCTTTCTAATGATGGCATGATGTCATCCCTCACGACTCCTCGGTGCCAGAGAGGGAGTGTGAGCGGGTGTTGGTGGGGCTGCAGTGCCTCATCTATATTTTGATACAGGTGCACAGGTTCCAGAGAGGGACGTCCCTGACGCATCGACGGTATCTGGCAGTAAAATCCTAGAGACTGGTGTTGATTTCTGGGTTCATGATGAGCTGTTCTTCTTGACAGAGAGCGAGAGGCTTTCGTCTGGAGCTCACATGAGGGGACACTTTGGTGGTTTGGCCAAAGGCGGGAACTCCATGGTCACATGTTCAGAGACATGTTTGGCAGATTGGCTTTGTATGTCCTGAGTGACATAGGTGACATTACACAGAGAGCTGCTATGAGTCTTCTCTATTTTCAGGTGTTGTTGGTACGATCGACATCGACATCAGATACTCTTCGAGGCTTCTTGGTGGTGGGCTGGCCACTCACCGCTTGGACATCCATGGTCCTTCTGGTGTTTCTTTGTTGTGTAGTTTATGATTCTTCATCATTGTACTATTTTATTGTATCAGATCACACATGATCTGAGAGAGGGTGTTAGCAGATATTAGTCAGCTCATGGTGTGAGTCTGTGTGCAGAGGCTGGGCATTTTATGTAGCATTTTATGTAGCATTTTATGCAGTATTTTATGGCACATTTTTGTGGCCATTTATGATGTATTTGTAGCATTTATTGCTGGCCGACCTGCATTTTATGCTCCCCACTTTTGTGGCTATTTATTGGGCTCCTCCTCCACAGTCTTTAGTGCTTCAGTCATCAGTGGAGATCCTTCTGAGAGAGAGGAGCCGGTGCTGAGGAGCCCACGCAGCCAGTGACTCACCGTTGTATGCTGTTGTCTCGTGTTCGATATATGGATTCCATTTCCCGTGCATACATCTGAGTTCTCATCTGTATCGTGTTCTTTTCTTTTCTCTTTTTGTCTTGTGTTTCAGCAGTTTATTTCAGCACATGTTTATGCTTCCACCGCTGCTCCACTTCTGACAGCCTCGGGCCCACCAAGTCAAGAGAGTTGATGGAATCTTGGCAATGGAACCATGAAACTAGCCTTCCTTCTTGGAAAGGGTGGTAAAGTCCTGATCAAATACTTAATTACAGCAATTAGCAAATTCACAAAAACTGAAATGTAACTTTACCATACAATCTTAGACATTGGACACCTAATTGGGCCCAAAATTGGTGCCCCTCGCGGTATTTCTTTATCTTGTATTGCAATTGAATGGAATACATTTGAGATTTCTTAATCTCCTCCACTGATCCAATGGCCCCTTGCTGTCATAAATGATCAATAAGCCTTTTTTGGCCAAATTGCCCCTTCACCCAAGAGTTGTACCAATTGGACCCTTGACTTGCCAAATGCTACACCAAAGCAAATGGGATGGGCTGGCATTTGAAATCTCTGGCAATTCCTTGAATTCTATGTGCTGATTTCAGTCCTATATGCATCCAATTGCTGGCATGGGTCCCAAGGTGGATGCTGAACCCTACTCCTACTGTGAAATAGGGTTTACAGTAGAGATTTCTTCGCTGTCCACCAAATTTGTCTGAGATATTCTCCTAATGGCTGAGATTTGTTCAGATTATTAGAGAATGGGTTGGAGAAGGCGAGAGAATGCTTTAAAGAGAGAAATATCTGATTTTCTTTGCGTGGGACTCTCTAGAATGCAGTTGCCAGACCTAGGACGTCAGCTGATGGCTAGAAAATGTAGTATAGCACAGGCTGCCAGGTGGCTACTGGCATTGTGGCAGTTGCGATCAGTTCTAGTGCTGGTGATGATGTGGCAATAATGGTGGATAGAAATTATGAAAAAATTTCGTAGCTCATGGCCTCCATCATCATCTTTTAGATGCTAAAGTTGTCGCCATCTAGCTTTTGATCTTGCAAATGGGGACCTTGTGGTCCATGTCCCAGTTTGCTGGACATCCTTCTCTCGCCTTGAATTCTATCACGCTTCTTAGGTGGCCCTCCTTTGACTTAGAAAATGTGGGTGGCTAGGCCCTTTTTCACTTGATTGCTGAGGCTTCTTGACTATTGAAGGCGATGAAAACATGAAATCTGCTCCAAAGGCTGAAAACACAGCCTTCTTAGTACTTTTGCTGATTCCTTTGCAAAATCAGACCCGCATGCCTTAGCCCTCTTGATCAGCAACAAACATGACACTCCTTCCTCCATTCACGTGCTCATCAACTTGCCCTAGCCATAGCCCGATGTGCAACTCTCCTGCTCACACTCGTATTCTGGAAACATATCTCCTTTTACGTGCTAAGAACTTCTCTTATGGCCCACCTTTGTACAACCCTTCATTGCCTTAATACCATGTTAGAATCTAGCATCGTGGAAGTGGAGGCATAGGCTGAGAGAAAGTAGAACGGAGAGAGAGAGAGAGAGCGAGAGAGAGAGAGAGAGAGAGAGAGAGAGAGAGAGAGAGAGAGAGTGTGTGTGTGTGTGTGTACGTTATAGAAGTATGCACTTAGCTCGATATCACAATATTCTTATGACAAATGTATAAGACTACATGGGCATGGGCCCTAGGCTATAAATAGCGAGCAAGAGAAGATCATAATGATTAGGCTAGGCTGAAACTGGCTGACCCGTAGTTCTAAATGTGTTGCTAGCTGTTTGAAAACGTGTCCGACTACCCACTGACTTGCTTGATTGCTCATCTTGGCCGATTGGCTACGTGACTGCATTGTACCTTGGCCGATTCACTGCTCGTCGACTATACTCTACCTGCCTGATGCCCTTCCCCAACTGTTCGACTACCCTTCTACTTGTTGTCGAGGGGATGATCCTCTAACAAATTTTAGCGGCTTAACAAAGTAGTCATGGAAACCATCCTTCCTTCTGGGATGGGTTGGTAAAGAACTTGCTTATATACTAATTATAGCAAGCAGAAAATTCACATAAATTGAAAATGCAAATGTTTCCATTTAATCTTGGACAATGGATACCTAGTTGGCCCCAAAATTGGTGCTCCTTGCATTATTTCTTTAACATGTATTGCTAAAGGTTAAAGTACATTGAGATCCAACTTGATCTCCTTCAATCTTCAATACATCTTGTTGGCTGAAATTCAATGCTGCCCTGTTGTAAATGACTAATTGACTGCAGCCAACCATTAACGAGAGCCCCACATGCAGTCACCTGCCCTTGTGGGCCCCAAACTTGTTGTCACTTGTCTGTAGACAGCTTATAGGGGCTATCACTTGCCTCTGATGGCCTCCTAATCAGTTGGGGGTAGCTCTTCGACAACCTCCAATGGCTGGGCTGATCACCAATGGTTGGAAAATTGTAGCAATAGCTCTCTCTCCCCTCCTCTCCTAACCTCCACATGCTGGAATGAGGCTCCACCAGCATCTAATAGCCTTTCCCTCACTTGCATGGGCAAGTTTTGCCAAGTGGCAAGCTTCCAAATGCAATTTTCAGCCTAATTAAATTCATTTTCGGAATATTAATTCTGAAAATTAATTTAATCATTAACTCTTGCTCAAAAAAATAACTGTGCTAGCCAATAGTTAAATTGGCTAGGCCAATTTGTCATCCAAGTATTCCTAGCATTTGTTAGTCCTTGAATTGGTATTAATTAATTAATTAATGCCTAGTGTCTAATGCCACCACTAACATTAAGTGGCTAATAAAATAATCTAGGAAAAAATCTGTAACCAAGTATCACTTAGTACCTATTAAGTACAACTTATTGGAACTTTTGCCTTTGACATCCCCATTGACATCTCGGGGTCCTTGGCTTGTCATTGTGAAATAACTAACTTGCATATCACATATGCACCTCACATTTGCACATTTGATCAACTCTTAATCAAATGCTAAGCAAAGCATTAAAAATTCACATCCCTATGGCGGTCATCATCTATGCACATGTTTGCTGTGTACTGCAGTCACCTCCATTTATAATTGAGCCCATGTTTGCTTAGCTATCCTAAAGACTGATAGTCATGAACCCAGGATTCTGTTTACATCCTGAATTGATATACTTTTTGTTAAAACCCAGTTTTTTCTATAAAAATGTTGTTGTATCTACAAACAACTCCATCGACGGATATTGCCCATGTTGTTGAGTCCCCTCCTTGCCTAGCACCAGCAGCTTTTGAAATCTCGTAGTATCCACAAACAAAATTTCTAGGATATTGGATTAAGTCCTAAGCATGCAAGATGCCCTTTTGGTCGTATAGCAAGTGTTGGTGGGTTTTGGTATACCTGAAGAATGGATGATTTTATTGAAAGATAGGAAGAATGTTCAAGTAGTTGAAAGTACGAGGGTGTGTGCTATTTAGGTCTTTTCCCCTCTCCTCCAAAAAATATTTATTCAATCAAACAATCCTTCTTTTAAACAAAGTGATATATTTCTTCAATCAAACAACCCTTCTTTTAAACAAAGTGAGAATCCATGCCACCCATGGCACAATAAGTTGTCCTTACTGTTTTGAAAATTCTGTTGAATTGTTCCTTAAATCTGTTCTTTCTTAGACCTTAGTTGCTTTAATTGCAAAAAGTAAATTACCACAAGCTGGATTCATCATTTGTTCTTCACTCACAATCTGGTGAATATTTGTTCTTCGCAGGTCCCCGTGGTCTAATACTTACATTCCACCTCTAGAAGATGGCACACAACCTTCTCCTGCCCTGCGTGAACTTGAAATCGAAGCAAATGATATCTTTGCTTTATATCGTGACCAGTGAGGTCCTACCGTCCTTGCCTTGCCTTTTCATGTGCCCTTGTTTGCATTGGTTAGTTGTTGTGTTTAAGTTTTCTAGCAATTTAATGAATCATCTTGCACCTTGTACAAATTATCAGATATTATGAAGGTGGGATCTCCTCTGTTTACTTCTGGGAGACTGATTCACCACAAGGATTTGCAGCTTGCTTTTTGATTAAAAAAGGTGGGAGTCGCTATTGTAGTCTGAAGTCTTACAGTGCTGCCTTTAAGGACAGTTGAATGTACAAATCGAAGTTACTGTGGATCTGAAAAAGCAAGTGTCAGTTCTCATTTCCTGTACTAGCTGAATAATTTTTAAGGATGCCAGATGGTTCACAAAGTGGAGAAGGTAGGAGAGGGTTGCTAGAGCAAGGCTTATGGGATGCCATTCATGTCATAGAGGTGAACATTTTAAAGCTGCAATAATTTTGTGAGTGTCTTTTCTTAGAGGCTCATCAAACATGACCTTATGAAAGTTTTATTTTAGGTGGAGAAATCTGATGATGACATCACAGCTCATTACTGTCTAACGAGCACTGTGATGCTATCCATGACATCGAACACTGGATTGGAAGGGTATTTTAGTCTTTCTGGATCAATCACTCGTCAGGTATTTATGGTGTTAGTAAGCAAACCTATCTTATTGTCATTTTGGCGCAATGTAGCATTGTGAGAACTTCAAATTTATTGTTAGGATATCAGTGCTCGTGTCTTTATAGTATTGATGTAAGATGCAAAGGGTGAACTGGCATCAGCTTCCTGCTGACAACAGAAGTGAACCCATTTTGCAACTCTCTGCATGCTTGCATTCGACCCTGCTTTCTCGCTTCTCTCACATGATGTCTCCAGAGTTCACATGACAAAGAGATCTTTTCTTTGAATAAGAAAGGTTTTCCACAACATCTGTGATGATAACTGTTATTAAGTTGCATAGTCTAGGGTAATGAAAGGAGATAGGATGCATGCCCCTTGCTTTCTTGGCCAGGTAAGAAATAGCCAACAGTGGCTACCTCTATAGGGAGTCTTAACTGATCTGTGTGTTGGACAGTTGTTTGCTACATGCATTTTCATTGACAGTTGGAGTGCATTGGCTGTTGCAAACAATGAAGTTTTTCATGCTTTCACAAAGCACACTGAGGTACTCTATAAACATTTTAGGGAAAGGCTTTATGTAGGTGAGATTAACATAGTCTATGTGGCTACACTGGATAACATAGCTGACATGTTCACAAAAGTTTCATCTAGAGTAATCTGCACCGGAATATGCTTGGCATAGAAGACTTTTAGCTGATGTGAGTGTTGGACAAGTGTATGCTGCATGAATCTTCATTCATGGTCAGTGCATGGGTCATTGCAAGGGATCAAGTTTTCATGCTTGCATTAGGGAAAACTCAACATGGGGGAGATTGACATACTCTGTTTTACTAAAATATTGTAGGCGTTAGTCCTTCAAGTTGTCTGGGTGCTAAAATATTGTAGGCGTTAGTCCTTCAAGTTGTTTGGGTGTGATTGCACTCTATGACCAAGCCTTTTCAACTCTTGGCAACAATGGAAGAATACATTACACACTTTTTTGTGTGTGGTCCTGCGAATTGTCTCCTGATCTAATGTGAACCCAACAAGGAAAAAATTGCGCACTGGTTGGCAAGTTGAGTGGAGACAATCTGAATCTCCTTTTGGTACTACATTCTAGAAATTGCTACTAATTGAGACATGATGTTGACAAATAAGGGTATTGATGGATACAGACGCCATTCTCTGCTTGACGTAGTACTTCCAAATGCTTGTGATCATAGTGCCAGCCTCTGGTGATTGAAGTGCAAGAATTGAGAATAGAGGACTAGAAAAAATACTAGAAAATCTTAGAAAATGCTAGGTTGGAGCACTAGACCTATTGGCATCAGCTCTTAGTCAAGACAACGTGATACACTAGGGAGGCATGGGGTGATAGGATATATTAAGAGGTGCTTAGAGATGGAGACAAAGTAGTGTGCTATGCTAGTTACGTAGAAGACGAGTGTCAGGCGATGACCTTGACATGAGGCTCTGAAGAAGACGGTGAAGACCCGAGGAAAGGAGTCCGATACCAAATGAGCACGAGCCATCGTTTCACCTCCTAGCCTTGCCTAGTTCTTTGCTGGCCATCTTCATCGTGATCCGATTGCCAGCCGCAAACCTTGGTGAGTCCTACTATTCTTGGACTCTCTTTGGTTCTAGGCTCCCCTAAACCCCGTTCGGGCGCCCAAGACCCCGGACGGTCATCCCATCCTCGTGCATGTTTCCCTTAATTTACCTTATAATGTAACATTTCCTTCCCCTTAAGAATCGGTTTCGTCCTCGAAAACAATACTTGGAAGGTCTAACTGTAAATTGGGAAACCTTTTCTATAAAGTACTTACTCGCTCCCATGTTGAGCTTTCTACTGAACAATCTTTCCACTTAACCAAACATTCTTGATAAATAGTATTCCTTGTTCGTCTATTACGAACATTTAATATTCTTTCTGGTTCATGTGGATTAGATTGGTCATTTAATAGCTCCTCAATGTTATCATTTAAGATTAGATTATCCAAATCACCCAGCTTCTTTCTTAATTTACTTACATGAAAAATTGGATGTATTTTACTACCAGCAGGTAGTTGGAGCTTGTAAGCCAGTTCTCCCAGCTTTTTAAGTATTATGAAAGGACCACAATATCTGGGTGAAAGCTTTGGACATTGTCCCTTTTTCATAGTTTTAGTTTGTTCAGGTACTTTAAGATAGACCAATTCTCATTCTTTAAAGGAGATGTCTCTTCGGTGAGGATCTGCATATGCTCTAGCTCGATTTTGAGCTTTTTTAATATTTTCTTGAGCAAATTTTAACATATTATTCATTTCTTGCAAAAAATCCTTAGCTGCTTGAACCTTTTCCTTATGCAGTCCTACTACAAAAGGAGCTCTGGGCTGAAACCCTTACATTAACATAAATGGACTATATCCAGTGGAAGAGTGCTTGGCACTATTATATGCAAACTTTGCTATTGGTAGATACTCTTCCCAATTAGTTTATCTTTTACTTACATATGCCCTAAGCATATCTTCAAGGATTTGGTTAACCCTTTCAGTTTGCCCATCAGTTTGCGGATGATCCGCCGTACGCATGCTAAGTTTAGTATCCAACTTCCTAAATACCGCACGCCAAAATTGACTATCAAATTTTCTATCCCGATCAGAAATTATATTTGTCGGAAGGCCATACAATCGGTATATGTTCTCTACAAACAATCTAGCCAATTCTGGTGTTTTAACATCAGTTGAAGTTGGAATGAATCTAGCCATTTTGGTCAACCTATCCACAATCACCCACAGAGAGTCGTGTCCCCTTTGTGTTCTGGGTAATGCGACAGTAAAGTCCATGGAGATACTCTCCCATTTTCCCGAAGGAATCTCTAGTGGATGGAGAAGTCCTCCCATTTTCAATCTTTCAGCTTTATTAACTTGGCATTTATTACATTTGACCACATAGTCAAGGACGTCCTTATTCATTCCAGGCCAATAGAACTGCCTTTTAATAAGACTATAAGTCTTATTAACTCCTGGATGTCCCGCGCTAGGGGTATCATGACACTCAAAGAGTATCTGATGCCTTATTTCTGTTTCTTTCGGGACACATACCCTACCCTTGTAGAGTAAATAACCATTATCAATGGTAAAATTTTTCCACTTGAATCCGGTTTGAGCAACCTCTAATACTCCATTTCCTTGTTGAATATCCTTAGATATTCCTTTCTCAGTAGAAGCACTTTCATTTGGATCCCCATTTTTTATTGCTTCCCATATGTTGGAATATGCCGGATCAACCTGGCATTTTCCTTTTAGTGCCTCCATTTCTTCATTGCATGTACTATTGCATATAGCTCCCTCTCATAAACAGAATAATTCTGTTTTGCACGGTCTAATTTCTTGCTTTCAAAAGCAATTGGTCGACCTTCTTGTAATAAGACCGCGCCTATCGCCTTATCACTGGCATCAGCTTCAACCACAAATGGTTTATTGGGATCCACAATTAATAGTACTGGAGCTGTAGCAATAGCTACCTTAAGTTTTTGAAAACTTTCATTTTGGTCTGTTCCCCAATTAAAACTTTTTCCTTTCCCTTTAAGTTGGTCTGTCATTGGAACAACTATTTTGGCATAATCTCGAATGAATCTACGATAAAATCCAGATAAACGTAGGAAGATCTGTAGCTCTTCCAGGTTCCTTGGAGATGGCCATTCAATAATTGCCCTTACTTTTTCTGGATCCATGTTGATTCCTTCTTTCGAGATAATATGCCCTAAATATTTGACCTCTTGTGCAAAGAATTCACATTTAGTTTTTTTCGCTTAAAGGGAATGTGTTCTTAACAGTTGGAATACTAATTGTAAGTGTTCCAAATGTTCTTCTTTTGATTTACTAAAGATCAAGATATCATCCAAGAAGACTACTACAAAATGTCCTAGATAGGGCCGTAAAACACTATTCATCAGCTTCATAAAGGTAGCTGGGCACTAGTGAGGCTAAAAGGCATCACTGAAAAATCATAATGCCCGTATCTAGTACGAAATGCTGTCTTGGGAACATCTTGTGCCTTAATTCTTACTTGGTGATAGCCTGATCTTAAATCTATCTTTGTGAAGAATTTTGCCCCTTGTAATTGATCAAAAAGATCTTCCATTCTGGGCATAGGAAATTTATTCTTCACCGTTATTTTATTAAGTGCTCTATAGTCAACACAAAGTCGCATAGAACCATCTTTTTTCTTTACTAATAAAATTGGTGAAGCCCAAGGTGAATTACTGGGTTGTATAAACCCTTTGTCAAGGTAATCCTTAATTTGTCTTTCAACTTCTTGGTGTTGTGTTTCACTTAACTTATATGGTGGTTTAGAAATAGGGTGTGTATCCTTATTTGTGTCAATTGGGTGATTTATATCACTCCTAACTGGTGGAAGGCCACTTGGTAAATCAGAAGGAAACACATATTTAAATTCATCTAACAAACTGCTCAATTCATTATTTACATTCAACTCACAAACATAAGAAAATTGTTGCTTTATATTACAGAAAGTAAAAGTGTTTTGTACAGAAAGGGACCATAACATATATACATCACAAGCTTCCTTCTTTATCAGCTTCTGAACCTTAGTGGAACACAACAAAGGATTATTAGATACTTCATGTTCACCTTGAATGACAAAAGTCTTACCATCCCTTTCAAATTCCAGTGTATTATGATGGTAACTACGTTTTAAGGATGGTTCTAATCCCCATTGCCACTCCCTTCCTAGAGCAATATCAGCTCTTTCCATGTTCATAATTTGAAAATCAAGTTTATCTTTATATCCTTGAATCTCAATTTCCAAATTGGATACCATTGTATCCCATATTTTATTATCTTGATCTTGCATCATACGAACAACATATTGATGCCCACTCTTTTGTTGGGGAAGTTTCAATTTTTTGACAAGTGCATAATTTATAAAATTATGTGTAGCAGAGTCATCAATCTTGACTCTAACTCTCTTTCCAGCTATCAATCCATGCACTCTAACTAAATCATGTGGCCCAAAGGTAGGCTGCCACATAGAGGTTGACATACAACACTTGTGTTGTACATCCATGTGCAAGACCTCTAAAGATTTATACCTTTCATGCCCCTTTAATTCTAAGGTCTGCACTATATGGATTTGCTTTTCTTTTCCCTTGCTCTTGTCCTTATCCTTTCCTTTGTCTTCCCCCTTTTTCCTTTGAGGGAAATTCCAAGCAGCATGGTTAGGGGATAGGCAATTGAAACACAGCTTTTCTTTTTTGGCCTTATCAAAGTCGTCTGGACTTAACTTTGGCCTTACATATTGTTTCTTTTCAAAAGATTGTTTTTTTACCTTTAAAAAATGGCATTTTTCTTTTAAATTTGCCCACAAATTTTAAGGTTTCCAATTTCTTAGACTTGGGCTTCGTATAAGTGAGACTAGTGAGTGTACCTGGATGCATACTATCTTCATTAATTAATGCAAATTTAATTGCCTCTTCTAGCGTCTTAGGTGACCTCCTTTTTACTTCCTTTTTACAGGCTTTATCTAGTCCCCTAATGAATCCTCTTGTCTTTTGAAATTCATCTATTCCTTCCAATTTGAGGATTATCTCACGATATTCCTCCAGATATGTCAGCAGGGGTCTTCCCTTTTGTCTGACATAATCCCAATCTTCCCAATTTCTTTCCATTTCATTTTCAGGAAGGAATTCTTTCAAAAAGACGGATTTAAATTGAGCCCAAGTTTCAGGTATTTTATTTGCCTCCTTTAAAGTTCGCCACCATTTATATGCTTTGGGTCCCAAAGTTAAACTAGCCTCCAGTGCTTGGAGATGTGGTGGAGTATTTTTAAGTTTATGTAAATCTTTCCATTTTTGGAGGAAATTAAAGATTGTATCTTTATTTCTATCTTTTTCCTCCCCGGGAAATTGAGGGGGTTTCATATCTTTTAGAATTGGATTATCCCAGAAGACGGTGAAGACCCGAGAAAAGCAGTCCAATACCAAATGAGCACGAGCCATCGTTTCACCTCCCAGCCTTGCCTAGTTCTTTGCTGGCCATCTTCATCATGATCCGATTGCCAGCCGTCAAACCTTGGTGAGTCCTACTATTCTTGGACTCTCTTTGGTTCTAGGCTCCCCTAAACCCCGTTCAGGCGCCCAAGACCCCGGTCGGTCATCCTGGTGCATGTTTCCCTTAATTTACCTTATAATGTAACAACGAGCTATACAAAGTATGAGGTCGTTATCATTACCTTAGCATGAGGGATTTTCCATGAGTTAGATTATGTCATTCCTTGATGATGAGAGATACCTACTAGGACTTTACCTTTTGGAGATCTACAAACACTAAGGTTCATTGATTTGGTCGAAGTAGTGGTAATTTATGTACATGACAAAAGACATTAGACACTTGTAAACTTCTTTAGGGCTCCACCTCCACTATCATATACTTTGGCATTCACAAGCTAAAGTACTGGACTGCGTAGAGGACTGTGCATGTTGATCATTGACAAATCTATAGAGATAGAGCTAGGTGACCTAGTTTCCCTAGGGCTAGGTGACATTGTGGGACTCTCTAATTATCCAAGCTATCATTTTCCATCATGTATGGCCATTCTCAAGGAGACTCATCTCATTAGACAATGTGAAAGACATTAGAGATCCTCATAACCCTACATTGGTATAGTAGAGGCTAGAGCCAAGAGCTTTTGTACATTGTACACTTTAATGACATTACTTTTGTTGTCTTTATTAAATCCATGGTGAGATATACCATGTGTCAGCTTTGTTTATCACTTTAATCTTATACATTGAGTAGACATTAAGCCTCCCTTTGTGTGTGTGTGTGTGTGTGAAGCAAGCATACATACCAGCATGCATGCACATGTGAACATGCTCATAAATTCTTGCTCTTGTAGGAGGCTAGTCTTTGTGAATGCCCATTAAGATGGGCTATAGGAGGATGTGAGTGCTCACCAACCCACTAATACATGCCAGTTAGATCTTGTAACTCTAGAGCACAAGATTACCCTTGTGGGGGCATACAGGTGCTAGCCTAGCTCATAAGATCCAAATATGTGGTCCACCATGATATTTCTATTTCCATGTGGGAAACATGTATACTTGCTCAATTGTGGCGAGCTCCTTAGCTAGTTATAGATGAGGAAATGACACTCTGAACCTAGGTTGTGACTCCAGTAGCTCTTAGACATAATATGATAGCCCAAGTGTCAGTAGCAAAAGTATATGTAATCACCTTTCACCTGTTTGCTTCTTTGTTAATCGTAAAATGGATAGGCGGCAAAATGACAAAATAATTGGCAAAAGCAGACAAAGGAGGCAAAAGCAAAGAGAAGTGCAAATCAAGCGAAAGTCACAAGTGAATAATTTTGGGTCAATGTCCGTAGTCGTATAATTATTTGTAATATTATTTTGAGAGCTAGGTGTAGTGCCCTTGCAAGTTGTAATATTTTTTGTTGAGAAGAAAGACCCATAGCTTGGCAAGGGCACAGGTGCTAGCTTTCATTCACTTTTGTGACGGTCAGTGTAATCTAAGTATCCATGTATAGCTCGACAAGGGCACGAGCACTAGCTTTCATTCACTTTTGTGATGGACAATGTAATCTAAATACGCATGCATAAACCGGGAAAGATCGGCCAAGAGCCAAATAGGAGAGATGGGCGCCCAACTTAAGTGGAAGCCCAACCTCAAAGCCCTATGTAAAAATCTAGAAAGTGTATGGATAAGCTCATTCTTTTGGTGTGCAAACTTGAGAGCATGCTTCTTCTTCTTGCTTCTTTTCTATCTATTTGTGCTTCATCTTGAGAGTGAGGGAGAGAGAAAGTGTGAGAGTGAGGGACTTGAGAGGTGAAGCCTCTTCCTTGCGCGTGCTCTTTTCTCCTTTCCCTCCTTGGGTGAGAGGGGGATTCAAGGAGAGATCAAGTTTTCTTTCTTTTTCTTTGAATTTCCTCTCGTGGATCGAGTGCTTGCAGATTCGATCGGGGGCTATGGAGTCAAGGATGCAAATTAAGTACCATTGCATGGATGGTGGAGCCACCATGGAGCCTTTTCTTCACGATGTCGAGGAGAAGGTAAGGCAGTGAGTTCATTATACTCTTGTCGGTTTCTTCATTCTTGCTTTCGTGTGGTTTGGGAGAGGAATGGATAGATTGATGAGTGTGGAGGATTTGTGGGCTATGTGAGAGGTAGCCATTGCCAAATCGCATGAAGCACTTGAAATAATATGCGTCTCATCAAGTCCGGTGATCGAGCTTGTGAAAGCTTCGACATTTTGGTTTTGTTGCTGAGACGCGATGGAAGCATCCGTGATGGCATACATTCTCTTTATTATGCATTGGAATAGAAGCACTACCCCAAAACAAAATAGGAGCGCGTACTTTGAAATAAATTAGGTGTGGTTTTGAAATGGGTATGGGATAGCGTAGGGTGGTGATTCTTAGATGAAAATGCGGAGTTAGAATAGAATAGGGAAATTGGAAGAACCTTAGGAATGACCTTAAATAATAACAACTAGTTTTAAAAAAAATCTAACTTCTGGTTCTTCGTTCAATACTTCGTGGGATTTGAGGGGCTTGCTTTTGAGATTGAGGTAAGGGTTTTGGATAAGCAAGGGGTTTGAGCTACCTCGAAACTCTCTGTAGCATGTTTGTTTTAATTTGTTTCACGAGTTTTGGGAGCTCTCTCCCCTTATCTGTCTTCCTTGTCTCTTCCATGTCCTCTATCTTGATACACTCCATGGAGAGCCATAGGGCACCTTGGTAAAAGCTTAAGGCCCCAAGGCCTTTAGTCACCGTTCAATTGAAGGGCATAAAGTCCTAGGCCTAAAGGCTCCATGGTCGACCGTAGACCTTGTTTGATTTGGATGGCTTAAGGCTATTGCCTTAGGCCATAAGACCTTGGAATGAATTTACTTGAATGGAGTGAATCAAGCCAAAAGACCTTTTGTTACCACAATCGGTTGAAAGACCTTAAGCCTTGGGCCTTGTCTTAGGCCGTAATCACTTAGCCCAAAAGGCCTTTCTAAATAATGTTTGGCCGCTCAAAGGATTTCTCATATGTTTGGTAGAAAGGCCATAGGCCTTTCATGGAAACACTTGACTGAATAGACCTAGGCCTAAAGGTCTTGCAACAAACAAATGGCCTTGCTATTCTGTTCTTAGGCCATTGAGACTCATTGTTCGGCTAGAGGTCTATCTGTTAGGCTGCTTGATATGGCCGTAAGGCCTATGGCATTGGCCAATTAGCCCTCCCTCCCGCATGGCCGATTTACCTGCCATCCCACCTCTCGACTTAATCGTGATGTGAATGGCCAATTAGGCCTCCCTCCCACTAATGGGATCACGTATGGGCTCCCTTCCACATATCGGCCGTGAGACCATGAGAACCTGGCTCGGGAGAAAGGCTTCTTCTATGTAGCCAAACTGACCAATGGCTGAATTAGCCAATGAGGCCGAATTGTTTAAAAGCGGCTGATGAAGCCATCATGAGGCGGCTGATAAGAGCTGCCACCTTGGTGTGTTGAGGCCCTTGTCTCCTCATGAATTGGTTCCACACTTACCCACTGTTGAGCTAAGAAATGCATTCTATGCTGATTAGCCACTTAAACAACCCCAAAGCAAGCTTAGTTTAATGAAAACCCTAAAACAAGGAGCGGTTCAAGAGAGTTTAGTGAAACCCTATTTTGGGAGGGTCCATCCTCATCTATAAATAGACAAGTTGCCCCCATTCAATTTCAATCCCTTCTATGCAGGTTTCTCACTTGTGAGTGCAGATTTCAGCCATTAGTCCACACACATGTGATTGTCCAGCCCCAACAATTGTTGCCACACCTTCCTTTGCATTTAGCGCTCCTCCATCAGCATTGGCAATAGTTTTTTGACCCTCCTCTGTGTGCTATTGGAGCTCCCACAACTTGGCGGTAGACAGTGTATGTTAGTCCTCTTTTGCTTGCGTTTGGTGTCCATCAGCATCAGGCAACAGTTCCTACATTAGGCGACAACATCCCTACATTTGGTGCTTTAGGCCCTCGTGACGCTTGCATTTGCTGCATTCTCTGCATTCTACACTCCAATTGGTGGTCACAAACTTGTGATCCATCTCTAGTGGACATCACTCTCCAACACACTGCTCTGCTCTCGGGGACATTGTACACTCTTACATTCATTTACAGCATTCATTCACTTCAGAGTTGTGTTCTTTCTATCCCTTCTTCCGTTTGTGTTTGAGCATCTGTATTTGAGTTTTGAGTTTTGCGTTTAGGGTTTGGGTTTGTGTTTTGCTCTCTGTGTTTGTGTTTCTCTCATTGTGCTTCTGTCATGGTTGTACACTCTATGTTTCCTCAATGCAAACCCTAGCGGTGCCTCCACACTCTTCTTCACACCTACTTTGATGGCCGAGTTGGAGTTGATACAAAGTCATGCTAGAATCTCAAGGTGGTCTGGGGAGGGATTGTCAGAAGTGGTGCAACAATGGAAGCGTAAACATAAGCTGTAATAAACTGCTGAAACACAAGACAAAAGAGAAAAGGGAAAGAAAGAACACAATACAGATGAGAACTTAGATGTATGCTCAGGAAATGGAATCCATATATCAGACACGAGACTGTCGCATACAACAGTGAGTCACTGGCTGCGTGGGCATCAGCACTGACTCCTCTCTTCTTGGGAACTCTAGGTGGTGAATTGACTAACTGAGGAGGAGGAGCCCAAAATAAATAGGCACAAATAATGCCATAAAATATGTTAGGTTGACCAGCATTTAATGCTGGTCGACCAGCAATAAATGCCCAATATGGCCACAAAATGACACAATAAAAAATACTTAAATAACCTAAATAATGTGCCCAAGCCTTTGCAGCTCAGATTCACACATGAGCTGACATATTTGCTAACACCCTCTCTCAGATCATGGGTAATCTGATACAATAAAATGAGAATGAATCATAAACCATACAACTTAGAACCACCAAGTAGAACCATGGATACCCAAGCAATGGGTGATCAAGCCACCACCAAGGTGCCTCGGAGAGCACTTGATGTCGATGGCAATCGTACCAGCTTCGAAAAATAGAGAAGATCATAGTAGCTTTCAAAGTCTGTCAACGATGCCTCTGATGTAGCACACGTGACCATCTTGTCACCAATGCCGTAGCGCATAAATGACCATGAATTCCCCTTCTTTGACCAGACTACCAAAGTGTCCCCTCATGTGAGCTCAAACGAAAGCCATCCGCTCTCTGTCAAACAACTAGCCCATCATGAACCTGGATGTCAATCCTAGCTCCAGGATTTGTACTTGCTAGACTTCGGTCGATGCATTAGGGGCGTCCCTCTTTGGATCCTCTGCATTTGTATAGAAATATAGATGAGGCACGATTGCCCCATCTCACCACCCTCTCACACTCCCTCTTTGGCACTGGAGAGTCGTGAAGGATGACCTCATCACCACCACTAGAAAGTAGCTGAGGAAGGGGCCACCTAGCCCTTCCCATGATCCGAAGAAGAGGATTCTTTCTGCGTCTCGGACTTCACCTTGGTCGGAGGATCTGAGTCCGAATTTGAGGTAGATGATGAGTCATCGGAGGAGTCCACATCCCACTTCGTCTTCTGCTCCTATTTCTTCCTAGAAGCCACTAACTCTTTGCAGTCCTTCCGCAAGTGGCCCTCCTTGCCACAATGATAACACTGGGTCTTCGACTTCTTCATCTTCAAACCCCTCTTTGAAGCTGCAAGAGCCTCACTAGAATCTCCATGGAATGTATCATGAGTGGATGAGCATGGAGGAGCCATCTGTAGAGGATTTAGAAGAGGAGTAGAGAAAAGAAGATATTTGGAGAGGGAACATAGCCAAAACACGAGCACAGACTACAAAAAACAAGAGTTCACATACAGTATAACCCAAAATCTGACCAAAAGAAGACAAAAGATGTTGCAAAAAATAAACAAATCAGTCAAAAACTGCCAAAAACAGCTTGAAGGTACAGTTGTCCAGCCAGGGAGGAGTCAAGAACACCAAAACGCAGGCTGAATGCTGCTACAAATGGGCTGGAGAACTATTGCAGCAGCCTGAAAACTGAAAACATAGGCAATAGAGGGGTTGTAGATAGTAGGCGATGGCAAATCTGTAGAAAACGCAGGTAAAACAAGTTGCCTGTATGGAGCAGCGGTCACCTGATCAGCAAGGGTGAAAACAGTCCTGAAATCAGCAAGAAAACACAGCAGGAGCACAACTCCTGAAATTTGATATCGTGTCAGAAGTGGTGCAGCAATGGAAGCATAAACATAAGCTGTAATAAACTGTTGAAACACAAGATGAAAGAGGAAAGGGAAAGAAAGAACACAATACAGATGAGAACTCAGATGCATAGCAGCTAAGAAACACGTTTCTTTGAGTTTGAAACTTACGAAATGTTTCTTAAAGTATGAAATTTTTTTGAGAGTAAAAAACATAGTTTTTTTATTTTTTAAATTTTCTTTTGGTGAGTTGGAACTCAAAACATGGTTTTTTTGACAAAAACTATTGGGCAATGTTAAACATGATGATGATGATGTGTGATGACTCGTGAGGACTCAAGATTTTGGATAAGAGATTGATTTTTTTGTGATTTTGTTTAGTTATTGGACTTTGTCAATCTAGTATCTATTCTTGTCTTGAGATTTGAATATTATACGACTTTAGTCTCATTTATGAGTTATTTATGATATATTACGATTCATTCTCGATTTTGACATTTTGTCAGTTTGTTTTGAAATGAGAATCATGGTATTGCAACTTGACTTAGTCCATATTATAGATAGGCTATTTACATGTTAATTTCAATTTTCTTTGTATGATATGTATGAATCATAATGTTTGAGTTCTAAACTATAGTATAGCTTGTCCAAAGACTAACTTTGATATAAGTGACAAGTCAATAATGGATCATGGATATGTAATATATAATGTATTATTCTCAATTGACTCTATTATCACTCAAACTCAATTAGCCATTCTTTGTTCAAGAGAGAGAACCGTAGAGGTCTAGAATCTCTTTCCCCAGTCAAAACTATTAAAAATCCCTATATAAAAAAACCCGCGTTTCTTATTTTACCCCCTTTTGAAAGAAACTTATGAAACGCATTTCTGACATTTCGTTTCTAAATGTTTCTAACATTTCTGGCTGCTATGCTCAGATGTATGCTCGGAAAATGGAATCTATATATCAGACACGAGACTGTCGCATACAACAGTGAGTCACTGGATGCGTGGGCACTGACACTGGCTCCTCTCTCCACAGGAACTCTAGGTGGTGAACTAACTAAGTGAGGAGGAGGAGCCCAAAATAAATAGGCACAAATGATGCCATAAAATATGTCAGATCGACCAGCTGTTAATGCTGGTCATCTAGCAATAAATGCCCAATATGACCACAAAATGACACAATAAAAAATGCCTAAATAACCTAAATAACGTGCCCAAGCCTTTGCACCTCAGACTCACACATGAGCTGACATATCTGTTAACAAGAATGGGGATAGAAGCCATGGAGGAGGAGGATATCGTTACTTGGGGTTGCTTGCCTGCATCGTGAAGAACTAATCATGACCGCCCAAGATATGTAAGAAGTGGTGTTGCAACTTCTTACGAGCTTGAGAGTCACCTTGCACCTAATCCCGACAGCTGCAAAGGGAGCGGATGATACAAGTCCAAAGTTCTACCAAAGTTGCATATGTAGACATGCACTTCTCACTCATAACCAACTCGCAACGTGCCTTCTAGATGTGCCAAACTATGAGGCTCCCAATAATCTCCCATACCTCCTAATGCATTGCTATTGGCTCTAATACTTGCTAGACGGTAGTGTCTCCAAGCCGACCATAGCATAGCAACTTGCCTTGATTGGAAAAATAGTATCATGCATCTTAGCCTTATATAGTAATTTGCAGCCCTAGCTAATTGCTTGCTAGTAGCTAGTAGACCCCCCCCCCCCCCCCCCCCCCTTCCATGGCTTCCCAGAAGAGATAAATCCTAGGTTGGGTGCCACTAGGGGGAGAACATGGCATGCTCCTCTCCACATCAATTGTGCTATCTCGCAAGACTAGAGATAATCCTTTGGAGTTTCCAAGTGTTGCAGTGGACAACATTTGTAGAGTGCATCTAACTGCATTTGAAGTAGCCAAAATCCTAGACTTGTATAAAGCAAATACCCCTTTGACCCACTCCTGGGGGAAAGCCCAATTGTGCCATAGTACTTTCCAGTGACTTTGTCATAGGCCCTCTTGAAATCCAATAGAAGTACTGCCATCCTGTGGTCACTATGTTGAGCCCACTCAATGGCCTCAAAGAAGCTAAAGATGTTGTCTAGGATGCTCCTATCCTGGACGAAACTTGTTTGTGTCATGGATGATGTTTGGGAGAATGGGGTGAAGCTTGTTGTTGGGAATAAAGGCCCTTGTGCCTTTAAATGTGCTCGGGTGTGAACACACCCTTAGCACTTGTACTTACTCATATATATATATATCTATCTAAAAAAACCTAATGGTACACTCGTCATTGTACCTAAAATTGTGCTCACTCTCTGCTTTTGCTCTCTCGCACTCTCTCTATCTCTTCGTGACTAAGGAACACCCACTGTCTCGATCTTCGTGCTTGACACATCACTACAAACTGGTATCAGAGCGGGCAAGAGATAGCTTAGGTGTTACAGGAGTTGCAGGTAGACTCGATAAGTGTCAGTAGGCAGTCAGGTGCAAGCAGGAGTCTCTTGCAGGCAATAGTCGCAGGCAGTGAGGACGATCGATAACTGCAGGCATCATGGGCAGTCGCAGGTAGTGAGGACAGTCGACAGCCGCAAGCATCATAGGCAGGCGTAGGCAGTGAGGGCAGTTGATAGGCGCCACGTGAGACTCCAGCGAGGAGACAAGATAAGCGAGGCATAGGTCGCGTAACGTGACCGGCAGCAGAAAGCTGACGGGTGACCTGCGGACGGGACGACCAGCGGGTGGCCGTTTGGCAGGTGTGATAGGTCATGGACCTGAACGGCTATTGACCCGACTTGGAAAATTTGGGGATTTGTCCAGATTTGGTATGAGCAAGATGCAACAGTGATATCTGTCTCAAAAATTGTAGGAATTTGTGACATTTTGCCTTCGACATTTGGGGCTTTTCATGTACATGCACAAATTGGGCTGAAATTTACCCAATTTCTTGACATTGATGCACATTGGACCCTGGCAACTTGGGGCTTTTGCAGTTTGGGCAAAATCTGTGCAGCATTTGGTCATTTTATGTATACGCAGGTCAAAATCTGTGCAGCATTTGGTCATTTTATGTATACGCAGGTTCAATTCCACTCAATTTGGACATCAACACTTGGTAAAATTTAGGGGTTTTGCTGAAATTGCTCTATTTTGGCAAAATTGGCCTGTTCTATGCATGACAGAGAAAATGCAAATGTGTGGTTGATGCTTTAAGCACAAAAATTTTAGGGCTTTTGACTGTTCGTGTCAAATTTTATGCCCATGGGTACATGTACAACAGAAATTGCAGCTAAAATTTGGGATTTCTCATGTAATGTGATGCATATGCCCTTGGAACAGCTGTAATCAGTTGTGGAATCTGTAGCACATGGTTTGGTGCTTCTGAAAATTTAATTACAGATCTGAAATCTGTGCTTCTAAGTGGTCATTTATTGTTGGTTGGTACTTGTTTGTACCTTGGTCACTTGGATGATAGTTTTGGGCCTGCATTTGCTGTTTTTTTTTGGGTCACATTTGGGCTGAGAATCATGGCTGGCAGCAATGATAGCAGTAATCTAATGCACATAAAGAAGCTTGAAGGAGCACATAACTTTGTAGTTTGGCAAAAACAGTGTTATAATATCCTGTTGCAAAAGAAGCATGCAAAGCCCATTAAAACCAAAAGGGCAAAGCCCGCGGACATGGGGCAGGAAGATTGGGATGACTTAAATGAGCTTGCATGCTCAACCATTGAGCTATTGATTTCCGATGCCTTGTTGTTTAACATTGAAGGTTTGGATTCTGCATATGCTATATGGACTAGACTGGAAGGACTGTATGCACAGAAAAGTGTTGCAAGCAAAGTGCATTGGCTGAAAAAGCTTATGGATTTGCATATGAAAGAGGGTATAGCAATGTCTACTCACTTGAGTGAGTTTAACTCTCTTTTCAGCTAGTTGGCTGCCTTGAAGTTCTAGATTGATGAAGAATTTAAGGCTACGTTCTTGCTTTGCACTCTTCTAGAGAGTTGGGATACATTTAGGATTGCTATGAGCAATTCGAATGTGGTTCTTTTGTATGCTGATGTAGAGAGTGCTCTACTCATGGAAGAAATGAATCGGCAAAACAATGCATCTAGTAAGTCTTCTAGTGCTTTGCATACTAGGGGCAGATCACAACAGAAAGGCAAATCTGATATCAAGGGACGCAACAAATCACGTGGCGAAGATGTTGAATGTCATCATTGTGGCAAGAAGGGTCCCTTCAAACGTGACTGCTACAAATGAGAGAAAGAGAAAGGAAAGAGCAAGAAGACAGATGATAGCATGGAAGAGAAGAAAGACAGTCAGCCTAAGAAGAGCAATGCCAAAATTGAAGAGGTGAATGTAGTCACTCATGACAGTGATAGTGGGAGTGACATACTCTTTGTCTCTTCACACTTTGGTGCACATGCTTTACTTGCGGATATAGATGATGACATGCATACTTGGATTCTCGATTCAGGTGCTTCCTTATCGTGAGTGGTTCTCTGCCTATACAGGGGGTTGACATGGTGTTGTCCATCTTGGGGACAACTATGCATGTGAGATTACAGGTATTGGCAGTGTGTAGTTACAGTTTCAGCATGGCTCTGTCTTTACACTTCAGCATGTACGGCATGTACCTCAGCTCAAGAAGAGCTTGATTAGTATAAGGTAGCTAGATGATGATGGCTTTCATCAAGGTTGTCTCCGTACGGTATGATCCGTACAGTACGGTACATATCCGTACGATTTAGTATGAAAAAATGGGCACTTTTTGGCCACTCTCCTTTAAGTCTACAACTTTCTTTTTTTCTTTCTCATTTCTTTTGTTTTTCTTCATTCTTTTTTCTTTCTCCTCCAAGCATCTCTCTCTCTCTATCTCTCAAGCTTCTCATACTCTCTTTTTATCTCAAGCCTCTCCTCTCTCTCTCTCTCTCTCAACCTTCTCTCTCTCTCTCTCTCTCTCTCTAGCCTCTTTCTCTCTCTAGTTGCACTAGTACTATGTACGAAAGATTTGATACTATACCATACTTTAGGTACCGTACCTTACATATTAGTACCATAAGTATTACATGGTTATTTCCTAGTGTCGACACTCTCCGATCTCTGTCGACTTTCTTTCCATAGCACGAGAAGTCTTTCTCACCACCCAACCGTGCCTAGGAAGATGTTGGAGAGAGAGAACGACATCATGACTCCTTCGTCGGCCGTCATACCCAGGTGAGTGATACTATATTTGAACTCACTTACTTCCTAAGCTTCCCTTAACCCCATACGGGCGCCCAAGGCCCCCAGACGGTCATCTCTCATGCTTGTTTCCCAACAAGTTACACAATAAATGTAACATTTCCTCCCCCTTAAGAATCGGTTTCGTCCTCGAAAGCGATACTTGAAAGGTCCAAATGTAAATTGGGAAACCTTTTCCTTAAAGTACTTACTCGCTCCCATGTTGAGCTTTCTTTTGAATAATCTTTCCATTTCACCAGATATTCTTGATAAATAGTATGCCTTGTTCGTCTATTACGAACATTTAAAATTCTTTCTGGTTCATGTGGAATAGATTGGTCACCTAATAGCTCCTCAATGTTATAATTTAAAATTAGATTATCAATATCACCCAACTTCTTTCTTAACTTGCTTACATGGAAAACTGGATGTGTTTTACTATTAGTAGGTAGTTGGAGCTTGTAAGCCTGTTTTCCTACCCTCTTTAAGTATTGTGAAAGGATCACAATTCCTGGGTGAAAGCTTTGGACATCGTCTCGTTTTCATGGTTTTAGTTTGTTCAGGCACCTTAAGATAGACCAATTTCCCTTCCTCAAAGGAGATGTCTCTTCAGTGAGGATCTGCATAAGCTCTAGCTCGATTTTGAGCTTTTTTAATATTTTCTTGAGCAAATTTTAACATATTATTAATATTCTTCCAAAAATCCTTTGCTGCCTGAACTTTTTCCTTGTGCAGTCCTACTGCATGAGGAGCTCTGGGCTGAAACCCATACATTAGCATAAATGGACTATATCCAGTGGAAGAGTGCTTGGCACTATTATATGCAAACTCTACTATCGCTAAATACTCTTCCCAATTAGTTTGCCTTCTACTTACATATGCTCTCAACATATCTTCAAGGATTTGGTTAACCCTTTCAGTTTGCCCATTAGTTTGCGGATGCTCTGCGTGCTCATGCTAAGTTTAGTATCCAACTTCCTAAATATAGTGCGCCAAAATTGACTATCAAATTTTCTATTCCGATCAGAAACTATATTTACGGGAAGGCCATACAATCGGTTTTAACATCAGTTGAAGTTGGAATAAACTTAGCCATTTTGGTCAACCTATCCACAATCACCCACAGAGAGTCGTGTCCCCTTTGTGTTCTGGGTAATGCGACAGTAAAGTCCATGGAGATACTCTTCCATTTTCCCAAAGGAATCTCTAATGGGTGGAGAAGTCCTCCCATTTTCAATCTTTTAGCTTTATTAACGTGGCATTTATTACATTTGACCACATAGTCAAGGACATCCTTATTCATTCCAGGCCAATAGAATTGCCTTTTAATAAGACTATAAGTCTTATTAACTCCTAGATGTCCCGCACTAGGGGTATCATGACACTTAAAGAGTATCTGGCGTCTTATTTCTTCATCTTTCGAGACATATACCCTATCCTTGTAGAGTAAATAACCATTATCAATGGTAAAATTTTTCCACTTGAATCCGGTTTGAGCAACCTCTAATACTCCATTTCCTTATTGAATATCCTTTAGATATTTCTTCCTCAGTAGAAGCACTTTCATTTGGATCCCCATTTTTTATTGCTTCCCATATGTTGGAATATGCCGGATCAACCTGGCATTTCTCTTTTAAAGATTCAAGCAAATCGGAAGTGAAGTGAGTAAAACTCAATTCATTTATGATGGGCATTCTGTTGAGTGCATCAGCCACTATATTATACTTTCCTTTTCTATACCTTATCTCATAGTCGAACTCTTGGAGGAGTTCGGCCCATCTGGCTTTACGCCCTTGTAGATCCGGTTGGTCATTAAGCCACTTAATGCTTTCATGATCCGACAAGATCAAAAGTTTGGCACCGTACAGATAGTGCCTCCATTTCTTCATTGCATGTACTATTGCATACAACTCCCTCTCATAAACGGAATAATTCTGTTTTGTATGGTTTAATTTCTTGCTTTCAAAAGCAACTGGTCGACCCTCTTCGAATAAGACCGCGCCTACTGCCCTGTCATTGGCATCAGCTTCAACCACGAATGGTTTATTGGGATCCACAATTAATAGTACTGGAGCTGTAGCAATAGTTACCTTAAGTTTTTGAAAACTTTCATTTTGGTATGTTCCCCAATTAAAACTCTTCCCTTTCCCTTTAAGTTGGTCCGTCATTTGAACAACTATCTTGGCATAATCTCGAATGAATCTATGATAAAATCCAGATAAACCTAGGAAGATTTGCAGCTCTTCCAGGTTCCTTGGAGATGGCCATTCAATAATTGCCCTTACTTTTTTTGGATCCATCTTGATTCTCTCTTTCTAGATAATATGCCCCAAATATTTAACCTCTTGTGCGAAGAATTCACATTTAGTTTTCTTCGCATAAAGGGAATGGGTTCTTAACAATTGGAATACTAACTGTAAGTGTTTCAAATGTTCTTTTTTTGATTTACTAAAGATCAATATATTATCCAAGAAGACTACTACAAAGTGTCCTAGATAGGGCCGTAACACACTATTCATCAGCTTCATAAAAGTAGCTGGTGCATTAGTGAGGTCAAAAGGCATCACCAAAAAATCATAATGCCCATATCTAGTACGAAATGCTATCTTAGGAACATCTTGGGCCTTAATTCTTACTTGGTGATAGCCTGATCTTAAGTCAATCTTTGTGAAGAATTTTGCCCCTTGTATTTGATAAAAAAGATCTTCCATTTTGGGCGTAGGAAACTTATTCTTCACCGTTATCTTATTAAGTGCTCTATAATCAACACAAAGTCGTATAGAACCATCTTTTTTCTTTACCAATAAAATTGGCGATGCCCAAGGTGAATTGCTGGGTTGTATAAACCCTTTATCAAGGTAATCCTTAATTTGTCTTTCGACTTCTTGGTGTTGTGTTTCACTTAGCCTATAAGGTGGTTTAGAAACAAGGTGTGTATCCCTATCTATATCAATTGGGTGATTTACATCACCCCTATCTGGTGGAAGGCCACTTGGTAAATCAGAAGGAAACACATCTTTAAATTCATCTAACAAACCACTTAATTCATTATTTACATTCAACTCACAAACATAAGAAAATTGTTGCTTTATATTACAAAAAGTAAAAGTATCGTATATAGGAAGGGACCATAACATATATATCTCACAAGCTTTCTTCTTTATCAGCTTCTGAACTTCAAGGGAACACATCAAAGGGTTATCAGATACTTCATGTTCACCTTGAATCACAAAAGTCTTACCATCCCTTTCAAATTCCAGTGTATTATGATGATAACTACGCTTTAAGGATGGTTCCAATCCCCATAGCCACTCCCTTCCTAAAGCAATATTGGCTCTTTTCATATTCATAATTTGGAAATCAACTTATCTTTATATCCTTGGATCTCGATTTCCAAATTGGATACCATTGTATTCCATATTTTATTATCGTGACCTTGAATCATACGAACAACATATTGATGCTCACTCTTTTGTTGGGGAAGTTTTAACTTTTTGACAAGTGCATAATTTATGAAGTTGTGGGTTGCAGAGTCATCAATCATGACTCTAACCCTCTTTCTAGCTATCAATCCATGCACTCTAACTAAATCATGTGGCCTGAAAGTAGGCTGCCACATAAAAGTTGACATACAACACCTGTGTTGTACATCCTTGTGCAAGACTTCTAAAGATTTATACTTTTCATGCCCCTTTAGTTCCAGGGTCTGCACTACATGGATTTGTTTCTCTTTTCCCTTGCCCTTGTCCTTATCCTTTCCTTTATCTTTCCCCTTCTTTCTTTGAGGGCAATTCCAAGTAACATGGTAGGGGATAGGCAATTGAAACACAACCTTTCTTTTTTGGCCTTATCAAAGTCATCTTGACTTAACTTCGGCCTTACATATTGTTTCTTTTCAAAGGGTTGTTTCTTACCCTTAAGGAATGGCATTTTTCTTTTGGATTTGCCTACAAATTTTGAGGCTTCAAATTCCTTAGTCTTGGGCTCCATATTAGTGAGACTAGTGAGTACACCTGGACGCGTATTATCTTCATTGATTAATGCAAATTTAATTGCCTGTTCAAGCATCTTAGGTGAACTCCTTTTCACTTCCTTTTTACAGGCCTTATCTAGTCTCCTTATGAATCCTCTTATCTTTTGAAATTCATCTATTTCTTTCAATTTGAGGATTATCTCACGATACTTCTCGAGATATGCCAGCAAAGGTTTTCCCTTTTGTCTGACAAATTCCAATCTTCGCAATTACATTTCATTTTCAGAAAGGAATTGTTTTAAAAAGACCGATTCAAATTGAGCCCAAGTTTCAGGTATTTTATTTGCCTCCTTTAAAGTTCTCCACTATTTATATGCCTTTGGCCCCAAGGTTAAACTAGCCTCCAGTGCTTGAAGATGTAGTGGAGTATTCTTTAATTTGTGCAAATCTTTCCATTTTTGGAGGAAGTTAAAGATAGTATCTTTATTTCTGTCTTTTTTCTCTCCATGAAACTGAGGGGGTTTCATATCTCTTAACATTGGGTTATCCCTCAAATTTTGATGGGGTTCCCTAGGATCTCGCATAGTTATATCTAGATTTTTCGATGAAGATGGAATATCTGAGGTCTCCACCTTACCTTTATCCCTTTCTAGTAATAAGGCTAATTGGGATTTTATTTCGGTGAGTGCTTGAGTTAGCAACTCCATTTGAACCCCCTGCGCTTGCACACGAGCTGTTAGATCATCAAATTGTTCTCGTATAGCAAAAAAGTCTTCCTAGTGTTCTTGCATTTCAGTTTCATGGGGATCCACCATAGGGTGGTCCCCGGAACTAGAGCCTTCCGTTACCCCCTCTCTCTCTTTCCCCTCCATCTATATACTGGAATTGGAAAGAAATTGTAAGAAATTTGGAAACAAAGGATGAGATACTCGTATTTCGTCCGCTTGATTTTTGTTGGGCAGTGTGATAGTAAACGGGCCGTAAAAGAAGAGGTGGAGTTTTCGTGCTTTCTTGTTGAGCAGTTGAGCAGGAAAGATGGGCTGCCCTGTCACACTGAAGGTGGAAGAAGGTTTATTGCCGAAAGGGAAAAACACCACTGGCCATGTGTCACAGGTCGCGTGAAGTCGGACGATGGCTCTGACGTATTACGGGTCACTTGGAGTTGAGTGATGACCCAGACAAATTGCGGATTGTTTAGAGTCAAGCGCCGGTCCAGTCGGATTACGGGGTCGCTTGGCCCCTAAACACCAGCCATGTCGCCTGTCTTTGATCATGGGAGTCCTGGTTTTAAAGCTTCCCGTTTTTAGTGCAGCGGGACAGGATGTCGCTGAAGTGGTAGTTAGCGTGGCTCGGCTTCAGATTTCGTGGCTCTGATACTAGTATTACGTGGTTATTTCCTAGTGTCGACACTCTCTGATCTCTGTCGACTTTTTTCCCATAGCACGAGAAGTCTTTCTCACCACCCAACCGCGCCTAGGAAGATGTTGGAGAGCGAGAACGACATTGTGACTCCTCTGCCAGCCGTCATACCGAGATGAGTTATACTATATTTGAACTCACTTACTTCCTAAGCTCCCCTTAACCCCGTACGGGTGCCCAAGGCCCACAGACGGTCATCTCTCGCGCTTGTTTCCCAACAAGTTACACAATAAATGTAACAATAAGGTACCAACTTAATGGATGCATCTTTCCCATTCGAACTACACTTTGGGATGAGCTAAATGCTCCTTATATAAAATATGATTCTCCCATGAGATTAGATTACTTGAGATTCAAACAATCTCTCTCAACCTTCTCTCTCTGAAGCCCACACTTCTCTTATTTGTATGATCATGCATGTATGATGTATTCACTCCCATCTATGTAGTTATAAGTTATAGGTAGATGTAGCGCATGTTGCACATTCTGTATTAGGTTTTGGCATGTTACCCTCAAGTACTCATCTTATATACTCTAATAGCATTGCTATTTAGACTTGAAATATCTATTATATTATCTTTAGTCCAAAATAATCAAGTTTTTTTTTTTTGTCGTACTAATATCATACCGCACCATATAAAATCTTAAGGTACTATTTAGTACTGTATTTTATCGTAGTGTACTGTATCGTACATTTTGTACTACCTGACAACTATGGTTTTTATACCACCTTTGGTGTTGGAAAATGGAAGATTTGTAAGGGATCTAGAGTGATTGCCAAAGGTTGTAAAAGTGATACTTCATATTCTCTCCATGTATCTAGTGTGAGTGATCATATTGTTATGGTGACCGAGCAGCCAAGCGTTTCTTTGTGGCATGGCCGGTTGGGATACATGAGCCAAACAGGAATGAAAGTTCTTTCTTGGTTGGGTTACTTGCCTTGTCTTCATTATGCTGATTTTGAGCATTGCGATCATTGTATTTATGGTAAACATGCACATACGTCTCATAAAAAGTCTCTTTCGTTGAAATCTTCTTCTCTCTAGAGTTAATACATTCGGACGTATATTAGATGCTAGGATTATCTTTAGGGGGAATGTAATATATTGTCACCTTTGTCGATGATGCTACACGAAAGCTATGGGTTTATCCTATTCGTAGCAAGGATGAAGTGCTTGACAAGTTTAAAAAATTCTTGGCATTGGCTGAAAATCAGACAGATAAGACACTCAAGTGTCTTCGCTTTGACAATGGTGGGGAATATGTGTCCAAGGCCTTTCAGGCATTTTGTGACAACAAAGGGATAAATAGGGAGCTCATTGCCTCTCATAATCCACCCCAAAATGGAGTTGCAGAGCGTATGAATTGGACCATATAGGATAAGGTCCGTACGATGTTGTCTCATGCTGCATTACCCCATGGTTTTTGGGCAGAGGTTGTTATGACAGCCGTACACATGATTAATCGGTCACCAAACAGGTCTTTGGGGGGGGGGGGGGGAGTGGAGTTCCCCAAGGAGCGTGGTTGGGCAAGTCACCTTCATATGCTCATCTGAAAGTGTTTGGCTGCGAGGCTTTTGTGTAGATTCGTAAAGAAAAACTTAGCAAACTTCAGCCAAAGTCCTGTAAATGCATTTTCCTAGGATATGGTAACAAGGGTGAAATGGGGTATAGATTGTGGGATCTTGAGAAAAGGAAAGTAGTACGCAGCAATGATGTTATCTTTTGGGAAGATCACATGAATAAACAGCCCGAAAAGATTGAGGAGGTCTGTAGGATTGTATTCCGGGAAGAAATACATTTTGGACAGCAAAATGTGCCCGTTGTACAGCAGCAAATACTTGCTGTAAATGAATCTGTAAATACGGAAAATAATGCTAAAAATGATCAGCCAGCTATTGCCCATGATAATGAGCCACTACATGTGTAGGAACAGCTAGGACAACAAGCTGCTAATGCTGATTTGTAGGTTGAAATGCCAGGACAGCAAGTTGAAAATGCTCAACAACCAGCAAACAATGATCATTGGGTTAGGAGATCGTCTAGGGCTACTAGACAACCTGACAGATTTGTTCCTAGTTGACAGAATGTGGTGAACCATCTTGTTTCAAGGAAGCAATGGATAAACATGACAACAAGAAATGGTATAAAGCCATGTTGTCAGAAATGGAAGGTTACTTCTGGTTCCTTACCAAAGTACAAAGCAAGATTGGTTGCGAAGGGGTACAAGCGGAAACATGGAATTGACTTTGATGAGATCTTTTCTCCTATAGTCAAAATGACTATATTGAGAACCCTTTTGGGCTTGGTTGGAGCTGAAGATATGGAGCCCATACAGATGGATGTAAAGATTGCATTCTTACATGGTGATCTGCATGAAGACATATATATGCAGCAGCCTGAAGGGTTTGTTGAAAAAGGAAAAGAAAAGACGGTATGTAAACTCAAAAGGAGTTTGTATGGCCTGAAACAAGCACTAAGAGAATGGTATCATAAGTTTGATACATTCATGCAATCTCAAGGTTTCCATAGAAGTCAAGTGGATCATGCTTGTACACTAAGAAGGTAGCAGATGGCAGCTTGATTATCTTGGTTCTGTATGTAGATGACATGTTGATTGCTGGCAGGGATACTCATGCTTGGACTCATTGAAGCAAAGTCTTTATGGCAGCTTTGACATGAAGGATCTTGGTGATGCAAATCACATTCTTGGTATACGAATACTCAGAGATAGATCAAAAGGCCTACTCTATCTACCTCAACAGGAGTATATCTTCAAGGTTTTACAACGTTTCAATATGAAGGGGGGGGGGGGGGGAGAAATAATTGGGGTTCCATTGCCTCTATATGTGAAACTCAGTGTAGAGGACAACCCTACATTTGATGATAAAGAGGTTGAAATGGCTAAGATACCATATGCTTCTCAGCTGTTGACAGTTTGATGTATGCTATGGTTGCTACACGTCCTGACATTGCCTTTGTAGTGGGAGTGGTTAGCAGGTACATGGCAACCCTTGGCAAGAAGCATTGGGATGCAGTGAAAGGTATTATGAGATATCTCAAAGGCACAAAGGAGTTGTGCATTTGCTTTGGGAAGCAGATGCATAGGAATGTGTTGTTGGCTTTATGAATGCAGACTATGTTGGTCATGCGGATTGCAAGGAGTCCACCTCTGGGTATGTGTTTAATTTCACAGGAGAAGCAGTCTCTTGGATCTCCAGGCCACAAAAGTGTTTTGCATTGTCTATTACAGAGGCAAAGTATGTGGCTGCCATTGTGGCATGCAAGGAGGCTTTATGGCTTTCATGCCTGGTGGGAGAGCTTGGCATCATAGAGTTACCTGTTCTTCATTGTGATATTTAGAGTGCTATCATGCTAGCACAGAATCGTGTCTTTGATGCAAAGACAAAGCACATACAGGTGAAGTACCACTTCATTAGAGATGTACTTGACAACAAGAGCATGGAGCTTGTCAAAGTACATACAGATGATAATCTTGCAGACCTTCTCACGAAGGGTCTTTTAGCAGAGCGGTTTGCTCATTGCCGACAGATGATGGGAGTTGGATAGATATATGTATTTCAGCTTTGTACATACCTAGACTTATAGGTGGGAGATTGTTAGGAATAAAGGCTCTCGTGCCTTTAAATGTGCTCGTGTGTGAACACAACCTTAGCACTTGTACTTACACATATATATATCTATCTAAAAAACCTAAAGGTACACTCGTCATTGTATCTACAATCGTGCTCACTCTTTGCTTTTGCTCTCCCGCACTCTCTTTGTTTCTCTGCGACTAAGGAACACCCATTGTCTCGATCTTCGTGCATGACACATCACGTCACTTGTTGCCAATCATCTTGGCTAGGGCCTTATAGGTGATTGACAACAAGGTGATCGGCCACCATTGGAAGACCTCAAAATAGTCTCTCCCTTTGGAAAGGAGGTTGACTAGTCGTGCTTATAGGCTGTTCTGTTGAGCTAAAAATGCATTAGCTTTACTTAAACAATCCCAAAACTTGCTTAATTAATGAAGAAACCTTGTTTATTTAAAAGAAACGCGATCCTAGAGAGTTTCTGTGTCCCATAATAACAAACCCACTTGGGAGGGCCCAAACTTTCTATAAATACGTATGTTGCTCTCCATTCAGCCGATAATCTCATTTTTGCAGATTTCAAATGTTTAAGCTTGCTACCCACATCCCGTTCGCAGAGGACATCTTAGCCGAAGCTGTCCATTGCTATCTACATTAGTTGGCCCATGATTTCTAGCTCTCTTTTCGCAGTTTGGAGCTGATTCCAGCCAGGCGACTGCTTTTCCAACACAAACCTGTTGTCGTACTACCTGCCACGTCATCTGCAGCCTGCATTTGGCAATCTTCTCTCTCCTCCAGTTGTCGCTCGGCTTCTGGAGGCTGTCGCCAGGCTGTCCAGCTTGTGTTTGACCGTTTTTTCTCTCCTGAAGGCTGTCCTGCTTGTGTTTTTAGTCTCTCTCTCTCATTGATGTTTGCATCAGATCCAGCTTCTCATTGCTGTGTTTGCTAGTGTTCGATATCCGGAGGCTTTCTTGCTGCGATTCGGGATCCGTTCAGAGTATGACACTCTCTCTAGCTTATTATCCTTGCTCTGATACCATGTAAAGAAATACTTTGATATAGAAGCACAAATAACAATCGTACAACAAAGCACAGATTGATAAAAGAACATAGTTAGGGTTAGGGTAACTCAGTGACAATGAATACAGAAAATAACTGAAGTGATATAACAGCTGAATATACAATGCTCATGCAACAAACACACTATGCAGTGAATGAATACTGAATCTCGAATTCTTGTATCATTGAAGAGAGCTCGATACTCAGTCTCGGTCATGGAAGTCGCCACCGTCTCTTGCTTATGGCTTGACCAAGAAATGGGAGCCGTGCCCAAGGTAAAGAGGTAGCCGCCATGAGAACGTCGGGTGTCGGGATCTCTTGCCCAATCAGAATCAGTGTACCCTTGCAAACGTAAACCGGAACCATATGTCAGGCCATAAGAATAAGCACATCGTAAATAATGCAACACATAAAGACATGCAATCCAATGTGACATCCTAGGTGCTGTGAAATATTGACTGAGTAAGCTAAATTTGGCCTAGTGTGAATTAACCAAAGAAGTTTTTCTACAACAGAGCGATAGGTGTGTGCATCGAAGGGCTGTCCTATTTGGGGTGATCACTTAGGCTTCCTTGGTAAGATAACCATCACTTGTGTAGTCTTAGTAGGCCACTGGGCAGTTGACACACATCCTTTGCCCAATGCTTTGGCTGCTTTGGGGTGGGATGCCTTGGGATAAAAGATATTTCTCGTGGCACCGTTGTTGGTCTTGAGCTAAAAATGCATTAGCTTTACTTAAATAGTCCCAAAATTTGCTTAATTAATGAAGAAACCTTGTTTATTTAAAAGAAACACGATCCTAGAGAGTTTCTGTGTTCCATAAGCACAAATCCACTTGGGAGGGCCCAAACTTTCTATAAATACTTGTAGATTTCAGGCGTTTCAGCTTGTTGCCTACACCTCGTTCGCGAATGACATCCCAGTCAAAGCTGTCCATTGTTGTCTACATCAATTGGCGCCTGATTTCCAGCCCTCTTCTTGCAGTTTGGAGCTGATCCCAACTAGGTGACTGTTGTTATTGCACAGACCTGCTGCCGTATTGCCTTCCACGTCATCTACAGTATGTATTTGGCAGTTTTCTCTCTCCTCCAACTGTTGCCTAGCTTCTGCAGGCTGTCCAGCTTGCGTTTGGCAGTTTTCTCTCTCGTGTAGGCTGTCCTGCCTGCGTTTTTAGTCTTTCTCTCTCCTCACTGCTGTTTCCATTAGATCTAGCTTCTCACTGCTGCGTTTGCTGGTGTTTGACATCTGGAGGTTGCCTTGCAGTGATTGGGGATCCGTTCAGAGTACAACTCTCTCCAGCTCATTATCCGTGCCCTGATCCTTGAGATACAGGAGTTCGAGGTTCAATATTCATTCACTGCATAGTGTGTTTGCTGCATGAGCATTGCATATTCAGCAGTTATATCACTTCAGTTATTTTCTGTGTTCATTGTCTCCGAGTTACCCTAACCCTGTGTTCTTTTATTAGTCTGTTCTTTGTCATATGATTGTTATTTGTGCTTCTGTGTCAGAGTATTTCTTTGCATGCTCGACATCTAACTTGAGCTGAAGATCTCGTGAAAAGCCTAGTGTAGGGGATTCTTCACCACCTCCAATAAGTGGTGAAGAAGGCTCTAGACAGCCTATTCTCTTCAGGGCACTTTTGCCCATCCAATGTGTGGAACACCTAAGATAGTTCCTTCTCCGTGAAGTGTTCAAGGAGTGCTTGTCCCATCACCTCCGCCACAAGGGGCGGAAAGCACTCCCACACCTACTATCTATATTGGAGCATCATGTTTGATATTGTCTCTTGCTGAAAAAGCTGTGTAGAAGACCGTACCAAGTTCCATCACCTCCTCCAAGCATCCCGTTGATGAATGTGGCTAGTTTGGTATAGGGTTCTGACTTGGGATACATTGCCATTTAATCAAGCACTCCTTGAATTTTGCACTCAATCCCTCTTGTTTCTGAGATTGGGTCATGGTATGATCTAGCTATACTGGCTGGTGGTTGGATGTATGAGGTCACATGGGAGTTCCTCGTTTAGTAGGTTGGATGAGTGTGCACGCGCGTATGCATGCATGTGTGTGTCTTTGTTTTCGCAATTGATCAATGACCAATATGGCAAAAGAGAGAAATAAATAAATAAACAAACATGTATAAAGGTCTACTAGAAGCTAAAATGGCCCATGAAACAAAAGTATTGATACATTCAAAACTCAAGGAATCTAAATGTCTTGAGTAGAGAATGAAAATATGGACCGGAAAATAAAAGTACCTATCTACATCCTGGGGCCAAGAAAAAACAATGGCCCGATACAAAAGCCAGGATAGGACTGATAGAAGTGTGGAACTAAACACTCTATTGAAAGAAGCCTTTGAGCCTCATCTCATGATGTCTTGGATGAGTTGGTCCAGCATAGACATAACTGAAGCGTTGGGGTGGTAATGGTGCCCCACCAAAATTCTTGGATCCTCTGAGGGGTTCTCTACTGGTCCTTGGTCTGGCAGCTCGTGGGCATTGAAACCAGCCTTTCTTCTTGGAATGGGTGGTGATAACCTGATTTAAGAGTTAATTACAACAATAAATAAATGCACATAAAATGAAATACACACTTTACCATAACATTCTTGGACAGTAGACGCCTTGTTGGCCCCAAAATTGGCGCCCCTTGCGGTATTTCTTTAGCTTTCATTCAATTGAAAGGAGTACAACTTGAGATTCTTCAATCTCCTCTTGCTAACCAATTGCTCTTGCTGTCATAAATGACCAGCAAGCCTTTTGGGTCATTTGCCCCTTAATTGACCCAGGATTTCTTCTCCAATTTGACCCTAGGCTGGCCAAATGCTGCACCAAATCAATTTGGGATGGGTTGGCTCTTGAATTCCCTTGATAATCTTCAATTGGCACGGATCCCAAGGTGGCTGCTAAACCCTAATTTTTGCTGTAAATTAGGGTTTATTGCAGAAATTCTAGATTAGCCCATCAAAAATGGCTGAAATCTCCTCCAAATGGTTGAGAATGGCTGAGCATAGGCTAAAGGAGATGAGAGAATGTTGTAAAGAGAGAAAATTTTGAGATTTGTCTCGAAGAACTAATCAAAATCAGTTGCTGCCCTGCTGTACCAGCCCCAAACGGATGCACTGCTAACAATAGGAGCATTAGAGACTATGATCTTCAGGAGAAAGTGCATCAGCAGCAATTGTCAGCTTCCCAAGGTCAAGAATATGCAATCTCCATCACCAAAATGGTCCACTGCATGGGAAAGTTTTGCCAAATGGCAGCTTTCTTAATCCATTTTCAGCAATTTCCAACCATTTAATTAAATTTCATAATTAATTAATTCTGAAAATTAATTCAGCCCTTAATCCATGCCCAGAAAATTGACCGTGCCCATCCAAAAATTAATTGGCTAGGCCATTTGCAACCCAAAGTGGTCCCATGCATTAATTGACCCTTGGACAAGCATTAATACATTAATTAATGCCTAGTCCCTAGTGTCACCACTGACACTTAACGGCCAATTAATGGTTCTAGGGGCAAACTGACACCAAAATTCACCTAGAATCTAACAAGTGTAACTTGTTACAACTTTTGCTTTTGACACCCATCTTTTTCACAGTTTTCCTTCGGCTTTCAACTGTGAGAAAGTAGCTTGCACCTCACATGTGCAACACATGTGCATCTTTTAATTGCACATTTGATTAATCCTTTAATCACATGTCAATTAAACATAAGCAAAGCATCAAATTTTCACGTCCTCGTGACAGGCATTGTGCTCTACATAGTTTTTCTGCTCTATCTATGGTGACCCCTCAACGACATAGTTCATCTGCTCTATCTATGGTGATCCCTCAATGTGAATGAGTGGGTCTAGAGGCTCCTGGATTTGTGGTTTCCAAGGTTACTACTGCTCCAAAGAAGTTGGTGAGTGCGTTGACCAGTCTCTCTGATGATCTCCCCCCCCTCATTGTAGAATGTGGTCAGAGTGTTTGTGTAGGTGAATTGAGGAAGAGCCCAAGGCAATAATGATCTCAGAAGTCCATCACTTTGGTAAATTGGCCGAAACCATCCTGAAAGAGGCGATGGAAGTGTCTCCAGATCTCACAGCATATTGGGCAGCAACATTTAGTGCTCCACGATCTTTGTTTCCAGCTCACATAACTGGCTGATCCGGTCCTCAGGCAAGGGGGACAGCTCTGTACTGACTAGTTTCTATCCTCAGCTGGTGTGAGGATGTATGAACCTGACTGATAGCACGAGAGAGAGAGAGAGAGAGAGAGAGAGAGAGAGAGAGAGAGAGAGAACCTGTTGTCATATGCTTTACTGGTATGATTACCCTTCGCTCTGGCTGAGGGTAGTGTAATGGTGCTGTCTGTGTTTCTTTCTGTAGTGTGTTTTTCAAGCTACCTCATTCAGTGGTGTCAAATGGCAGATGGAGTCTGATTTTTCTGTGTCAGAAGGGCATTTGAGCAACATGGGAAGGATGATTGAGGACATGGAGAGCAAATTGAGGAATGGTTTGGATCAGGTACTATCACAGATAGTGCTGGTTTTCTAGCCTGATTCTTTTTGGTGTTTCGACCTTGTTCATTAGCTATATAGCGCTGAAAACTGCCCAATATGTTCTTACATCAAAACAACTTTCCTGAGGGAAACCAGGTCTATTTTGGGAAGACAAAGGAGATGGTTTTCACATTGAGAGAGCCTTTGGGGACATTGACAGCAACATCTGCTACAGGCCAAAGTATCCAACATGATGTTATCAGTGATATCATTAGAAGCAGATAAGCAGTGTGTGATGATCTGCCTTATGAGCTGCGAAGGACGGTTCATTTTTTGTCAGTGATCTTATGTCAAATAAGTTGGGCTTGTGGTTTGGTTGTTGATTGTCCTAAGGTGTGCTTAACTATTTGGAACGTTTGAAATTCATTTCTGTGAGAGTCCTGTTGCAGCGTTGTGTTCAGTATGCTAGCTAGCATAAAAGGTTTACCTGTGAACACTTGAATTGATAGATCGATTTCGCGAGTTTGTAATCACATTTGCAGTTGCAACCGAGTACATGTTCTGATTCTATCATGCTGTAATGCAGACTGGATAATCCCATTAGACATGATACAGTTATTTTTTGAGAGTGCATTAACCAGTGATGTGAGAAGATGTGATGTAGCAATGTTGGTCTTATGCATTTTAGCTCGGGATCACAGGGCAGCCTTTATCTTGGATCACTCCTGGCTCATTGGTGGTCCTCTAGTGATGCTGCACATATCCCACTTTTGTCCCACTAGAGGGGCACAGTAGGAAGCGAGAGAGGGGAGCATGCTGATGGTCTCATCTTTTTGTGTAAGTGGTTCTGTTCCCTGCATTCACATACACGCTATTTCTTGTCTCTATGGTCACATGAGAGAGGGCCATAACCCACATAAGGAAGTTCTAAACCTTAGACTCGAATTTAGCTTTACTCGATCTATCTGCCCATGAACGCAAAGGCTGTCGAAAGCATGAGATTTCGAACTGCAAAGCACGAGCATGAGATTTGAGTTGATAAGGAGGATGACGACGGAAGCACGCCGCGTGAGAAGGTAAAGAGGAGATTTCGTGACGTCTTGCGTTCAAACCCTACGGACACCTCAAAGCTGGCCTATTCGTATGGGTGGGGCGATGCATGGTACCTTAATCGTATGAGAACGCATTATAAACAAGATAAGGAGGGTGAAGGCATTAGCCTAAAAGCCGCATCGAGTCCCTCTCCAAATAGCCCGGTTAACAATACCCCAATCCTTTATAAAGAGGACTATTGTTGCGCTCACATATCTTTCAAAGTGGTGGCTTGCTTTTATTTTTTTCGGGGGTGGGGGGGGGGGGGGGGGGGGTGTGTGGGTGGCTTGCTTTTATTTTTTTCGGGGGTGGGGGGGGGGGGGTGTGTGGGGAGAGGGAGAGAGAGAAAAGTAGAGGACACCATCTTCATACCTCCTCAATCAATCATCTTTTGATTTCATCCATTACCCAAAATTTGCAAGCTAGTATGGCACCTAACTGAAGGGGAGAGGTGAAGAAAAATTCCATGCGAGACAAAGATGACAGTGAAGCTGTTGAGGTCATGATCATCTCTGCCATGGAGTAGTTGATCTTCCATCGTTAAGCTTCAAGCCTAGGTTTTTCATAATGTTGATATGTATTAATTTATTCTTATTGTTAGCATTTCTTAGAATTGTGTGCATTGTGTTAGTATGATTACTTTATGATTACACTTGTGATTATAATAAGAAGAATCAACTGGATATATGGTAGTTGGATTTGTGAGATCAATGAAGTTCTTTAGTTGGACTTATCGGCCTAGGTTCAATGAGAATACCAAAGAAAATGAGAGAAAACCTAAAAGGGCATTGCTTGGTATCTAGGGTTGAGATCCTAGTATTGAAAAGGGCCAAGTATATTACTGTTTCATCATCATATAATGAGCTTAGAGGGGCATTGAGCAAATGAATCTCTTGGTGGCATACAATAGGCTTATAGAACTTTCCAATTTCCAATTTTTGGACAAGGATAGAAGACCGTGGATTTTAGACGGGATGGAGCAACTTTGGCGGAGTCCAATCTCTTATGGAGATTGTAATGGAGTGACTTTGTGGATGTTGGCATCCCATGAGGAATGCAATAAAGGAATTGAATCCTAATAAAAACGAGTTATTTTTCAAGGATTGATTGTTTATGAATGAATCATATGAAATGCAATAGTAAAAGGGGGTGGATGGAGATTTCAATGACCCTATCCTAATAATAGTGGATATAATAAGTTGGATGGCATTTTACGTGATTAGTTAGGGTTTTAGTCAATTGATAAAAAAATTGTCTACGTAGTAAGATAAAATAAATCCAACAATGTTTTAGGAGAATGAGGTCTTAGAATATTGGTCTTTGAGGCAACGCAAGTTTAAAGACTGTCACTCTACTTAAACCAAATTCACATATTCCATGCGAGCTTGCTACCTAAGACTCGTGTGAATATATCTTCTTGCATACCAACTTATTTTTGATAGAGTACAGTTGTAGTATCAATACCTTGTCTCAACTAGCAACATTGATTCTAGCCTTTGATATAGGGCTTACATGTTATTAGACCTCTACAACTTGTTGGAGTCTGTTCTAGCTTGTTGACTATTGTCCTCTACTCTATTTTGGTGTTGGAGAGCTATTGGTGATAGTTGATGGTGTGGTTTCAATATTTAGGTGTGTTGGAGGTTGCAATTTTCGCATAAATAACAACTCTTGGCAGTGCGAGTTGAGGTAGATATACCCTTCGATAGATTAGCTTGAAGTTCTTTTGATGGATAGTCCCTTCCATCTTTAGGTGTCTAGTGTTTATATGACATTGAGGTATTACTTTCAGTATTCTCAGCATGGATTTCTAGTTTGATGCACCTTCTCCTACGACCTCTTCTCAACCTACTAGTGGCCACAAGGTCTCAACTTCGTTTCTCTTTCCGTGCATAGGTAGTGCATGTTTCCATTCTTCCCATCAACCTTCACCAAGCTTAGAAGTTGGAAATCTCCAACTATTTCGTATGGAAGATTAAGGCCTATCACATTCTAGACATTGATGAGATGTGGACATTTGTCTCGTCTGCTTCCGTCTGGTGGGTGGATCAATGGGACCCACAAAATCAATCCCCCACTTCTCGAACGGCTTTAGGGGAAGAATAGGTTGTAGTGGCATGGCACTTGTTTTGGTGGGTTTCCCCATTCGCTGACAAGCATCACATAGCTTACAGTAGTCATATGCATCCTTGTGGAGGGTTGACCACCAGTATCCTGCTAATAGAGCCTTCTTGGTGGTCGCTTCTCCTGCGAAGTGTCCACCACATGGTTCGTCATGGCATGCTTTCAATACTATGCCGATTTCATCCCCTACAACACATCTTTGCAGCCCTTCATCTTTGCCTCTCTTGTACAGTGCACCGCTTAGCAAAGTGTAGGGGGTTGATTCTAACAGAAGCTTCTTCTCACGGCTTGAGATGCTAGGAGGATATTGTTGAGTTGCCAGGAACTTGGCTGTGTCTGCATACCAGGGAGTCACTGTTTCAAATAGAAACAAGGAAGCATCAGGAAGGTCTGGATTATCTTATTCCTCTTCTGCAGTTTGAGGGATCTGTGATAGATGATCAGCTAGGACATGGGAACGGCCAGGCCTAGTGACCACTTCAAAATCAAACTCCTGGAACAGGAGCAACATCTCATTAGCCGTCCTTTAACATCTACTTTGTTCATCAGAAAGGATAGGGCTTCATGATCCACGTAGAACTTGAAATGCGTGGACAGTAGATAGTGTCAAAACTTCTCTAGTGCAAACACCATTGCCAAGCACTCAAGCTCTGTCAATGTATAGTTCCATTCCCTATCAGTGACCTTTTGGCTTGCATAATATATTGGTTGATCTAATTTAGAGGGGTCCTTTTGATATAGGAGAGAACCTAGCCCTTCAATTGATGCATTTGTGTGCACATGAAACTCCTTCGTCCAGTCAGGAGGCTGTAAGATAGGTGCTTTGATAAGGCACTGTTTTAGGGTATTAAAGGCTTCTTCATAGTCATTAGTCCAAAGAAAATCTACATATTTCCTTAGGAGCTTGTGCAGAGGGATTGCCTTGGTTGCAAAATGTGCAATAAATCTTCTGTAGTAACCCACATGGCCAATAAATCCTCTCAATTGCTTGAGGTTTGTTGGTGTTGTCAAGGCGGCAATCTTTTCAATCTTCGTCGGGTCTATTGCAATCCCTTGTGCAGAGACTATATGGCCCAAAATAACTCCTAATGAGATACCAAAGACACATTTGTCGGGGTTGAGAGAAATCCCATACTCAGCATCTGTCAAAACATTGCTCTAGATATCCCCAATGCTCATGGATTAAACTATAGACACAGAAGTCATTAAGATACACCTTAATGAAATCATGAAGATGATTCTAGAAGGTAGCCATCATCTCTCATTGGAAGGTGGTAGGAAATCATGAAGATGATTCTAGAAGGCAGCCATCATCTCTCATTGGAAGGTGGCAGGAGCATTATAGAGCCCAAATGGCATTACTCTAGGCATAGGTCCCTCATTCTGTGGTGAAGGTTGTTTTGGATTGGTCCTCTTCTGCGATTTGGACTTAGTTATATCCGCTGGATCCATCCAAGAGGGAATAGAGCTCATGGCCTGCCACTGTGTCTAACAGTTGGTCTGTAAAAGTTATAGGAAAATGATTCTTCTTCGTCTTCGAATTGAGCTTTCAAAAGTCTACACATATTCGAAGTTTCCCGTTCTTCTTGGGTACTACCACAATGGATGAAACCCATTCACTATTAGCCACGGGATAAATGAACTCAGCTTCAAGAAGTTTCAATAATTCAGCCTTCACCAGAGCAGAATAATTAGGATTCATACGTCTTTGTCTTTGCCTTACAGGTTTGGCATCAGGCTCTAGTTCAATGTGATGTTGGCATACTACGGGATCAATCCCCTTTAGATCTTTATATGACCAATCAAATACGTCTAAGTTCTCCTTTAAAGATCTCGCAAGACCGCTAGTTCCTCTTCTAGAAGATTGAGACCCACTTTCAGGTGACGTTCAGTGCTGTCAGTATCCAAGAACATTACTTGTCTTTGACCTTCCACTTCATGAATAAATGTCCCACGGATTGCTTCTGGATAGAGGTTTGACTCTTTCAAGGGAGTAGTGTCATCATCTAAGGTTCCACTAGAACTAGTGTCCTTCTTCTGAACAGATGACTCATTTGTCTGTTGAGGTTGCTGGGAGGGTATCAAAGCTTTGTTTGCTTCTATGTGATTGGTGATGTCTTCTGGACTTAGGGATTTATCTTCAGAGGATGCGTCTAGGAATGTCACACAGCAGGGACCTTCTAGAAGTCGGGGCTTTGATAGCTCTGGCAGGGGGTATCATCATCGTCTTTTCTCTGGACTAAATGGTCACAGGGCGACATGAGCCACTAGTGAACTTAATTTTTATACCTTTGATCCATTGCTTATGTAGATTCTATATACTTTGTGGTCCATTGGTCAATCCAAATGGAACCATGGTCATTCCATCCAACACCTTGATATCTTCGGCCTTTGAGGTCTTTGTAGGGCCATCAACAAGATCGTCTGCTATCAGAGGAAATTCTTCATCTGTACTTTTATATCTTGCTTCATTTTCTTCCTCATCATTTTCATTCTCTTCCCCTGGAGGTTCTGTCTCTACTTCTATAGAGGCTATGTAGGAGAAGAACAGATCTTTTGCCTCTGTGTCTGATCCTGCCTCTGGCTCTGTCTTTGCTACTGTCTTTTTGGCTGCCATGTAACAAGGAGAATAATACATCCATGCTTCTATTTCACTGTCAGAGGTGATTTCAGAAGTCAATTCTAGTTGAGGCAGGAGGTATTCTCCCATGGACAAGGACTTTGCTTCCCTTGGTAGTTGGCTTACAATACCCACTGTTAGGGATTGTGCCTCTATTTTCTTGGGAAAGATCTGTTTAACAGTCTTTTCATCTCCTGATGTACCATCTGTTACCTCGTTGGAGGAGTCAGTTATGACTTTGATGGATGTGGATCCATTGCCTTTTTGCGATCCATACAATTTCAGCACCACTTTGTTGGGTCCTCTGCCTAGGGTTAGGGTTCCTTTGAATCAATCCGTCCTGGCCCTCGCTTCAAAATGCCAAGGTCTTCCCAACAACAGAGAGTATGAGGTCCCATAATAATTTGGTTTGACCACCAAATAGGTCAGCTAGTAATCTTTTCCTGCAAGGGTTGTTTTTACGTATGGGAGGATGCCCAATGGTTTAATTCTGCTTTGGTATGCCAAACTAATAAGCCTCTGTGTAGGTTGAATTCCTTGCAACCCTAAGTCCTTCATTGTCACATCCATCATTATGTTTACTGATGAGCCTCCATCAATCAATGCATCTGAAATAAAGCATCCTTCTATCCATACACTAATCTTTGGGGTTCTAGGATCTAGGAAGGCATTAGTCACATCTACTTCCTTTGCAGGTTCTATGGCTCTGTTGGACTTTATTGTTGTTGGGGGAGAAATCCTTAGTCCACATCTTCTTGTCAAGATGCTTTTGAATTTCTTTCAGCAGCTGGGAGACAACATCAGCAACTATCGGAATGTTAAGTTAGGTTTAAAAGTGTCTTAGTCTTTTATCAAGTCATAATCTTTGATAGGGTCCACAGGCTTTTCCAGCCTACTTGGGAATGGAGCTACACCCATTTTCATATTTCCTTTTTCTTCTAGTAATGGTAGCATTAGCATTTCTTCTGTTTCTAGAGGTGCCTCTGCATCATCTATCTCCTGGACCTCTGGTCTTATTTCTAGGACTGTCTCTGTGACTCTCTATGGCACTACAGTGCTCTGTACTGCACTGTTCTGTCCTGTACTATTCTGTGCCTCTGTTTGGTAGGTTGAACTTCACAGTCTTAGCAGGAGAATTATTTTCTTTCTTAACAACTTGTTCCTTCTTTTTGGCGCGTGTGATAGCGGCAACTTCCAATTCTACCAAATTGGAGGTAGGCTCTTGTACCTTTTGTTGGCTATCAGTGCCATTGGCTTTTACAGGGGCTGGACTTGGACAGTCCTTTGCAGTGTGGCCTTCTCCTTTGCATCGGTTGCATAAGGGCTTGTAAACCATAGATCGTCTAGGGTTTGGACAAATTGGGGAGATATGACCATTTTCTCCAAACATATAACATTCCACCTCTGATCTCTGACCACCACCAGACTGTCATCCTCTGTAACTTTGAGAGGAAAACCTCCTTGGATCAAAATTAGGACCAAACTCCCTAAGCTTTGGTTCAATATCCTGTGTTGCCATTTTGGATTCTAGCAAGTTGAATCTAGCATTTTCATCCTTCTGTCTTCGTTCGTGCATCTCTTTTAGAGCTAGCAGATATCCTTTGTATGGTTCTTCCGCAAACAGTAGGAACAGAAGGCTCCACAAATGGTTGGTTTTCGGGTACATTCAGTGGCTAAATGTCCCACTTGATGAAACTTTCCGCACCATATATTAGAGTGTATCACATCTCTCCCAGTTCCCGTAGGAGTGGATATATTGGTGGTATTCATCTTCAATGTCTATAGCTGCCTTGTAATCACATCCATAAGCTCTTTCTTGATACTTGCAACTGAGTTGGCTTTAGATTTTTCCCTCCTGAAGTACTTGTAGTAGGATTTTGGGAAGCTTTTGTAATTACTGCATACACTGGTTGGGTCGATCCAAAGGGTCCTTTACTCTGGTTCTGATTCAGAGCTCCTGTTGAGACTTAGGGTTGTTGATTCCAGTTGGGAGAGTTCCACTGTCATTTATTTTAGTTCTGATTCAGAGCTCTTGTTGAGACTTGGGGTTGTTGATTCTAATTGAGAGGGTTCCACTGTTGTTAAGTCGCCATTGGAGGAACTGTTTGAGGCCATTGTTGTTGTGGTTGAACCTTCATTTGAGGTACTGTCGTTTGTGGTGACCACAGTGGATTAGGTGCATTATACTGTGGCACTATTTGCATCCGGGGATAGGAATAGGGAACAGTCCATGGGATTGCATTTGGTGGGTATACCATTCGTGGCATAGAAGGAGGTAAGACTCCTCTTCCTGGAGTCATTGACAACCTTGCTTCAACTTCATCATACAATCTTCCACCTTCCACTGCAACTTGCAGATTGAGTGGTCTTATCAATTCCACGAGCTTGCAAACTTCTGGTTGTAGGCCTTTAAGAAACACTCCTTTCTGGATACCTTCATCCAAATGATGGTTAGTCCATCTCTTTAGGATGGATTCTATTCGCGAGACATAAGCTTCTACTCTTTCTCCTCCAGGGGACTGACTTAGGTTCATGAACTCCTCTTGCATCCGCTCTTCAAAACCTTCACGTCTGAATTTAGTGAGGAAAGCCAACTTCAGATCGTCCCATGTGCCAAAACTTCTTGCTGCTTGTCTCTCATACCACTGAAACGCCGCATCCTTGAAAGCGGCAGGGAATATTGCTAACCAATGCTCAGGGGTTTTGGCATTGTTAGCCACACATGCTACCATAAATTCTGCTACATGAAGGTCAGGGTCTTCATTGTACTCTCCCTTAAAAACTGGCAATGGGACTACATTTACTGGCCTGTCATCAATATTTCTAGGACAAATCTGACTAGGAAGGGGACTTTGAGTTGCCATGGGGACTTCTATAAAGAGTGCTTTTAGGGCGTCAAAGAAGACTTCTGCTGCGAGCTCGTTCTCGGCTTTGATTTTTTCATTCTCTCTTCTCACGTATCTTTGGACTCATTCTAACGCTTGCCTCTTGATTGCGTCATTCATCAGGGGCTTGGCTCCAACCAGCTGTTCAGTACTCAACAGAATAGAATCAGAGAGGTCAGTCTCTAGGGGATTCTTTGGCCAACATCTCTTCTACTTCCTTCTTTTCAACATCTCTGAATTTGGCTTTCAAACCACTACAGATGGGGAGATATTTTATTCTGAAAGTATCAAAACTCATTATTATTAGAATCATTGTTGTGCCATTATAATAATGCCAGCTTCCAAGGGTTTCAACAGTGTATGTTGTGAAAAACACTATGTCTACCAACTTCCAGTGGGATGCTATAATTGGACAAACAGAAGATTATCAGTGCACCAAGCATCCCACATATCTTTCTGTTGAGCATCCACGAATAAATTCCAACTCTTTTTCTTCTTGTTTTCGTGAACCTCCATAGACCAAGACTCCTGAATCTTCTTCACAATCTCCCACTTGATGATGTCTAGAAACTTCTCAATGAATGCCAAATCTTTCATGGATAGTCATTCTCTTTGCTTTTGTTTTTTAGTTTGTTCTCAAACAATTTGCCACCAAGATGCACGTCTTTTGCCTCAATAGGAAGAGGAAATAGTCCACCACATAGAGCTTGCATCATGATGGTAACATGTTTCCGCCATTGTGGGATGAACTTTTTGTGGAAAGTGGCTTTGGCAATAAGAATCTCCAACTCTTCAATGAAAGTAGGAACTTTGCAGATATCCATTGAATTCTTCTATTCTTGGCAATGCCATTTCTTTCATTTTTAGTCTCTTCTAATGCTTCTTGATGGCAAGTTTCCTCGGCTGCGCACCAAAAACATGGAGCCCCAAGAGGAACACGAAGGAAAAGGGGATTCTACTGCAAGAAAATATATATTGTAGCATCAACAAGCTTTTATTTCATTCTTTTGATGACCAAAACAAAGAAAACAACAAATCTTCACACAACATCATAGTAGATATTTCCCACGGATTTGATAGAATCAACCATAATCTTCAACATCTTCATAGAATCCATCAATAGAACAATGAATATAAAGGAATACACCATTTTTGAACGGAAATCAATCATATAGTATTCATCTTCAATGTGTTCATAGTTTTCTCTCTCAATCTCTCGTATACAGATACACTATTTTAATAGAATTTGACTATCTTTGACTTTCTCTTTCTCTCTCTCTCTATCAATAATACATCATCTCCTCACTACAATACTCAATAATAACTCTCAATAATCCTTCTTAGGTTGTGCATGCACCTCCCAAGAGATATGTCTAATGTGAAGAGGCACTAGAGCCACTACAGTGTCTTTTCATAGCTTACTATTACAATTGTCACTCTAGTCTTCTCTTTAGTCTTCAGCAGCTGCTTCTTCCATTTGTTTCAGCTCTTTTGAACTTAGATTCATCCTTTCCAAAAGTTAGAAAACTTTTCCAAAGTCACATATACATTCCACAGAACACTTACAAAAGATCTATAGAACAGAACATAACAGGAACTGAGCAAATACATAATAGAGACAGAGGGTCTACATAAGGTCTATAGAGGGTTACAGAAGGTCATCAGAGAACAATAGATCCTTATAACTCATAGTAAAACCATTCCAAACTATAAAAACCTATTCAATAAGCTTTCAAAATATTTTAACCTTTATCAATTATCAATCCATGCTTCATACAGAAGAAAATCAGAACAAAACAAAAGCTATACAGAAGGTATGAGAACCAATCAGAACCTCAACAAAACCTATCAGAACATCACAAAGCCTCATATTTCTACTAAAAATCATAACGAGTTTCCAAAACATAATCAATATCATCCAAAACACTCTCAAACACTTCCATTAACAACCATACATCACTCTAGATCCATCTAAAATCAACCATTCAGACCTCAAAAACAACAAAAAAATCAATAAAAAATTCATTCTTTTTCCACTCTCAACAGTTGCATAGGTGTAAGGTATTATTTTGTATGTATTTTTCGCATAAAACAAAAAAAAACATGAACTATAATGCATAAAAAACACCTAAATAAAGCCAAAATTCATACCTCAACTTTGTTATACAGCCACAACCACGAATCATAATTTTCTAGATTTTTATAACGCAAAAATCTTATTTTTTCTTAATTTTAGCTATTTTTGTCTATTTTTTGTGTATAAAAATAGATTATTTTTTGATTCATGATTATGGACTAATTATGACAGCTGAAAGATATTTTGTCTCAGAATTTTATCCCATGTGCATCTATTTTTTCCACCCGAAACTAATAAAACCTTCATTTTTACACTAAAAATACACTTTTCGGGCCATAATTTAATTATTACAACTATTTATCATTTCAAGTCTACAAATTTTTAAATGCAAAGCCCTCAATCATAATGAAAAAAATATCCAAACAAATTTTTGTTCCATATGAATTCCATTTTAACCATCAAAACATCAACAAAAATCAAATTTCCTTTGTAAAAATAGCGCATATCGCTTATTTGCATGTTGCTGGTTTTTTGATTATTTTCTTAAGTTGCCAATGGACCGACCAACAATAAGTCTTCAATGCTGAACATCTCCCCTCAGCCTTCTCTTGATCTTGGAGCAATCTGGTTTATGCTGGGCAAGCATCCTTCAACCGGTCTTCATTCTTCTTCATGGGCATGAACTGCCCCTTAAGGGGAGAGAGAAGAGAGAAAGATTGGTTTTGCACCTCCTCATCCGGGCAGCCATTTCAGAGGCAGAATGTGGTGATAGGAAGCGAAGATAAGATGGAGATTAGGGATATGATCAGAAGGGGGGTTGTTTGCAACCTCCCCATAGTCCCTCTCCCCCACACGCGCCTCCTTCATCCATGGCGTTCAATTTCTCTCAGGCAGTGAAAAAACTGGGTCCCCCCCATGAAATCAAGATTTTTAGGGGTCCCCCAAAGGGAACCCCCAAGGGTCACACCCTTTGGCCCTTTCTAAAGTCCATTTCCACTTGACCTTTGCCCCTTGGCCTCCCGGGCATCCCCATTTCCACGTCCGACGTCCGAATCAAAGTCTGAAAATTTTTGCTCGACCGTCTCAAAGAGTTGGGGGTAAAGGCGCCTCTACCTAGCCGCCTATGTATTACTACACTGACCTGCCACACTGCACACTGGAGGTGGCGAGCGCCCATCACCGTCACTTTGTTCTTTATTCTTTTAGTGACAGTTTGAATAAAGGAAAGCCCAGTCACACATTGTGACTATTGGAGTTCCCATTTGTGTCTCTCTCTCCGGGGGGGGGGGGGAGGGAGGGGGATCACTCGTGAATATATGTATATATAATGTGAGTTCAAAATAAGGGGTTTTTAAAACACAAATTTTATACATTTTTTACATACAGAAGGGTGTCATATAAAGGGGTTACTTACAGATTGAATAGAAAAGGATTGTGTTTTATTCAAGAAAAATTCACAGATTAGGATATTTATAAATAGGCCATGAACGCATGTTATATAGAGAATATATATATAGTGAACCCCTTGAGGTCTCTCATTCTTCTTGCTCTTTCTCTCTGCCATAGCTCACTTTCAAGAAAGCTTTGATCCTTCTCACCTTTCAACTATTATTAGAGCTTGATCATGGAGCTTGGCTCGGCATTACTTTAGCCCGGATTGAAGACTTAGAGCTTGGAGCTTCAATGCTAGCCATGGCTTCTTCCCCCCGAGGTAAGATTTCATCTCCTGCCTCTCCTCGGCCCTCATAGGCTCTTTGTAGGTGTTCCTTGGCTTCATTGGGCACCTTGTATGCCTCCACTTACCCCCTCATCCTCAGCATAACCAGTAGGCCCCACAGTCAGCTCACGTTGTGTTTGCGTCTATTTCAAAAATTGGCTCAAAAATCCAATTTTTTCTCATATCTCGGGCATTCGAAACCCGATTTAAGCAAGGTTAGAGTCTAACTCGGGGTTTTTGGCACGCTTCGGACGCGATGGCGATGTAAGATCTGCCAAATTCTGATCATAACATTTTTTGCAACAGATATGAGTTGATTTACAACAAGAAAATGTCATGCTCATAGCTTATGTAATGCTCCCAAGGCTTGATATTTGATGCCAAGATACTTTGGGGATGTTTGCCCAATGTTTGGAGATGCTTTGAAACTTGGTTTGAGCTTCCATAGCTTGATCTATGCAGGGATTTACTGCTGTACATTGTTTGGGCAGCAAGGTTTTATTAGGGATGGCTTATGCATAATGCTCTTTGTTGACATTCGGGTGTCTTGTTGGATATATTGATGCTTGGTCATCATGGTTTATGCCCAGATATGCTATTTGAGAGGTATTGAGCCTTGATTTGGATGTGGATACTTTGTTGTTGGTTGGAATTTATGCTACCTTGGTTGATAGGTTATTTTACCTCCAGTTTGGGCTATGTCTTTAGAATATACAATGAAGTATTGACCTTCGGGGTATGACATCAAGCTTGTCTTTGGTTTAGAATCTTCACTTGAGCTTGAGCTTGGCTTTGGAATGCATTTGATGCTCCGTCTTGGATGTACATATGGCATGTATGTTAGCTATGTCTGATCGCTCTTGAAATGCTTGGCCTATGCCACTACTACATTGCTACTTACATTGTTTGGAGCCGATTGCTACTAATGCCTTGTCTTGGCTTGCATCTGGCTTTCAGGAACTTACTTGAGATATGTCTTGGCTTGCTTGAGTTGTATTTGGGATACAATTGATGTCTATGGATGCTCTAATTGGAGGCTACAGAGCCTATACACTCATGATGTCTTGTTGATGTTTGGTCTTGGATCTTTCATCATTGGTGCTCTCATATGCCCTTCTTGAGCTTCTTGGCTTGATCCATACAGCTTTTGTGCTAGTGGGAGAATCGTTGGATGTTTGACAGACATTGAGCAGGTGGTTTATGCTATTGAGCTTTGAGTCTTCCGAGACTGGGATCTTCTTCACTTGGATGTTGCATGGTTGATATGTCGTGGTCCACATATATGTACTTGGGCTGATTTGGGATTCGCACTCCCTGATCATACACCTCTTTGTGTCAAGTCTTGCCAGTGTTGTGTACACTTTGCCCTATTACACACAGGGGGTATGCCGGCTTACTAACATATTTTTTTGACATGATTTGGTGTTTGCTCGATGTCTGTATGATTGTCATATGCTGATTTATGCCCGCTTGATGCTGGTTATGCTTTGATAGTCAGTGACTTGATGCATTGATTTTTTCTAAAGTTTGCTCTCATTATACTTGATTGTAATTTATTACAGCAAGCAATTATGTATATATTGATGTGGAATTTTCATGTTGAATCATCCTGATTTTATGTACTTTTGATGGTACTTGGTGGGCAACATCATTAGCTATCAGTTTGTGGTCATTTTGCCTCGGTTTCGGTGGTATTTTTGGCTATTTACAGTAGAAAAAACAAGCAGTTTTGAACTGTTTGCAATGTTTTGGACTACATTATGGGTTCTTCTTCCACTGACAGTGCTATCTTCAACATTACTAAGCTTGATGGTACAAATTATGCCTATTGGAAGAGCCAAGTTTGGTAGGTATTGGTCCCGAAATTGCAGATAAAGCCACTAAGGATGCATGGCGAGCAACTTGAAACTATGACTGATGAGATGAATGGGATGAGCTTGATGAGTTACGGAAGTCCACCCTCATCTTGTCTCTTAGTGAACATGTGCATTACAATGTGGTTGAGGAAGCACAGAGTGCTTGGGAGATTTGGGATAAAATTAAGAACCTCTATGACAAGAAAAGTCCAACAAGTTAGATGTATTGGTTGAAGCAGCTTATGGACTTGTGCATGAAGGAGAATATGACAATGTCTGCTCATTTGAGCCAATTCCATGCTATTCTCAAGAACTTGACTTTGCAGGGTATTATCTTTAATGATGAGGTTACTCCATTGTTTTTGCTTGGGACTCTAAGTGAGTCATGGGATGTATTTTGCACTGCCTTATATGCTCATGCTACTATTTTGAACTTGCCTGATGTAGAGAGTGCTCTTCTACAGGAAGAGATCCACTGTAAGAACTTGGATGCCTCTCGTGTGTTGCATGCTTTGACTGTTAGAGGTAGAGATGGTAATGCCAAGAATGATCGTGGGAATGACCATGGTAGAGACTCGCAGAAGTCTAGGTCTAAGCTGCATGGTAAGTCACATAGCAAGTCTCATGGGAGAAATGCTAATGTGACATGTCATCATTGTGGCAAAAAGGGTCATATACGCCCACAGTGTCATGAGTTGCACAATGAGAAGCGCAAAGAGAAGGGGAAAGACAAAGTATAGGAAAAGTCCTCTGATCGCATCATTATGCTTGCGAAATCCAGTGTGAAAATCAAGGAGATAAATGTCATGCAGACTGATGACTTTGATGACGAGTACATACTTGCAACTAGTTCTTATGATGCTACGTTGTTAATCGATGTTCACTCTATGTATGCACAATGCTGGCTTTTGGATTCTAGTGCTTCATTTCATGTTACACCATGCTGTGAGTGGTTCCACTCCTACCACACTGTCTCTGGTTCAGTTCGCTTGGGTAATGACAAGTCACTTGTAGTTGATGGGTCCTCTATTGTCCATTTTTTGTCAGTGGGTTCCATCCCACATGTATCTCTTTGGCATGCCCATTTGGGCCATATGTCCTTGAAGGGAATGAAAATACTTTTTGGTTTGCAGTACTTACCACCCCTTGACTATGCATGTTTTGATTCATGTGAGCATTGTCTTTATGGTAGACAAACTAGGAATACACATAAGAAGTCTTGTAGGGCACGCATGAGTGAGCCCTTGGCATTGGTACATTTGGATGTCTGTGGACCCATGCCCTGTCACTCTATGAGTGGTGCAAATTATTTTGTAACATTCATTGATGATTTTTCACGTAAAGTCTGGACTTACCCCCATTAATCTTAAGTCCGATGTCTTTGTTGCATTTCAGAGATGACTTGCATTTGTTGAAAACCAGACTGGGCATAGGCTGAAATGCCTTAGGATTGACAATGGGAGAGAATATGTGTCACGTGCTTTTGAGCACCTATGTGATGAGAGGGGTATTAAGTGTCAATTGACCACCTCCTATACCCCACCTCGGAATGGTTTGGCTGAGTGGATGAATAGAACTATCCAGGAGCATGTACGTAGTATGCTTAGCCATGCAGGCTTACCACAGAGCTTTTGGGCTGAGGCAATCAGTACAATTGTAAATGTCATAAATAGATCACCTTCTAGTGGTTTGGATTTCCAACTTGTAGAGGAGGTATGGACTGGGAAACCTCCATCTTATGCGCATCTACGTGTCTTTGGATGTGAGGCATTCTGCCGTGTGCCCAAAGACAAGCATACTAAGTTGGATCCTAAGAGTGTCAAATGCATTTTCCTTGGCTATGGGGATGTAGGTGAGATGGGTTACCGCCTCTAGGATCCGCAAGTACGGAAAGTCATTTGCAGTCATGATATAGTCTTCCATGAAGTAAAGATGCATAGGCAACCCGGGTAGGTGGTAGAGATACGCAGGGTTATATTCGAGGAGGAGCCACGTGCTCCTGCATAGCTAGTTGGACAGCCTGCAACAACAGTTTGTATACATGGCCAAGGTGTTGGACTGGCCGCATAGCCCGGTCTACTAGAGATAGATGTCCACCTGCTAGATTTGAGCCCTCGATGCATTATGTCTTGGTTATAGATGTAGGAGAGTCTCTCACCTATGATGAGGCTATGCGCAGGGGTGACAATCACTCCTGGGAGAGAGCTATGCAGTCTGAGATAGACTGCCTGCACAAGAATACGACTTGGGATTTGGTTGCACTACCTCAAGGCAAGAAGGCTTTGCCATGAAAATGGGTGTACAAGCCGAAAAGTACCCTTGGAAACCCCAAGCTAGTTTATAAGGCAAGACTTGTCCCTAAGGGTTTTAAATAGGAGCATGGAGTTGACTTTGATGAAGTCTTTTTTCCTATAGTCAAGATGACCACCCTACACTTGGTTTTGGTCTTAGTCACATAGCTTGACTTGGATATCAAGATTGCATTCTTGCATGGGGATTTGCATGATGAGATATACATGGAGTAGCCTAAGGGCTTTGCAGAACTTGGCAGGGAGCACCTAGTGTGCAAGTTGAAGAGAAGTCTTTATGGCTTGAAGCAGGCACCTAGGGAGTGATATCATAAGTTTGATGCCTTTATGCAGTCACAGGGCTATATCATAAGTGCATTGGATCCGTGTCTTTACACGAAGAAAGTCTGTGATGGCTCATTGCTTATTTTGGTACTTTATGTGGATGATATGCTGATAGTGCGACAGGCATCAGGGACTACTCTACCTCTCACAGAGGGAGTACATTCATAAAGTCCTTGAGCATTTCTGCATGCAGGACTGAAGAGCACCCTGCCACGGCACCATGAGAACCATGAACCAGCCAAGAGAGGTTGCAAGCACACTTGCTGGCCACAAAAACCTGCAAGAAAACTCTCCTTCTTCTCACCAAGAACCATGCTCTCCAAACGCACAAGAGGAAGGCACACAATAAATTGGACAATTCTTCCATCCTCACCCTCTTCCTCTTCCTCACTCTCCATAAAAATGAGCATGAAGCACAAGAGAGGAAAGCAAGAACAAGAAGGCAAGTGTTGTGCCAAAATGAGAGAGGGAGAAATTAACCGTGAGAGGAGAAGATAAAGGAAGAGAGAGGGTGTAACCACCTCAACCTCCCACCTCCCTAAATCCCACGGCTGCAACCACCTCCTTTTACTTTCTTGATTTATAAAATTCAAATTTGCATACATGGACTAAGGTCTAAGGACCTTTCAATTTTTGAAATGAGACAAAAGGGTTTGACCTTTCCTTTTCCTAGCAATATTTTAAGATGTGAGCTTAAGGACCCACATTGTTACATTGCTTCATAAATGATTTTTGATAAAAATTACATTTGCAATGGATCATTTTACAAAAGATGTTTGATTTAGATGCATCCATAACAGCTCTTGAGGATGTCAATGACTAGGATGGTACCAAATGTGATACTAACAAGATTTAACTCGATACTTGCACTATCCAATAATACCATGGGTCCACGTTAAGGGATCCTAAATTTAGGGGTGCATCAATTACCCCCTCTTGTAGGGCCAATTGTAACCAACTAAGACCTACAATGTCTATGAGTAGCAGGGAAGCCCTGATTGTAAACCAAGGGCTCGTGCAACCACCAGTCCCTTTACACATTGTAAAACCTAGTGTGATGGTGGCTCCTAATACCATTGGTTAAGAATCCTCTACATCAAATATTATAGAGGAAGTTAAGGACATGATGAAACATTATACTAACATGATTACTGAACAATATCGATAAATAGTAGTGAATGTTAATTTCTTGAAATGTTAGCAAAATCTAATGGGTACTTGAATGCTTGATGATACATGTCCATCAAGATTTAGCTATAAGCAATGTGGTGGTTAGCACCTCTCACAAAATTTTCCTCATATGAAGTGCAATATATATGTGGAAATTTGGGACATTAGTTCACTTCAGTAAGGTAGTCAAAAAACTAGGCCAATGAATCATCATGCAAATAATGTGAATACTCAAGGGGAGGGCCTTAAGAAAATATTGCAAAGGAAAAAAGCCACCCTAGAGGAAATTTCCATTGGGTTTAGTTTGGTAGAGGTGCTTCCAATCAATGAGAATGGAATCTCTAACAATGTAAGAGCAGTCACATTAGGAGTCAAAAAATGAAAGAGGTTCAGAATGATGACCCAAGTATAAGCAAAGCTAATTATAAGCCTAATATGTTTGATGAGAAGGTTGTGGATACCAACACTCAAAAAAGTCCTCTTAAACTTGAAAGTATCTAAGAGGAGCAGATGGTTAAGAGCAAGTGCAAGTCAAAAGTGAAGGAGGTTGTTAAGGCTCTCAAAAAGTTAAAAGAGAGGATGGTGTGGCAAGAGAAGAAAGCTATTGCAAACTTTCCATGAGTTTGATCTAGCAAATGTGTTATGTAAATTCAAGCCAGATGTGAATATGATACAATTAATTTGGTTTTCGCCAAAGCTTTGTAAGGAGTTTGAGAAAACCTTGCAAATGGGTTGTGTTGTAGAACATGTTGGTGCTAATCAAGTAGGTAGCAAATGGTGGAAACACATGAAGAAGCACTACCTAGGGTGCACACATATGTGGATAGCATGTTGGTGTCAATCGAGTGGGTAGTGAATGGTGGAAACATGTGAAGAAACATTACCTTAGGGTGCACACATATGTGGATGGCATGTTGGTGTCAATTGAGTGGGTAGCGAATGGGGGAAACATGTGGAGAAACACTACCCTAGGGTGCACACATATGTGGATGGCATATTGATAGAGAGTGCAGTGGTAGACTCAAGCTCATGTTCGTGAATATAATAAGTATGGGCTCATTGGAGAGGCTTGGTCTATCCATCCAAAAGAATGCCATGATGATGCTAAAAATTGCTGATGATAGTTTGAGATAGCTCAAAGGAGTGGTATCTCAAGTCTATGTAACCATAGCACATATTTAGTGTGTTCTTGACTTCTACATTATCTGATTCACTGGGAGGCCAAGCTACTAGTTGTTGCTTGGATGGCCATGGATCTTGCACTTTGATTGTTTGGTGGATATCCTAACCAATTAGTTGATCTTTGGCCATGGGTCAAAGATAACAATTTTGGATGCTTATCCTCAGTGCTCACTGAATGAAATGGCTTTATCTCCCACTATAGAATGGGAGGAACTTAAGGGCACCTCTACCATGGGACCATCAAGCTCCATTGATTTTGATAAGGGTTTCACAACAGAAAAGGTCTATCAAGTGGGTTTAAATGAGCCAATAGGGTCAAAAGATTAGATACGTGATACTAATGTAGTAGAGTTGGATCTTGGGACTCCTGATGATCCCCATCTAGTCAAACTTAGTACTATATTATTTGATGATGAGAAAGCATACTATATGGCACTTCTATAGGAGTTTAGGAATGTATTTGCATGGAGTTATGATGAATTGAAGGGGATTCCCCCTACTATTGTTGTGCATACAATCCCTTTGAAAGAAGGTAGTAAGCTAGTAAGACAGAAGGTTAGACGAATGCCTTTTGAGATTAGGGAGTCTCTTTTTGAGGAATTGATGCCTCTAAGGAAGGTAGGTCTAATTTTCTTAATCCTTATTGCTCTAAATCCTCGGAAGTGTATTCATGAGTACTATATTGATCTAAATCCTCGAGAGTGTATTCGAGATTCCTTATGGCTTATTGTTGGGCCATGTTGCGATTGCAGTTGGTATTACCATTAATTCTAAGAAAGTAGTAGTCATTCTAGACAAGCCTATTCCTTGCCCAAAACTCAAATTTTTCACATTATGGAAGGTTAAGGCCCACCAATGCATCTCACATTCTTAACACTTATGAGACGTGGACATTTGTGCCCTAGCCTATTTCCTATTGGAAGCCTACACATGATATATTTCTTTGGCCCATCATTATTTTTGGGATAGGTCAATGACAAAGCCTTGACATTCTTTGCCTTGATTGCATTGACAGTGTGTTGGTTCATGTGAAAGATATTCTAGTACAACACACATTAGAAGAAAATTGAGCTCATTTGGGGACCTTTTAGGTTGGAGGAAGAAAGGAGATCCTCTTATAACAGAGAGACCAATATTATATAGAAAAAAGAGGTTAATATTGGTCTCTCTCTTATAAGAGGATCTCCTTTTTTCCTCTCTTATAAGAAACCCCCGCCCCCCCCCCCCCCCCCCCCCCCCCCCCCCTCTCTACACACACACACACACACACACACATCTATCTATCTATCTTGAGCTATGAAAATGATATTTTACTCATATGTTCAAAAGCTATAATTTATTCTTAATATCTATTTACATTTTGGTGTAAAGTGCAATATTTTTGATATCACTACTATCATCCAACACATGCTGAAATACAACAAATGGGTTTTGAAACACAAAATTGACACTCGGAGGGCCAAAGGCTTTTTGAGAGTTTTTTTTTTTGGGTGTTTGACTTGCTTTGGATGCATTGACAATGTTAAAAACACCAACATCTATATTGAGATACTAGTTTAGGAGATTTATAGACCCAATTATTTAAGAAGTCTAGGTGTGTAGTACTTTTACATATCTAAAAGATGATGTAAGGCAGATATAATGAAGTCCACATCATTTGAAAATTGTATACTCATTGAGTGCAAACTCAATAACTTTTGCTCAAATGTGATCTTGTTTTGATTTGAACTTTTTAAATAAACAATTTCAACTTTACATTTGGCTCTTGGCTTGCTTGTTTACGTCTACAATTTCAAAAACAATGTTTTAATATTATTGTTGTGTAAGATGTACTTTGATAAACACATTGTATAAGGAACATCCAATTGAATGCTTTGCAAAATAAAGTTGTCTCTTTCCAAAATTTGTTGATTTTGAGGCTTGAAAATTACGAAAATCATAGATTCTTAGAAGCTCCCAAAATAAACTCTATATTTTTGTAATGTACGTATGGATCTAGATAAGGAACCTCTATGTACTTCCCACTTTTTCTCACTAGGTCACATTGAAGATGTTGCTTTGATAGATAGTAAATGGCACCATCCAATCCCCTATCATGGGGAATGACATCAACAATATAGAATAGGTTTGGTTTGAGTTGGTGACTTGGGCGATTCTAGAGATTTGGGAGCCATATTGATTACCCATGTTTCTTTACCAAGAATGGTGTGCTTTATGCCATATTGCTTACCTCATAGCATTTTAGTCTTTGACTTGGAAAGAGCTAGTTCCATTAGTGCTCAAGTAGGAGGCTTGGCATTTAGATAGTGGAAAGGAAAGTACTTATATTTAGATAGTGGAAAGAGCTTATATTTAGATAGTGGAAAGGAAAGTACTTATATTTAGATAGTGGAAAGAGCTAGTTCCATTAGTGCTCAAGTATATTCAGGAGGCAAACTCTTAAGTAGAACACCGATGCAAACATCTTCATCCATTTTAATGTTGATTCCTGCAAGTTGGGTTAGGAGTCCTTCCATGTAATTGAGATGTGTGGCAAGTGATGTGCTGGACTTCATTTCAAGCCTGAAGAACTCAATCAGGAGACCATACTTTGATGATTTAGATTGTGCACCGAACAAGGTGTTAAGTCTTTTCCATGTATCCTGTGAGGTCTCACAGTTATCCACATGGTGGATATAACTGTTGTCTAGCTCCAGTTTGATAATGGCCTCGGCTCTGTCATCATTCTTTTGCCAAGTAGTTGCAAGGTCCGCATCCCGAGGTTTCTTCTCTTTGCCATTTGTGATGGCCTAGAGACCCTTTTTCATCAAGATGAGCTTGATGCGGGTTTGCCAGGTGTGAAACCCAACTCCTTTGAATCGAGCATTTGGAGAGTCTTTTCCCATGTTGAGGTTGCAAGATCAGCAGCAAATCAACACCAGAATTCTGAGATTTTATCAGTAGAAGAGCAGAATGCAGTGTGTCAAGAGACATAGTTAGTGACAGTGTGAAAACACACTATGTCAGTGTTGATGTTGAGCTTGATTCTTCTTGTTCGGGATCGTTTGGTCGTTCTTCAATCTTCTCAGGTCCTTCCCCTCCTTGATTTGATGCTCGGTCAATGGATTAGAGTGACAGAGGCTTGGGTTGAGTGTCATGGGATGGAACTAAGCTGACCAGAGATTATCATGAGCTGAGAGAGAGCAGAGGAGAGCTAAGCCAAGTTGAGCCATGCCCGACTGGGCTTTGATACCATGTGAGAAATGCGGGATCTAGAGCATGGCAGTGAGTTATGGTGGATGAAAGGAGAAGTGTGGACTCATGATGAAGAAGATAAAGACAATGTTTGTTACACAAGTGAATTAGGTTCCAAGATTGAGACTTGGACTCATAAACACAATCTTGTGTATGTGGACAATGACATTGACACTTCACTGAAAAGAAAAGAGTATTATCATTGCATTAAGAAAAGGAAGCAAGTACAATGCTTTATAGGAAAGTAGGAAACTGCAATAGGCACCATTATGCATATGGGATAGGTTAGCCTGCATGTCCTTGGCCCTGAAGCTCCATACAAAAAGGCTGTTTAGTGAGTGTGATTGCTGATTCTCAACAGAAAGGACTTGTGCTGAAAGATCAACCATAATAATGGTAAGAGTGCAAAGCAAACTCATTTTCCCCTATTCCAAATGTTGGAGTAGCTACATAATTCCAATTGTTTGTGTTGTCAAATATGTGCAAGAAAATTCATAAGTATCTCTCGACTCTTGAAGTTTCTCCTAATCTTCCTTGTTGCTGATGTAAGAATGGCACAATGACACTCAATAGCTTGAGCAGCACGAAAAATGTACCAAAGTTGTTTTCTAGCTTTGTCTCAAATAACAACTCTACCTACACTCAATTCAACCCTTGCTCACACAAATCATATCTCAATTCCTTCTCAAGGAAATGCAATCCATCAATAGATCTAATTTTCTTACTAAAGCTCCTCCTTTCTAGCTATCTTTATCAATACTAGCCAAGCATGAAACTTCAAAATACTAACTTGTCAAGCAACCCAATTCGAGACCTGACTAAATGAAAATTGAAACCTATAAATAGGCAAGCCTAACCTAAGATCCTCTAACACATTCTCAAAATCCTCTAGGATAGTGTCCCAATCCAAAAAAATGGATGGGGACCAAAAACATGGAGATTATTTTAAATAATTAAACCCAAATTGAGCTCCTAATGTCCCTTATTGACTCAATGTAAGGTATCTCTACTGGGAGATACCCATGAATGCTAACACCGCCTCTCCAATCTTGGGTGTGCTTGAACTCCCAAGGACGTATTTCATGAAGAAGAAAAGGAAATGGAAAAGCCTTTTGAAAGATGTCTACCACACATTTTCTATGACAAGATAGTATGTCAACTTCATCTCCCTGCTCTAAATATGGTCCCTCTCCGACCATAGTGACACTAGATCTTAATGTGCTTCATGCACGCATGAAATTCTAGTTTCCTTGCCATGGCCATGCAACTCTAATCCTCGTCTCTTACTATACATTGTGATTCTGGAAAACCAATCTTAGCAAACATCTACCTCAACCAAACAACATCATGGAAGGCCACTTAAGCTACTCTATACTCTGCCCTATGGATGAAATATCAACAATGGGCTATTGCTTATTTCTTTAGGAATTGGCAACTAATCCAAGGTATAGAAATAACCTATAGTGGACCTCTAGGAGTCTATGTCACCTATCCTATAAATGAGGCTCCCTCTAAATGCAAAAATTCCTTGTGTCAGGATGCCCTACAAGTAATGAAAAATCTCAAAGCAACCAAACAATGAGGCTAAAGAGATCTTTGTATGAATGAACTCAAGATGGAACCACATAAGAAATATCTAATCAGGTATGAATGAGTCAACCAAGCACCTATACCTAGTGAGATCCATCACTACATGTAAGGTGTATTGGGATAACATGGACCTTAGGTCCATGGCAAACAAAATCAAGTTACAAGTAACCATGCAAAATTGGAAACAACTCAACCACATATCTTTGTTATGAGATGAAAATCTTTATGGGGATACAAAACACCTCTAGTCCAGGTAAAGGGTAAAGGAGACTAAGATCTTTCATCTTGAAGTGCATGTATTACCAATGTGCTCAATAAGACTCAATGTAATCATCGATTCATCCACATAAAGAATGATAAAGATTACCAACCATCTAATAATCTAAAGCTAAGGTTGGGACCAAAATCTGTGGTTCAATCCATTGATGCCAAGCTTAGGGTGTGTCTTTCAAGCCATGGAGGGCCTTCTACAATTAATAAACTAGATCCTTTGATTTTGGATAAACCCTTTGGCTTCTGGGAAAAACCCTTGGAAAAAAGCATGGCTTTGTTCTTGTCCAAGCACTTGGTCTTATAGGCCCATTTGACACCAATCAGGTAACCAAGTTTGATCAATAAAAACCATCACATCCTAAATGGTAGAGCACCACAAGTATCCTATGCCAAAGCCTCCTCAAACTAAAGCATGCTCTCTATCCTCCATAATCTTGTGTATAAGGGCATAGTTCACACTAAGTGAACCAACATGGTATTGCACCCCCTATAAATGTTCTATCCTTTGGGATATCCTAAGCCCATCCTAAATGGTCTTTGAAATAGATTGAACTCCAAAATCTTGTGTGACAATCCCAAATTATCATTGGACCTAAAAATCTAACTTTTGTGAAGTATGTAGCTTGTTCTATGCTTCTTAATCTTGTAAGTCCATCTCACTCTCTTCATCATACCCCTCAAGTAGCAACAACTCTATCACCACAAGCTAGGGCATGAACCTTACTAGAGAGGGTGGTTAAGCTTAGCTCCTACATGGTGAAAAACTTTATTGCTTCCACATACGTATAGTAATAGACATATACTAATACAAATCTGTCAACACTCCCCCTCAAGCTCAAGTTGAGCTTTCATATGTTAAAATCCTAATGTGCTTCTAAAGTACGAACTTATTTTTACCCAATGCCTTGATAAAGATGTCTATCTCTTAGTCATTTGCCTTTATATGGACCATTCTCTTTGTCCTTCCAAAACCTTCTTCATAATGAAGTGATAATGTACTTCAATGTGCTTCATCCTTGCATGATATATTGGGTTCCTTGCCAATATGATATTACATGTGTTTTCACAGTAAAGTATGACACTTCTATCTATTTCAATCCTCAAATCATAAAGTAGTCTCAACAAGGATTGTTAACATGCTGCAATGGCTATCCCACAATATTCTGCCTCCATATTAGGTTATACTATGATAGTTTGTTTCTTGCTACTCCAATTAATTATAGCTATCCCTAATGAGAAAGCATATCCACTAGTAGATCCCCTATCCATAATACTACTAGTACAATTTACATCACAAAATCCAAACAGTGTACTTTTCATAATGAGGACAATATCAAATTTCCAAGAAATATGTAGGTTGCCCCAAATCATTAATATAAGACTCCTTGCATAATCCATATTTCATAAGATTAATCTTCTTGTCAACATTTTTTGTAAATATAAGATCGCCCCTATAAATAACTATCACAACCATTTCTTCTTCTATGTTTTGATATAAAGAGAGTAATAAGCCTTAATCTACATAGATGTCATACTCGCCACAAAAACCTACTATTCCTTTTGCACCAAGATATTGGTGATTATTTCATCCCATACGATGCCTTCTTCAATCTACACAGACAATGTGTGTATTTTGGATACACATAATCTTTTCGTTTCTACATATAAACTTCCTCATCTTGGTTTTCATTCAAGAAAACATTCTTGACATCCATCTACCATAATTCCATCCATATATAGCATAGCCAATGCAATTACTATTCTCATTGCGGTCATCTTTGCAATCGAAGTAAATGTTTTATCATAATACCATGAGTTCATCCATAACTCTTAACAACCAAGCTTTCCTTATCTTGTTTAAGCATACCACCACCCTTATTCTTGAGTTATATACTCAATTACATCCAATTGCCTTATTTCCTACAGGTAACTTAACAAGATCCCGTGTGATTATTCTCTAGTGCATCCATTTCAACATCCATGGCTTCTCTCCAATGCTTATTCTCAACTTCCCCTTCAACGTAAGTAGGTTCTACATATTATATATTAGATACCATGTATGCATAATGCATACACATATACCCATTATATGTTAATCTATCCACTAAATGTCTCACCCTTTGTGATCTTCTCAATTGTGGTGTGTTATTTGGTGTTTCTACAACCCTGGCATGCAATAGTACATACTTTCTTACACTTGACTCTAGGAGTTCTTACTTGTTGTATCCCATATTCATCATCCCATGAAGCATCCTTTGAATTTTCCACCATAAGTTTCTTTCCTTTTGCAATTTTAGACCCTTTCTACTCATCTCTCAACCTTTCTAGCCATGGGTCCACACTCCCACTACTTTGTGTTTGTTCTTGAGGTCCTATTACATCTTTAATATGTTGCTCATGAGTCTTGTTCATAGAATATTTTCCACCATTCATTGAACTTTACATCCTTACTTGTATATACTTGCCTTGACATTGGGTCATAACATTTGTACTCCTCCTCGTCTAGATATCCAATGAAAATACCTTTTACTATCTTAGGTCCCATGTTCTTTCTTAAGTGATCTAGCACATGAATATAGCATATATAACCCAACACAGTAAATTATGCCATGATCAATCTTCTCCCATACATTTTTTCATATGGTGATGTGTTGTGTGTAATTTTTGTAGGTGTTCTATTCATGATGTGCATCTGGTTCATGAAAGCCCTCGTAACTTCAAAAATTATATGATTTCTCCATTCTATTGTGGCATATATGTACAAGTAACTTGCCTCTTGATATCAATGGTTGTCAAATAGTCACTAAATTCATTTGAGATGTTTTCACCACAATTATCCGATATCAAGTGCTTTAGGTATGTCCCAAACTATTTTTTAACCATAGCTTCAAAATCCAAAAATATTTTTAAGTGCCTCACTTTTATATTGCCAGAAAATATACCCACATCATTCTGCTGAAATCATGAATAAAAGTGATATAATACTTTACATGACCACTCAAGGAAACATTTTGACAATGACTCTAAATATTTTAATGTACCATTTTCAAAGGATACATGATTATTGTCTATTCATATACACACACTAATACATGGATTTCTAACACTCAAATCAACACCTCCCATAAAATACCTGTATCCAAATTGTTATATGTCTTAATCCCCCCCCCCCCCCCCCCCCCTGAATCTATGTCTTGCCTCTCAAGCCCATACAACATAGTGTCTCTTATTGTTTTACATGATGCAATTGCTCTCTTATGGAGCATGCTACCAAAGGCTAGTGAAGAGAGATCAAATTTTGGGGATACATAGTGACAAACTTATGATATGATGCTCAGTTAATGACTCAATCCAAAATGTAAGGATCCAAATTTTTAGGGTAGACTTGTCCTCATGGGTGGGGGTCTTTGTCCAACAGGCACATGTCAATACCTCATAAACCATCCCTTTTGTGTACTCAAGCTTGAACTCAATCTAATCAATTAGCTTTAGAATTGACTCACACTCCAACCTACAATTGTTATCCATGTAGTTTATTTTCTTATTTCCACATCCATTACATTGCATTATATTGACTTGCTTATTTTCTACTCTCATATCATTCATAGGCTCCACATCATTGTTATTTTCCACAATTGCATCATGCAATATCCAAAATTTGTAAATGTGTTAAAAATATCCATTTGAGTCATTTGCATTGTGTTTAGTTTCACCATTGCAAGCATCCATGTCAACTATCAAAGCATCATTGTATAAATAATTGTCTCTTGGTAATTCCTATCTCATCACCTTGATCAATAGGTGCAGTAATTTCCTTCAACTCAACTCAAGGTCCTAATTTAAATTCCAATATTTCTTTCTTGTTTTCATCATCTAGAGTAAGGATATCAACATCTCCATCAAGCAAGTAAGGTTTATTGTGACAATTATTGTCATCCACAAAGGTACCTTGACATAGCTCAAATACATCCAGATCATCAAATACATGAATACTCATTTTCATCCATTAATAGCTTATATCTTAGTGGGAATAGTGTGAATGGTCCTTAAAATTTTTCCAGATAAGGTTTCAAGGTGCTTCCTTGGTTTCGACTACTCTATTTTTGCTTCTTCTTCTTCTTCTTTTTAAAAATTTAAAAAATAAGAAATAAACTCTTGCTAACAATGAGAAAATATCTAGTAGTTTCTTCTTCTCTCTCTTTTTTACATGCACTTGAAAGTACTAGTTGTGCTATTATAAATGCCTTAACAAGGCTATTCAAAACCTTCACTTTATTTTCTTCATTGCCCTAATATGTTACTCTCCTCCAAAGAGCTGCCACCATTGTACTTGTGGCCTTATCAAGACATTTGAAGCCTTCTATTGGCACTCTTTGTGATTCTCTTGCCTCTTATGGTGCTAACATGATTGTCCTACTCACATTGGAGTTATGATACCTTGACATTAGCTAGAGTGTTATCTATTCTCTTCTCTATCTTTGCCTACTCTTCTACAACCTTTCTCATAGCCTCTTCCATTTTTCTATGATTCTCTCCTTACATTCTTTGCAACTCTCCATTTGTTGTTGATTTTCCTCCTCTTTTTTGGAAGTTTCATAACCACTTCTTGCCTCTCCTTTTCCCATTGGCTCAACACTTCCAAGAAGAGCTCGAAATTGCAACTCAAAAAATATGCAACCATTCCATCTTTATTAACCTTGTTGTTCCAAAGTAGTGAATTATGTTTGGAGAATGTTGTATCTACCCTAAGGTTCCCGAGTGTGAGACTTATGCTTTTTACCACCTAATGCTTCAAATCTTCGCTTCCACTCCTATACAACTCTTTGTGCAAAGTGTAGTTGCTTTATTCTTCTCTAGCATTGCTATCAATCTCTCAAGCATCCATATCTAATGCTTATTTGCCAATGGCATTGTGTACCCATAATTGTACAATCGCCAAATTGATGAAAGACCTCAATCCTCACGTCAGAGTTATGTCACCTTGATGTTAGCTAGAGGATTGTCTATTCCCTTCTCTATCCTTGCCTAATCTTTTATAGCCTTCCTCATAGCCTCTTCCATTTTTCTTTAATTCTCTTCCTACATTATCTACAACCCTTCCATTTGTTGTTGAGCTTCCTCCTCTTTTTGGTAAGTTTCCAAAATAGTTTCTTGCCTCTCCTTTTCTAGTTGGCTCAGTACTTCCAATAAGAGCTGAAAATTGCAACTCCAAAAATATGCAAATTGTCCCTCTTTATTAACATTGTAGCCTTGTTGCTAAATTGTGTTTGGAGAAGGTTGCATCTTTCTTATGGCTCATGAGTATAGAACTTATGCTTTGCACCTAATGCTTCAAATCTTCTCTTCCACTACTTGCAGATCTCTCTATGTGGAGTGAAGCTACTTTATTCTTCTCTAGCATTTCTATTACTCTCTCAAGTGTCCACGCTTAATGCTTATTTGCTAGTGGCATTGTCCACCCATAGTTGTAGGACTACCAAATTGATGAAAGGCCTCATTGCTTTGCTAAATCCACGCCACAAATCCATTGAACTTTCATTTCTTATCTTTTAATATTCGAGATTTCCTTGTCTTCATAGGCTTGCTTTTGGTTGGTGAAGACAATCCTAATTTCTAGTTGTTCAACAACATAGATAGAAGAAGTTTAAACCCCAAATTTGAAACATAAAAGACCAAAAAATTTGGCATGCATCCCTTTGGATCTAGCAATAAAGAAACAAACTAGTACTGAAGACTGGTGATTGGGCTCCCTCTTTCTTGAACATCATTTAACCACTCTTTGTTGGAATCATGTGGCAAGTGTTCCACTATCCACCAACTAGGGCTTCAACTTTGGAGATTCTTAAATCGTCTCCTCTTTGGAATCACAAAGGGTTCTTGAACATCATGTAACCAATGTTTGTTGGAATAATATGGCTAATGGCTCCACTATCCAGCAACCAATGCTTCAACTTTGGGGATGCCAAAATCATTGCAACTACTTGGGGATGCCACAATCTTGTGTATCTAAAGATTGAGAAGAAACCTCGGGATGCGGACCTTGCAACTACTTGGCAAAAGAATGATGACAGAGCCGAGGCCATTATCAAACTGGAGCTAGACAACAGTTATATCCACCATGTGGATAACTGTGAGACCTCACAGGATACATGGAAAAGACTTAACACCTTGTTCGGTGCACAATCTAAATCATCAAAGTATGGTCTCCTGATTGAGTTCTTCAGGCTTGAAATGAAGTCCAGCACATCACTTGCCACACATCTCAATTACATGGAAGGACTCCTAACCCAACTTGCAGGAATCAACATTAAAATGGATGAAGATGTTTGCATCGGTGTTCTACTTAAGAGCTTGCCTCCTGAATATAATAACGTATCAACAACTTTAATCAACATGCCAAATCCTGAACTTGTTGATATCCATGCATCACTGTTAGAAGAGGAAAAGAAGCTAAAAACTATGGAAGAACCAAGTACCTCTAGAGATGAGCATGCATTATATGTTGGCAACAGGTACAAAGGCAAGAAGGATCAGCTCTTCCGTGACTTCTGCAAAAGGACCGGACACACCGAGAAGTTCTGCCACGCAAGAAAGAGATCCCAAAAGGCCTATCTAGTCGCAGTCAAAGAAGAAGAAGAAAATGGAGCAAAGGAAGAAGAAGATGAAGATGAAGACCACCAGGATTGGAAGGACAAGACTCATAAGTCATTCTACTCTCGTAACTCTGATAGACTGTTTTAAAAGCCTTGTACTTCCTTGCCCTAATGCTTCCTGCCATAAGCTTTTGTAAACTCCTTATGTAACTTGGCATTACAGTCCCTGTACACTTTGTGAGGCCCCTGTTACAGCCTCTGGATGTCCATCATGTTTTGGTGCCCACACTTAGCCTTTTCTGCCAGCCTCTGGTGTCTACCATGTTTGTGGTGTGCCCACACTTTGCAGGTGGTTCTCATTACAACCTCTACACACTTTGTGCCTTTTTTAGTTGTGATTGTGGAGGGGTGTTGAGAATCAGCAATCACACTCACTAACTAAATAGCCTCTTTGTATGGAGCTTCAGGGCCAAGGACATGCAGGCTAACCTATCCCATATGCACAATGGTGCCTACTGCAGTTTCCTACTTTCCTATAAAGCATTGTACTTGCTTCCTTTTCTTAATGCAATGATAGTACTCTTTTCTTTTTAGTGAAGTGTCAATGTCATTGTCCACATACACAAGATTGTGTTTATGAGTCCAAGTCTCAATCTTGGAACCTAATTCACTTGTGTAACAAACAGTGTCTTTATCTTCTTCATCATGAGTCCACACTTCTCCTTTCATCCACCATAACTCACTGCCATGCTCTAGATCCCGCATTTCTCACACTTTCCAAAAAGAAGTATGGATACACCCCCTACAACTCCCCTATGATATGATATATTTTGGAGGAATTTGGTAATTTTAACTTATTAGCAAGACGGATCAACTATAGTGAATTGTGCAATGACACTTTTGTAAAGTGGCCTCAAGTCTACAAGCTTTGACAAGGTAGGCCTCTGTAGAGATGTGATTTATGATATGAAGTTTGGCCTTGTTACGATATCGTTTGCATGGATTTATTTTTTCCGCTAATGAAATCTACCAAAATGCTTTGATTTGTTTCATAGTCATTTTTGCACCGTAAGACCTTGAACATAACTCACTCAAGTTTGAAAGTGCAAGGGTGTGAGTTATTGATCCAATCTTTTAAGTATTAGGAATGGACCACAATACATTGAAAATAGTTCAAAACTCTTGAGCATTTAAAGATACAATGTTTCAAAACTTTAAAGCATGGTTTATCTCCCTCTTAAAAATAAACTTGTCATTATCTAGGCTTTGCAAAATTCTTGCATCTCTATCTTCTTAGGCAAAAGCCAACATTTGGATTATTTTGTTGCTTCCTTTTCCTCATAGACACACTTGATTTGCAAATCATCTAGGTTGATAGCTATGCTTAAGATTGAATTATCTATAACCTATTGATCACGATGAGCACTTTATGATAGGCAAATATTTATGATTGTTCACATGTTTTGACATCTATTCTAGTAGGGATGAAATAGGTCATCTTTATTTGTCTCTAAACATTCACTAAGATAGCATCTAGACAAGCCTTGTTTTTAGTTTGGCTATTAATAAAATACATAGATGTCCTCTCTTTTTTTCTAATGGTATTTCTAAAGGATTCAACAATCGATTCACTTTAATGCTCATTAGTTTATTGACCTGGTAGGAAATGCAATACATCTCTTTTATGCTCTTAAACATGTTAGGCCAATAACACCATCTTTTTTAAAAAGAACCCATCATGTTGGAATTAAAGGCACCATGACTATATGATCTTACATAAATGTTGACATATGCAATCAAAATCACTAACTTAGCTTTGTAGAAAATGACAATAATAGTGAAGTTATTTTTGGGTGTAGAACCATGTGACCCAATCGAGAAATCTACTAAACTTTTATCTTTCAATCATTGGATCCATTTGGTAATTGCCTTTCCATATTTATACATGAACGATTCCTCTCATAAAGTGTTCTACTAGCTCAAATCAACCACTATTCATGGAAAAAAATGAAGTTCAAGTATCTTATGTATGTGGCTAAGGAAATTGACAACAACAATTTACATTCTCTTTGTACAATAATTGAAAATTATCCTCTTTCATGTTTGGGCCGCCCAACATACATGTTGAACCTTAAAGAGCCCTTGAGCCGTGATTGGGTAGTCAAACAATTAACATTGAAGTAACACCTTGGCACATTACAACTTTCTATAGGTCATTTTATGGACTGTGCAACATTGATGCCCTTTGATCCATGATTCAAGCTTCCAAAGCATATAAACTATCATTAAACATAGTTGTTACCTCTAGTATCCTACACACTAATTGACACTAGGATTAGGGTTTTCTATGATAGTTTAAGCTATCTAGGGTTAGGATTTTTTTATTAAAAGGAACTTTGTGTATCATTAGTACGCAAGTGTGGCATTTTTCATTGCGATCACCTTGAGCATTGTGCTCTCTCTTATTCACTAATACATTGCCTCATATTTTGTGATTGAGTTATTATGCATGGGTTAATTCTTGTATTATCTTTCATTCTCTATCAATTAATTGCACAATTAATCATTAGGAAAATTTTGACTCACTTTTGGGCATTTTAAGCTCTTTAGGGTTCTAAGGAATATTCTAAGGACAAATGAGGGTGAGGCTATCGTTGCAGAACTTTTGAGGTTACTTTTTAGTCGGGAGGCCATAACTTCAACATATAAACTCCAAAGTTGTTAATTGCTGCTTTAGAATCCTCTCATCAAGACCTTTCTAATGATATGTTACATGATATAGTTTTAAGGTACAATGGATATAGTGATCCATGGCCCTCTCTTTTTTTAATGGGATGATGATATGGCAATCCTTACAAGGCCCAAACGTGAGTCAAAATTTCGTCTAATGGTACACTTGGGCTAACAATGGTATCAAAGCCACTTACCTCCACTATCATAGCTTGGGACCATCTTCCTTGCAGCCAGTGGAATGAGCACCATACATTGGTTGGTTGCTACCCAAAGCCATTTCCATCATGCCATCTTTTACCACCCATACTAAGTGGGTTGCATGGCACAATGTTACTTGGTCTTATGGTCAACTTCTTGGGAGTTGGTCCTTCACCTCAAGATCTCATCATCACAACAAGATTTATGTACCCACTACCAAAATGATGGCTAGTGGCTTTCCAGAGGGATTGATATTGCCTTAGGCAAGTTACTATCTTGTTAGTTTGAAGCTACAATGTGTTCCACTACCCACTTGATATCCTAGCCAAGTATATCATTGATGTTTGGACTATTGACCTACCCATGACATAAGGACACTTGCTTTGCCATGCCAATAAAAAGTGACCCTCTCATTCACATGCTGGTAACCTTAATTGATACACCACATGTTTTATCCCAATGCCCATCGTGTTTTTCTGCCTAGGATACCAAGCTCTTGCTGTGCTAAGTTTGACCAATTTGCCCATTCCCATTGTCACTGCTTAGATCCAACCTTGATTAGCTGATTGCTCGGTTTGCTACCTTCCTGACACAACCTCTCTAGCCACATCAACCTTGTAAACTGTCACCTCTCTTCAATTGGGCAAACACAACATTGGTTCTTTAAAAGATTGATTCCTCCAAAGGTTTGTTACACATTATATTACTTTAACCAGGGCTCTTGTTTATGCGCACACCCTCTAACAATCACATATTTATTGAAAATTTTGGGTTTTGTATCAATCCTCAAAATCAACATGAAATTGGTAGGAAAGAGGGAGATTGTCATTGATTATTTGGACTTTTGTGCAAAATGGTAAAATTTTGCCTTTAGCATGCCAAAATTTGGGCTTCTTATCCAGTTTGCCAAAATTTTCCCAAATTTCTTTGAAAAATTTGGGCTTTTCAAGGATTTGGTGTTCTTCATCAAAGTTGAGGCCCAAATCATCTTTTGACTTGACATTCGACATCTTTTGGTAATATTCAAATAAAAACTAAAAAAAAAATTCAAATATCTCTTCAATTTCTTGTTAAATTATTGCCTTTTCACTATTTGAGCTAAATTTGCCAAATTTCATTGATAAATTTGGGTTTTTTTTGAAATTTGGCCCAGTTCATCAAAATCAAGTTTCCATTTGGCTCCAAGTGTGATATTCGGCAGAAGAACTGCTCACAATTTCTACAATTTCAATCTGACAAATAATTTGGGATGTTTGCCCAATTTCACTTTCTTTCCATCTGAATCGCCCATCTCGACATTATCTTCATGCTTCTTCACCTTTGGGCTACCAAAATTTGGGGCTTTTGCCTCAAATCATATTCTTTGGTTATTGGTCATTGAAGACATCCTTTATGGAACAATTGATATTGATTTCCAATAATGTTAAATATAAATTGCATCTATTGGGAATATTTTGAAAAGCTATTATTGTTTGCATTGTCAAAGCATTATTAGCCATGAATCCTTGATTTCAACACATTGCGAATTGTTGTTGGCCCCAAGTCCTTGATTTCTACATATTGTTGATTGTTGCCACCTTGTTTGAGTAATATTTTATTTCACAAAGTGATTATTTGCAACATATTTTTCTCTTTCCTTGGCAAGAAAGCAACAATATAAATAATTATTTCCCTATTATTTAACTCCATTGAAGTGGCCAACAATACTTCTATATTAGTGGTTCACACAATTATTTGGGGATTATTTTTCTTCTTCCCTTGGAAACTATTATTTTATTGTTGATTTGCACTCATGGTCAACAATAACAATGATTCGCACACTTCAAAAACCTTTTTAAAATTCTTAGTATTATTTGTTATCTTTAAATCATTTTCTTGTGCTAGAGGTTTACCTCACACTTTAAAAGTATTTTTCAATTTAGTCTCTCTTTATTTGTACATTAGAGGCTTGCTTTACACTCCAAAATATAGATATTCAAAAGTATGTGTGCGACTAGCAGTGGCCATGATGCGTAGGTATGCTAGTCCTACTGCCTCTTCATCCTCGTCCTCTAGTTTGGTGATGGTGGCTATCGGGACATTGACAAGGGCTTCTAGCATAAGGGGCTCATGCAGTGGGGGTGTGGGAGGGTAGTACTTCTTCATGCGACTGCCATTAAAGAAGCCTATCCCTCACCTTCAAGGGTTTCAAGTTCTACGTTGCTTGTCCTACTAATGGTGCACACTCAAAAAGGTCTCAACCCTCAAAATTTCATCCTCTGCTTGTGGCCCTTTATCGAGTAGATCAAAATAAGGTTTCCTTGCTCAAAGTCACGTTGTTTGACATGCTTGTCGAGCCACATCTTTCGTTGTGCTTTCTCACAAATTAGGGCGTGGGTGGCTAGGAGTTGAGTCTCAGTGAGTCGTTCCAATTCCATGAGGCGGTGGTCCAAGATTCCTTCCCTTCCCATCTCTCCTGCACTGCTATCCTCAAGTTAGGGACAAAGAATTCTAATGGCAAAATTGACTCAGTCCCATAGGTTAGCCTAAAGGGCATTTGTCCCACAGCCATTTTATAGGCCCCATCCGATAAGCCCATAATGTTGCTTACTAATGACTAAGAAGGTTGAGAGGAGGTGGGCAATCACCTCATTGATGAAGTGAGTGCTTTGATCGCTTACTAATTCAATAGGGCAACCAAATCGTGAGATAAATTGCTCCCACAAGAACTTCGCTGTGGTCCTAGCATCGTTCTTCCTGGTGACTCATGCCTCGGTCCATTTTGTGAGATAGTCAGTTGCTACAACGATGTATCTAGCCTGTGAGTATTGTGCTGTGAGACTAACGAGTCCAATGAAGTTGACTCCCCATTTCTCAAAGGGTTGTTGTGCAATGATAGGGGTCAACTCCATCTTACTAATTCAATAGGGCAACCAAATTGCGAGATAACTTGCTCACACAAGAACTTCACTATGGTCCTAGCATTGTTATTCCTGGTGGCTTGTGCTTTGGCCCACTTCATGAGATAGTCAATTGCTATGATGATGTATCTAGCCTATGAGTATTGTGCTGTGGGACTGACGGGTCCAATGAAGTCAACTCCCCATTTCTCAAAGGGTTGTCATGCAATGATAGGTGTCAACTCCATCTTATCCTTTTGTGCACGAACTTTACTCCATACATGTCATGCATTTCATGTTCGCACACACATCACCATAGCAACCCGTCTTGCCCTAGCCTATAAAGTTAACTGGCTATCAACTGGTAAGGTTGGATTTTCAGAATAAGTCTCCTAAGCTTGGCCTTCTCAATAGGTTTATCAGGCAGCTAGCCATGAGACTATATCATCCGCTCAGTATGGTGGTAGATCGCATTGAACAAATCTTTCTTGCTAGACAAGCTAAAAAGATGCGTGTCCGACAAATTGTTAGCTACGCCTTGTCCAGCAACTTCTCCTATAGGTATTCCGGCGCAGTCATGTAGTGCTACTTGCCCTTGGATACCACCACAGAGAATCAAATTCTAGAAGAAGAATAAACCATCTAGCAATGTGTTCAATAGCACATGGCTTATTCACGAGAGATACAGCAATGCTTGATGGTCTACGAAAAAAGTGAAAGGCATGGCTAGGAGATAATGTTGAAACTTCTTTACAGCGAACACCATGGCTAGTCCCTCCCTTTATGTGGTGGAGTTGTTCATCTCTGTGTCATTGAGTTGCTTGCTAGTAAAAGTCATGGGGTAATTCAAATTATGTTCACTAGGCTGGCACAAGATAGCTCCAATAGCAAATTTCGATGCGTCTATATGCACGTGAAAGGTGATGTTCCAGTCTGGGGCTCGCAAGATGGGTGCAATTGTAAGAGCCTTCTTCAACTCCTCATATGCTCATTGGCACTCATTAGTCCATTCAAACACGATCAGTAGCTTATACAATGGTCTTGCAATCAATGTGTAGTTCAACATGAAGTGATTCGGTATGACCTAAGAAAAACTGAACTCCCTTATAGTCCTTTGGTGGTGGCAAGTCGACAATGACCCTGACCTTCAAAGAGTCAGTGGCTATGCCATTCTTGGACACCATGTGCCCTAGGATGCATCCATGCTTGATCTAGAACTGGCATTTCAAGGGGTTCAATGATAGATTGTAAAGCCTGCATCATTCAAAGACTGCTTACAGCTTCTCCAAGTGTTCTGCCCAACTAGAGTGCTTGCATAGGTTGTCTACAAACACCTCTAGCTCTCATCTAAGCATATCTTTGAAGATGGTGTACATTAGCCCGTTGAAAGGTTGTAGGTGTGTTCATCAACCGAAAGGGCATCACGATGTAAGCAAAGACACCCCACTCAGTAGCAAACATGGTCTTGTGCCTATCGTCGAGATGTACTTGCATCTGGTTGTATCCTGAGAAGCTGTCCAGAAAGATATAGGCCTCTTTGCCTGGTACCCTTTCATGCATGTGCTCTATGTATGGTAATGGGTAACTATCCCTTTTTATTGCAACGTTAACCTTCTTATAGTTCACGCGCACTCGTATCTTCCCATTCTTCTTCATGACTATCATGATCGATGATACCAAGTATGTGTGCTCTATTTCATAGATGAATCTTGCCCTCATCAACTTATCAATTTTCTCCCTCACGGCTTGGGCATGTTTTGGATTCATAGGCTATGATCATAGTTTTATAGGCGCCGCATCAAGGGCCATTGATATGTTATGTGCCACCATTCTAGGATCCACTCCTTTGAGGTCATCTAAGGAGCAGGTGAACATGTCCATGTACTCTTGCAAGAGTGCAATGAGATCGGCCTCTTCCCCCTTGGTCAGGTCATTAGCTATAAACAAAAGTTGAGGCTTCTTGCCTTCCCTTGCCAAGTTGACTTCCTTGACCTTGGCGGGTTTCCCTCAATCGGCTCACTTTACTGTCCTTGTCGTTTTGCACCTAGCAAGATCACTACCCTGTCACCTTTCTTAAACTTCGTGAAATATTTTGGTAGGTCCTATAGCTTCTTCTACTGTTCCGCCTCTGACTTCTTCGTCTATCCTTTCCTATCTTCCTTCAATTGTTTGTGCCTTAGGTGGATTGGCAGGTCCCCCTTGGTGCGTCTAGTTCTAGGAGGTCGTGGTATCTCTAGGTCACTATCCATACTGACCTCCGATTCAGAATTAAACTTGCAATCCTCACTAGAGGAAGGAGTTTCCCCTGGTGGTTGTATCTCGGAGGGTGCGTCTATTGTCCTAAGCAAGGGTGTTGTCAGTGGATGGGCCACTCTTGCTTGTTTGTACTCCACTGCTCCAACATGCTCCAACTAGGAGCGATCACACTCCATCTGCATGACTTCTCTCTCAACCCTGGAGGTATTCCCTCTTTGGGGCTTGGAGTCTGCTCTTATCTGCTCTATTACCCTTCCTTCGGTGTCATATTCTATGGTGTCTATTTTTTCCTTTCTTTCCTCACTAATAACCGAGAGCTAGTCCTTGTACTCATCATCGGAATCGCCATCTTCTGACTGCTCATCATCTCCTAGACTCTCATCTCTAGATTCTTCCTCATCAGTGACTAAAGCCCAATTGTACAATAAGCTCAGATTATGCACTTTGGTCCATCTCCACTTAGGTTTGTCCAGGAGGTCTATGAGAGGCTTGAGATTAGCAGTGAGGTTGCCAGTCAATTTGCTTGTCAAATACTTGAGGATCTTGTGAAGTTCTAGCCTATTGCTAGGAACATGGAAAGAGATAGGCCTTGGTCGACTGCTTGAGCTCTTGGCCATCATGCAGAGTGGCACTAGGGGACTGCTTGAGCTCTTGGCCATCATGCTAGAGTGGCACTAGGGGACTCCTTCTTTGACATGCTCACTATTTTTGTAGCCTGTTCGTACATCCCCTCTTCGTTGGAGAATGGGAGATCGATGGTCGATAGGACATGCATCCAATCTCACTCATCCTTAGGACAAGGGATGTATTTGGTCAGAGGCCCATAAGACTTCCTTACTGGCTTGTCGCCTCTAAGCATCGTAGAGATGGCATCTAGGTCGACAGGGGTCATCTTCCAAGTGTCCATCTCGACCCTTACTGCTTCCGTTTAGATTCATAGGAAGATTAAACCATTGCCCCAGTCTTCAATGAATCGAGCGTTCCTCACGGCCTAGTAGAATGTCATAGTCCACTCCCTTCACGATGATGAAGTTCACAGAGAACTAGACACCCACGATCTTCACTGGCCAATTCTTCAAAACTCCAAATGGCCTTACTTTTGTTTTGTTAGCTAGAGTGATATTGAACCTAGCTATTTTGACATGTAGATTTCCCCAAGCCTGGAGCACTACATGGCTCAACACACTCACTCCTGCCCTAGTATCTATGATTCCCTTCTGTGTTACGTCTCCTAGGGTTAGGATAGGCAAGACTATGTGCATCTCAATGCCTTCCCACAAGGCATTGATGTGTAGTGACTTTGGCATTGAGTGCAGTGTCAAGCTCAGTATCTACGTGATTGCATCATGATCCTGCAAGTCAGCTGCAACATCCTCCATCAGTTCTTCCACCCAATGTTTCAACTCCTACCATAGCGTGGGGTGCTGCTTGAGTAGGTCTCTGACACATAGAGTCACTGTGGTGGTTACCAACATTGCGAGGGGGTTGCTGGTTGCTTGCCTCTCTCTTACTTTTGTGCCTCTTGACCATTGGTCTTGACTAACTGGCTGGTCCATAGCATCTAAACTTGGCCTCGAAAGGGCCACCTGTGGCATGGGTGCATTTCTTGACCTTGGTTGTGCAGGCAAGACTGGCATGCTCATGCTAGAGAGATCCTTGATCTTGTCCTCTAATATAGGCTCAGCATCCTTGAGGTGCTCCTGAGCTTCTTTTACCCACTCTTTTACTTTGGCTATTGCTTCAAGTTGGCGCCTAGGATGAGGATACTCCCCTACCTTGGCACTTCCTTTCTCTATCGTCTTTGGAGCGGTAGTCTTTGCCTTTGCATTCGTGACCTTCTTGTTGGTCACTAGCGTTGTCGCACCCTCAGTCTTAAGTGTGACCTTTGCATCAGTATTTTTCTTCCTTCTTCTTTGGCTCTTCTTTCCTATTAAGGCTGCATCTAAATTGCTAGGACCTGGCAGTGATATGCCTGCTTGCTTTGTCTGTGCTCTGGTCATGACATGCAGAGGGATGGGTGTATCCTCGCTTTCGAATGTCTTGAATTTGAACAACCCCAAGGGTACTGATGGCATGATTGCCGAGCTAGGGGATGGCTTCCATCTAGGGCAATCGGCAAAGAGATGAATGATGCTGCACTCAACACATCTGAGGTTAGTTTTTTCCTTATTTGCTTGTTCTCTGTTTGGATAGCGCGATGAGATAAGGCCTGGGTGATCGACATGAGATTGGATCTTGTGTTGGCCCTGCGAATCCTCTTCCCCTACCTCTACCTAATGCCACCACTGGTACTAGTTGATAATCCATCAGGAGTAGACTACCCTCTTTGTCATACAAGATGTAAGGGCTCATGTAGGATTGGTCTTCGTTAGGCTCCTCCATGTAATGGACTAGAGTATCACTCGATGGATGGATCACGTAGGGTCCTGGTGGCTTGGGTATACTCACTGTCGGGTTGATCTCCATCTTAGGGATGATGGGTTTTGCATCGTATTGGTGCTCGAAGCACTAGCTGGGCTCCTCTTCCAAAGAAATTTTGTGGCTTATTCCCTAGGTACGACAGATTGTACTGTTGAACATAGGGGAATCTCTTAAGCAACCTACAGTGCATGGCATCATGGCTGCGAACCTACCACAATTTGCACAAGGCCTAGATCTAGGATCCTAGCACTTAGTTGGAAGGTGGTTGCCGTCGCAACGCACACATTGGACATGCGGTCGCATTCTCACCTCGGCTAGCTCCTGGCCTTGATCTACACTCTTCCCCTTGTCTTGCATTCGTGTGCTAGGGGTGTTCGAGAGCTACTCTCTCTCAGCTGGTCATCCACCCTAATTGCTTTGTCAAAGTCCCTAGCTAACACGTCTCATTGCAAGCTAGAGTTACTTGCCAAAGCCTTGTACAACTCCTCCTACAGATTCTATTTATGAACATGGTGGAGATAGCTCTTTCATTGGGTCACTCATTCATGGGGATTCTCTTGAAGATGCTGTGCACATGAGTGATGTAGTCTCTTATGTCCTTCTTGTCCTTTTGACTGACGTTTATCAGTCAAACTATGAGGTTATCAGAGTATCCTACTTCCAAGAATCTCTTAATGAAGAGATCTTTTAGTTAGGAAAAGTTTGCATGCTCCACCACGTCTAAGCTGGTGTACCGTGTCCCACCTTTATCGCCTAAGCGGAGCCCAAATGCTTAGGAGCATTGTGCAAGGTCCGTGAGACCGTTGGCCTCACAAACTTGCTCAAACTGCTCTACAAAACTGTATAGGTCACTACTAGGCTAGTACTTGTCCAGCTGCTTAGCTATTGTAGGGATTTTTGATTGACTCTTTGCCCCCTGAGTAATTCCTAGGCCTGAGAGTAGAGAGGTCGCTAGTGTTGCTACACTCTATTCAGCAGCCGTGTTGTCCATGAGCTGCTTGGTCACAAGCTTGCTCATTGTGAGGTTTGCCTCTAGCACTTTCTCACTCTCCGAGTTTGGTCTTGCCTTGCTTTTGCTGGCTAAGGCTAGCACGCATCGTACTTCGTGCACATCTATGAACACCATATTGGGGAATATGGGAATTTTCCATAAGTTTGGGATATGTGGTCAAATCTTTTGATTTTTCATAACTTGAACGATATAACTCCAAACTGAGTGCTCTATAGCTCAATAGTTTCAAAATCTCAAGTGCTTTCCAATGATAGGTCACATCATATGGTTTTGAGAAACTTATGGGCATGTTATCCGAGTGTCACCTTTTTAGTATTCAAAAAATGGAAATTGGGAGATTTCCAAACTCACTAATATTGTGTTTATGTCCTGCTGCAGCTTCCTAGCTCTCTGCTTGCGGTTATAGGCTGCTATGCCTTGTAGTGCTTTCCTAACTGCTTTCCTCTCTTCCTTTAGGCTTGCCACTACCTCCTCTAGTGGCCTACCATGGATTATTGTTCTGGTGAGCAGGTCATATTCGTTGACCATGTCTTGGATAGCGACTGGGAACTCACCCAAGTCTAATTGATCGTCTCCTTGATCTGTATTTGCTCCTGACATCATTCCTGCTTCCTGCTCCATGAGGTCATCGATCAAACCGAGCAGCTTTGGTAGCACTTTGCCCTCAATCTTGATGTTTTTTCTATTCTGTCGCTGTCTTCAAGGGTCCTATTAATGGGGCTCTGAGGCACCTGACTGTGTTTTGGGGTCTCCTCCTATTGGTGGGTTCCTTCGAGTTACGATGTCTGACTGTGTTCCTTGTTATTGAAAACAGTCCTCAACTTGTGTACACTCAGTGATGGGTGCTCTATTGTGAATGGTGCAAATTTAGGCTTTTCTTCCTTTTGGTGCACTTATGTAAAAGAAGTCACAGTGGGATGCGCAAACAAAACAAAACAATCATATAGATATGGCCAGCCCCTTGGCTTGTCCATGACCTAGTATGGCTCTAAGTCACGTTGGTCCCTTGGCTAGCTTGCTAGAGCTTGCTTCTAGACTGCATCGTTGCTGTTTTCTCTAGTCTTTGGCTTCAACGAGCCGTGTCGGGTTTTTGGGGGTGTTCAAGAATGTGTTCCAATTAGTCCTAACCTGGGGGGTGGTGGGACGGTGGTCGAGTGGTATGTCTAATTGGACCGGGTTGGTCCGACTTAGAGTTTGGTCTAAGAGGCAATTGGGTGTCTGATTGAGTGGTGGTCCAATTAGACTAGTCGGATGGTCTGATTGGGGAAGTCGTCCGATTGGACAGGTGGGTGTTCGATCGGACTGTTGATTTGATCGAACCAAAGGGGTTGGTCCGACTGTCAAAGTGTGTTTGACTAGATGGGTGGTCTGATCGGACCCAGGGTGGCGGTTTGACTCCTGGAGTCGGATGGTCTGATTCTCCCAGTTGGGGATGGTCTGACTACCCGACTATGGGAGTCGAGGACACAGTGATTGCAAACCCAACAATGCATCACGTGCATCTTGATTGATTTCTCCACACAGTGGTTGTGGTTGCCTAGAAGACTTTCCAGATTGAGCAAATACCTAGCAATGAAATTTTGTATCTAGCTGGGGTGGTTGAAAAGCTCCAAGTGATCTCTTCCTTGATCTGTAACCCTCTCTCTCTCTCAAGCTCTCTCTTTCACTCTCAGTGTGCAAAAATGAGCTCTTTCCCCCTATCCTTGGGGTTTTAGGGTCCTGCCTTACTCAGTCCTTACCTCTCCCAACTCACCCTCCTTAGTGATTAGGCTTGGAAGCCTATCTTTTTCCCGCTCTTTCCTGGTTGTGCCCTGTTTACATAAGCAAAACCCTACTATTTTCTCACAGTCTATTAGTCCTATTCTACCTTAATGCAAACAAAAATCACAAGACAACGCTTATGTTGAATTATCTTGCTCGTCTACACATCAGAAATCCAAAATACTTACTTATTTCATAGATTAAAATGCCTAAATCTCCTATCTACCTCAAGCACTGGTTCGGGGATGAAACCCTACTATTGGTCCCGGCAATAGAACCAAAATGAAGAGAGCTCTCTAGCTCAACCCTCGAGACCTACGGATTGCTTATTGGTTAAGAGTTTCAAGCCAAGCAGCCATGGCTACCTCTCACATAGCCGACGTGCTATCCCTACCCATGGGGTGTAGTGAGCTTACCTTGATGCTTGATTGAGTACCTTCCTCTCTCTTGCACACCGGTAGCTCCACGATCCTTGAGACAAGCTCAAGCAACCTCAATCCCTCTTCATCAAGCTCCATCCTCTGTAGCCGTGCGAGACAAGAGAAGAGAAGAGAAGAGAAGAAGATAAAGAGAGGAGATGGGGAGCTTCTTCTCCTTGATCCCTCACTCTCACACACTCACTCCCTCACTCCCTCACTCAAGCACAATCAAGAAGACAAAAGAAGAGAAGAAGAAGAAGAAGCGTTTTGCCACACGCCAAGAATGAGCTCTCATTTACTTTTTAAACTTTATATACAAAACCCTAAATCCCTTTTGGGCGGTCATCCCCTTATCCCCCTTTTCTTACATGGCTGGCCATAGTACCTTTTTCCCATTGTCGTCCTCTCTTCCTAGCTTAGTCCTACCACCCATTCATGGTTATAAATTGCATAGGAGGGAGCTTGGCACTCTTTTACAGAGGTTTTGGCTGTGCCTTTATATTTAAAGATGTGCCTTCTTGTGGCTTTCATGGTTGCGTCTGGTACTTCTGGTGGTTGTTCCGATGCTTTTAGATTTCTTTCAGGCCCACTCTCTTGTAGGGCATATTTTCCTTTTTTTTGCCTTGCGCTTTTCCTCTTGATGCCTTTTTTTCCACTTCCTTCACTTTGCTGTAAACACAACTCAACATCTTGAGGCAATCTCATGGAAAAATTGCTGACCGTCTTGAGCTTACTACGGTTTTGGCCGACTTTGGTTAGCGATGTGTTTGCATCACCCATGAATGTTAATCCGACTTTGTGGAGGTGCTTGGATGAGCAAATTCATGAAGCATTTAGGGAGGTTACAGGTCTGTGCAAGGTATATGTAATGAGGCACATTGATGCTGATTGGAAAATGTATCCCCGATGGTTGATGGGAGAGGTTTATGATGTTTATCAAGATGGATTCTATTGCTAGGGAAACATATGGATTGACTTAGTATGATGAGAATGTTGATATGCCAAATTGGGTAGGGGTGATGTATGATAGATTGATGACAGAGACAAAAGTGCTTAAGACTAAGAAGGTTTTTCATAAATCCCACATGGCAATGCTTTTTGGCCGCCTTGTATGAGTGTGCATTCATGCAATTTCCTGGCTTAACCATGGATGTTTTTTTGACATGGACTCCTGATACTATGTCTTGTGACATTGGGAATGCTAATGATGTGACATAAGACACTAGTAATGGAAAGGATAGTGAGGAGGGCATTGATCTTTTTGGTGGTGATAAATATAAATTTGCTATTTATAAAGATTTGATGCAAGTAGATTATCAAGAATCATACGCCAAACAGGTTGCTATGGACTTTGATAAGGATCAAGGGAAGAAAATGCATGATGATCATGTGGAGCATTTGGATGCACAAGTCAAAATGGATGCATTGAACTCTATAGGTAATTTGCATGTACAAGAATTAGAAAATTGGTAGGATTTGGCTTAGGAATAAACCTCAGATGGATGAGAAACCCCCAAAATTTTCGGGTAATGTTCCTCTCATTGTCAAGAAGGCCTTGCATAAAGACTTTGAGTCTATGCATACATCTCAAACTCCTTTGGTCTTGAGTAAGCTGGACAAGGATGCTTCTGAGGTTGGTAGCATGCTAGAGGACATGAATATGATGTAGAAAATCATGATGTATTTGTGGCACTCTGACTGGGCTAACTCGAGCATTGTAGCAGAGCTTCAAAGTTTGCAGGAGCAATTGAAAACAAAGAAGACGAGGACCGATGATTTGGCTCAACAAAGCTGAGGCAGAAAACAATTGAATATGATGCCTTGTTTGCTCAACATCATGAGCAGGTTTTAGAATTGCAGCAGGTGATAGAGCACAACAAAATCTCAGTGCATGTCTTTTAAAAATGGACGAAAGAGTTGAAGTCTCAATGCTTAGATGGTATGCAACATTTTATGGATATGTATGGGTAGCTACAGGTTCATTATAAATTATTGATGTATAGATTTTATCCCTTGAAGATGGTGGAACAACAGATATTACAAAATTTGGATGTTGATGTTGATGGGTTAGTGGTGCTGAAATCAGAGTATGAGGAACTTCATAATGCTTTGGTTTTGGAAGTGAAACAATCATGGCTGAAGGTTTCTCAGAACTTGGATGCTTTGGTTTCTTGTTCTTTTCCTATGTTTAAGAATGTTTTTATGGTAGAGCAGCTAGTTGACAGTCATGAAAATGAAGGGTTACATAAGAAGATATCTATGCTAGAGAAGAAATGTCATGATTTGGAGATCACATTGTAAGAGGTTTTGGAGGCCAAGAGGAATAGTGAGGATTAAATTGCTACTTTGTTGCAGGAGAAGCATTTTCATGCAGGTGATAGCAATGATGTAGTGCAGGAGGTTGTTAATGAAGTGCATGGAGAGCTTTAGAAAATGGAAGGTGCTGTACCTGCTGGACATAATGACCAGTCTTCTCGAGTGCATATGTCATCTTGTAGGGACATGATAGTTTATGTTACTATTTCTTTTTAGAGCTCATACTATCATGATGCTACTTCTTTTTGGATCTTTTTACTTCATTTATCTTTTTGATTGACCTTAGAACTGCTTATGTAACTACACAAGAGGATTATGAGTATCTTAGAGGAGGTCTACTCATGGTAGCTTAGTGTGTCCTGTTTAGAGGTGCAAGGCCTCTAGCAGGATATAAGTATGTTCTTTGTGTCACATAGTATCTTACTTTATGCTTGTGGGTTTGGGTCATGCTTGTGCCAATCATCCACTAGGACATGCCAAGACTTAGGGGCACAAATCCCCATGACTTGAACAACACCATGTCTAAATGGTCGATGTGTTAGTTGATCTCAATATCTATGTCATATTCTTTGAGTATTTGAGTCTTTGTGTATGAGTTAAAACAACATACACTTCTACATGGAAGAAGTTCATGAGTTGGCACAAGTGAGGGTTAGCCTATATGATCCCAAAAGTTACAGGATAGGGTGGTAAAATCCAAGCCTTTATCAATGAGGGTGTTGGTTAAGGCTTCCTTAAGAGCTATTGCTAGTTTAATCCTATGGTAGGCTAGTGGTATAACTTGTCCCTTATTGTAGTCTAAGTTGCTGCTTACAACTACTCTCACTAGGAAGATCAAATGATCCCTTGAGTAATCAAATCTTGGAGGGTTCTCTTTCACATAAGTATTGGCTAGAATTTTGGTGGGTCCTAAGGATATTCATTCCTAGGATGCCTAGAGGGTAATATATGGGGGTTTTTCTAGAGTATCAAACTCTCTCTCCTTCTAGGGTTTTCAATTCTATATTCCCTATTTGGTTGATAGCACAGACTTGGTAGGGTCTTGAACCCATGAACTTCATCTCTTACATGTTTTCCTTAAATAAGGGCAGGAGAATTGAACCCCCTTGGTCAGCCATGGTTTGTTCCATAAGTTTGTCAAACTAAGCTTTCATATGGGATTTCTAAACAATTATTACACAGGTGGTGGCCAAGAGCCTAGTTTCTATGGCGTGCCTTAGCTTCATGAGGTGTTCAATCTAAGTATTTTTTCCTTCCCATCACTCTTATACTACTCTGCACAAGTTAGATCACAAAGGCTTATGCTACTATGCGCTGGTAAAGAGAGCCATGACTAGATAAGAAGACCACAAAAGTGGTAGGATGTCCAAGGGGAATGGGAAAATCCTAGCCCTAAATTTTATATATTTAAAAGATGAGAAAAAATAAAACAAGCTATTCATGTGTGTGCAAACTTTGTGTATTTGATTGTTGCTTCTACTATGAGAGAGAGAGAGAGAGAGAGAGAGAGAGAGAGAGAGAGAGAGAGAGAGAGAGAGAGAGAGAGAGAGAGAGAGAGAGAGAGAGAGAGAGAGAGAGAGAGAGAGAGAGAGAGAGAGAGAGAGAGAGGACTAAAGAGTGAAACTCTTCCATCTTCTCTCCAAGTATACTCTTGCTATATCCATGATCTCTTTCATGAATATGGAGATCGTAAAGGGTTGAGAATCAAAGTGCACTCATTTCTATCATGGAGTTTGCCATATGCTTATATCATGCTTGATGGAATCCCTAGCAAGCTCACTACGAGTGAGTCATCAAGTTCTTCAATCATGTGAGTGGCTAGGTGAGAGGTATCCTAAGGACTTTATAGGTCAAAGTTCTTGAAGCAATAGACTGTGTTTGATGGTCCTTGACATTGAGCTCATGTAGCACAATATTTTGGTTCATCTATCAAGACTAAAGAAACTCGATGCGCTGAAGCTGCTCATGCACGCCAAACCATAGAATAGGATATGGTAGTTGTACGCTTAGTTCAAAATACTGGCAAGTAGATAGATCATTATTATAGGGTTCATGCATAGGGTTTATGCCTAATAATTCTATTTTTCCACTCAAAATAAGTAAGTATAATTAAACATGTTTTTGGAGAATCTTACGTGTGCTAGAGAAAGGTAATGGAAAAAAATTAAAGGAAATTGTACATTGAATTAAATCTCTCAAGGACATACAATGTGAGCTGTGCTCTTGCCATAGAACTAGACTTAGAGAAAGAGAAAGTGAGTCTTCAAGACTTTTTTTCTGTGTGTAAGAAAAAAAGAAAAAAAGAGGAAAAGAAAGAAAATTAGTAGTTGCTTGTTTTTTTTGGTATGATTTCCTTAATCCTCATCATTATGCAGAAAAGAGGAAGGAGGCTGCATGTGTTGCCTTGCCATTGATTTCAACATCTCCATTATCACGATTATCATCTTCATCTTGTCTAAAGCAGTAGCAACACCAATCACCATCATCATGATAATCTCATCAAGATTATGCAATCTATCTAGAAATTCCATTGACATCCTATATGCTACTATCTATTTAGTGTTTATAACACTCCAAATATCAATCATGCTTACTAGTTGTGTAGATATAGCATGCTTGTTGTTGCCCCAAACCCCATCATCTACAACAACCCAATTGAATTGTGCTTTCGACCATGAATCATTCCCCAAACTTGCACATGTTGTGGGGGACCAATCATGGCCACCTTGTTGCCCACATTTTTAGCCCCATCATTATGATTTTCTCCCTTAAGGTAATTAGTATAAACACAAAAAATAGGAGTAGCAACAAAAATCTTGGAGAAACTTTTGCAAGTACTATTGGATAGCAAATCACATGCAAGTGCAAATCATGGCATCAAATCATCACCCTGCTTTGATCAATCATCTCCATAATCTTCATCTTAGTTAGCACAATCTCTACCACAAGCAACAACATCATTATTACTATTTACATCAATCAATTTGTTAGAGAGAAGGCGGCTATTGTGAGTAGTTTGATTGTACTGTGAGCAACCCTATTTTGTGACAATAGTACACAATTGTCTACATGCACTTTCTTCCATGCTAATCCCCTTTTGTGCATAACACTTGATTGAGGATTATCTCTTTTATCATCTTCTTCATTACCTCAAGTATAATCTCCATATTTACTCCATCAATTGTTGATTGAAGACTTTTTGGAGGAAATCATGTTCAATAGGCCTATCATGGGACCCTCTTAGGTTGCCAACAAAAGGGCTGTGAGGAGGAGAAGCCTCCATCAAAGAGGAAAGAAAGAACTACCACAAAGAGAAGGAACCATGAAGCAAGAGTCGGAGAGAAGCTGCAACTACTATACACGGTACAAACTTGTTACAACATATCCCACAAACCTCAATGCATCTACCTACACACGTTGCACTTAATGAGATTAAAGTATTGGTTGTCTTCATACTTTAAATATTTGGAGTTTTAAATTTTTGGCCTTTGTGTACAATGTGTACTACACTCCACTATGTACTAAAGTCAACCTTATGCACTAGCACACACATTGACACATACATAGGTACTTGCACTAATGCATGTATCATGTGCACTCATGTGCATTTGTGCTGGTACTGCACTTGAAACTTGCACACCTTCCACCGCACACCACTGTGCATGGACACAATCTTAGGTGCTCACAAAGGTTTGTGCTCTTAATTGGTCATTGTTTCTTTTTATTTCTTTTGCTAGGTGCCCACACTATTTGGAAGGGAGGTTTGATGGGTGGAAGGAGAAAGGAATGATGCACCTTGTGGTTCGTGCATGCCATAATATCATTTGTTGAAAACCTTGCTCATAGATCCTTGCCCTCATGTGCACTTGTGTAAACTAGTGTACACCCTTCTACTCTTGTGTGTGCTCTCTAGTGGATGAGTACTTGTGTTGACACTCCCATGTATACTTGTGTGCACTTCTTTGAACTTATACTTGTACCTTGCATTGTGCACATGCACCTTTTACCTTAGTGAGCACCCAAAAGCAACTCTTGCACTTGCATAATAACCATTGCACACCCTTGCACTCACCTTGCACCTTAAGATACACTATAATGCATTGGACACTACACTAGTGGATTGCACTTAGGCACGCTTGCCCTATAGTGCACTCCATTGCACTTAGCCTAGGTCACTAGACAATAGCATCACCCTAGCGCATATACAAGAGCCCCTCTTTTGTCCTTCACAACCTTGACACCAACCCTATTCACAAAAGAGGGTCAAGGAGGAGTAAGGAGGATGCCTTGCATGTGCACTTGCCGCATCCTACTATACACCTTTTTGCACTTGCACCCACCTAGTACACTTGTGTATACTAGTGTGCACATGCACATATATTCGCATTGACATTGGCATGTACACTAGTGTGCACTGGTACACACGAGTACTAAACCCACCTTCTTGCAATTTTGTTTTTACTCACTAACACCTTGCATATCAAAGTGCACTAGTTTTTACTCATTAACACCTTGCACACCAAAGTACATTAGTTTCACCCTAGTGCACTAAGCCTAGTGCACTACACTAGTGCATGCACACTTACACATAGCCCATCACCCAAGTACACTAGTGCATGTACACTTGCACCCCAAAGACGTCAATATACCACCGGTTGCACTCCACTCTCCATCTTAATGCACTAGAATGCACTAACCCTAGCCTTGCACATCCTCTAGAGCACTACATATATGTGCATTGTGCACTAGTTCACTACCCTAGTGCATACACATGTGTGCATTGCCCCACTTAGTGCACTACACCTTGCTTATAGCCTTGTGTAATTACTTGCACTACACATGCATACCATTGTGCACCCA